>NC_064928.1:129027907-129652907 GCF_023897955.1 Schistocerca gregaria | reverse complement strand
TAAAAGTGAAAAAATTGCAAAAAGGTGAGAATTTAAGGAGATGAGCCCTGGATAAACTGAAAGAACCAGAGGTTGTACAGAGTTTCAGGGAGAGCATAAGGGAACAATTGACAAGAGTGGGGGAAAGAAATACAGTAGAAGAAGAATGGGTAGCTTTGAGGGATGAAGTGGTGAAGGCAGCAGAGGATCAAGTAGGTAAAAAGACGAGGGCTGCTAGAAATCCTTAGGTAACAGAAGAAATATTGAATTTAATTGATGAAAGGAGAAAATATAAAAATGCAATAAATGAAGCAGGCAAAAAGGAATACAAACGTCTCAAAAATGAGATCGACAGGAAGTGCAAAATGGCTAAGCAGGGATGGCTAGAGGACAAATGTAAGGATGTAGAAGCTTATCTCACTAAAGTAAGATAGATACTGCCTACAGGAAAATTAAAGAGACCTTTGGAGTGAAGAGAACCACGTGTATGAATATCAAGAGCTCAGATGGCAACCCAGTTCTAAGCAAAGAATGGAAGGCAGAAAGGTGGAAGGAGTATATAGAGGGTCTATACGAGGGCGATGTACTTGAGGACAATATTGTGGAAATGGAAGACGATGTAGATGAAATGGGCGTGAGGAGTTTGACAGAGCACTGAAGGACCTGAGTCGAAACAAGACCCCCGGAGTAGACGACATTCCATTGGAACTACTGACGGCCTTGGGAGAGCCAGTCCTGACAAACCTCTACCATCTGGTGAGCAAGATGTACGAGACAGGTGAAATACCGTCAGACTTCAAGAAGAATGTAATAATTCCAATCCCAAAGAAAGCAGGTGTTGACAGATGTGAAAATTACCGAACAATCGGTTTAATAAGTCACAGCTGCAAAATGCTAACACGAATTCTTTACAGACGAATGGAAAAACTAGTAGAAGCTGACCTCAGGGAAGGTCAGTTTGGGCTCAGTAGAAATACCGGAACACGTGATGCAATACTGACCTTAAGACTCACCTTAGAAGAAAGAGTAGAGAAAGGCAAATCTACGTCTCTAGCATTTGTAGACTTAGAGAAAGCTTTTGACAATGTTGATTGGAATACTCTCTTTCAAATTCTAAAGGTGGCAGGGGTAAAATACAGGGAGCGAAAGGCTATTTGCAATTTGTACAGAAACCAGATGGCACTTACGAGCCGAGGGACATGAAAGGGAAGCAGTGGTTGGGAAGGGAGTGAGACAGGGTTGTAGCCTCTCCCCGATGTTATTCAATCTGTATATTGAGCAAGCAGTAAAGGAAACAAAAGAAAAATTTAGAGTAGGAATTAAAATCCATGGAGAAGAAGTAAAAACTTTTAGGTTCGTCGATGACATTGTAATTCTGTCAGAGACTGCAATGGACTTGGGAGAGCAGTTGAATGGAATGGACAGTGTCTGGAGAGGAGGGTATAAGGTGAACATCAACAAAAGCAAAAAGGGATAATGGAACGTAGTCGAATTAAGTCGGGTGATGCTGAGGGAATTAGATTAGGAAATGAGACACTTAAAGTAGTAAAGTAGTTTCGATATTTGGGGAGCAAAATAACTGATGATGGTCCAAGTAGAGAGGATATAAAATGTAGACTGGTAATGGCAAGGAAGGCGTTTCTGAAGAAGAGAAATTTGTTAACATCGAGTATAGATTTAAGTGTCAGGAAGTCTTTTCTGAAAGTATTTGTATGGAGTGTAGCCATGTATGGAAGTGAAACGTGGACGATAAATAGTTTGGACAAGAAGAGAATAGAAGCTTTTGAAATATGGTGCTGCAGAAGAATGCTGAAGATAAGGTGGATAGATCACGTAACTAATGAGGAGGTATTGAATAGGATTGGGGAGAAGAGAAGTTTGTGGCACAACTTAACTAGAAGAAGGGATCGGTTGGTAGGACGTGTTCTGAGGCATCAAGGGATCACCAATTTAGTATTGGAGGGCAACGTGGAGGGTAAAAATTGTAGAGGGAGACCAAGAGATGAATACACCAAGCAGATTCAGGATGATGTAGGTTGCAGTAGGTACTGGGAGATGAAGCAGCTTGCACAGGATAGAGTAGCATGGAGAGCTGCAGCAAACCAGTCTCAGGACTGAAGACCACAACAACAGCAAAGATGAACACATCTTTGTTTTTCTTCTGTGTTCCTATACCATTCGACTGATTGCAGTGAAGCTGTAATAAATTGAGCTCATGCCTTCAAAAGTTTGTCAGGATAACAATGTGAAGGTACATTGTGAAAGACTGTCGGGATGTATTAAAGTTAGAATTTATTAAAGAACAAAAAAATGAAATAGAAAATATAACAGAAGCAAGGACTGATGGCTATGTACATCAGAAAAGCCATTAATTATGAGTGGTCAGTAAGGAGCAGACAGAAGAAAAAAAATCATTCACTTTTCGTTGCACACACTCTCTCTCTCTCTCTCTCTCTCTCTCTCTCTCTCTCTCTCTCTCTCTCTCACTCATTCTTTCTTTCCACTCTCTCATATGCAGGACTGCTTCAATATGTTGCTCAAAGTGAGATGTGCAACGAGTGCTTTGTATTATATGTGATTCTGAATAAGAGAAGACTTAATAACAGCATTAACTATTTGTACTGAAATGAAGTGGAGTGAAGCTGGGAAGATTTCCTTCATCTTGAAAGGCACTGGTTTCCTTGGAGTCATCTACAATTGAAATGAAATGTGAGAGGAATCCATGGACCTATTTCATAAAATAAACAGAACTATAAAAGCTTTCAGAAGACGAAATAATGAAAAAAAAAGATGCAAGTTAAACTGAAGGAAGACTAGCACAATTTTATACATACAGGTCATTTACTAATAATACAATTGTGCTATCCATTAATTTTTTCCATTTCTATTATTGTTATAATAAAACTGGTGAGATAAGTGCCACTATTTCAGGCTACCAGTTGTAAGTATGGTATGTTAACTATTGTTATAGAAAGAGATTTCTATGACATTGCTATTACTCTTAAGAACTAATTACCTGTATTTTCTGTTTACGTGAATCACAATGCAGAGTAAGAAAACCAAAAAGGAAGAAAATGTTGGAGAGAAACAAGAACTGGACCCAGGTTATGTGAAATTTTCCAGAGTAAGCTGTTTTGTTCGGCGCAGCAAAGATAGGATGGCTTTGCAAGTTGCTTATATGCTTAGGCTTGGTAGCACCTCTTTTAATGTAAATACATAGCTTTTCCTTATTATTCCCTTCCTTGAATTTTATTGTGGAAAATTAACTGGAATTTCCCAGTGTTACACGTTGTCAGTAAAACATAAAGAATTGCGACAATAGTTTGCATATCATAATAGACGTAAAACAGGATTTGACATCTTATAAATTACAATTACGAGCAATAATTAGCATATGAAATTTTAGCATTTTTGTGAAATTTTTATTTTGCATATTCATACATGGCAGGAAAATGTATGTCCATTGTTGATAGCAATAGAGAAAATGCAATAGACTGACGTAGTATGTAATTGTGCAAACACACACTTGAAGTTCAGGTGCCATGCATGTCTACTGCAAAAAGCTTAAGTAGGTCAGAGATCAGTGTGCCAGGTGTGACAAATGATGGTGACACTCCACAGCAGAATAACCTTGATGACAAAATTTTTACAATTGACAAGACAATGTCATGCAGCTCCCAGAGTGACATACTGCTCACAAATGAAACAGTACAATACAAACAGGAATCTGGTCAACATGTTACAAAGCTGACAGTATCCACAGTAGTAAAAGTGATGGACTGCTATGACAGTCATTACCTAACATAAACATGAAATAAGATAATGTGCACACCAATTTCAGTGATATGGAACAAGATCCAAACACAAATTGATAATTTGACACATGATATGAACACAGTAAACCAGCAACAGAAGTGTTGCATAAGATCTAAATACAATGAAACGAGAAGTATTTGCGAGTCACAATCCCACAGAAGTTCAATGACTTAGCTAAGAATTTTCACACTGGCGAAATATTGAATGATGTGAAAAACAAGCAAAGCTAGAACTTTCTGAGGTTAACAATAACATTACGGAGTTGAAGCAGAAGGTAGATTCTTTTAATGACCATCATGACTAGTAGAGCAACAGATAGAAAATTGCAGATGTGAAGACGTATATTGAAGCAACACAAAATGAGTTGTGCTCAACAGTAAAAAATTTTGCCATGTTGTTAAACAAAATATACAAACTATGAAGGTGTACTCTAGCTTATAACATTCTTAACTACTCATAATAATGGGTTGTTCATCGTTACTCATGATCTGCCACAGTCTACCTCCTGAGTACATAGCCGCTCACTGTAAATTAACTACTGGAGACTTAATTTGGTTTAATCTTGTGTTAAGTTTAATCATTTTTATTATACTTTCAAAACAAAATCAAATTATTACTGCATTAGCACACAATACTTACAATACAAAAGGAGCAGCTACATGCTCATTGCTCAAAAACCAAAACAAGACTGACCTACATTGCCAACATGTCTGTAACTATTTATACTTCCTTAACAATCCTCGGCATTGTTTAAAATGATTATTTGATTAATTGACAAATGAAACTCTCATCCTAAAACAAATGACACAATTCAGTGATTACCTAGATTCTTATATATTAAACATATGAGTGAATTCTAGTCTCTCTATTAATTGTACCATGTATAAACACTTAGGTATCAAATGTTAACAATACACTTGTTATATTAAAAACAAAGATTCCAAGACTTACCAAGCGGGAAAGTGCCGGCAGACAGGCACAATGAACAAAACACACAAACAGAATTACTAGCTTTCGCAACCGATGGTTGCTCCTTCAGGAAGGAGAGGGAAAGACGAAAGGATGTGGGTTTTAAGGGAGAGGGTAAGGAGTCATTCCAATCCCGGGAGCAGAAAGACTTCCCTTAGGGGGGAAAAAAGAGATGTCAGTCGAGGTGGAAGTACAGAGGCAAAGAAGTTGTTGAAAGACAGGTGAGGTATGAGCAGCGGCAACTTGAAATTAGCGGAGGTTGAGGCCTGGCGCATATCGAGAAGCGAGGATATACTGAAGGGCGAGTTCCCATCTCCGGAATTCGGGTAGGTTGGTTGGTGTTGGTGGGAAGTACCCAGATAACTCGGACGGCGTAACACTGTGCCAAGATGTGCTGGCCATGCACCAAGGCATGTTTAGCCACAGGGTGATCCTCATTACCAACAAACACTGTCTGCCTGTGTCCATTCATGCGAATGGACAGTTTGTTGCTGGTCATTCCCACATAGAAAGCGTCACAGTGCAGGCAGGTCAGTTGGTAAATCACGTGGGTGCTTTCACACGTGGCTCTCCCTTTGATCGTGTACACCTTCCGGGTTACAGGACTGGAGTAGGTGGTGGTGGGAGGGTGCATAGGACAGGTTTTACACCGGGGGCGGTTGCAAGCGTAGGAGCCAGAGGGTAGGGAAGGTGGTTTGGGGATTTCATAGGGATGAACCAAGAGGTTACGAAGGTTAGGTGGATGGCGGAAAGACACTCTTGGTGGAGTGGGGAGGATTTCATGAAGGATGGATCTCATTTCGGAGCAGGATTTTAGGAAGTCGTATCCCTGCTGGAGAGCCACATTCAAGGTCTGATCCAGTCCCGGGAAGTATTCTGTCACAAGTGGGGCACTTTTGGGGTTCTTCTGTGAGAGGTTCTGGGTTTGAGGGGATGAGGAAGTGGCTCTGGTTATCTGCTTCTGTACCAGGTCGGGAGGGTAGTCGCGGGATGCGAAAGCTGTTTTCAGGTTGTTGGTGTAATGGTCGAGGGATTCAGGACTGGAGCAGATTCGTGTGCCATGAAGGCCTAGGCTGTAGGGAAGGGACCGTTTGATATGGAATGGGTGGCAGTTGTCATAATGGAGGTACTGTTGCTTGTTGGTGGGTTTGATGTGGACGGATGTGTGAAGCTGGCCATTGGAATGATGGTCAATGTCTAGGAATGTGGCATGGGATTTGGAGTAGGACCAGGTGAATCTGATGGAAGCAAAGGAGTTGAGGTTGGAGAGGAAATTCTGGAGTTGTTCTTCACTGTGAGTCCAGATCATGAAGATGTCATCAATAAATCTGTACCAAACTTTGGGTTGGCAGACTTGGGTAACCAAGAAGGCTTCCTTTAAGCGACCCATAAATAGGTTGGCATATGAAGGGGCCATCCTGGTACCCATGGCTGTTCCCTTTAATTATTGGTATGTCTGGCCTTCAAAAGTGAAGAAGTTGTGGGTCAGGATGAAGCTGGCCAAGGTGACGAGGAAAGAGGTTTTTGGTAGGGTGGCAGGTGATCGTCATGAAAGGAAGTGCTCCACTGCAGCGAGGCCCTGGACGTGCGGGATATTCGTGTATAGAGAAGCGGCATCAATGGTTACAAGGATGGTTTCCGGGGGTAACAGACTGGGTACGGATTCCAGGCGTTCCAGAAAGTGGTTGGTGTCTTTGATGAAGGATGGGAGACTGCATGTAATGGGTTGAAGGTGTTGATCTACGTAGGCAGAGATACGTTCTGTGGGGGCTTGGTAACCAGCTACAATGGGGCGGCCAGGATGTTTGGGTTTGTGAATTTTAGGAAGGAGGTAGAAGGTAGGAGTACGAGGTGTTGGTGGGGTCAGGAGTTTGATGGAGTCAGGTGAAAGGTTTTGTAGGGGGCCTAAGGTTCTGAGGATTCCTTGAAGCTCTTCCTGGACATCAGGAATGGGATTACTTCGGCAAACTTTGTATGTAGAGTTGTCTGAAAGCTGACGCAGTCCCTCAGCCACATACTCCCGACGATCAAGTACCACGGTCGTGGAACCCTTGTCAGCCGGAAGAATGATGATGGATCGGTCAGCTTTCAGATCACGGATAGCGTGGGCTTCGGCTGTGGTGATGTTGGGAGTAGGATTAAGGTTTTTCAAGAAAGATTGAGAGGCAAGGCTGGAACTGAGAAATTCCTGGAAGCTTTGGAAAGGGTGATTTTGAGGAAGAGGAGGCGGGTCTCGCTTTGATGGAGGACGGAACTGTTGCAGGCAGGGTTCAATTTGGATAGTGTCTTGGGTAGTTGGATCATTAGGAGTGGGATCAGTATTATTTTTCTTCGTGGCAAAGTGATATTTCCAGCAGAGACTACGAGTGTAGGACAGTAAATCTTTGACAAGGGCAGTTTGGTTGAACCTGGGAGTGGGGCTGAAGGTGAGGCCTTTGGATAGGACAGAGGTTTCGTATTGAGAGGGGGGTTTGGAGGAAAGGTTAACTACTGAATTGGGGTGTTGTGGTTCCAGATTGTGTTGACTAGAATTTTGAGGTGTTGGGGGGAGTGGAGCTGGAAGTGGGAGATTGAGTAGATGGGAGAGACTGGGTCTGTGTGCAATGAGAGGAGGTTGAGGTTTGTTGGAAAGGTTGTGGAGGGTGAGTGAGTTGCCTTTCCGGAGGTGGGAAACCAGGAGATTGGATAGTTTTTTGAGGTGGAGGGTGGCATGCTGTTCTAATTTGTGGTTGGCCTGTAGGAGGAGGCTATGTACAGCCGGTGTGGATGTGGGAGAGGAAAGATTGAGGACTTTGATTTGGGATAGGAGTTGACGGGTGTGTTCATTGGCCGAGTCGATGTATAGGTGAAGGATTAGGCGGGTGAGGGCTATGGATTGTGCTGTTTGGAACTGGTATAAGGACTGATGGAAAGAAGGATTGCAGCCAGAGATGGGAACTTGAAGTGTGAGGACTTTGGGAGTAATGCCAAATGTCACACAAGCCTGAGTAAATAAAATATGGGAGCGTAATCTGGCTAGGGTGAAGGCATGTTTGTGGAGGGAATGTAAATAAAATTTAATGGGGTCGTTGAAGGGATGTTGTGAGGTTGACATGGTATTAGAAGGTGGAAAGGGTAATATGAGGTTAAAGTGAAAGTAAATAGAAATTTAAAAAGGAGAGATAAAGGTGTGAAAAAAGTCGAAAAAGTGTTGGTTTGAGATGAACTATGTTGATCCTGTGTTGGACTTAGGTTGGTGAACAACAATGGGTGCACAGGTTAGGTAGTTATGATGTCTCCAGATCAGGTTAAAGGGTGGGGAAATTCAAGAAAATTTCGAAAAAAAATTTTCGAAAAAGTTTCGAAAGGAAAAAAGTTTCGAAAAAATAATTTCCGAAAAAATAAAATTCGAAAAAATTTTTCGAATAAAATCTCGAAAAATGTGTGTAAATGTATTCAAAGGACTGGTTGTGTACTGGCAGGTTATGAGAATGAGGCTAACAATTGTTTGATGAATAAATAATAACGTGTAAACCTGTGGGAAGCTGCTAAAAAATGATCGGTTATGTGGGAAAAACGGGAATGGAAATAAAACGCGCACACATCCATCCGCACATACACAGACACAAGCAGACATATTTAAAGGCAAAGAGTAAGGGCAGAGGTGTCAGTCGTGGCGGAAGTACAGAGGCCAAGAAGTTGTTGAAAGACAGGTGAGGTATGAGCGGCGGCAACTTGAAATTAGCGGAGGTCGAGGCCTGGCGGATATCGAGAAGAGAGGATATTCACCAGACTCCATCAAACTCCTGACCCCACCGACACCTCGCACTCCTACCTTCTACCTCCTTCCTAAAATTCACAAACCCAAACATCCTGGCCGCCCCATTGTAGCTGGTTACCAAGCCCCCACAGAACGTATCTCTGCCTACGTAGATCAACACCTTCAACCCATTACATGCAGTCTCCCATCCTTCATCAAAGACACCAACCACTTTCTGGAACGCCTGGAATCCGTACCCAGTCTGTTACCCGCGGAAACCATACTTGTAACCATTGATGCCACTTCCCTATACACGAATATCCCGCACGTCCAGGGCCTCGCTGCAATGGAGCACTTCCTTTCATGCCGATCACCTGCCACCCTACCAAAAACCTCTTTCCTCGTCACCTTGGCCAGCTTCATCCTGACCCACAACTTCTTCACTTTTGAAGGCCAGACATACCAATAATTAAAGGGAACAGCCATGGGTACCAGGATGGCCCCTTCATATGCCAACCTATTTATGGGTCGCTTAGAGGAAGCCTTCTTGGTTACCCAAGTCTGCCAACCCAAAGTTTGGTACAGATTTATTGATGACATCTTCATGATCTAGACTCACAGTGAAGAACAACTCCAGAATTTCCTCTCCAACCTCAACTCCTTTGCTTCCATCAGATTCACCTGGTCCTACTCCAAATCCCATGCCACTTTCCTAGACGTTGACCTCCATGTGTCCAATGGCCAGCTTCACACATCCGTCCACATCAAACCCACCAACAAGCAACAGTACCTCCATTATGACAACTGCCACCCATTCAATATCAAACGGTCCCTTCCCTACAGCCTAGGCCTTCATGGCAAACGAATCTGCTCCAGTCCTGAATCCCTCGACCATTACACCAACAACCTGAAAACAGCTTTCGCATCCCGCGACTACCCTCCCGACCTGGTACAGAAGCAGATAACCAGAGCCACTTCCTCATCCCCTCAAACCCAGAACCTCTCACAGAAGAACCCCAAAAGTGCCCCACTTGTGACAGAATACTTCCCGGGACTGGATCAGACCTTGAATGTGGCTCTCCAGCAGGGATACGACTTCCTAAAATCCTGCTCCGAAATGAGATCCATCCTTCATGAAATCCTCCCCACTCCACCAAGAGTGTCTTTCCGCCATCCACCTAACCTTCGTAACCTCTTGGTTCATCCCTATGAAATCCCCAAACCACCTTCCCTACCCTCTGGCTCCTACGCTTGCAACCGCCCCCGGTGTAAAACCTGTCCTATGCACCCTCCCACCACCACCACCTACTCCAGTCCTGTAACCCGGAAGGTGTACACGATCAAAGGGAGAGCCACGTGTGAAAGCACCCACGTGATTTACCAACTGACCTGCCTGCACTGTGACGCTTTCTATGTGGGAATGACCAGCAACAAACTGTCCATTCGCATGAATGGACACAGGCAGACAGTGTTTGTTGGTAATGAGGATCACCCTGTGGCTAAACATGCCCTGGTGCACGGCGAGCACATCTTGGCACAGTGTTACACCGTCCGACTTATCTGGATACTTCCCACCAACACCAACCTATCCGAACTCCGGAGATGGGAACTCGCCCTTCAGTATATCCTCGCTTCTCGATATGCGCCAGGCCTCAACCTCCGCTAATTTCAAGTTGCCGCTGCTCATACCTCACCTGTCTTTCAACAACTTCTTTGCCTCTGTACTTCCACCTCGACTGACATCTCTTTTTTCCCCCCTAAGGGAAGTCTTTCTGCTCCCGGGATTGGAATGACTCCTTACCCTCTCCCTTAAAACCCACATCCTTTCGTCTTTCCCTCTCCTTCCTGAAGAAGCAACCATCGGTTGCGAAAGCTAGTAATTCTGTGTGTGTGTGTTTTGTTCATTGTGCCTGTCTGCCGGCGCTTTCCCGCTTGGTAAGTCTTGGAATCTTTGTTTTTAATATATTTTTCCCATGTGGAAGTTTCTTTCTATTTTATTTACAATACACTTGTTATATTTACTAATTACAGAAGATTCATATCATGTAAAATGTTCCTACAAATTAACAGATTTCTACGCATTAGTGTAATTAGGATTCTATAATTATTTCCTTCATAACTTTTATCACAACTACATATTTCCATACACCTCTGTCAGAAATTACTGTTTATGGTTAAAATTTACATGTTTAAATTAGTTTGTTAGACTGTTACTGTGCAATTGGACTGTTTGTCCATATCAGAAAGGGGAAGAGGGTGAGTTTGTACAGAAACTGTTGATGTCAGTGTACTAGCTTTATTTGCAACACATCAGACAATTTCCTGATATTCCACTGCACGTGAACAGAAAATTACATTACTGTAGGATACATTGTTCAGGAGATGAAGTCATAAGAATTGAGCCACGTGAAATTGAATTTCAGGCCGAATTTTGCTACAGACACAGGTGAAATGGTCAAAGAGTGGGCTGGAAGACAATGAAGAGAGGAAGAATAAGGAGATGGAGTAACATAATAATGCAATAAATACACACCCGGAATAATGCAATAAATACACACCCGGACATTGCAGGGTACTAATGCAGGTCAAAATATATTAACTCACTGCACTGCAGTTGTTCATTGCGAAGAACTGACACTCGACATATGTCGTAAGTTCCAGGTGCTGGTTGTTTCCTGTCTGATCATGGAATAAGGGGTAGCGAATTAGTCATTGCCCTATCATTTGACTTTTCTCCGATTTTCATTCTAGCTATTGGGATAATGCGTACTTATTTGCTGACTTGTCAATTTTTGAAGTAAAAGATTATAAGAAAAATAAATTTCGCCTTTCTGCAGTCTTGAAGGAGAAAACTTCTAACTTATGAGTAACATGCATATGCAATATTAATTGTACATTATATGAAAAGCATTTCCCTATTACATCCCAAGTTGCAAGAAATTCAGACGCAAAATTTATTCTGTTCTTAGGAAACGCAATGAAAGTGCTTCTGACCAGTCCTGACTCCCTCGGCCAACAACCGAAACGAATTCTGTAGTTTTCGTTGCAGAGAACGCAACAATACCTATTGCCTGGAAAGGCGAAGTGTTGACGCGGCAGGTCACGTGACGAGGTACAGCGAGGCTACAGTTAAACTAGCTCCCAAGAAGAAGAAACAAGGTGGTTACAATAAGTATGTGACCGATGATATGGATAAATGTATTATCAGGCAGCAATTTCTGTGGCATTATGAACAATAGAAAGAAATACAAACTTTTGTCAAACGGAAATTAGCTTCAAAGTTAGCAAGGAAACCCTTATATTCTGTCTATGGATTTTCGTCTTAGAAGGTGTCAAAATTAATGTCTTGTTTTGTGTGGACCAGGAGGCATTGTTGCTAAAAGACCATACCTCCTCAGGTTTTCATCAAAATCAAAGCTACCAGTAGTTTACTAAAATGGAACATGGATTCACACGGATTATACAGTAAATAAATGTTGGCGAAGAGATAGTGTGCGAGTAGTATTGTCAAACAAAAGTGCCGGTCAGTTTAATTGTTGTTCATGCATGCGGAGACAGGTGTTTCATGGCTCAGAAACCAAAATGTCAGACTATCACTCAGAAACGGTTAGCAAAAATTTTAAAAAATACATCAAAACCCAACTTGTGCCAGCCTTATTAGCAATGTCTTTATCCCCTGAAATTACTCGGTGTATTTACCCATTCTGAATACTTCTAGCCATTGCAGGTGTTGTACGTCTTTGACTGTAGCAATCCTCAACCATTTTTTTTCCCCATAATGCAGGAAGAATAAAACACTTGGAAACTGCCATTAAAGAGCTTAGCAAAATTGCTTCAGGCTAAACATGTAACCACAGTATCAAATACTGCATTCGAATTTCCAAATTAGATTTCATCTTCTGCAAAATTAGTTGTGAGTAAACACACAGCGCGTAACAGGGTGGCAGCGCTCCACTCATAAGAATACTGGCAGGTATGCCAAACTGCTTCCCCCTGTCTGTTCCTCCGGCATAAACATGGCGGTCCTGCCACAGTGCCTTGCGCTGGCCTTGCTGTGATCACTATCCTCTTCGATTTCATTTTCTCGATCAACTACATTATTATCAATAATATCTACAATGTTTTCCAAGTTTCCATTAACCTCCTCCTTACTGTCAATTTCCCTATTGTTGTTAACCTCCCTATTGTCCTCCATAATGAAAATGCAGATGTAAAACAATTTCAAAATATTTAAATAATTTTTGTACTTACAGTTGGTTCTCCAAGTTGCAATTTCACATAAGTATCGTTACATCCTTTGTAGTGTTCCTCACTTTCTTCTTTGTACTGGTCTCAAAAACTGGACTATTATTTCAACAAGCGGCCAACTCTGAAACAAAATACAAGATTAGTTTACAGAATTACACTGTATCCCAGCTCCTCCGCCAATTATAACATTCTTAACTACTCGTAATAATGGGGTTGTTCATAGTTACTCATGATCATTGCCTACATGTCTGTATATATTTATACTTTCTTAACAATCCCAAACAATCCTCAGCTTTGTTAAGAATGATTATTTGATTAATTAACAAGTAAAACTCTCACCCTAAAACAAATGACACATTTCAATGATTACCTAGATTCTTCTATATTAAACGTATGGGTGAATTCTAGTCTCTATATTAATAAAAACATTCACCGGTATACTTGGGAAGGCAGGGGAACCAGATCTGTCATTGACTGTATAATAATAGATCAGGAATTCAGGAAGGCTGTGAGGGACACACGTGTATTCAGGGGATTCTTTGATGACACTGATCATTATTTAATCTGCAGTGAAATTGGGATTGTGAGGCCGAAAGTGCAGGGGGTCAGGTCCATATGTAGGAGGATAAGAGTGGAGAAACTTCAGGATAAGGAAATCAGGCAGAAGTACATAACAGTGATCTCAGAAAGGTACCAGGTAGTTGAATGTAGTCAATTAGTCATTGGAAAAGGAATGGACAAGGTACAGGGACACAGTACTAGAAGTGGTTAAAGAATGTCTTGGAACAGTAGTGTGTAAAAGCAGGAAGAAGCAAACAGCTTGGTGGAATGACAAAGTCAAGGCAGCTTGTAAAAGGAAAAAGAAGGCGTATCAAAAATGGCTACATACTAGAACTCAGGTAGACAGAGAAAATTATGTTGAAGAAAGAAACAAAGCCAAACAGATAATTTTCAGCATCCAAGAAGAAATCTTGGGAAGACTTTGGAAACAGGTTGGAGACTATGGGTCAAGCTGCTGGAAAACCATTCTGGAGTGTATCTAGCAGTCTTCGAAAGGGAGGTAAGAAGGAAATGACAAGTATTTTGGACAGGTCAGGGAAACTGCTGGTGAATCCTGTGGATGCCTTGGGCAGATGGAGGGAATATTTTGAAGAGTTGCTCAATGTAGGTGAAAATACAATCAGTAATGTTTCAGATTTCGAGGTAGAATGGGATAGGAATGACGACGTAAATAGGATCACATTTGAGGAAGTGGAGAAAATGGTCAATAGATTGCAGTGCAATAAAGCAGCTGGGGTGGATGAAATTAAGTCAGAACTCATCAAATACAGTGGAATGTCAGATCTTAAATGGCTACACAGGATAATTGAAATGGCCTGGGAGTTGGGACAGGTTCCATCCGACTGGACAAAAGCAGTAATCACCCCCAATCTTTAAACATGGAAACAGGAAACATTGTAACAACTACAGAGGTATCTCTTTAATCAGCGTTGTGGGTAAAATCTTCTCAGGTATTGTTGAAAGGAAAGTGCGAGTATTAGTTGAGGACCAATTGGATGAAAATCAGTGTGGGTTTAGGCCTCTTAGAGGTTGTCAGGACCAGATCTTTAGCTTACGGTAAACAATGGAGAAGTATTATGAGTGGAACAGGGAATTGTATCTATGCTTTATAGATCTAGAAAAGGCATATGACCGGATTCCTAGCAGGAAGTTATTGTCTGTTCTACGAGATTATGGAATAGGAGGCAATCTTTTGCAAGCAATTAAAGGTCTTTACATGGATAGTCAGGCACCAGTTAGAGTTGACGGTAAATTGAGTTCATGGTTCAGAGTAGTTTCAGGGGTAAGACAAGGCTGCAACCTGTCGCCACTGTTGTTCATATTATTTATGGATCATATGTTGAAAACAATAGACTGGCTGGGTGAGATTAAAATATGTGAACACAAAATAAGCAGTCTTGCATATGCGGATGACTTAGTTGTGATGGAAGATTGGATTGAAAGTTTGCAAAGTAATATTTCAGAGCTAGATCAGAAATGTAAGGAGTATGGTACGAAGATTAGCATCTCCAAAACGAAAGTAATGTCGGTGGGAAAGAAATATAAACTGATTGAGTGCCAAATAGGAGGAACAAAGTTAGAACAGGTGGACGGTTTCAAGTACTTAGGATGCATATTCTTACAGGATGGCAACATAGTGAAAGAACTGGAAGCGAGGTGTAGCAAAGCTAATGCAGTGAGCGCTCAGCTACGATCTACTCTCTTCTGCAAGAAGGAAGTCAGTACCAAGACTAAGTTATCTGTGCACCGTTCAATCTTTCAACCAATTTTGTTGTATGGGAGCGAATGCTGGGTGGATTTAGGTTACCTTATCAACAAGGTTGAGTTTACGGATATGAAAGTAGCTAGGATGATTGCAGGTACTAGTAGATGGGAACAATGGCAGGAGGGTGTCCACAATGAGGAAATCAAAGAAAAACTGGGAATGAACTCTATAAATGTAGCAGTCAGGGCAAACAGGCTTAGATGGTGGGGTCATTTTACACGCATGGGAGAAGCAAGGTTACCCAAGAGACTCATGGGTTCAGCAGTAGAAGGTAGGAGGAGTCGGGGCAGACCAAGGAGAAGGTACCTGGATTCGGTTAAGAATGATTTTGAAGTAATAGGTTCAACATGAGAAGAGGCACCAATGTTAGCACTGAATAGGGGACCGTAGAGGAATTTTATAAGGGGGTTATGCTCCAGACTGAACGCTGAAAGGCATAATCAGTCTTAGATGATGATGATGATGATGATGATGATGATGATGATGATGATGATGATGATGATGATGATGATGTATAAACACTTAGATATCAAATGTTAACAATACACTTGTTATATTTACTAATTACAGAAAAATCACATCATACAAAATGTTCCTACCAATTAACCGGCTTCTACACATTTGTTAGTAACTGACTATAAGTTACACATAGATGTAGTAGAACCAGCTATTCAGAAAAAAGTGAGCAAGGTAAACATTAACCATTAGCCTATAAGCCATGGAAAGTAGGATCATCATCATTTAGAAGATAATATTACCAGGTCTCGCAATATGCATGTAAATAAGCCACAGGCTAGGGAGCACACCACAACCTGTCGGTATTTATCCACAAATTACATCCTTTAGTAGGTACCAGTGACAGTTGTATAGCGCAAAATGTAAACCTAACCACAACTCCAACACCTGAGCAATTACCAACTGGAATTACAGGTAACTACAATAACAAGATAAATACGACCGAAAATGCCACTTGTCTAACAAAAATTTTTGCAGATGAAGGTTTGCTGATACATCAACAGTATGAAGGTTGCTGATACATCAACAGTTTCCTACATTCACTACCAAAGGTAAAAGAAAGAGTCAGGTAGTATTTATCAGTGTCTTTTTTCTGTATTTCCATGCAACTGGACAGAAGCACAGAAAATCAGATTTGTTGTTGGGCATTCACGAGGTTATGTACTATGTACTTTCATGGGAAACTGAAATAACAGCCAAACGTTGCAGCACTTGCATACAATTTGAATGAGCTTTCCTTGACAAATACTGATCTGAGGCAGTACAAGACAGAATAGGACACACGAGATTTTCAACCCGGCATCATTCATTGGCAAATAAGGTAGTCTACATGAATACCTGAGCATGACACACTACTGGATGAACCCAATATCACAGGTAGACATATAAAACATTTTGGAACGTCGTCTACCATGGAACATTAGAGAAAAATTAGTCACAATGCCAGAGCATGACACTGAATATTTTCTGTCAGTGCTTGATTCCATCGACTTAATATATCATGAAAGACCTGTTCTGAATAGATCAACAGAAAATCGGGCACAACTGCATAGTTACGTACATCAGGCCATGGAACATGATATAAACACACAGCAGTGATGGTAGGCACAACAGCACAGTTACAAACCCAGAAGTAACGAGTAGAGGAATGGAAAATACATAAGATTTAAAAGAAATTTTGAAAACAGGAGTAATTTCAATACATGATCAAATTACAGTTCTCCATCACAAGGCCATATGCTGAATACAGACTGAAGCGACATGCGTTATGCTGTACAACAGCCAACTTATGGACAGCTAAGTAATGGCAGAGCAGTTTCTACCAATAACACAATCACAAAGAAACATCATGAGTAGCCAACAACAAAATTTGACAC
Source organism: Schistocerca gregaria (assembly GCF_023897955.1). Classification (NCBI taxonomy): domain Eukaryota; kingdom Metazoa; phylum Arthropoda; class Insecta; order Orthoptera; family Acrididae; genus Schistocerca; species Schistocerca gregaria. The sequence goes on along the minus strand of NC_064928.1, from coordinate 129,635,938 downwards.
TCCAGGTGATGAATTAAGTCACATCAAGCTGTCTGGAAACCCCAACAGGTTGTTACTAAGCACCAGGCTATTGACTACTGTGGGAGTGGGGGGTAAAGGAAAACTACAAACTTGTTTCATAAGATTTGACAAACAAGGAACATCAAGGATGCTCTCTATCAGCATGAGTCAGATCTAAGGAATAATGTGCAGGGAGACCAAGTACAAGCAATTACTAAGCTGAAAATATTAAATATTGACACACAGTTAATTTTAGATACAGTTTTATATACAAACCTAATATCAAAATCATTTTTCTGTGAATTGAAGAAGAGGCAAATTTCCAAAATACCCTGTCCATAATTGCAAGGTGCGAACTGCTACAGGCAGTAACACAAAGTTGCTGACACATCAGGCACTTATTACATTACAAGCTGAACATTTTACAGACAAGTGCAAATTTCTTATAATTCACAAATTTATCATTGTCATATTGGCACAGACGTGTTTAGAACATACAAAACACACATTGACGTAGGTAATGGTAAATGCCACTTTTATGTAAAGTATTAGATTTTTTTCTGTTGATTTAGTCAAAACACCTGATAAAAGTAACAAAAGCAAAAAAATGGTTCAAATGGCTCTGAGCACTATGGGACTCAACTGCTGTGGTCATTAGTCCCCTAGAACTTAGAACTACTTAAACCTAACTAACCTAAGGACATCACACACATCCATGCCCAAGGCAGGATTCGAACCTGCGACCGTAGCAGTCGCACGGTTCCGGACTGCGCGCCTAGAACCGCGAGACCACCGCGGCCGGCTAACAAAAGCACACCAGATTCAAATGTAATAGTACAATATTCGTTTACAAATCTGAATTTTACAAATTTGATCCCAAACAAGAAGCAAACACTGATGTTAGTAACAAAATGGTAGGACATTCACTACGTGAATGACAGATGCTAAATGATATGCAACTACAAGAACTTTCAGAGTTGTTGTTTAAGTATGCATTTGTTTTCAGTAAGAAGTCTGTAGTAATAAAACACTATGAATTTAAATTTGAAGTTTATGCACACAAAACATTTTGTGTAATGTCATATCCTATTCCATGGACAAAACGAGAGGCAGTAAGGGAAGAGATGAATCATATGATTAAATGGGAAATTATGTACTCTGCATTTTCACCCTATTGGAGTCCTATATTACCAGTAATTAAACCAGTATTGTCTGTAACATTAGTTCTCGATGCTAGAGGTATCAATAAGATTATAGTAACAGTGTGCATGAGACCAGACATCTTGGACAAATAGCTTTTAATGTATTACAATACAAAATACTTCAGTATACTTGATATCAAGGTGTCCTCCTGGCAAACAAGCTCCACAAATAAAGTTGATAAGATACAGCATTTGTTTGTGGCGGCAGGTGGTATGAATTCTGTGTTCTACCTTTTGGACTGAACATCAGTGCAGGCATGTTTATATTGGCAATGGACAAGGTCTTAGTACCAGAATTGCTTAGCAAAGCCACTGTTTATGTAGAAATAATGGTAGTAGCCACACCCACTTGGTTGGTACATATCAGGCTAACTGGACAGGTACTTGAACTATTGGCAGATTACGAAGTAATAGCCAATTTAAGAATGTTTAATTTGGTAAGGAACAAGTCAAATTTTTAGGACATGTTGTGTCAGAACAAGGTGTATTACCTGATACAAAAAAACTTCATGCCATGTGCAATTGTCCAGCTCCAAGGAATAAAAAACTAAAAGCTTATTTAGGACTAGTATCCTGTCCTTGGGTACAGGATGATAAGTGTCAGGAGGAGTTTAATAACATTAAGCAGGCATTATTTTATGCAAACATTCTAGCCACTCTTACATGGCCAATAATGTTTGTCTAAGCACTGATGCATCATCTCAGGGACTGGGGGCAAGCTTGTTCCAGATGCGAGAAGAAGGTAAATATTTTTTGTGGGGTAAAAATACCAAAGAATGCTCTGATAATCAGCCACTGTCATTTCTTTTAACATGTAAACAATTGCACTATAGATTAGCTACGTGGTGTCTATATTTTACAAGAATTCGGTTTCAGGATCATTTATATTGATGATGATGATGCCGCCTAGGTTACAAGATTTTGAGGAATTTAGTGAATTAACAGAGCAAGATAAAGAAATTAAAAATGTTATAAAGGCAAGGTACAACACAACCATATGATTACCACAAGTTTTGTAAGCAAATGAAAATTATACAACAGCAAGTTTGCAGATGGAGTAATGTCATGAAAAACCTTAAGCAAGATGAAGGTGGGAAGGTAAGTAAATGGTATCAGGACTACAAGGAGCTGACAGACGAACAAAAAACATCTTTCACTTTTCATTTTACATTATTTTATTTCACTCTCTCATACGTAGGACAGTTGAGATGTATTGCTCAAAGTATGACATGCTACAACTGCTGTGTATTAGATGTGATTCTGAATAAGAGAAGACTTAATAACAGTATTAAGTATTTTTATTGAAGTGAAGTGGAGCCAAGTTGGGAGGATTTCCTTCATCCTGAGAGACACTGGTGTCCTTGGGGTCAGCTGTCTGCATCTGCAATGGAAATGTAAGAGAGCAAGTCCAGGGTCCTATTTCGTAAGATTAACATAAGTATAAGAACTTGCAGAAAATGACAAATATACATACATACATACATACATAGTGATGGAAGTGAAGGAAGAATAGAACTATCTCGTACACACAGATCATTTACTAACAATGAAATTGTACTATCCTTTTTTTCCATGTTATATATCTTTTATTATTATTGTTATTATTATTATACAACAACCACTGAAAGGTCATAGTGGTAGGAGTGATGAGGTGGTATCATGGAAGGTTAACTCAGAAGCATTTGAAGCAATTTCAGTCAAATTTTGTATATTCATAACTCATTATGTGTATAAGAATACTGTCCAGGTATGATAACCCAGTCACTGTTGGGAAAGGCATTGTGGGTGTGAAGACGTGACACTGAAAAATATGATAATGGTAAGTTACACATTAACTAGCAGAATAAGCTATTGCAAGCTGCTACTGTAAATTATACTAATGACAAATAGTGACAGGTGAGAAGTATCAGCTCTGGAAAAAAGCATCTCTGCTTCTTCTCAGATGGCCAGTCTGCTGAACACTAAGTATTTATGAAACTTTACGTATGGCCAGCACTTACTTCAAGAGGTGAATTCTCATAAAAGTAAAAGCGGTGACACTATTCTTGCTTTTGGAACTATTAGCTCCTTCCTTTAGTAGGAGAGATTGATAGACTGAAGAAATTCATAAAAGAATTGTAGGCCCAGTATGAGAGACACCCACATGTGGTTATGGGGAGGGTGCGCAAAGATGAAGGGGGAGATACCAGAGAGAGTACAAGGTGACAGATAGTATACGGGCAAGCACTGTGTTTGCTTCAGAACAGAGATGAGGGCAGAGTGAGAAGTAAAGATAGATTAGGAGAGCAGAAAATAAACAAAGTTATGAGGAAGGACAAGAAAACTGGATGGTGAGTGGAAAGGAGGCATAGTGAAAAAAAGTGGGAGTGGAATGCGCAAATGGATGTGAAGTCTAGGAGGTTGTTGGGATCTGAGTATGTTGGATGGTGAACTCCTGTCTCTGGAGTTAAGGAAATCTGCTTGGTCTCAGTCTTTCCTCAATCAACCATACATCCATACCAACTTGGTGGTCATGCTTCAGGTGTTATCTGCCACAGCCAGTAAAACCATCTGTAAGCTAAACCCCAAACTGCACTCAACTCGTATATTAGTAAACTTTCCAGACAGTGACCATAGAGGCAGAATTGTTGCTGTGGAATCAGTGGCAGTCGAACTGAGAGGCACCCATTTTGCTGGTGGATGTTGACCATGTTCTTGCAACCACAGCCTCTGTTTTACTGACATCATGTCATGTGCTCATTAGCAGGTCACAACATACCTATGTGCCACGGTGGTATTTATGCCATTGCACTATCACAGAATGGCTGTTCATTTCCAGACATCAAACTTTATCATGTCATGGGAGCTCTGGACAGTTATCCTGACTACTGTCACAGTTCCTCAGTGCCTCTCTGTCAGTTGTCCTGCATTTCCAAAACTGATTGTGGACAGAATTGAAGCCAGTATACCATTGGGACAGCCACCTATGAAGGACCTTGGAGCTGCCAGCCTTTTGTCACTTCCACGCACAATTGGTCTCCACGATTTAGCACATCGCGCACAGTATTGTGGCCAACTAGCGTATCTGGACTCTGTAGTGTGGTTCTTCATACTTTGGTTTTGTTACTTTTCCATGTACTGGGTCTAATTGATGAAACAGACCAACTTTGCTTGGTCTAATTTCATTTGTTTCCTGGAAACATTCAGGATAACTCAAATACATTCAAGAACATACTACAAATAAAAACTAAACAATCATAAAATAGTTAGCATTTCACACTCCAAGAATGCACTCAAGAGTATCTTTAAGCATTCTTAAATTGACATAATTATTCAAGAATAACCTAATTTGAAATTAAGCATTCTGTATCCACTTACAATTCCTTTACAGAACATGGAGAACATTACAAAACATTTGACAACATCCTAAAACATTTGAGAAAAATCCAAAAAATTCATAAATAACATCTGAGGATGGAAATTCTGTTTGTTTGTCACCAGTTAAATACATTTCGAAAAATTTAAAAGATTTGTACACTCCCCTCAGGAGGCTCACAGTTTTTTCATAAGTTTTTTTGTGGTGTATCCTGGACCCTGCGTTATTGCAGCCCATTTTTCCTTCACTGGCTGCATTTCCTGCACTCTGTACCTCTTTCCCTATTCTTGCTCCTTCCCCACCAGAGCAGATATTTCCATTTCTGTCCCAACCAATCAAACTATATTTCTTGTGTTTTCAGGTTCATTCCATGTTCACAATCCATTACCTTTTAACTCTTCTCTGGTACTGCATGTAAAAAGACACCATTCTGTGCAAAATTATTTAAAAGTGCGGTAAGAACTGTAAAACTAAAAGCATGTTATTTATTGAGTGGGAAACACGTGCTGATAAAATTTATAAATTATATAAATCTGAAACAAAAACCAACATTACACTATAATACTGTATCACATTTTATTTAGTGGTAACATATGCGTTTTTTAGTGGCGATCGGGGGAAGCACTGCACGTAAACATATTGTAAGATACTGGCATGTTACTTATTTCATTATTTGCTTTTTAATTTACTTCGATTTCATGGAAAGCTCTCAAATGTCTGTACAAATCCTTCCTGATTGTAAAATTGAAACCATATATTCCGCAGAGTGCCTTCCACAAATCCCTATTTCCACTATAATCTGAAATAAAACGCAGATCATCAAAATTTTAAGAGGTCTTGTATATGTGTCAGTTAATTCTTATTAGAAAAACTACTGAGTTAACTGTTAAATTATATCGTACTTCGTGCCAGAGAACTTATACGTTGCGATTATCATAGCAATCTTATTTCTTAGTAACATTTTCGCGAATTCGGTCTAGACAAAGATCTCTCTTCACAGCGCGCGGGTCGTCACGTGACCGATTTCAGATAAACTTCCTTCTCGCGCAATCCTATGACACTCACGCCAGTTTGTATTTAATAAATTTGTCAGTGGCCTCTATGGTGCTTCTCTGTCAATTACACCCATGTTGGTCGTTGCTGATCTTTCGAGAAAAGAAAATGCATAATTTTGTTTTGTCATATCTATCAGCACTCTCGATTTTGTTTACAAATAGCTCATTGGGCAAACTATTGTAATCTCAATAAATTAACTATCCTAGTCAACGAAACATCTTATAAGAAATCGTTTGCGGGTATACGAAAAATTAACACAAATGCCACATATTTCCCTGCATTCAAGGGTCGCTGACAACATTGGCCTAATCACACTATGTCGTGGCTGCCTTACATAAAATTAATCCGGCCATGATATTATCTTTCGTACGCTGCTCGTTATTTAAATGGTTTTACTATTGCTATTGTTTCCGTTACATACAAGTTTTTTAGGAAATGTTGATAGTTGTACCATATTTCGGAAACAGGTTGAACAATCGACAAAATACTTCACTGTTATTATGTTATCGCTACCGATATTTTTGGGATTTATGTCTTTAAAACAGAATTTAATGTTCTGTGAATTTCCTATCATCAGTTATTTTCTGCTCTGTTGTCGAATTTGTTTATGATGCTCATTACCTACTGCTGGTGCAAAATAATCCAGCATGTAATCGATAATACCACAAAACATGGCGTAAGGAAGTCCTAATGTTGGCACAGCTGAAGCAAAGATGAGTGACTTACCTCAGGCGAGGAAAGGAGCGCAGTTCTATTCTTGCTGTTTCAGGTGTCGCTGCTGTTTGAGTGTTTGATAACCGAATCACACATTTGTAATGGCTGACGGTAAGTGTTTGCAAATAGTATTTTGTAAATAGTTTAGACAGCAGATTCTGTTGAGTGATGAAGAACGCATTGCTATTCGATTTAAGTAGTATGCATCTGGTATTTTATGTTGTTACGTATTTCCCTGCACAGACACCTGAATTTTGTGCACAGTACGTTAGCATAGGTATGCACGTGGTTTATTTCCGGTATAGAATAGTGGTAGAATTACATATGTTCCGGAGCGAAAGAGTTTAAGCACGGTGCGGAACAGAAGTGTTACCCATTGAAATAAAGATCGAGAAAATGAAGGTTTCTGTTTCGTATGCAGTTTAATATGAATAGCGGGAGCCATTTTACGTATACTGTCTTTCCACGTGTTCGCCGGGTTGAATCTGTAATATGGTTTTCATTCTAAATCGGGCCAGCGGAAACACGTGTAAGCCTACACTGCACTACCTAAAATCCATGCTTAAGTTTATAACGTCTACTTGTGCTGTGGATATGCTACACATGTTACATATTTACTTGGCTATGCCTCTTTCCTTTCTTCATACGAGCTAGAATTTCGTTACCAAACTATTCATACAGTATAATCTGTAGCTGATTTTTGCAAAGAGGAGGCATTTTGTTCCATATACTATAGCTTGCTTCAGTTTTCTGCTGTAACCACACTGAAAACTTTAACAAAGCTCACGTTAGCTAGGTAAAATTTGAAAATATTATCGTTTATAATCCATGGAGGAAAAAATGAAACCAAATACATATGATGCGCAGTAAAATGAACGCAACTATTCCTCTGAAAGCATTTCGGAACAAAACTGCTCTATGTAGTGTTACTAGATTTAATGTAAAAATATATGGTTAAAGCTGTAGATTAATTGCCACATACTTACAGACATGTCATAACTGATAGTTTTTTAATCTCTTGGAATTTTGCAAAATGAAGTAAGAATTATTATTTAAAATACAATGTTTGAAGTCTCACTGAAAGAAAACATTAATAGTTTTCTTTTTTTTCTCTCTCTCTAGGCAATGACTGTCCATGCTGTAATCTACCAGAATGGCTGGAGATCTTTGTCCGGTACAGTATGCTTATCGTATATTTTCTATACAAGTTCTTAGTTAATGATTGTTTCAGTACTCATCTATGCTTTCCTTAGGTTTGGCTTTAAATGTGTAGCAAATAAACAGTTAACCTGTTCTTGAGTCCAACCAACTATACTGGACCCCTGATTTGATGTGTGATATAATGTGGCATGTGACGTAACAGTCCATCTAACTGTCTTTGCTTACGTAGTAAATGACGTGGTTCAATGGCATAGTCCTCAAAGTGCCTTTCGTAGGCTGCTGCAAGTATCTGTAGTTTGTTACAGATGACCAGATGTGTTTTGTTTGTGTTTACAATGTCATTTAAGTCTTGTGAAAAGGTGTGGGGGAGTGTCTGTTGTTCGTGATGGTTGATAGCTTTTAGATTTATTTGAGATGTTTGCTACATTTGTCATTACGCTGTTCTCCTTCCACCTGTAAAAGCATTCTTTAGCTTTTTTGTTTTTGAGGATGTTGATGTGACACAGTGTACTATAACCAGGATTCTGGATTAGATTGGATGAATTATCAGTTGATCTATTTTGCTCCTTTCCCTCTTTTAGTGGAGACAATAATGTCCTCTAGTCTGAGGTCTTGGCTATGTCAGGAGGTTGCTTGAGTTGACATTCCCGATCCAAACAATGGAATTAATGAATGATATTTATTTGCAGTGTCATTTGTGTATGCGATTGGCTTGTATGTGGAATGAGTCACAACTTACTGTCAGTACTGCTGCATATTTAACTGTAATAATATTAAGATGCTATGAGTGGGATATTCAGCAGTATTTTTTGTTTGCCACTGCCAGTTGATAGGAATATTTCATAGTGTGTAGAATTTTAACATTACAATTTTTTTATTGTACTGACACCTTATAGGTCTTTCAATACTGTAAAGTGGTGTTTGGCAGTACTTTCTTCAATCAGCCTTTAGCAAGGATGTTTATTTCTTACGTCATTGGTACAACCTGGCATGTGAGATGTTAGCATCGTGCACCAGAATATTGTGCTGTAACATTCGATGAAACAGACTGACTTCAAGGTGCTGCAGTTACCAAAATGGGGCATCACTGTGTTAAGACAATTTGTGTCTGGAGAACATTAAGCTACTGGATGTTAATACTGGAATACTATTTTAGTGTAGCATACATATGAACCATTACCTCTTAAGTTTAGGAGGTAACAGAATTTTTTCGTTTCAGATTTTTACACTGTGTCAAAATCTAAATTAATCTGCCACCAAGCCAACTAAATCTGTGTTTGTCTGTCAGCTCAAATGGAGCCACTTTTGGTATGTACGGAGAATGAAGGTACAGTGTCCTATTTTTGCTTTAGGAGTGTGTTTGTGCTACGAAATGGTGAATGTATGTTTGTCTGCTTCCATTCTCCATCTGTTAGTTACTGTTTTTCATGTTTAGTGTGTTGTCTTTCTGTAGTACATTAATGCAGTATTGGTTGTGCTGCTGAACCTCAGTGTAGTGAATCTTAGTGTGACTATTGTTAAAGCAGAATATTAGTGTTTTTCATGTAGAAATCAACGTACATTGTGGACCTGGTGCACTAATTCACGATCTGATATAGTGGATGTGCATTCATAGATTCTGCCCATGATGGAAAACTGCATCCCTGCTTCTCAGTTGATCCCAGTATTTTACCATTAGTTGTTAGTGTTGTGTGTGAAGTAGGAGCTTTGAAAAGTTTTCTCCAATCCCTGTGATGCATAAAAATAATTAATTATGCCGGGTATGTCAGGTTTAAGCATTTACCTTCAGCTTAAATCGTACTTTCTGTGCCCAGGTTCGCTTGAAAATAAATTTTGGAGGAAGATTGTTCCTTGACAGAAGACAATATTTTTCTTTTTCATCTGAATGTGGTGTAGCGAAATTTAACCATCAGGAATTTCATTTTCCATAATACCACATACTGTTCACTTGCAACAAGGCAGTTACGTGGATGACAGTAAATGCAGTTACACGAGTAAAGGGAATCCACTGATATTGAAAATCAATTAAGCGTGCATGTTGGTAGTGTTGCTCTTGGATTTGTGATAATTTCAATTGTATTGTGGATATTAAGTGATTGGTCGTGTAAGGTACATACCATACTATTGTTTTGAGCATTTTGAGTGCTGTGAAGGCAACTTGCAGTGGGGGAAAAGACTTGATGCTGCTTATGCCTTCAGTGTGATACCTCGAATCTGCAGGGTCCAGCCAATGTTTAGAAAATCTTCCTTGTATTTTTTACAATTTGTTAGAGCTACCTTCCCATAGCTAATGTAGTGCAGTAGAAAATTGAATAAAGCTTTAATATGCAATGAGCCATTTCTGACTTGGCAGCAGAACTTTCATGTATATGTGTGACACTTCAGTTTGATGCATGTAATTTGTCAGAATATAAACTTTCTTTTCCTGATTATCCTGCTATCATAGTTAAATTTAGTGATAATTGCAGTCACAACTCCTCCGTGTATTAACACTTGTAAGTTTGAAGAGGCAAAGTACACTGTAATTTCTAGTCTTGTTATTCTTCTTTTAAATTGCTCACTAAATCTTGAGAACCACAGCTGCATGGTACCACTTCTTAAACTGGGATATACTCAAACTGAGTTGTCGGTGTTTACTACAAAATTTCTTTTATTGCTGCACTGAAGAAACCTGCTTTGACATTTAACATTTGTTTTAGTGTGCAGACCAGGCCATCTGTTCTGCAGAGCAGGCTGGAAGCCATACGTCCAGAATATGCTGCTGAGGGCTTGGTGGAAGTCAGGTATGGTTTGTGTAATAGACTGGTTTATTAAGCTTATTTCTGATGCTTTGTTTCATGTTTGACTAATTGGTAGTGCTAATTATATTATGTGGCAATATCAAGTTATTTTCATTATGAGATAACTATTAATGAAACACTGAAATTGAGAAATAAGAAAAGCTTTGTTATTATGGTTAAGTTTATTGCTATGGCTACAGTGAGTGATACATATACTTAGATAAGAGAACCTGTTTCTACTCATAGAGGTAATTCTTTAGTTTTTGTGTATTGTTCATTCACTTGTAAAACTGAGCTCTTAGCTGCGGAGTATACAGTCAGAACTCTACAGTTCCAAAACAAGTGCTTCATTGTCCCACTGTTAAATTGCCAGTTACGACCTCCAGGTATGCTGGTACTTCACAAAGGTGCTGTACTGTGAGGAAGGCATTGTTCACTGTATTCTACTTGCACTGGATTCTGGGAAGTTGGCATCTCCTATTGGTCTACTTGATCTATGTAACAATATTACATTAAGAGAAATGTGATCAAATGCTGGTTAGGGTGTTTTAATAAAAAGACATGAAACATTCAAGACGATCTTCTCTTGTCAAAGACACAGATTTTAGCTCTAGCTCCTGATAATTTAGTTTCATCAGTGGTACGCAAAAATGAAGATTGGTACAATGATTGTAACAGATCTATCTTTGTGATTAGTCTGTTGGGGTATATTGAGAAAATTGTAGCTTTGTGTAGTACCAGTGTGCATAATGTTTTACATTTTTATAATCTTGTGGTAGGTTTGATATTGGATATTCCAGTAGATGGGACTATCTCTCGGAAGAGGATTTGTAATTGGTGCATTTGCCATGTGTGAAGGGCACTGAAAACTATTGAAGTTGACTCTACAAAGCTACTTCAGTTTGTTTTACATGCTCAGTTAATATGGGTATACATTTGTTTAGGTGTAAAAATCCTTTCTGATGTTTCTCAATGTGTTAGTTTTCAAAACTGGGCATACAGATGACCTGATATTTATGATGTATGGTACGCCCATGTTTAAATGAATTTAAAATGGTTTTTATTTGCTTTTGTTGGTGTTTGTTGATGTACCAGGTATCAGCTAGGGTGCCACTTGGGTGGTGTGGTGTAGGTCAGTTCTCTCACCCCCTCATCTTCCCTTAGGTTCTAAAAGAATAGAGGGAAGACTTTGGGGTAGCCTGACCTGACTGTGATTCTAAGCTCACAGCATTGGCACAGTATTATTTTTGCTACAGGTGCTGTTCGGGTAACATTAGATGAAGTAATGGCATTCGAACACACACCTGTTCTTCAGAGTATTCATGTGGCAATACTGTGCTTACTTTGTGCTGTTTCTGGCATGGTTTTGCAATTTTGGTGCTACACAGTAACTAGTATTCGCTTGTCATTATTGCGTGAAGGTGTCTGCAAAGAGAGTAGTGATTTGCGTTGGTTAGTATTGCTATTACGTTTGAGAAGTAATCACATTTGAGAGATATGAATTTTTTCACAGGCTTAAAGAGAATGACAGAAGGGGTGAAATAGTATCTGAACAACAGACGGAGTCACTCAAAGCATGTGGTGTTCCACTACAAATTGTACTGCATGGGGCTTTCACGGTCGCCTCCCTCTTTTTATACATTCCTTTTTAATGGATCGACAGTTCAGGGTACGTGTGGGTTCTGTCCTGTCATACCTTTCGCCAGGAAAATGTGGTGCCACAGGGCTCCATTTTGAGCGTCGCTCTCTTCGCCATAGCGATCAATCCAATAATGAATTGTCTCCCAGATGATGTATCAGGCTCCCTTTTCGTGGACGATTTTACCATCTATTGCAGCGCGCAGCGTACATGTTTCCTGCAGCGCTCTCTTCAGCGTTCTCTTGACCGTCTTTACTCCTGGAGTGTTGCCAATGGCTTCCGTTTTTCTGCCGAGAAAACTGTCTGTATTAACTTCTGGCGCTACAAAGAGTTTCTCCCACTGTCCTTACGACTCGGCCCCGTTGCTCTCCCATTTGTGGAGACAACAAAATTTTTAGGTCTTACATTTGACAGGAAACTTAGTTGATCTCCACATGTGTCATATTTGGCTGCCCGTTGTACCCGTTCTCTAAATGTCCTCTGTGTTCTCAGTGGCACGTCGTGGGGAGCAGATCGAACCATCCTACTTCGCCATAGGTCAATCGTCCGCTCCAAGCTTGGATTATGGGTGCTTTGTATACTCCTCTGCACGGCCGTCCATCTTACGCCGCCTCAACTCCATACATCGGGGTTTACGGCTTGCGATCGGAGGGTTTTATACTAGTCCCGTCGAGAGTCTTCATGCTGAAGCCGGTGAATTGCCATTCACCTACCGGCGCGATATGCTCTTTGTCGTTACGCCTGTCGGCTTCTGTCAATGCCCGACCACCCATCGTATCGTTCCTTTTTTTGACGACTCTCTTGACCGTCAATATGGGTTGTATGTCTCTGCCCTGCTACCTCCTGTAGTTCGCTTTCGTCGTCTCCTTCAACACCTTGATTTTTCGCTCCTTGCAGCCTGTAGAGTGGGCGAGAGCCACACGCCACCTTGGCTCCAGGCTCAGGTTTGCGTTCACCTTGACCTCCGCTCGCTCCCAAAGGAGGTTACCCCCGGTTCAGTATACCACTCCTGTTTTGTAGAACTTCGTTCGAAGTTCATTTATGTGACCTTCATTTATACGGATGGCTCTAAGACCAATGACGGGGTCGGGTGTTCTTTTATTGTCGGTGCACAAAGTTTCAAATACCGGCTACATGGCCATTGTTCGGTCTTCACAGCTGAGCTCTTTGCCCTCTATCAGGCTGTTTTTTACGTCTGCCGCCACCGACATTCTGCTTATGTCATCTGCTCCGATTCTCTGAGCGCCATCCAGAGCCTCAGTGATCCGTATCCGGTTCACCCTTTCGTGCACCGGATCCAACACTCTCTTCAGCAGCTGGTGGACGACGGGTCTCCAGTTAGCTTTATGTGGGTTCCTGGCCATGTCTGTATCCCTGGGAACGAAGCTGCAGATGCCACGGCCAAGGCTGCGGTCCTCCAGCCTCGGACAGCTTCTTGTTGTGTCCCTTCATCAGATTGTAGCACGATCATTTGTCGGCGCATTTTATCGCTGTGGCATGCCGATTGGGCTGCACTTAGGGACAACAAGCTTTAGGCCTTCAAACCTCTTTCCGTAGCTTGGACGTCCTCCTCACGTCCTTCTCGGCGGGAGGAGGTAGTTTTGGCCCAGCTACGAATTGGACACTGCCAGTTCAGCCATCGCCGTCTGCTGGCGGGCAGCGCCGGTGCCGTTCTGTCCATGTGGGCAATTGCTGACGGTCCGCCACATTTTAACGTCCTGTCCGGATTTTACTACGCTGCGTCTTGATCTTGGCCTGCCATGTACTCTGGATGCCATTTTTAGCGGATGACCCAGGAGCTGCTGCTCGCTATGTCTGTTAATACGTCTTTTATAGTGTTGTCCCTTTTAGTTGCTGTTTTAACCTTGTGCCTCGCGGTACATTCCTAAATTAGTCAGGGCGCTCATGACAATTGTAGTTCTGCCCCCTAAAACCACAAAAAAAAAAAAAAAATTGTTCTGCGAAGCTTTGCAGAAGTACAGGCAATGGAATGCTGTGGTCAATAAGCAGTTTCTGTCTTCGGTAAGATACTAATGAAGAACTGTCACTTATTTGAACGATTTCCAGCAGTACATCTTTGATTATGCTGGTTGGAATTTTATGAATATTGCTTGTTTTGAGGCAAAAGATGGCACATGTTTCAGTACAGTAACACTGGTACAGAAAGTGCAAGGCTAGAAAGTCTGGTTTTGATGGAGAGATTCTGATGTTACAGTAGCTAGAGCTAGTTGTCGGAAGAGACAAAACGTGAAGGAAGATTTTCACTTTGGCTCAATCAAAAATGTGATGCCAGAAAACACATTCAACAGGATACAGAAGCTAAAGGCAGGATGAAAGCACTGCCTGGCAAAGAAAACTTCAGTGGGGTAATCTGAATATCGCTTTAGGCTAATACTTGCATCCTGGAAATCCAGTTATGATGAAGGGAATAGTGATATATAGGAACATGGGTTTCGAAATTTATGTGGTTCATAAGAGAATTGTTTTATTATGGATAAGACCAGTTATCATCCACAAAAACAATAGAAACTTCCTAAAGGACAATTTAACAACAATTGTATTAACCCATCAGCATTCAACTTATTATTAATTGACATGTATTCTTAATTTCTGGAAAACAGTATCCTGGTGACTTAATTTATGGAAATGTGAGGATATTTAATTGACTTAGGGCATGAAAGAAAAAAAAAGGGCTATTTTCATTTGAGAATGCTGAGTACTTAGCAGTTTTAACCTTAAACTGCTTTGTAGGAAAATGGGTAGTATAAGGAAATTGATAATAATAAACTGATACCATTTCACTATTATTGTTTATTTTACAATAACTCACATTTATAAAAGATTTAACCCATCATCTTTCCAAAATGAAAATTTAATTATGGCCAAATTCTATGTTTGGAAAGCATTTGGTTTGGACCGTAACATTTCACTCACCCCAATATGTTCTAGGCTTTCCTTTACAATTCTCAGACTGACATAATCTTTGCTTTTCTCATTTCTCTGACACACAGTTCCTGGTTGTATCGTGCTGGGACATGACACAGGATTCATAGGTGTTCCATTAGTCGACATTTGATATGTTCTGGCAATTTTTTTTCTGAACCATTTCACTGGGAGAAGTTCCTTCTTTGCACCTCTTGGAAGCCAGTTGTGCATTTTTAACCGTCATATCTAAAATTGTTGTAAAAACAAAAAGGAACCAGTATTGCTATTAACCATGTATTGCAATTCTATATTTCTCTTATAGACATCAATGAAGAATGGCACCTCCATGGTATTCTTGTGTGTTCAGTGCTTGTTGTGGAATACTGAGCTTCTGTTTCTGGGCTGAATTCCTACGTTAGACTTTGGCCATGGGGGTACAGGGTCAAAATCACTTGCTAGTACAACATACTCCTTATCATTCCATTTTGTGACAAAGATTTTGTTCTCTCTATCAAATCTGAACTTAAAACCTCCCGTCCCCACCTTTCTTTTTCATTACCTTATCTGGTGATAAGATTGACATTATTGTTCTGCTTTCTCCTATGGTTGCACATGCACAGAAGCCTAGTCCTTACTGTTGGATGAGGTCATGACTAATAATTAGTGACAATGGACAACATATCCAAAAGTACTTTGGAACTCAGTGGTAGATCCTCATTATCATTCTGGTCCTTCACAGTATATAAGATGTAAGGCCCATGGTTTACATCCAAAGTGTGTGGACGTGAGTCTGATAAACTGATTTATAAGATGTTTCCCATATTGAAATGTAATTCAGGTTTCAGTTAAATATACATATTATGAATAAGACTTTGACTGTTTGAACGCCAAGGTCATCTTTCTCACACCAATAATTTCTTTCATTGCATAATTTGATAGCCAGTAAAGATCGACAACACAACAAATGCACGAATTTCATTAGGTACAACTGAAGAATGTATTTTATTGTTAAATTTCCCAACATCTCGAGTTTCATCTCCAGTGATGCTTACTGTTGTTCCAACAGCTGTATGGTACTGCTCATTTACATCCAGATCTGCTTCTATTTCTTCATATTATCAGCTTATGCTGCATCTTCAACCATTCCTAAAATCTGGTGAGTCTCTTTTTAACAGTCTTGAACTGACTAACTGTATGAGAGATATAACGTAAGCATTCATTGTCAAAGGAAACCTCACCTTACCACAATGACGGCACAAACAGCGTACCCTGTAATTGAGGGCAATGGTCACAGAAGGGTTAAACATTGTTTATTCCTCTCCTGAAAGCCTATCATGTTGTCTTTCCTTTCCTTTCCTCTCTTCCCAAAAAACACGTAAACATCTGGCAGATGGACCATTGTACATTCACGGCCTGAGTTGCTGTCTCTTTTGTTGAAGACCCTGGTTTTGTACTAAGGATGATATTGATATGAAAATGTAAAGAATGCTTAACATTCACATAATCAAAGCTGATTTAATTTAATATTTAACAGATAAGTAGTGATCAAATGTATTGTTTGCAGTGGGCCTTCCAATACCATAAAGAAGAAAATCTAATGCTGCGTTAAATACATCCGTTCATGATAATTGTTTTCCACACTTAACCTGTTTCGCAGCGTACTTCTAAATTTTTTTTAATATGTCTTTTTCAACCTTAGGTGCACTGTCTCAGAAGATTGCCATAGTACAGTGTGGTGTGAATGTATGCAATGTAAACAAACATTGTGGTTGCCAGGTTGGCTTAATAAAATACTGGTGTAGTGAGAAAATGGTAAAGAATGAATACAGTTCCTACTTTCATTCTCACCTTTAATATGGGGTTACTTTTGTGAAACTTGAAAGCAGCTATGAGCACATTCAAACTGCAAAACAAAGGCAATAGGAATCATTTTCGGATGAAAACCTACTCTTGTGTAACACTATGAAAAAAGACTTCTAGTATTCCTCCCTTACCATGTACCTACATTACGGAAAATAAAAGTAGAAGGAAAGCACGGTATATTCAAAAAATGTATCACCATCACTTTACCAGGCAAAGAAGAAAATTATACATCACTCACATCAAATTTGCAGCATCGCTGCTTTCACGCCATTCGAAAATATCAAACTTTATGAAATGTACAATGGGCACACTTCATGAATTAAGTGTTATTTGCAGTATTAATGTATGCAGAAACAGCTTTCACTTGTGAAACCTACTTAGCGGTAGACTTTTTCAATGCCGTATGCATAAGCTGCTTTTCTAGAAAATGGGACCAAAATAGTACAATAGTGGTTTTTATGAGTACAAAACAGTCCTCAGCTGGTCTTCATTTGTTTTGAATTGCAGTATTAAGGTAAATTTTTTCCCTGAAAAAAGGCCTGTTTTATGGCTGTTTGTGCTCTTAATCCTCATGCTTATATCGGCAAACTTCATGTTATGGAGTCATTCAGTGTCTTCTAAGTTTATTATGTAGGTTGAAGGAGGGGAGAGAAAGGGAGGGAAAGGAATATTGACATGTGCTGCATCAGGACTCTGCACAGCATCAATGGTGGTGAGTGAATGTGAGTGCTGGCCTGGAATTCGAAGTTGGGAACCACAGCGCCACCAAGACACAACTTTTATCGCAGCTATCTTGGCACGCCTTTTCCTACCTTGTGCCACCTGTACATACCCTGTTCATTTCCTCCATGCTCGCTACTTTCAGATTCCTGAACGAGATCTGACACGGAGTCTGGTGGATCTATTGCTCATTGAGGCAAATCAATTATGACTGTGCAGTGTGTGTGTGTTCTTTTGAACATGTCTGAAGGAATAGACACTGTAGATTTGTGTAATTTTATATTTGTATTGGTTGGTGTGCCCCATACTGAGCCTAGAGTGATGCTGTCTGCCCACTCTTAGTTTCATTCCTATTGTGGTTCGCACAATTGAGGGTGTTAACAAGGAATGATCCCACATACGCAATGGTTTGTTTGTGTCCAATTTTGTGTGGCCCTCAGCATAGATATTTTTCCAAATCATGAATTACTTCTGTAGACAAAAAATCAGCTGCTTGTGGCTAAAAGGAATTGTTAGATGCTGGTTAGCTTGAGTGAATGATTTTACATGTGATGGTTACCTCAAAATGTGTGTAGCAAAAAGGCATTTCATTGCAGCTGTTCCTCGAGGTCCCATATCAAAGGTAATAGTTTTTTTTATCCATGCTTCTCTGTTGAAGTACTGCTTATTGACGTCCAAGAACTAATGACACAGCTGCATGCTCAGAAATGATTACAGCTATCTTATCAGCATAATGTATGGTGCAGGAAATGTCTGCATACAATCTGAAGTTCTATTTGTTTGTATCCATGCAACGACCATGTATCTATTTCTATAACTACCTGTTCTGTCCAACTATTGAAATCCTATAGCATGTGAGACAATGGTGTGAATTGCTATTATATTTATGTTGACTTTGCCATCTTTGTTTCCCTATCACAGATGCAAGTAGCTGCTTGATTGTATGTTAAAATATGTTCATTTCACCATTTTGGTTTTAATGATGCTTTCTAATGTAACAATTATTTCAATTTCAGTGCAAGTGAGACAAAAAAACATGGCCTCAATCCAGAGGCGCCAATTTTCGTGAGGTACGGTATACTCATTTTGATACAATTAAATCTCTTCTTGTCCACCTAGTACTCATATTTGATGCTGCCCTAGTCTTCAAATGTAATTGTAGTGTGTCAACTGCCAATAGAATTTTCTGTTGGTAAACTGTCTCAAATTAATATCAGCAATTTTTATGTCTTTACAGTGCACTCAGCGAGACAGGTCCACAACCTGTAGACCTTTATCCGGCGTCTAACTTAAATCCATGGGCACCGGTATTCCACGGGTAGAGTATAATTGTGTTCAACTCATCATTGATAGTTGCTAGTCAGACAGTACCTTTTTCTTTTAGTAAAGTAACTGAACCATAAAGTGACATTTCAAGTTAGGCACTGATAATTCAGATATGTGGGACTCAGAATGAGGAGTAAATGTGAAAGACCATTTTAACAAGCAACCCATATTTCAGAATTGGACAGGAGATACAAAAGGAGGCAGTTGTGACAGGCTAGTCAGTGACTGGCAGATGTGATTATACTGCTGATGTTGCAGGTTGCTGGGCCCATTTGATACATGACCATTATTTGTGGTGTGTGTGCGCGTGTACAATTGAGAGCTTGGAACCCGAGAAAGAGGGGCAGTTTTATCATTATGCTGCAGTATTGTAAATCTATACTGAGGGTGGTGGGACTGTCAACTCAACGCTGGTCACTGACAATACCTATATTAGCCTTAATTGATATATAGCTGTATAACTGGACGAGTAGTTGCTGCTTCCCCTTTGTAGCTTCATACCTCCAATTCCGCCCCACCACAGTGAGACAGTGTTTGAGACTGATCTGTTTGAACTCATAAATTTAGTGCACATTACCTCTTTGCACGTCATTAATAATTTCTTACCTACACTGCATGTCGAGTTAATGTAATGTACAAAGTTTCTTGTCACATGAAAAGCCTATAATGATCATTAACATGAATGAGTTAATGGATGGGAGTAATTAGAATTCAGTAAATTGCTCTGTCTTCAAGTAATATTTTTTAAGACTACAGCTGATGAGATGTTGGTAGTTTTATCAAAAAATCGTGAGATAAAATGTGTACTAAAAAGGGTCTGATCATTCTTAAAATAGGCCCTGCTGACAATTTTGCAGTATGTGAGGATACTCAGGGTGGCCAAAATATATCCTCCAAATTCAAATGGCACAGGATAATCACCCAAGCATATTAGTGCTATCTTTTCCACATGTTACATACCAAAAATTACAGTCTGTAATTTGCTTCAGCCATATCCTGTCACCCAGGATGATGGAATTACATGAAAAGTTTATTTATTTGAAAGATAAGGTATAGTTATTGGTAGTTACTGATTTGATGGCAGTTGAACTAACAAGTATATTGTTGTAGGTAAAATGTGGCATCTGTCAGTGTAAAAAGGATTTTGGATTCTCCACCCACGCTGAAGCAGAGAGGATGTGGCTGAATCTCTACGTCATGAGGGATTTTTGCCACCTTCTCTAGTGTGCATGTGAAAGGGAAGTACTGACTTGGGATGTTAACCCTGACCACATACGGTAAGAATTAAATCAATATGACCTTAATTTTTGGGCACAATTAGTATTATCATTTTTGTCTTCCAAATAATGATACTTGACACATCATGACTAAATATAGTTCAGAATTACAGTTACATGAATATGTAAACAAAAGAAGTGATTATCTGAATGTTACATAATGGTTAGCTTCCAGGTACTGTTACACACTGGATTGAAGATTTTCTTTGAAAACAACCATATTTTTTCATCTTCATGTACTGCGGCAGATTACTGTGTAGGTAGCATGTTGTGTTTATGGATTCTGTTGGTCAATTTTAGCATGGTTGCTTCAGCATGATTACAGTTTTCCATTGTGTTAAAATCATAAGTATGTGTTTAATAATGCAGCACACACAGTTCTTACATAAATATTGGTTTCCTTTAAGTGCAGTGATCATATTGTTTATTCTTTAGTAAAATTGCCCTTAGGTTGTTGGTGGCCTTAGCATTGTGTACTGATTTTAGTAACAACTATCTTGACAATGAGAACTGAATCTGAAGAATCAGGAGTCGCTTGTCAGTAGCTAACCTGAAAGCTCATACCTATATTTAATAGTTTGTCAGTATAGTTAGCTGGTTTTTGTTCCATTACATCAGAATTGAAGTTGTCAGAATTAGAGGCAAACTCAGAAATAAGAAGTGGCAGTACATTATTGCAATGATCAACATCTCTCTTCAGCTGCACTACATGTCAAGCTATTAGAACTCTCACATTTTCTTGTTGACTTGTTGGCTCTCGGTAACTCAGCCAAAGTGTTAGATTCAAACATAACATAGGCCTCGGGCTATGCGACTGCTCAGTCTGTCAGCACTTTCTTCTTAACAAAGTACATGAAACATTAACCGAAGTTGCAATACCTAATAAGCAGATGAACAAAAATTACTCTAGTGCTCTGTGTATCAAAAAGAAATGTAATTAATTTGTGTGTTTCAGTGATTCTCATTGGCTCTAGAATACAATGACATGTTTGGCTCTGACCGACATTCACAATTTGCCAACATCTGCACGCATTGCGGGAGCTGCTGACACTGAAAGTGCCCTTTAGCCATAATGTTTAGTTCCATAAATCTATATCTGTAGGAATATTTAAGAACTCATATTTTAGTATATCTTACAGCTTTCATTTTTAGCTTCACTTATGTTTGTATGTGTGTATTTGCAGAACTTCCACAGGCCACAATACCATAAAATACTTCTGAATTCAGTGGCCCATGGTAAGCTGTCAGTAGTGCCCATGTGTATGCTGTAGTGACATTTTTTCGTCAGAAATGTTGTTGAACTCAATTCACGGCAGATGTTATTTATTGTTGTCCCAGAGTACATACCCAAAACCACACCCTGGAATTCTTTTAGTTAGAAACAATTTTTCAAATCGTTTTAGTAGCATGTATTTGCTTACATGTGGATGTGTAAATATTTTATAAAAGAAAAATATTATTGTAGTGTCTGTTCCCAGTTTCATATTTTGAGAATGTTTTGTTTGTAAGTCGACTGTTAAACTGTAATTACAAGAAGTGAAGCATTTCCACCTACTTTGAGGCACATCATTTGCATGTAAAAAAAAAAAAAAAAAGGTAGTAGGTCAAATACTCTCACACATTCTTGGAAAATTTCTGAGAAATGATTAAACTGATTCTTTTGTTACTACATTGATTGTGCTAATATACAAAAGCAGAATGTTGCATAGATTGAATTGCGGTACATTTTAATTGTCCATTATTAATTTCCAGATGTCAATTTCATGTACTGACTCATTCCACGAGTGGGAGATCTGCTCTTCATTTTCGTCCTACAACACCAGATGTGTAAGACGAGGAACGAAAGAAATTCAAAATGATTATGGAAAGGATAGATTCCTATTAACTACAAAAATGACATTCTGATTCCCAGGCAGGCACGATGAAAAGACTATTATATATAAGATTTCAGTCAAAACATTCATCTGAAAAGAGAAATGTACACTCATTCACCAAAGCAGACGTGTGTACACGATTGCTACCTCTGAACTTTTTTTTTTTTTTTGCAGTAGACTCTTTCATACATGCTGTTTGTGAAATAATTTTTTCTGTTGATAGCATCGTATTCTAGAAATGAAATGGACCAAAGAGGCATTAAGTGTCCTAAATCAGGCATACAGTGAGGAAAGGTGTATGCATGACCCACTGTATTCTAATAAGGTAGTAGAAAATAATTTCTTTCAGAGTAGTATGTGTGTAATGTTACATGGGGATTTTCGATTTGTATCGTAATACATTATTTAATGAAAGCTCATATTTGATTTTTATTGCATCTCCTTTATTTCAGCATGCCAGAAAAAAGTAACTGGCAGTGAAAGGGAGAAAGTCATTGCAGTTTCACCTAGTGACAGATGACTGCGAAACTGAACAGCACACACACATACATAGTCCAAACGTGGAAGAATAGCACAAGTACACCTTTAAGTACTGGTTCTTTAAAGTGTTGCAATTGCAGTGCATGTATTCACAACTACTTTTGAAATAGTGTGCTGTGCTATGCTGTGGCTAAATGCCAGACAATTAAGATTGCCCAGTCGTCAGCACACATAATGTTAAATTCAGCCTGCAATGTAACAGGGCATTTACCAGTATTTTATTCATTATTTAGGTTGGTATAACCCCAAAATGTGTAACAATCTGATTTAATTCTTATTTTCGAGAATGAGAGACAGCCTTCCCTGTGACTGTCATACTTGCTAATTCCATCTTCTATTATAGACAGCAGCTTCTCGAAACAGGCCATGCCCATCTTCACGAAGCCTCGAAATTCATGTGGATCTTCGACCCTCAGTTCTTTCATAAGTAGTAAATATAATCCCCTGCCTTTGTCCCTTATTTTTAGCCAGGATCGAACTCGATGACATCTGGCTTTTTATTTTTGTCGTCGTCGTGCCCTAATCTGAAGATGTACAGTCGCTACTAGGGTAATAGCTCCAAACGCAGATTGATACTTGATGTGCAAACTGTTGTATAAATACATATACCTGTGCAACCGAGTCTCGTGATATAAAACTAACTCTTGAGTCTTTAATTCAGAACAGTAGTAACCTACATAAGAGAATAACAGTTACTTAATCAATAATGATATTCATTTTTTATGAATAATAAATACGGATGACATTAAAATATGTCACACAATCAACCTTTGTTTCGTGCAGTAGAACGAATGACTGCTAGAGATAAGACAGTTTTGCTGACGTTTCGTGCGTTACCATTGTTTATTGCGCATGCACACCAGGTATATCTCACGTGGAGGGTGTAATGGGTCTTCACGAACCTGCCTGTAGTTACAGATAGGCACGCTTGGGGCGTTGGTGCACAGGTCGAGGGTTTAGGCACATTGTGGAATATGGACTTCGTTGTCTTTTGTGAAGAAGGTTTTGGCTGAAAGCTGATACGTCAGTCTTTCCATCATGTCTATCTTTATAGGAATGGTATGTCTATCATTATAGGAATGGTTAGTCTTCACAGTGAGTACCAGTGTATCCTTTCCATAATAATGTTTATATTCTGACCTAGAATTTCCGATGTTTAATTAAATTAAAAATTTGAATATACTTGTTACAGCGCTGTTCACTTTCCTTTCCACACATCTTCATTTTTTGTGGATAATACATACCAGCCCCTTTCCCCAGTACACAGTCAGGAGAATATCTAGTAGTATATGTTGTGGCACACACAAAGGCCTCTGAATAGTCAAGAAATATGCCACAAACTTCTTTTAACCTAGAGCCTTAGTTACAAAAACTAAACAGACAGCTGTTGTTGTTCTGGTAGATCTAAAATCCCTAAACCAATGCTGGGCACATTTCTCTTATGAAATTAAGTATTGGCTTTAGTTACATTCTGTTGTTTTAGATAATGTTGGTGTAATAGTTACTGGTCTGTAATTTCCTGTATCTAATCTACTGCCATCTTTGTGTACAAATATCACTTAACATTGTCCTCTAAGCGTAAAATGATTTCTTCTTCCACAGTCAGATAAGAAGAGCTCTAGGCTTCACTTGCCACTGCAGACAGCATTTGAATAATTGATTAGACATATTTTTTAGTCCTTCATTAGATTGTCTTTAAAATGTGTTATTTTTACTGAGTCAGATAATGAATAAACAGTGTCTTGTGAAGAGTACTTTATGCACATTTTGTAACAGTAGACTTCTATATAATTAATTGGTTATAATGTTAGTTCAAAATGTTACTGGTTTATTGAGAGTTCACGATTTTCTTCCCATTGTTCTTTATGATTATATTCCCATTGTTCCTTGTGTCTACTCTTTCTTTGTGGGACTACACTATCTCTGTGATATTAGTGGAACCCTTTTAATTCTGATTCAATTTGGTTTCTTTGAACACTTTATTGGATGATCTCTTCTTGTCCCTATAGCTCACAGTTTACTTGTCTGTTTCATCTGACAATTGTTAACTGTAGTTTATAGTTATTCCCTCTTCCTTATTATGTGTGTTGTGTTCTAGTGTGTGCTTTACTTTCCATTTTTATTTCTGCTTACTACTGGACATGCAAGATTTATTTTGTAGGCCAATGTTCTGCAAACTGATTGTCATCCATTGTTTCCTATTAAATAATTTTCGTAGTTTGCCTAGGCTTGCTGGCTTTGATGCAATTCATAAAGCTGTTGTGCCAACTTCCTGTCTTGGTCTTGCACTTCAGTAAATACCCCATAACGATCTGCAGTGGCTCTATTTAAGACCTGTAACTCAGCTGTAAAATTATAAATTGATAATTACATGATCTGTGTCTCTGTAATTTCACTGCACATGTAGGGCTGTTTCAGTATCACAGTTGTCTTCCAATGAGTTCATGTTTAGGCCACCTGCTGCCATTATGCAAGAGAATTCACTGACAGTCCTGTGTGAAAGCAGTTCTAGCTCCTTCAGAAACCCATTTATCTGACTGTTTGGTGATGTGTATAGCCCTGATGCCAAACACTTTCTTCTTTTCAGCATTGTCAGTATTGACGCTAATTCAAATTACATTTCTTTTCACTTGTCCACTGACCATGGAATGCAATTCCTCCTTTGATGTGCTGCAGCTCCTCCACAGTGAAGGTTGTTGTGGGGATATTGATTACCGTTTTTCATTGTTGACAGTAGGATTGGTCTGTTTCTTTTCTTGGGCAGATTATACTATCTGGCATTTCTTTGCACAGAATGGTATTTCAAATTCTTCCTGTGCAGGACATGTTCCATGAAATGTTCCTTTTCAAAGCTTGTAGCTCCAGGAAAAAAACATAGCTACATATCTCCTTGAACTTTGTGTTTGTACTTTCTTTATTTACATGCCAGGCTTCATTTAGACCATGCCTCTGTGGAATGCGTGCCAGAAAAAACCCTTGCTGCATGTGGAATTCTTTCTGAAGTTCCTGTTAGAACCCTGTTTGCATTGTCATTTGGATTTTTATAGACATATTTTGCTCTACCAGTAATGATCATTGTATCCTTTTCATGCCCGTCTCACATGTTTTAGTGCTGCCTGTTGGAAACCAAGCTTTTTAATGCAAATTACTTTGTATTTCAATTTCAATGTAGCCATAACACTTGCCAAGCTTCTTACGTAGAAATCTGAAAATATTTAATTTTGTCCCTTCTTATTCATATTTGGTGACACATTTTGCTGGTGCATGGTATTTTCTTGTATCTTCAAAACATTTATTTTCTTGATTGTGTGCTTATCATGGTTCATAGGCCTACTGGGGAACTCGCCATGTAAAATATAGAGTAACGCATCATTCTTGGTACCTCTATGGTGATGTGGAAATCCAAGTGATGTTAATAAGGTAAATAATTTGTGTACATGTCTCTCTTCAGCTTCATTGTTCACATCTTTATCCTATTATGTGTAACTAACAAGCCTCAACTGAAATACATAGCTAATTTTCATTATTAACTGGACTATTTCGTAATGACCGTAGCTTCACTGCTGTTAACACGTGTCAGTATCCACTGAAGTTCCATATAAAAGTGTATTGTGAACACTGTAATACATTGTTCGTCATTGCTGGTCTATACACTGTACTGCAATGTTGTTCTATAAATTGATCTCATCTTCTAGTCAGATGATGCTATAAATTGTCCTCAACTAGATTGAGTACAACCTCACTAGCTCTTAAATTTATTCATAAAACATTCACCATTCTCCAGTAACTTTGATCGAAAAGCTATTTCTTACACATTCATAAAGTTAATGAGATTTCATCCTGTGTAAATGGTTTTTCAGTTTACTAAGTGAATACTTGTTGTACAAGATGGAATATGTATTTACAGTCCTGCATGGATGCTGCTGGTAAAGTGAAACAGTTGAAGTATTCTTTTTGAGACTTTCTGTATAAAGTGACCAGTGTATTATGTTATTCTGTAGATCCTTCAGAAGTGATGTTACCAGCCTCTGCCAGTTTAGAGACATTCCTGAAAGTAACTGACTGCTGACCTTGTGAAAGGCTATTAATTGATCCAAATGTCTGGATTCACGTTGAACTTGCTCTTCTAGCAATAATGATACTGATGATTAGAGCCAAATTAACTTCATTATCAGAAACTACATGTGGGTTTCAGTGTGTAATAGTACTGTGCAAGCTCACTAATTTTTCCTTTTTCGTGGTTGTGGTGACAGGCCAATCCATAGTTCAGACCCAGGTATAGATCAGTTTGAAAGGTGAAAAAATTGTTGCACAGCCAACAACTCTGATATGGAAGTAACGATTGTGGTTAGAAATTGTAAATGGGTTTGTAACGTAGCTTGATGCCCACATTTATGCCATATCCAATGCACTGTTCATTATAAAAACTGAAACTGGCAGGTGAATTGAGAAAACCTTTATAGTGTAGAAGAGTTCCCGAGAAGCATTTTGGTGGATGTACATACATCATGCATAAACTCGAGGAGGGGATGGAAATCACTTTCAACCCCATATAGGAAAAAATTGCAATTTATTTAAGGGCAATTTGTTAACAACATGAAATTTAGAATAACATGGCACATACCCTCTGCAACAACTGAAATTTTAGGTACTGTAATGACCTTGTCATGTAATCCATGTCTGGTGCTGGCAAGTTATTGTCCAGCCTCGTGATCTGTAGCTGAGGCTTCCTGAATGATGAAATCGTGATTGACAGGTTGTCATAGTGATACATTACTGCAAACTGCATGCTCATTTGCAATGGAGTACTTACAGAACCTTTATTTTGGAGAGGTAAACTTCTCGTTATCAGCCATTTTATTGTTAAGCTGATACAGCAGTTTTGAGCGAGACAAGAAGTGTAAAACTACATCTTGTGGAACATCAACCACAGTGAACTCCTTCCCCCCAAGGGGTCCGCAACTCTTTCGTGGATACGTGCGTAGCGAGCATTTGACCCCGAGCTAATTTGGCCATCCTTCCTTTCCGGGCTGCATACCTTCCTTTTCCCCATCCCCAATGTTGCCCCCCCCCTCCCCCGTTTCCTCACCTCCGCTTCTTTCCTTTCCTTTCTCCCCCTCTGGGAGTACGTTTTGTGCCTACATTCGGAGATGGACGCTCGGAAATGTGACACATTCTTCGCTTTCTCTGCTTCCAAGTCTTCAGCCTTCCTTAGTCCTTCCCTTTTCCTTCTCTCTTCTCATTACCCTTTTCTCCACTGCGGCGTTCGAACCTCTTCTTTCCTTTCCCTTCCCTTTCTTTGTATTTCCCTTTCTCTTTTTTCATCCCTGTGCGTGTCTGAAGGCCGACCCTCGCATATTAGTGCGTAGCTGGTGACGGGGTAACGCATGATTCCCCACCCCGGGTAGACAGGTAGGACACGTATGTACCCTCTGGTAACGGCCAGGCCCAGGGAGGCGTGATTACCTTCTGAAAGTGCCAATTGGTCCCTCCGTCTGTTTCTCGGGAGGTATGAACAATCCCCTAAGGCTGTAGTGCCCTCAGAGAGGCCCCCACAAGGGAGGAGCGCGCCATCGGAGACGCCGGTAATTATGGGGATACTTCCGCAATGATTTCCTCATCTTCTACTATGTCGGCTCACAAGCGTAAGTTCAATGAATCTCAGCCACAGACAGTTCTTCCATCGTTGCCACAGTTCCTTAATGTTTCTCGGTCTGACGAAGGTCACGACTTCTCCACGGTAGACCCTTTCATTATTCAGAAAGGTGTCGACGCAATTGGAGGTTCTGTAAAGTTTTGTTCCAGATTACGAAATAGCACCTTGTTAGAAACATTCAGTGCCCTCCAGGCACAAAAATTGCTGCGTGCTTCACTGCTACACAGCTTCACTGTCTGGGTGGAAGAGCACCGCACTTTAAATGCCTCACGTTGGGTCGTTTATACACGCTGCCTTGACAGATTGTCCGACGAGGAAATTAAACACTACCTGTCTGACCAGTGTGTAACGGCTGTTCATAGTCATGAAAAGGGTTGACACGACCATCGTTCTAACCCGTACTGTCTTCTTGACATTTGACACAGTTCAACTCTCATCGAACATAAAAGCGGGCTATAAGATAAATTCCGTTCATCCTAACCCTATGCGTTACTATAGGTGTCAGCGGTTCAATCGTACCAGCCAGTCCTGTTCCAATCCAGCCATGTGTGTTCCGTGTGGCAAGGATGCCCATGAGGGTGCTTGTCCCCCCTCCATCCCCTCGTTGCATCAACTGTATGGGTGACCACGCTGCTTCCTCTCGAGATTGCCCCATTTTTAAAGATGAAAAGCTCATTCAGGAAATCACAGTGAAGGAAAAGGTGTCGACCTTTGCTGCTCGAAATTATTCGCCATTCGAAAGCCCACTGTGCCTCAGGCAGGAAAATGCAGCACTGTCCTTGCCTCTCCTCGGCCAACAAAGGAGGCGGCCACGCAGACTTGTGATGTTACCTTTAGTGCTACGGTCATCAGATCAGCCAGCGCAAAGATGGCACGTTCAACCTCCCCACTTTCGCCTGCTCGCTCTAGGGCTCACCATTCGTCGGGTTCTGCTAAATCTCGAGCCCAAAAGTCAGACACCCGGACTTCCAAAAAAGAGGCTACTCATAAATATTTTCAACGTACCCCAACTTCATAACCATCGGTTCTTCCTCCATTTAAACATCCTGTTTCCAAGGAGGCTAGTACGAAACCCAGTTCTTGTCCTTCTCCACCACGGCGTGTCTCATCTACAGCACCACCTGGCGGTAACCACCCTCGGCCGTCTTTTGTGTAGCCGAGGCGCACTGCTGGTGGCCGATCAACTGGCAGGAGCTGCTCCTGAACAACCTATGGATCAGGATCTTCTGCCTTCGGCTGAGTGCCGTTCCACGCTGTCGGTCACTAGCTCTGAGCAGTCGTTGAGTTGACGGCAACCTTGGCCACATACTACATTTTTCTGTCCACCCTATGTCCATTATCCATTGGAATATCCGCGGCATTCGAGCCAATCGGGATGATTTGACGATCCTCTTATGATCCCACTCGCCGGTCATCTTCTGTCTTCAGGAAACAAAGCTGTGTCCCCACAACCGCTTTGTCTTCCCCCATTTTCAGTCAGTCCAATTTGATCTCCACTCTCTTGAAGGCACTCCAGCACATGGAGGACTCACGATTCTTCTCCATAATACTCTCCATTATCACCCAATCCCCCTAAACACTTCCTTCCAAGCAGTTGCTGTCCGTCTTTCCCTTTCTGGATACACCTTCTCTCTTTGTACTGTATACATTCTATCTTCCACACGAATGGCACAAGCTGATCTCCTTCATCTTCTCGGTCAGCTTCCACCCCCCTATTTGCTGGTTGGAAACTTCAATGCCCACCACCTGCTTTGGGGATCTCCACGTCCATGTCCACGTGGCTCATTATTGCTAGACGTCTTCCACCAAGCTGATCTTGTTTGCCTCAACACTGGGGACCCTACATTTTTGTCTGCCTCCACGACAACTTCCTCTCATTTGGACCTTTCGGTCGGTACCGTTCCGCTAGCTCGGAGCTTCGAATGGTTCGCCCTTGCTGATACACACTCGAGTGACCACTTTCCATGTGTCCTTCGATTGCACACACAACTACCATATATGCGCCCGAGACGATGGAAGTTTGCCCAAACCGATTAGACACTTTTTTCGTCTCTAGTGGAACGTTCAAAACCACGCACCTCCGAATTGCCCCGGCACCCCCCAGTTCCTTGGTGGAACGAGACATGCCATGACGCAATACGTAAGCTGCGAGGTGCTCTTCGCGTTTTCCGACACCGTCCTACTTTGGCCCCTATAAGCAGTCCCGTTCGTGATGCTGTCGCGTCATCCGCGATAGCAAGAAGGCATGCTGGAAATTCTTTACTAGCTCATTTAACACCTTCATTCCCTCCTCGGAAGTTTGGAGTAGGATTCGACCGTTATCTGAGGTGCCTAGTTTCTCCCCGATCTCTGGACTCACTGTCGCACATGATAAGTTAGTGGACCGCATTGCAATTTTTAACTCATTGGGTCAACACTTCGCTGAGATTTCGAGCTCTTCAAATTACCTGCCAGCGTTTCTCCCAAAGAAACGTGCAGCGGAAGTGCGACCTCTTGCTTTCTCCTCTCAAAATCGCGAAAGCTATAATACTGTTTTCTCCATGCGGGAACTCCAACATGCACTCTCTTCTTCTTTCTCTTCCGCTCCAGGACCGGCTGGTATCCACACCCAAATGTTGCTGCATTTATCATACCATAGTGTGCGTTACCTCCTTCGCCTTTATAATCGAATTTGGACCGACAGTACTTTTCCCAGACGATGGAGGGAAGCTATCGTCGTTCCTGTTCCGAAACCTGGAAAGGACAAATATCTCCCCTTTAGCTATCGCCCCATTGCTCTCACGAGTAGTGTATGGTGAATTGCCGTTTAGCTTGGTGGCTGGAGTCGCGCAGTCTTTTAACACCTGCCCAATGCGGTTTCCGAAAGCATCGTTCTGCAGTTGACTATCTTGTAGCTCTCTCTACTTGTATCATGAACAATTTTTTCGGAAACGCCAAACAATAGCAATATTTTTTGATCTGGAGAGAGCATACAATACCTGTTGGAGGACAGGCATTCTCCGCACACTGTTCTCTTGGGGCTTTCGAGGTCGGCTGCGCCTTTTTCATCATGAATTTATGGCAGACCGCACATTTAGAGTGCGGGTGAACACCACTCTCTCCCATACTTTCTTCCAAGAAAACGGGGTACCCCAGGGCTCCGTGCTGAGTGTTGCACTGTTTGCCATTGCCATAAATCAAATTATGGACTGTCTCCCTTCCGATGTCTCAGGCTCACTCTTTGTGGATGATTTTGCGATCTACTACAGCTCTCAACGGACCAGCCTTCTTGAACGACGTCTTCAAGGCTGTCTCGATCGCCTCCACTCTTGGAGCCTCAATCTCCCAGTAAGACTGTTTGTGTTAATTTTTGGCATTGTACGGAGTTTTTTCCACCTTCCTTGCATCTAGGACCTGTCAACCTTCCGTTTTCGTACATCGCTAAATTCTTGGGTCTTCTGTTTGACAGAAAACTGTGCTGGTCCTCCCATGTTTCCTATCTTTCGGCTCGCTGTTGGCGATCCCTCAACACCCTCCGTGTCCTGAATGGTACCTCCAGGGGAGCGGACTGAGTGGTCCTTCTACGCCTCTATCGTGCATTAGTGCGCTCCAAATTGGACTATGCAAGCATAGTTTACTCCTCTGCTCGGCTGTCTATTCTTCGGCGTCTTGACTCTATCCACCACTTTGGATTACGTTTAGCGTCTGGAGCTTTTTACACCAGACCCATGGAAAGCCTTTACGCTGAGACTGCTGAACCTCTGCTGTTCAATCTACGGGCAGTCCTACTTAGTCGTTATGCTAGCCATCTGTCTTCCATGCCTGCTAATCCAGCCCATGACATTTTTTTTTGACACCTCCTTGGAAGTAGGGTATGCAGGCCGCCCTTCCTCCCTACTACCACCAGGAGACCACTTCCGTCAACTGCTCCATTCTCTTTCCTTCCGCATTCCTAAAACCACCTTGACAACATCGGGTACATCGGGAGCCTTGGCTCCGTCCCCGTATCTGCCTGCTCCGTGACCTTTGTCAATTTCCCAAGGATGGTACCCCTTCACTTGTTTATCATCGAGCATTTGCTACTCTATGTGCACAAATGAAGGAAGCCACTTTTATTTACAATGATGGCTCAAAAACATCGTTAGGTGTAGGGAGTGCCTATATTGTTGGCGACACCCCAAATCGAATTTGGCTTCCCGACCAGTGTTCAGTTTATACTGCGGAGCTTTACGCTTTTCTCCAGGCTGTCCAATACATCCGCCGCCATCAGCGGATACAGTAAGTTATCTGTTCAGATTCTCTCAGCTCTTTCCTCAGTCTCCAAGCTCTGTACCCTGTCCACCCTCTGGTCCACCGGATTCAGGACTGCTTGCACTTGCTCCACTTGGGGACGTCTCGGTGGCGTTCCTCAGGATCCCAGGACACATTGGTATCTGTGGAAATGAGGCGGCCGATATAGCAGCCAAGGCTCCAGTCTGTTCTTCGGCCAGCTATTCAGTCGATTCCATTCACCGATCTATGGAGTGTTTTATGTTGTCATGTTGTTCTTTTATGGCATGCACATTGGTCGACACTTCCCCATAATAAATTGCGGGACGTGAAAGCTCATCCCTGTGCTTGGACCTCTTACTCCCGAACGTGTCGTCGGGAGGAGGTAATTTTAACCAGATTCTGGATAGGGCACTGTCTTTTTAGCCATCGACATCTTATAAGTGGCAATCCTCCCCCACTCTGTCCCCACTGCTTTCAGCTGTGGACGGTAAGACACCTTTTAATTGAGTGCCCCTATTTTACTCCGTTACTTGCACATCTACAGGTGTCGCGTGATATATTGTCGATTTTAGCAGATGACGCGCGCTAGGCTGATCGCGTTCTCGATTTTATTAGTGCCAGTAATATGACGTCAGTCATTTGAAGCTCTTTTTGGAGACAACCAACCCCTTTCTGTAGTGGATTTTTAAACTTTCCATCTGCTGTTAGTTTTTTCCAATTTTTTGAGTATCGATCCCATTGCTGTTCGTTTCCAGTTTCATTTTTGTTTTACCTTTTCCTAAGTCACAGACCAGGTGCTAATGACCATCGCAGTTTTGCACCCTAAAACCTTAACCAAAAAAGTGAACTCCGTGGATGTATTTCAGATGCCACAATGGCTACTGTTTGTTGCAGTCACAGTGGAAGCTACTGACAGGTCTGGATCTTGCCCCCAAAGACCCAGTGTCAAAAACTCATTCCCTGTGCTACACTGAATTGGATACATGGAGAGGTCTCAATCTTGCATCGTGTAATGGAGCAATTTTCCAACAATGTAATGGTAGTAATATAGTATTTTTTGCCAAAACTGTACATTCCTGGCTAATGCACCAATGGCTTCTTGGAAAGGGAACTATTAAATTTGAGGCAAGTGCTACTAAGATCTGAATACATTACATTTATAACAGGTTGCAAAGATAGGTACAAGAAACAGTTGGAAATATCTTTTAGATGATGTAAGCAAATTGTAATTAAAAGGTATGGTATGGTACTCAAATATTGATTTATATGCTCATAATTAGCTACATGCAGGTTATTAAGCATATTACACTATTTCAACTCTTGCAATACAAATTTGACTGGATCCATAAAATGTATGTTGTGTACTGATCCAATGAAAATAAATAAAGCAAATAAGCTACTGCTTCTGCCAATAGAAGAAATTCTCCTGAAAGCAGCATTGGTATCTTTGTCTGAGTAAATAATTTTGCTGCCGGATCCAGATCCATTGCAGTCAAGAAGCTAGGTGCAGCTATAAGTACACACGCCTTGTGGTAGGAGTCAATGTGGATGGCTCATTATTGCTGTGACCAATAAATATTGAGTATTTTGAAACTGAAACCGAAGATGATTACACGTTGATCAAATGATTAGCAAGCATGAACTTCATAAACAAAAACGTACCTGTGGTGAATATTAAAAGAACTTTCACAAAGACAGATGTAAACATTTTGGGTTACTGACCCAGGTTGAGGCTAGGAGGGTTACAGAGACACAAGAGATGATGCAGGAAGAGTTCCCACCTGTGCAATTGAGAAAGGCTGCTATTGGTGGGTAGAATCCACTTAGCAGAGACTATGAAGCAGTCCTTGAAATGGAGGAGGTTGTGTTGGCAGCATGCTCAAAACTGGGTGGTCCAGCTGTTTCTTGGCCGTAGTTTGTTGGTGACCATTCATGCAGACAGCTTGTTGCTTGTCATGTCACATAGAATATCCTTGACCTCCTTTCCCCTTTCCTGTTCCCACTACAGCACTAAACAGCACTCTTACAGTGTGCACAGTCTTCTTTTTTCTCCTTCCCTGCTGCCCCCCCCCCCCCCCCCCCCCCACCCTGCCCCACTCTGCCCTGCTCCCTATCTAACCTCCTGTCTGCACCTAGTTGCCCTGCCTTTTCTCCACCTCATTCTGGTTGTTCAGTCCCAATGAAGACCTTACTTGTTTCCTTTTCTTGTGCCTATCTGTGACTCATCTCTACTATTAGGTGAGTAGCAACATCCTTTTCATAAAATTGTCAATATACCATCCTGGATTTTGCATTGATAAATACAGATGAGCAGCTCATTACCTCAAAAATACTTTCTGGCTCATCTTGATAAATGGTACGGGTAGGCAAGTCGAGTGTCAGTCTTTACAAAAGAACATTATCTGCTCTGAAGTTGCCTACATGTTACAGTCTTGAGATTACAAATATTGTGTATGTGAAATCCACTTAGCCTGGAAAATTTTGACATTAATGGTGTTAACAGCTACTTAACATTGATCATGTACCTCAGTGGCTGCAAGAAAACTGAAATGCAATGTGTGCTAGAATAGTCCAGTTTTTCACAAAGTTATGAATTGCGAGGAGTTGGTTACGCATATAAGGTACTCGGATAAAAGTAGCCTACTTGACATACGGCCATTTGTCATTAAGGTTGTCATGTAGGCTACAGCTATATCACTTTTTCAAACATGTTCATTTTTAATCTGAAAAGCCCATATTGCAGGAGTATAACCAGACACGCTGAGGGAGTGATATTGTGTAATTTGTCATCAAATTTCGAGGAGCCTAATTTGTGTGACAATCAAATGATTGAAAACATTCTGAAATTATTCTGGGTTGCAACAAATTTGTTATTAAAAATTGATCTAATAAAAAATACACAGCAGGCATTCAGTCAAAAGGTAGTAAGAAGAGAAAGCTGGAAACTTCATAAAAGTGACAATCCTTTTTAATATGCCTATTCCAGTAGTATTGCTGCAGAACTGAAGCACTTAGTATCAGTGCAGCAAACTGCAATAGGAAGAGAGGAGATTGTGGAAAGGATCAGTTTGCATGATTGGTTGTCTTATATTACTGTGTTGTGAATAATTTTCTAGTTTTGACTTTATTCATACATCAATACAACTATAAAGACGAATACATCTATGTTTTTCCTCTGTTTGTTCCTATACCATTCGACTGATCGCAGTGAAGCTCATAAGCTTTAATGAGTTGAGTTCATGGCTTCAAAAGTTTGTTAGGATAGCAATGTGTAGGTACATGGTGCAAGACCCCCTGGATGCGGCAAAGTTAGAATTTCTTGAAGAACAAAAGAATGAAAGAGTGATTACGACAGTAGCAAGGACTATGTACATCAGCAAAGCCGTTAACTATGAGTGGACAGTGAGGAGCTGACAAATGAACAAAAAACGTAATTCATTTTCTTTATACATTTTTTTGTTTCACTCCCTCATATGCAGGATTGCTTCAATGTATTGCTTGAAGTAAGATGTGCAACAAGTGTTTTATATTATGTGTGATTCTGAATTAGAGAAAACTTAATAGCAGCATTAACTATTTTTATTGAAATGAAGTGGAGCGAAGCTGGGAGGATTTCCTTAATCTTGAGAGGCACTGATGTTCATGGAGTAAGCTGCCTTCTTCTAAAATTAAAATATGACAGGAAATCCACGATCCTATTTCGTAAGACAAATACAAGTATAGCTTTCAGAAGACAACATTAATGAAATACAAAAAACAAGAGGGATGCGATGTAAAGCGCAGGAAGACAAGCACAATTTTGTACACACAGGCCATTTACTAATAATACAATTGCACATCCATTACTTTTACATTTCTATTATTGTTATAATAAAACTGGTGAGGTAAGTGCCACTACGTCAGGCCACCAATTGTAAGTAGGGTTTGTTAACTATTGTTATAGAAAGATTTCTATGACATTGTTATTAGTCATAAAACTAATATTCTGCATTTCCTGTTTACATGAATCGCAATGGGGAGCAAGTAAACCAAAAAGGAAGAAAATTTCGGAGAGAAATAAGAATTGGGCCCAGGTTACGTAAAATATTCCAGAGTAGACCATTTTGTTTGGCGCAGCAAAGATAGGATGGCTTTGCAAGTTGCCTCTATGCTTAGGCTTGGTAGTGCCTCTTTTGATGTAGATAAATATCTTTTCGTTATTATTCCCTTTCTTGGATGTTATTGTGGAAAATTTACTGGAATTTTCCAGTGTGATAAACTTTGTTAAAAAACTTAAAGAATTGCAACACAATAGTTTGCATATCATAATAGATGTAAAACATGGTCTAAATTACAATTCAGTGCAATAATTAGTATACGGAAATTTTAGCATTTTTGCGAAATTTTTATCTTTGCAGATTCATACATGGCAGAAAAATGTATGTCTATTGTTGATTGCAATGGAGAGAACGCATTGGCTGAGGTGGTATAGGATTGTGCAAATAAACAATTTAAGTTCAGTTTCCATGTAAAAGTCCAAGTAGGTTAGAGATGAGTGTGCCAGCTGAGACAAATAATAGCGATGCTCCACAGTAGAATAACCTTGACGACACAATGTTTAAAATTGACAAGACTGTCGCGCGGCTCCCAGAGTGACATACTGCTTATGAGTGAAATATAGAAATATACAAATATGAATCTGGATAACAAGTTACAAAGCTGACAACAATCATAGTAGTATAACTGATGGAGTGCTATGACAGTACCTATCATAAACATGAAATTCGATAATGTGTACACCAATTTCAGTGATACGGAACAAGTTACGAATACTGAAATTGATAATTGAACACAAGATGTGAACACAGTAAACCACCAACAAAAGTGTTACATAAGATCTAAATACAATGAAACAAAAAAAAGTATTTGCAAGTCACAGTCCCACAGAAATTCAACAACTTAGCCAAGAATGTTATCACTGAAACTGACGTAGTATTGAATGGTACAAAAGACAAGCAAAGCTTGAAGTACTTTCTGAAGTTAATAACATTACAATGTTAAAACAGAAGGTAGATTCTTTCAATGACCATCATGACTAGTAGAGCAACAGATAAAGAATATTGCAGATGTGAAGATGTATATTGAAGCAACATAAAATGAGTTGTGCTCAACAGTAAAAAAGCTATCCATGTTGTTAATCAAACTATGAAGGTGTACCTCTAGCTTATAACATTCTTAACTACTCGTAATAATGGGGTTGTTCAGTTACTCATTATCTGCCACAGTCGCCGTCCAGAGTACATTGACAGTCACTGCAAATTAACTACTGGAGAGTTAATTTAGTTCAGTCTTGTGTTGAGTTTCATGATTTTTATTATACTTTCAAAACAAAATCAAAGTATTACTGCATTAGCCTACAGTACTTAAAATTCAAAAGGAGCAGCTACATGCTCTAGAGATGTACAAAATCCCCTTGCAGCCTGCTTGCCCCCTAGCTCCTCTGCAACCATTCATGCAGGTCAGCCTGCCACAACGTAAACACAAGAGTGCGCGTTTACTGAGGCGTAGCAGGTAATGAAGCTCACATGGGCTCCCGCAAGCCCAGGCTACCTGGGTTCCCGCAGGCCTGCCAAGCTTCATGGGACCTGCTCAGCTTGCTGCACCTGACAACAGGTTGCGCTGTCAACCTACAGTGACTTGAGTAGCCAGGTAGTTACCCTGCAGTTCATTTGTGGCAATGGTGGGGGCGGCACAATGAATAGGTCGAACTTCAGTGAGATTGAAAAGAATTAACTGGCGAATACATGCTGGTAACGAAACAGAGCACAAGTGCCACATGGGAAATGCTTTTGTGTGTTTGAGGCATCTTCAAATAAATTGGTAGGTGTGTCTCAATGCAAACTATGTAAAAAGCTCTTAAGTACTTAATTGGGAACCTCGAGAATGTTAAGACATGTGCAAATTTGACAAGCGGTTCCCTCATTACGTAAATATCTTGAAAGAGGACAAAGATTTAGTGGCCGAAAAGTACATCGAAATGTGTGCTAAGGACCTGAGACCATTCAGCAGTATAGAGGGAGAAGGATTTCTTAATTTAGGTCAGACACTGATCGACATAGGTAAAAAATATGGCTCAGTTGATACTAAAAATATTATGCCTTCCCAAGTGACAGCAGCTAGGAAAGTTCAAATCTTTGCTGATAAAGTGCACAGCAAAATGCTCCCAGATATAGTGCATGCGATTCTTTCTGGTATATGTGCCAGTACAATTGATCTATGGACAGACAATTACAAAGGAGTGCATTACATGTCTGTGACAATGCATTACATAAATTCAGACTGGCGTGTGAATAAATATGTACTGTTGTGCTCTGCATTTCCTGACTGCCCAAAAACTGGCTAGAATATCCGAACGAGTTGGAAGATCACTAAGAAACTGGGTGTTTCTCGTGAAGACATTGCCAAAATTATGTTTGCCACACACCAGGGCAGTAACAGTGTCAAAGCTCTCGAAATATATCAGCGCCTTCCGTGCATGGCTCATAGCATAAACAGTCTTGAAACATGTCCTGAGGGAACAGTTTTTGAAAGAAAATGCTCCAAATATATTAGCCATTCTTAATACAGTGCGGGCTATGGTTTCCTACTTCAAGAGAAGAGGTCTCTGTGTGAGACTGAACTCCTCTTTAAAGCAGTGGGTTTAAACCTGTTGGAATAGTTATTTTGACATGCTTGTATCAGTGCATTCTCAGATTCAGTGAAGGCTGTGTTACATAGCAAAGAAGCCTCTGATAAGATGCTGGGTTATGACCACCATATAACTGGCCAGCTTATAGCATTTCTTAAGCCGTTTAAAGAAGCCACAGTTGATCTTGAGGGTGACAAGGAGCCAACCCTACATTTAGTTCTAGCATGATTTTATGCCTTAAAAGCTCACTGTACTGTACGGGATAACGATGAAGGGGGTGTTGGTCTAGATGTGTAAGTAAAGTACCCTCCACCACGCACCGTTCAGAATTTTAGGCAGACAGCGCCCATCATCCTGCTTTGAATATAGTGTGCCAAATTTCATCATGATCGGAATAAAAACGTACAATTTGTCGAATTCCGTCAGGTAAAGTAACCTCTGCCATGCACCCAACAAAATTTTATACAGACTATGACCTTCCTCTTGGATTCAAGGCAGAGAGAGCAAAATCTCATCATGATTGTATGCAGTACAAACACATTGACACAATGAAAACGCCCTTTCTTTTTTCTCAAATTTTCCAAATATTTTATTTCATAGAAACCTTGTCCTGAGAATTATGAACACACACAAAAAAAAACTGCCGAATTGGTCCAGCCGTCCTCGAGTTGTACGCTTATCAACACACTTGGCAAATCATTTTTGTTCATATAGATAAATTAGGTAATAATCCCAAAATATACGTGCAAAGGAAGAATGTACACCACTGACATGCTCATTGATCAAAAACCAAAACCAGACTGCCCTACATTGTCAACATGTCTGTAACTATTTATACTTTCTTAACAATCCCCAGCATTGTTTAAAAAGATTATTTGATAAATTAACAATTAAAACTCTCATCCTAAAACAAATAATATATTTCAATGATTACCTAGATTCTTCTATATTAAACAAATGAGTGAATTCTAGTCTCCATATTAAATGTATCTTGTACAAACAGTTACATACAAAATGTTCCTTTGACTTAACGGACTTCTAAACATTAGGTAGTAACAGACTGTGAGTTATACATAGATGCAGTAGAACAAGCTATTCAGAAAAAAATAAAATGAAATAGTGTGCAAGATAAACATTAACCACTAACCTATAAGCTGTGGAAGGTAGGATCGGCAATCTTTCAGAAGAAAATAAAACCAGATCATGGAGCACACCACAACCTGTCGGCATTTATCCACAAATGAAGTCCTATAGCAGGTACCAGGTGACAGTTGTATAGTGCAAAATGTAAACTTAACCACAATTCCAACACCTGAGCAATACCAACTGGAATTACAGGTAACTACAATAACATAAATATGACCAAAAATGTCACATGACTATCCACAATTTTTGCAGACACTATGTGAACTACAGATACTAAATGATATGCAATGACAAGAACTTTCAGAGTTGTTGTTCAAGTATGCAGATGTTTTCAGTAAGAAGCCTGGAGTAATAAAACACTATGAACACAATTTTGAAGTTTATCCGCATGAAATATTTTGTGTGTTGTCATATCTTATTTCATGGGCAAAACGAGAGGCAGTAAGGGAAGGGGTCAATCATATGATTAAATGGAAAATTATACTCTCTTCATTTTCACCCTATTGGAGTCATATATTGCCAGTAATTAAATCAGATCGGTCTGTAAGGTTAGTTCTCAATGCTAGAGGTATCAATAAGATTTTAGTAACAGTCTACATGAGACCAGACAACTTGGACAAACAGCTTTTGAAGTATTACAATACAAAATACTTCAATATACTCGACCTCAAAGTGTCCTACTGGCAAAGAAAGCTCCACAAAGAAAGTCGATAAGATACAGCATTTGTTTGTTGTGGCAGGAGGTATGTATTCTGTGTTCTACCTTTTGGACTGAACACCAGTGCAGGCATGTTTATATTGGCACTGGACAAGGTTTTAGTACCAGAATTGCTTAGCAAAGTCACTGTTTATGTAGACAGCATGTTAATAAGCCACACCCACTTGATAAGAACATAACAGGATGACTGGACAGGTAGTTGAGCTATTGGCAGATTACGGAGTAACAGACAATTTAAGGAAGTCCAATTTTGGTAAGAAACAAGTCAAATTTTTAGAACATGTGTCAGAACAAGCTGTATTACTTGACCTGAAATAACTTCATGCCATATGCAATTGTCCAGCTCCAAGGAATAAAAAAAACAACTAATAGCTTATTTAGGACTAGTATCCTGGCCTTGGGTATGAAATGATAAGTGTCAGGAGGAATTTAATAACATTAAGCAGCATTATTTTATGCAATCATTCTAGCACCACTTACATGGCCAATAATGTTTGTCTATGCACGAATGCTTAATCTCGGGGACTGAGGGCATGCTTGTTCCAGATGCGAGAAGGTGAAGAAGTACCCATGGTCATCAGTTTTGCTAGTTGAAAATTATCAGAAGCAGAAAGATCTTGCTCAGTGTCAGAATTGGAAATTTTAGCTGTATTATGGGCATTTAAAAAGTCTGAATATTTTTTATTGGGTAAAAATACCAAAGTTTGCTGTGATCATCATTAACTGTCATTTCATTTAACATGTAAACAATTGCACCATAGCTTAGCTGGGTGGTGTCTATATTTACAAGATTTCACTGTCAGGATCATTTATATCAAAGGATGCCTAGGTTACCAGAAGAGTTTGAGGAATTTAGTGAACTAACAGAGAAAGATAAAGAAATTAAAAATGTTATAAAGGCAAGGTGTAACACAACCGTATGATTACAAGTTTTCTAAGCAAATGACAACTATACAACAGCAAGATCGCAGATGGAGTAATGTCATGCAAAACCTTAAGCAAAATGAAGATGCGACAGTAAGTAAATTGTATTAGCAATACAAGGAGGAGACAAACGAACAAAGAACATGATTCACTTTTCTTTTTACATCCTTTTATTTCACTCTCTCATATGTAGAAGGATGGTTGAGATGTATTGCTCAAAGTATGACATGCTACAAGTGTTGTGTATTAGATGTAATTCTGAATAAGAGAAGACTTAAAAACAGTATTACGTATTCTTATTGACATGAAGTGGAGCCTAGTTGGTAGGATTTCCTTCATCTTGAGAAGCACTGGTGTCCTTGGAATCAGCTGCCTGCATCTACAATTGAAATGGAAGAGAGCAAGTCCATGCTCCTATTTCGTAAGATTAACAGAAGTATAAGAACTCTCAGAAGACTATGTTGTTGTCTTCAGTCCTGAGACTGGTTTGATGCAGCTCTCCATGCTACTCTATCCTGTGCAAGCTTCTTCATCTCCCAGTACTTGCTGCAACCTACATCCTTCTGAATCTGCTTAGTGTATTCATCTCTTGGTCTCCCTCTACGATTTTTACGCTCCACGCTGCCCTCCAATGCTAAATTTGTGATCCCTTGATGCCTCAAAACATGTCCTACC
Source organism: Schistocerca gregaria (assembly GCF_023897955.1). Classification (NCBI taxonomy): domain Eukaryota; kingdom Metazoa; phylum Arthropoda; class Insecta; order Orthoptera; family Acrididae; genus Schistocerca; species Schistocerca gregaria. Next base: position 129,593,469 of record NC_064928.1, on the reverse strand, counting down.
AACCGGTCCCTTCTTCTAGTCAAGTTGTGCCACAAACTCCTCTTGTCCCCAATCCTGTTCAATACTTCCTCATTAGTTATGTGATCTACCCATCTAATCTTCAGCATTCTTCTGTAGCACCACACTTCGAAAGCTTCTATTCTCTTCTTGTCCAAACTATTGATCATCCATGTTTCACTTCCATACGCGGCTACACTCCATACAAATACTTTCAGAAACGACTTTCTGAAACTTAAATCTATACTCGATGTTAAAAAATTTCTCTTCTTCAGAAACGCTTTCCTTGCCATTGCCAGTCTACATTTATATCCTCTCTACTTTGACCATCATCAGTTATTTTGCTCCCCAAATAGCAAAACTCCTTTACTACTTTAAGTGTCTCATTTCCTAATCTAATTCCCTCAGCATCACCCAACTTAATTCTACTACATTCCATTACCCTTGTTTTGCTTTTGTTGATGTTCATCTTATATCCTCCTTTCAAGACACTGTCCATTCCGTTCAACTGCTCTTCCAAGTCCTTTGCCGTCTCTGACAGAATTACAATGTCATCGGTGAACCTAAAAGTTTTTACTTCTTTTCCATGAATTTTAATACCTACTCCAAATTTTTATTTTGTTTCCTTTACTGCTTGCTCAATATATAGATTGAACAACATCGGGGAGAGGCTACAACCCTGTCTCACTCCTTTCCCAACCACTGCTTCCCTTTCATGCCCCTCGACTCTAATAACTGCCATCTGGTTTCTGTACAAATTGTAAATAGCCTTTCGCTCCCCGTATTTTACCCCTGCAACCTTCAGAATTAGAGAGTATTCCAGTCAACATTGTCAAAAGCTTTCTCTAAGTCTACAAATGCTAGAAACGTAGGTTTGCCTTTTCTTAACCTTTCTTCTAAGATAAGTCGTAAGGTCAGTATTGCCTCACGTGTTCCAATATTTCTACAGAATCCTAACTGTCTCATACATCTTGCTCACCAGATGGTAGAGTTTTGTCATGACTGGCTCTCCCAAGGCCGTCAGTAGTTCTAATGGAATGTTGTCTACTCCGGGGGCCTCGTTTCGACTCAGGTCTTTCAGTGCTCTGTCAAACTCTTCACGCAGTATCTTACCTCCCATTTCGTCTTCATCTACATCCTCTTCCATTCCATAATATTGTCCCCCAGTACATCACCCTTGTATAAACCTTCTATATACTCCTTCCACCTTTCTGCCTTCCATTCTTTGCTTAGAACTGGGTTGCCATCTGAGCTCTTGATATTCATACACGTGGTTCTCTTCACTCCAAAGGTCTCTTTAATTTTCCTGTAGGCAGTATCTATCTTACTTTAGTGAGATAAGCTTCTACATCCTTACATTTGTCCTCTAGCCATCCCTGCTTAGCCATTTTGCACTTCCTATCGATCTCATTTTTGAGACGTTTGTATTCCTTTCATCTACTGCATTTTTATATTTTCTCCTTTCATCAATTAAATTCAATATTTCTTCTGTTACCCAAGGATTTCTACCAGCCCTCGTCTTTTTACCTACTTTATCCTCTGCTGCCTTCACTACTTCATCCCTCAGAGCTACCCATTCTTCTTCTACTGTGTTTCTTTCCCTCATTGCTGTAAACTGTTCCCTTATGCTCTCCTTGAAACTCTGTACGACCTCTTGTTCTTTCAGCTTATCCAGATCCCATGTCCTTAAATTTCCACCTTTTTGCAGTTTCTTTAGTTTTAACCTACAGGTCATAACCAATAGATTGTGGTCAGAGTCCACATCTGCCCCTGGAAAAGTCCTACAATTTAAAACCTGATTCCTAAATATCTGTCTTACCATTATATAATCTATCTGATATCTTTTAGTATCTCCAGGATTCTTCCATGTATACAACCTTCTTTTATGATTCTTGAACCAAGTGTTAGCTATGATTAAGTTATGCTCTGTGCAAAATTCTACCAGACGGCTTCCTCTTTATTTCTTAGCCCCAATCCATAATCACCTACTATGTTTCCTTCTCTCCCTTTTCCTACTGACGAATTCCAGTCACCCATGACTATTAAATTTTCGTCTCCCTTCACTACCTGAATAATTTCTTTTATCTCATCATACATTTCATCAATTTCTTCATCATCTGCAGAGCTAGTTGGCATATAAACTTGTGCTACTGTAGTAGGCATGGGCTTTGTGTCTATCTTGGCCACAATAATGCGTTCACTTTGCTGTTTGTAGTAGCTTACCCGCACTCCTATTTTTTTATTCATTATTAAACCTACTCCTGCATTACCCCTATTTGATTTTGTATTTATAACCCTGTATTCACCTGACCCAAAGTCTTGTTCCTCCTGCCACCGAACTTCACTAATTCCCACTATATCTAACTTTAACCTATCCATTTCCCTTTTTAAATTTTCTAACCTACCTGCCCGATTAAGGGATCTGACATTCCACGCTCCGATCCGTAGAACGCCAGTTTTCTTTCTCCTGATAACGACATCCTTCTGAGTAGTCTCCGCCCGGAGATCCGAATGGGGGACTATTTCACCTCCGGAATATTTTACCCAAGAGGATGTCATCATACAGTAAAGCTGCATACAGCTGCAGTTTCCCCTTGCTTTCAGCTGTTCGCAGTACCAGCACAGTAAGGCCGTTTTGGTTAATGTTGCAAGGCCAGATCAGTCAATCATCCAGACTGTTGCCCTTGCAACTACTGAATAGGCTGCTGCCCCTCTTCAGGAACCACATGTTTGTCTGGCCTCTCAACAGATACCCCTCCGTTGTGGTTGCATCTAAGGTACGGCCATCTGTATCGCTGAGGCACGCAAGCCTCCCCAACAATGGCAAGGTCCATGGTTCATGGGGGGGGGGGGGGGGGGGGGGGGGGCAGAAGACTATATATATATTGAAAACAAAGATTCCAAGACTTACAAAGTGGGAAAGCGCCGGTAGACAGGCACAGTAAAGAAAACACACAAACATTGGAATCTTTGTTTTTAATATATTTTTCCCATGGGAATGAAGGAAGAATAGCACTATTTCACACACACAGATCATTTACTAATAATGTGATTATACTATCCTTTAATTTTTTGATATTTATTATTATTATTATTATTATTATTATTATTATTATTATTATTATTATTATTATTATTATTATACAACAACCACTTAAAGCTCATTTTGGTAGGAGTGATGAGGTGGTGACACGGAAGGCTCTCAGAAGCATTTGAAGCAATTTCAGTCAAATTTTGTATATTCATAACTCATTATGTGTATAAGAATACTGTCCAGGCATCATAACCCAGTCACTGTTTGGAAAGGCATTGTGAGTGTGAATATGTGACACTGAAAAATATGATAATGATAAGTTACACATTAACTAGCAGAAGAAGCCATTGCAAGCTGCTACTGTAAATTATACTAATGACAAACAGTGACAGGTGAGAAGTATCAGCTCTGGAAAAAGCATTTCTGCTTCTTCTTTGATGGTCAGTCTGCTGTTATTACCTACTTAGGGAAATAGTGGAAAGGTCGGGGAAGAAGGCCAGTGTTCACTCTGTCTGGTTGCCGGGGGGCGGGGTCTCATTCGAGATGTGGACGAGGCCATGCCGGCGATAGATAGCACTGGGTGCACCCGAGTGCAAATTGTTGCTTATGTCGGCACCAATGACTCCTGCCACTCCTGCCGTCTGGGTTCAGAGGTCATCCTCAGTTCGTACAGGCGGTTGGCAGAGTTGGTGAAGGTGGAAAGCCTCGCTCATGGGGTGGAATCAGAGCTAACTATTTGTAGTATCATTCCCAGAACCGATCGCGGTCCTCTGGTTTGGAGCCGAGTCAAATTCTTAAACCAGAGGCTCAGACGATTCTGGGGTGCAAATTTCTCGACCTCCACCATCGGGTGGGGAAATGTAGGGTCCCCCTGAATAGGTCAGGCGTGCACTACATGCCAGAAGCGGCTACAAGGATAATGGAGTACTGGTGGAGTGCACATGGGGTTTTTTTAGGTTAGAGAATTCCCTCCCTAGGCCCGACAAGACGCCTCCTGAGACGTGGCAAGGTAGGAGTAGGCAAAATGCAACACGGAATAACAATGTTAATGTGCTAATAGTAAACTGCAGGAGCGTCTATAGAAAGGTCCCAGAACTGGTCTCATTAATAAACGGTCACAATGCCCGTATAGTACTAGGGACAGAAAGTTGGCTGAAACCAGACGTAAACAGTAATGAAATCCTAAACTCAGATTGGAATGTATACCGCAGAGACAGGCTGGACAGTGAAGGGGGAGGCATGTTCATAGCGATAAGAAGTGCAGTAGTATTGAATGAAATTGACGGAGATCCGAAATGTGAAATAATTTGGGTGAAGGTCACGGTTGAAGCAGGGTCAAATATGGTAATTGGATGTCTCTATAGACCCCCTGGCTCAGCAGCTGTTGTGGCTGAGCACCTGAAGGATAATTTGGAAAATATTTCGAGTAGATTTCCCCACCAAGTTATAGTTGTGGGTGGAGATTTTAATTTGCCGGATATAGACTGGGAGACTCAAACGTTCATAACAGGTGGCAGGGACAAAGAATCCAGCGAAATTTTTTTAAGTGCTGTATCTGAAAACTACCTTGAGCACTTAAACAGAGAACCAACTCGTGGAAATAACATACTAGACCTTTTGGTGACAAACAGACCCAAACTATTTGAAACAGTTAATGCAGAACAGGCAATCAGCGATCATAAAGTGGTTACTGCATCGATGATTTCAGCCGTAAATAGAAATATTAAAAAAAAAAAAAGGTAGGAAGATTTTTCTGTTTAGCAAAAAGTGACAAAAAGCAGATTACAGAGTACCTGATGGCTCAACACAAAAGTTTTCTCTCAAGTACAGATAGTGTTGAGGATCAGTGGACAAAGTTCAAAACCATCGTACAATATGCGTTAAATGAGTATGTGCCAAGCAAGGTTGTAAGAGATGGAAAAGAGCCACCATAGTACAACAACCGAGTGAGAAAACTGCTGTGGAAGCAAAGGGAACTTCACAGCAAACATAAACATAGCCAAAGCCTTGCAGACAAACAAAAATTACGCAAAGCGAAATGTAGTGTGAGGAGGGCTATGAGAGAGGCGTTCAATGAATTCGGAAGTAAGGTTCTATACACTGACTTTGTAACACCATAGCTCTAATACTCCGATGATTTATTTTGGCTTCTGTTTCATTTAATATTACATTGTTACGCTTCTGTAAATGTGTTTGATTGAATAGATAACACAGAACTATATACTCCTTTCTTTGTAAAAACTTTGATGTCTTGATTTGATTCTATGCAATGTAGTATATCTGTCATTTAAATTCTTTGTCCCATTTGGAGGGAACAAAACAAACTGTATATAATTGTAATTTTGTGTGAATAATTTTTGCTAGAAATGTCAATATGTGCAAATGTTCTGTTTTATTTATTGTATTTGTTTGCTGTTAAATCATTAATGGAGGTGACAACAAAATGACTATTCATGTTGGTGTGTAGAATATATGAGTCTGGTGACATACCATCTGACTTTCGGAAAAGCATCATCCACACAATTCCGAAGACGGCAAGAGCTGACAAGTGCGAGAATTATCGCACAATCAGCTTAACAGCTCATGCATCGAAGCTGCTTACAAGAATAATATACAGAAGAATGGAAAAGAAAATTGAGACTGCACTAGGTGACGATCAGTTTGGCTTTAGGAAAAGTAAAGGCACGAGAGAGGCAATTCTGACGTTACGGCTAATAATGGAAGCAAGGCTAAAGAAAAATCAAGACACGTTCATAGGATTTGTCGACCTGGAAAAAGCGTTCGACAATATAAAATGGTGCAAGCTGTTCGAGATTCTGAAAAAAGCAGGGGTAAGCTATAGGGAGAGACGGGTCATATACAATATGTACAACAACCAAGAGGGAATAATAAGAGTGGACGATCAAGAACGAAGTGCTAGTATTAAGAAGGGTGTAAGACAAGGCTGTAGCCTTTCGCCCCTACTCTTCAATCTGTACATTGAGGAAGCAATGATGGAAATAAAAGAAAGGTTCAGGAGAGGAATTAAAATACAAAGTGAAAGGATGTCAGTGATACGATTCGCTGATGACATTGCTATCCCGAGAGAAAAAGAGGAGGAATTGAATGATCTGTTGAACGGAATGAACAGTCTAATGAGTACACAGTATGGTTTGAGTGTAAATCGGAAAAAGACGAAGGTAATGAGAAGTAGTAGAAATGAGAACAGCGAGAAACTTAACATCAGGATTGACGGTCACGAAGTCAATGAAGTTAAGGAATTCTGCTACCTAGGCAGTAAAATAACCAATGACGGACGGAGCAAGGAGGACATCAAAAGCAGACTCGCTACGGCAAAAAAGGCATTTCTGCCCAAGAGAAGTCTACTAATATCAAATACCGGCCTTAATTTGAGGAAGAAATTTCTGAGGATGTACGTCTGGAGTACAGCACTCTATGGTAGTGAAACATGGACTGTGAGAAAACCGGAACAGAAGAGAATCGAAGCATTTGAGATGTGGTGCTATAGACCAATGTTGAAAATTAGGTGGACTGATAAGGTAAGGAATGAGGAGGTTCTACGCAGAATCGGAGAGGAAAGGAATATGTGGAAAACACTGATAAGGAGAAGGGACAGGATGATAGGACATCTGCTAAGACATGAGGGAATGACTTCCATGGTACTAGAGGGAGCTGTAGAGGGCAAAAACTGTAGAGGAAGACAGAGATTGGAATACGTCAAGCAAATAATTGAGGACGTAGGTTGCAAGTGCTACTCTGAGATGAAGAGGTTAGCACAGGAAAGGAATTCGTGGTGGGCCGCATCAAACCAGTCAGTAGACTGATGACACAAAAAAATGTAAACTGCTGATCCTCACTTAGGGTTCTTAGTTAGTTTGTATGTAAAAGGTGTTGTGGTTCCCCTCAGGAACAGAACTGTGTAGTGTGCGCAAATTGTGGTTGGCCTAGGTAGAAAAGGTGAAACAAGAGTCAGTCGGGGACGAGCTACGAGTCAGGGATCGAGCCACCAAACTGTGCACTCCCATGTAAATCTTGCATATTGTGCTGGTTCCGAGAGAGGCTTTTTTTCTGCTACTTTACAATGGCTCGGATGGATGGATAAATAGCTGGAACTATTCTGGAATTTGTATCTATCATCGCCACCAAGAAATGACAGAGTCCAGCAATTCTACCTGCAAATTCATCTACCAACATGCAGTTGCCACCACATTGCGCAATCACTGTATCGGAGTGCTATAATAATGTACAGTGATGGATCAGCTCATCGGATGTTTTAGTGTGCACAAATATAAGGTAACTTATAACTGAATTTATGTACCAACCCTGATTTTTTCCTTATCATAACACCTCTCAGGTTCCTCTCCGTTTCAACTAAAGTGACTTCCGAGTGTCCTTATTGAAAGAACATTAAAGCCCATTTTCCTAGTAAAAATGCTTATTAATGTATTGTTGCCAACTTCAAATTAAGAGTTCTTAAGTCTGAGGCTTATAAAGTTTTGCTTAGTAAATGATCACATTACTGCCTGTTGTAAATCGCAGAAGGTGTGTCAGTATCTTACATATATGTTAATTTTGTCTCTCAATGTAGTAAAAGTGGAAAACTGCAGTGTGAAACGTTATATACCCATGTTTACCAAGTGTTTGTCTCTTTTGTGTATTGGAAGTGCATATTAATAATATAACAGGATCCACAGTTTGTCTATTGTGTTAATGATAAGTAACAAGTAATGGGAAGACCACTAATTATGAAAAACATTTCTGTATTCAAATGATAGTGAGAAGCAACCTGTTAGTGGATTCCAATTAACTTTCATTTTAAACAGTAAAGTATTTAACTGAGAGAGACTTAACCTATATCCAATTAATGATTCTGCCGGGAATAGTAATAATGTTCTAAAGACCATTCAGTTTGTGTAAGCCCTGAAGTAATAGTGTGTTCCAGTATCTGTTATAATTTTGCAAATAGGTTGTGCTGCTCTAACTGTTAGTTTCAATCGTACCATAAACATATGTATGTGTCAAGAGTTCATTGTACTCGCGTGTGACAAAATATAGTTTGTGTTTATCCATTAAAGCTATTAATAACTATTTTCTTGAATGAGAATGTTAATCATTCACTTGCCTAGTTAGGCTGGCAACCGTTTTCTTTACCTGTTGAACAGTGCAGATAGGCAAAATTTTGTTTGTTTCTGTTCATATATTTATGTAATTCTGACTTTCATTTCCAATAAGCCACATCCGTTAGGTACAACACGGACAACATAACAAAATTCCTCTCAGAGGGTAACACTGCTCTGTTGTGTTGTACCATAATTGCTTGGATAAAATAGTTTTATTTCATGACCTGCTTCAAGCTTTACGGTTATGGTACAGCAGTAGCAGACGCTAGTGTTATAACTTGGCAGAAAATCCTAAGAAATTTTGGTCTTATGTCAAAGCGGTAGGTGGATCAAAACAAAATGTCCAGACACTCTGTGACCAAAATGGTACTGAAACAGAGGATGACAGACTAAAGGCCGAAATACTAAATGTCTTTTTCCAAAGCTGTTTCACAGAGGAAGACTGCACTGTAGTTCCTTCTCTAGATTGTCGCACAGATGACAAAATGGTAGATATCGAAATAGACGGCAGAGGGATACAGAAACAATTAAAATCGCTCAAAAGAGGAAAGGCCGCTGGACCTGATGGGATACCAGTTCAACTTTACACAGAATACGCGAAGGAACTTGCCCCCCTCCTTGCAGCGGTGTGCCTTAGGTCTCTAGAAGAGCATAGCATTCCAAAGGATTGGAAAAGGGCACAGGTCATCCCTGTTTTCAAGAAGGGACATCGAACAGATGTGCAGAACTATAGACCTATATCTCTAACATCGATCAGTTGTAGAATTTTGGAACACGTATTATGTTCGAGTATAATGACTTTTCTGGAAACTAGAAATCTACTTTGTAGGAATCAGCATGGGTTTCGAAAAAGACAGTCGTGTGAAACCCAGCTCGCGATACTCGTCCGCATGACTCAGAGGGCCATAGACACAGGTTCACAGGTAGATGCAGTGTTTCTTTACTTCCGCAAGGTGTTCAATACAGTTCCCCACAGTCGTCTAATGAACAAAGTAAGAGCATATGCACTATTAGACCAATTGTGTGATTGGATTGAAGAGTTCCTAGATAACAGAACACAGCATGTCATTCTCAATGGAGAGAAGTCTTCCGAAGTAAGAGTGATTTCAGGTGTTCCGCAGGGGAGTGTCATAGGACCGTTGCTATTCACAATATACATAAATGACCTTGTGGATGACATCGGAAGTTCACTGAGGCTTTTTGCAGATGATGCTGTGGTGTGTCGAGGGGTTGTAACAATGGAAAATTGTACCAAAATGCAGGTGGATCTGCAGCGAATTGACGTGTGGTGCAGGGAATGGCAATTGAATCTCAATGTAGACAAGTGTAATTTGCTGCGAATACGTAGAAAGATAGATCCCTTATCATTTAGCTACAAAATAGCAGGTCAGCAACTGGAAGCAGTTAATTCCATAAATTATCTGGGAGTACGCATTAGGACTGATTTAAAATGGAATGATCATATAAAGTTGATCGTCGGTAAAGCAGATGCTGGAATGAGATTCATTGGAAGAATCCTAAGGAAATGCAATCCGAAAACAATCGAAGTAGGTAACAGTACGCTTGTTTTCCCACTGCTTGCATATTGCTCAGCAGTATGGGATCCATACCAGATAGGGTTGATAGAAGAGATAGAGAAGATCCAACGGAGAGCAGCGCGCGCTAAGATCCAACGGAGAGCAGCGCGCGCTAAGATCCAACGGAGAGCAGCGCGCGCTAAGATCCAATGGAGAGCAGCGCGCTTCGTTACAGGATCATTTAGTAATCGCGAAAGCGTTATGGAGATGATAGATAAACTCCAATGGAAGACTCTGCATGAGAGACGCTCAGTAGCTCGGTACTGGCTTTTGTTAAAGTTTCGAGAACATACCTTCACTGAAGAGTCAAGCAGTATATTGCTCCCTCCTACGTATCTCTCCCAAAGAGACCACGAGGATAAAATCAGAGAGATCAGAGCCCATACAGAAGCATACCAACAATCCTTCTTTCCACGAACAATACGAATCTGGAATAGAAGGGAGAACCGATAGAGGTACTCAGGGTACCCTCTGCTTGCGGAGTATGGATGTAGATGTAGATGCTAAACACTAAGTATTTATGTAACTTTACGTATGGCCAGCACTTACTTCAAGAGGTGAATAGAATCGTATAGAAGTAAAAGTGAGGAAACTATTCTTGCTTTTGGAACTATTAGCTTCTTCCTTTAGGAGGATAGGTCGATAGACTGAAGAAAGTCATAAAGGAACTGTAGGCCCAGTGTGGGAGACACCCACATGTGGTTATGGTGAGGGTAGGCAAAGGCGAAGGGGGAGACACGAGAGAGAGTACAAGGTGAAAGATAGTATACTGGCTCCCACTGTGTCTGCTTCAGTCCAGAGATGAGGGCAGATAGAGAGGTAAAGATAGATTAGGAGAGCTGAAAAGAAACAGAAATTCATCAGAAAGGACAAGAAAAACTGGATGGTGAGTGGAAAGGAAGCATAATCAAAAAAAGTGGGAGTGGAATGCGCAAATGGATGTGTACTCTAGAAGGTTGTTGGGGTCTGAGTATGTTGGATGTTGAGCTCCTGTCTACGGAGTTAGGGAATCTGTTTGGTCTCAGTCACTCAGCAATAGACCATACATCCCTACCCACTGGGTGGCCATGCTTCAGGTGTTATCTGCCACAGCCAGCACAATTGTCTGTAAGCTAAACCCCAACCTATGCTCACCTCATATTTTAGCAAACTTTGCAGACAGTGGCCATAGAGGCCGAATTGTTGTCTGTGAAATCTGTGGCAGTCGAAATGAGAGGCACCTGTTCTGCTGGTGGTAGAGTGTGGATGTTGACCACATTGCTGCAATCACAGTCTCTGTTTTACTGACATCGTATCGTGCCCATTAGCAGGTCACACCGTATCTCTGTGCCATGGTGGTATTCACGCCAGTGCACTATCACGGAATGGCTGTTCAGTCCCAGACATCGAACTAGTTCATGTCATGAGTGCTCTGGACAGTTATGCTGACTACTGCCACAGTTCCTCAGTGTCTCTCTGTCAGTTGTCCTGCATTTCCAAAACTGATTGTGGACGGAGATGCAGCCAGCATGTCCTTGGGACAGCGAAGCCTTCTTGTCATTGCCACACATAATTGGTCTCCACGATTTAGCACCTCACACACAGTATTGTGGCCAACTAGCGTATTTGGACTTGGGGACTCATTCTGTAATGTGATTCTTCAAATTTTTGCTTTGTTACTTTTCCGTGAACTGGTGATTCAGAATATTACTTGTTGCATTCAAACCTTAACACTGTTTCAGAACTGATGTGTATTTTCTTTATCTGAATTGGTCTAATAGATGAAACAGACTGACTTTGCTTGGCCTAATTTCATTTAATTCCTGGAAACATTCAGGATAACTCAAATGCATTTGAAAACATACTACAAGTAAAAACTAAACAATCATGAAATAGTTAGCATTTCATGCTCCAAAAATGCACGCAAGAGTATCTTTAAGCATTCTTAAATCGACATAATTAATCAAGAATAACTTAATTTGAAATGAAGCATTCTGTACCCAGTTACAGTTTCTTTAAAGAATGCTGTGAATGCTCCAAAACATTTGACAACATCCTAAACCATTTGAGAAAAATTCAAAATATTCATAAATAACATTTGAGAATGGAAATTCTGTTTGTTTGTCATCAGTTAAATACATTAAGAAAAATTTAAAAGATTTGTTCGGTCCTCTCAGGGGGCTCACATTTTTATCACGAAATTTTATGTGGTGCATACTGGTTCCTGTGTTATTGCAGCTCATTTTTCCTTTACTGGCTGAATTTCCTGCACCCTGTCTCTCTCTCCCTATCCTCGCTCCTTCCCCGCTGCCCCCTTCTTCTGTGTTCTGATGTATGGCAATCTGGCTATTCACTTGGTTCCCTGTATTGCTTGCAGTTTTGTTCCTCCTGCCTGTTCTTTCATCCTTTCTGGTGTGTAGGTCCCCTATTAACATTTGACGACCAAGTTTAAATTTTCTTTTTCTAGTCTGAGCCTTTTGGTCAAGAACTCTCCCCCTAGTGTCTATGGCATGAATTCCTCTCCCCCTTCCCACCCCTCTTCCTTCCTTGTCATAGCTCCCCCTCCACCCTGCTAGGTCGCCATTACGTGTAGAGAGTCGTGTGGTGGGACTGTTATGTACCCATCTGGCCAAGTCTCTTGACAACACAGGGATCACACTACTGATACCTGAGCAATTCCCAACCCATGAAAGCTGAGGAATAGTTGCTTGTCTTCCTGGAGCATAAGACTGCCCGAAAATGGCAGCCGTGCTAGGCAGTCCTTGCTGTGGCTAGGTGGAGCCCATGGGGAGAGCCCCTGATCAGAATGGGTGGTATTTGGGTGGTTGCTTTCTCCATAAAGCATATGAACCTGAGAAAAATTGGCCATTCTCAAATTGTTCTCTGTTTGAATTGTGAGTGGCCATTGAATGCTGCTTGTATCACCCGGCAGCCTTCCCTTGACAAAAACATGGGACTCCTTCTGGTGCCACTTTCATCAACTTTTGCTCCATTACATCCTTTGCCAACGACATTGCAATTTTGGCAGAAACAGCAAAGGACTTGGAAGAGCAGTTGAACGAAATGGGCAGTACCTTGAAAGGAGGATATAAGATGAACCTCAACGAAAGCAAAACAAGGATGATGAAATGTAGTCGAGTTAAATCAGGTGATTCTGAGGGAATTATATAAGGAACTGAGACAGTTGATGTAGTAGATGAGCTTTGCTGTGTGGGCAATAAAATAACTGATGGTCAAAGTAGGGAGGCTATAAAATGAAGACTGGCAATGGCCAGAAATGCAGTCTCAAGAAGAGCAATTTGTTAATGTTGAGTAAGGATTTAAGTGTAAGGAAGTCCTTTCTGAAAGTATTTGTATGGAATGTAACCATGTATGGAAGGGAAGTATGGATGATAAACACTTTAGACAAGAAGAGAATAGAAGCATTTGAAATGTGATGCTACAGAAGAATGTTGAAGATTAGATGGCTAGAGCACATAACTCATGAGGAGGTATGGAATAGAATTGGGGAGAAGGGAAATTTTGTGGTACAACCTGTCCAGAAAAGGTATTGGTTGGTAGGGGACATTCTCTGAGGCAAGGGATCACCAATTTAGTACTGCAGGGAAGTGTGCGAGTTAAAAATCATAGAGGGTGACTAAGAGATAATTACAGTAAGCAGATTGAGGGATGTAGGTTGCAGTAGCTACTCAGAGATGAAGAAGCTTGCACAGGATAGAGTAGCATGGAGAGCTGCATCAAACCAATTTTTGGATTGACAACAACATCCTTTCCCACTTGTACCTCTCCCTTACAACAGCCCCACCCCCTCACTGTCCTCTGCACTTCCCATGCCTTCCCCTTGAGGAGCCACTTCCCCTCCCCTGCTGAAGAAGTGGCCCCATTCTTTGGCACCTGCCAGAGATTGCACTCCACCCCCCCCCCCCCCCTCCCCCCCAGGACCCCTCTCCATGGTATCCCTTGGGCTCAAACCCTACTACTGGACCTCGGCCACAAGACACACCATCTGTGCATACTGAGGTTTCTTGCTCTCTCTCGGTTCTGCATCTTGAAGAAGCCTGTACTCCCTCTGTTGTTTGTCTTCTATTTGTCTTCATACCATTCAACTGATTACAATTAAGCTTTAATGAGTTGTGCTCAGCCTGCCGTAGTTCCTGTGAGGAAACAATCACGCCATCCATAGGGTTACGAGCAAAGAGCGGGTGACACAGAAGCTTAGCTCAGGATAATTTCCAGCAGTTTCAGTCAAATTTTGTATATTTATGACTCATGGTGAGTATAAAAATACTGTCCAGGTAACACACCTGAGTCACCCTTAGGAAAGGCATTGAGGGTGTGAAGATGCCACCCAAAAAATTTGATAATTATCAGTTACACATGAACTAGCAGAAGGAGCCACTGCACACTGCTACTGTAAATTATACTAATAACAAATCATGGTAGGTGAGAAGTATTATCTCTGGAAAAAGCCTCTGCGTTTCTTATAAGATTATCTGTCTGCTGTTATTTTCTACTGCTTCAAGCTAAGCATCTATGTAACATCATGCACAACCAGCACTTACTTCAAGAGGTCAAATGTTTAGCATTGTGAATATAAACACAAAAAAGTAGAAGTGATGACATTGGTCTTGCTTTAGGAACAAGTAGTTCTTTCCTTGGGGAGGAGAGGAGGATATACTGAAGAAAGTTAGAAAGGAAAGGCAGATCCAGTGTGAGAGACACCCATGTGTGGTTATAGTGAGTGTAGGCATTCGTGAAGGGGTAGCCACTTGACAGTGTATGAGACAACAAAAATTGATGGTGAGTGAAGAGGGGGTATAGTAAAGAAAAAAGAAGGAGTGGAATTTGCTAATGGATATTAAGTCAGTGAGGTTGTTGACATGCGAGCATGGCAGGTGGTGAGATCCTGTCTCTGGAGTTCAGAAAAACTGGCCTGTCTCAGCCACTCGCCAACTAGCCATATGTCAACATCCAGTGGGTGGCCATGTTGTCTGTCACAGCTGACACAAATACCTTCTAGCTAAACCTGGCCTGCACTCACCTTGTATCTTAGTACACATTCCAGACAATAACCACAGAGGCCAATTTGTTATCTGCAGAATATGAGGCAACCACCACAAGAGACATCTGGCTCACTGCCAGTAGAGTGTGGGTGCTCGACCATGGTGCTGCAATCACTGGCCCTGTTTTCCTGATGCGATGTCACGTGCTCAGTGTTAAGTCACACCTTGACCACATTACGCAATAGTATTTATGCCAGTGCACAACCACAGAATGGCAGTTCAGCTGCAGTCACCAAACCAGTTCGTATGGTGAGCTCCCAGGGCAATTACGCTGATAACTGCCACATTTCCTGAGTGTCTCTGTGTGAAATGTCCTAGACAGAGTTGCGGCCAGCATGCCTCTGGCACTGCCGCATATGAAGCAACTTGGAGCTGCCAGCCTTCTCATGACTGCTACACATCACCAACCTCCACGATTTAGCATTCCACACACTGTTGAATGCACTTAGAAAAATTACAGTAACCTAATTTGAAATGAAATATTCTGTATGCTGCTACTAGTTACTGTGGCTGCAGAGAGATTATGCCACTGTGCATGTGTGGTTGAATTGGCCACCAACTGTATCAGCCCAGGCCAGCTCCTGAAGGACCCCTGTGGGAGGTGTGGGTGCCATGCAGTCTCCAGTAAGCCATCTGCCGGGGACTTATGTGTATAAATGCACAGAGCAACACTGAGTGAGCCTCTCTGTTCTTCTAGTTGTACCACTCACATCATTTGTTCTGTGTCTTGTTACATGTGGACTGAGAGGCTTATTTATGTTATTGTTCGGAGGTTATGAATAAAACAAAATGATGCTGTTCCAAAGGAAGTATTGCATGCTTTCATATTTTGTAGAAAATGTTCTGACGTGGGATTTTCCTCAGACATCTTATAATTCTTGTAGACACACGTACAATGGTATTAATTGAAATGTTCTGCTCAAGGAACACATTCCTGGTGTTTCACTAAAGTATTTCTTGGTGCCACAGACCTGAAGCACTTGATCGAATTTTTCAAGTGATGACGTGTTTGTGTTTGTAGTCTTAAGTGGTATCATAATGGAATGATACATCTGCCAAACTATAATCTCCACATCTCCTTTTCATTTCTCATACACTAATAGTCTGCTCCTGTGCTTGTGATCGATGCCTTTCATGAACTTAATTCATTGTAACTATACGTATTCTGTTTCGTAATGTTGTTTCTTCAGCAGTTTCTCTGTGTCAGCTTGCTGAGTGTCTCACTTGTTCCTCTTTCCTAATTTGATTTTCTTCATCTGTTTTTTTCTCAATCTGCTCATTCTCTTAGGTTGTGAAGCTAAACACTACTCTGTTTCCTTCTTGTCACTTCACCACAAGCGGTATCTTCTCCACTGTTACATAACAGCATCCAGATAAATGTTAATCTTGCATAACACACTAAAATGCCACTTACGACACAGTTCACTATCTTAAACAATCCACTCCCACTTCACATTATTTCATTTTTACTTTCCCTTGACTGACCATAATAGTTTTCCAAAAATACAGTAACACAGTGAGAGGATACAAGATTTTCTGTGGTGTTATCAGTAATAATCCTGAGTAAAATTACTGGACTGATCAGAAAGTCCCTTCCCATCATAGATCATAGAATATAAATGAACCATGACAAACTTCATGTTTGTGATAAGAGGGGTATCATCATCATCTTGAGAAATAAAGTTACTTCTACTTGAAATTACGGTTTCTTTGGTTTATAACTTCTTGTTCTAATTGTATGTGGTATTCCTTTCGAACTTTCTGCAGAACTGAGGATAGTTGAGCTGCATCTGCCATCACCACAAGTGCACTGCATCGTACACTACTCATAGGAATATCGACGACACGAACATGCAATGGAAAGTAATGTCAACTGCATTGATGGTTATTTGTATGATGTTTATTTTGATCACTAATATGTTATCCAAAGAGTGTCTGGTCAGAGTCCACAACTTTTACTGAATCCAGAAGCATTTGACAGATGGGAACTAATGCAGTAGTTGTCTCACCATTGCCGACATATACACTTCTGACACACCTAAACCTCCAAATGCCAGACACTCAGATTGGTACTAAACATCGTGTGTTGATAGAGTATCAACCAAAACACTGATGAAATTTGTGACGTATGCTGTCATCCAATAGAAGATGCATAAACAGTAATTAATAGTAAAATCAGAAGTACAAAGTATAGGCAGAACATACCTGTGTAAAGGAAAGGGAAAGGACATTTCCGAGTTTGTAGCAATGACCTTCCGACAGTCTGCTTTTGCTTCATTAGTTCAAACTACCAAACCTATAGTGTATATTTGTATAGATAACCACACCTATTTATACAGATGTACACTGTAGGTCTGCTACTTTCAACTAACGAAGCAAAAGCAGGCTGCCAAAAGAACACTGCTACGTACTCTCAAAACTCCTTTTACATAGCAGAAAAATGTTCTCCCATATAAGAATTTCACATTTCATCTCTTAAAATAAATTGCCATTAGAGAGTTTTGAACACGTGACCTTTAGTAGAATGATCTGACACTCTACCAATTTGCCTACCAGAGATATTCACATTTAGAGCTTATAGATACTCTTTGCCTAGACTGTTTACACATCTTCTCTTGGACGGTAGCACACGGTACAAACAAAGTCGGTGTGTTGGTTGACACTCTATCGACACACAATATTTGGTACTGATCTGAGTGTCAGACATCTGAAGGTTTGGGTATGACCTGGAGATGACCACCAACACAAAGCAGGGTAATGAAATGTTCAATATTGCTCTACAATGTGCTGAAACATTCTGGAAGGTTCTCAAACCTTCTGGAAGACTTTACAACATTCCAAAACATTCTAAGCCATTATGCAACACTCTGGCCAGTCACAGAAACTTCGGCACTTGATTCCCAGCTGCTTCGCACCATTCTGTAATAAGTGCATTGATATGAAGCTCTCATTTGGTATCTATATCTTAGAAACCTATTCATGTAGTTGCAAAACAAAACTACTTTCATGGATGTGGGATGAAGGGCTACCATACCATATAACCAATACGGCGCTACACGAATAGGGTGCGCAGCTATAGCAAGATACGGGGACATGCCACTTTTATTACATGTGTTGATTCATTATCAGCTTTCACGGATTTTTAATTTTTTATTCACAGGTTTGAAAGGTTTTGTTGTATTTACCGGTAATCTCTGTGTGTTATCGCATTTGAATCACAGTCAATTGTTATTGTTGTGGTAGTGGATCTTAGAAAGCTATTCGATGGTACTGATAAAGCAACTCTGTTGCACATAATTCTCTTTGATCAGCTCATACAAGAGGGATAGAAAAAAATATGGTTCAACAATAGGAAGCCAAATGTTCTGGATATCGCAAGTGGTGTAATGAAAAGCTTCTTGTTTGTCAATTGGTATTTTGTTTGTGTCCACTCTATACGCATATGCTACCACATATGTTACAGCTGGAAAAGACTTAGCCACACTAAAGTATCAAAGTGAAAATCACCTTGGGTCAGTCAGTACACAGTTAGTTATGGGCACTGCTAGTATTCTCTACTCTTGAGTAGCAAAGATGACACACACACACACACACACACACACACACACACACACACACAAAATTACCGTACCGCATGCAGTGTATTGCTCAATGCCCAAGGTTCCTATTTCTGTTGTCCTCTTTAATCTAAATTGATTAATACTGTAATAAAGAATTCCTGACAAACAAGAAAAAAATTCTTAGTTGGCAAAAGAAGGCAATCAGATACAATTCTAGACTGAAAATTGAAGAATTGTACACCATACTCCAAAAAAAAAAAAAAAAAAAAAAGAGTACAAATAGTAGTGTCCCTCTTCATTCTAAATTGCTCAATACACACATAGGGAGGGGACACCATCGTGTACAATGACAGTTCATCAACATCAGAGGAATTAAAAGAAGCAGACTGACATCCCAGCTGCCAGACTTGGTTACATACACTTAGGTTTAGAGTTACTAATACTTAACAAGCTGCCAGCACATGTGTGAGGTCTGACACTGTACTCAAAACACCACAAATAACTGGCTTAGACAGCAGGCATTTTATTCAGTGCAAGAATTTAATATTGGTTCACAAAATAGTATTGAGTACTAATGTTATGTTGTATGTTTATATATGTATGAGTTCACCAGTCATACAGTAATCATTGGCAGATACTTTAATCACCCAACAATTAATTGAGAAAATTACAGTTTAATTAGCGGTGTGCGTGATAAGATGTCATGTGAAATTTTACTAAATGCATTCTCTGAATCCTACTGAGAAAAGATGGTTTGGAACCCCACTCATCATGCCAATATATTGGATCTAATGGCAACATGTAGATTTGACCCGTTTGAGGATATTCACATCAAAAATTGTATCAGTGACCATGATGCACTTGTGGCAACAATGATCACCAAAGAACAACTAAAACAAGCAGAAAGATTTTTGTATGTCCTGTAAACTACATAAAAAATCAGTAGGAAACAGAGATTAATGCATAATAGGTGTAAAACAAAGCATAGGGCTATAGATAGTGAGATACGGAATGAAACGTATTTGGCTGTGTAGAGGGAAACGTGTGAAGCCTTCAGTGCCATAGCAGAAAACTGACCTGTGATCTTTCACAGAGCCCAAAGAAATTCTGGTCATATGTAAAGGCTGTTAGTGGCACCAAAGTTGCTAGTGAATGAGACAGGAACCGAAACTGAGGGAAGAAAAGCAAAAGCTGAAACACTTAACTCTGTTTGCAAATGTCCCTTTACAAAGGAAATCCCAGAAGAATTACCCCAATATAATCCTAGTACCAATCAAAAGAGGAGTGAAATAAGTATTAGTTCAGTGATGTCGAGAAAAAGCTGAAATCATTAATAATGAACAAGTATCCTGGGCTCAATGGAATCCCTGTTGGATTCTATAATGAATTTTCAAATTATTTCCTGTCTCTTCCCCCCGCCCCCCTGCTGCCACCACACCTCTCTTCCAAATATAATCTATTGCAGATCACTCAACTGCCCCCTGTTCCTGGAAAAATGCAATGGGAACTCCCATGTACAAGAAGGGCAGTAAAAGTGATCTACAATACTACCATCAAGTATCCTTGACATCGATTTGTTGTAGAATCTTTAAATATATTTGAAGCTCAAATGTAATGAGATATCTTGAACAGGATGATCCCGTCAATGTAACCAGCATGTATTCCTGAAACATTGATCATTTGAGACCCTACTCCTAGTTTCTCCAATGACATACTGAAAGCCTTCTATCAATGCAATCAGGTAATGTAATGCTTGTTGACATTTGAAAAGCATTTCACTCAGTACCATATCTATACTTATTACCAAAAGTATGATCATACGGGGTATCAAGTGAATTTTGTGACTGGATTCAGGACTTTTTGCTAGGGAGTACGAAGCGTGCTGATTTGGGTGGAGAATCATCCTATGATGATAATATCAATGATTCGCTGCTGGAGTTGTCCTACTCATAACAAATGCCTGGGTGTAACACTTTTTAGGGATATGAAATGGAATGATCACATAGGTTCAGTCATGGATAAAGCAGTGGAGGCTTCAGTTTATGGTAGAATTCTGGGCAAGTGCAACCAATCTACAAAGGAGATTCCTTAGGAATCATTTGTGTGACTGGTTCTGGAATATTGTTCGAGTGTGTGGGACCCATACCAGATAGAACATATACAGAGAAGGGCAGCATGAATGGTCACAGGTTTGTTTAATCTGTGGGAGAGTCTTGCAGAGGTACTGAAGGAAATGAACTGGAAGGCTCTTGAAGACAAATGTAAATTATCCTGAGAAAGACTACTGAAAAATTTCAAAAACTGGCTTTAAGTGATTACTCTAGGGACATATTACAAACTCCTACATATTGCTCACATCTGGATTGCGAAGATAAGATTACAATAATTACTGGACACACACAGAGGCATTCAAACATTCTTCCCACACTCCAAGTGTTAATGGAACAGGAAGAAATGGTAATAACTGGTACACTGGACATATCCTCCACTATGGACCTCATTGTGCTTTGCAGAGATTAGATGTAGATGTAGGTGTAATGTACTGTTACAATATGAAATTATACTGTGATGATAAGGGCTTTGAATATTTATTTCCCTGGTGTGCAAGATGTACAAGACAGACTTCAAGAAGACTACAATAATTTCAATTCTAAAGAATTCACATGCTGACAAGTGTTAATATTATTAAACTAAGAGTTTAATAAGTAATTGTCACAAAATATTGATGTGGGTTATTTACAGAAGAATAGAAAAACTGATGGAAGCCGACCTTCAGCAAGATCATTGAGGTTTTTGGAGAAGTGTAGGATCCATGTGAGACCATACCAGCTATACAAATTGTCTAAAAAGACAGGTTAGAGAAACGAAAACATACATTTATAGCATTTGTGGAGTTTGAGAAGTGAAAAGTTATTTATAACTTGCACAGAAACCTGACTGTAGCTATGAGTCATAGGACATGAAAGAGCAGCAGTGGTTGAGAGGGGGGTGAGACAGCATTGTATCCTATCCTGTATGTTGTTCAGTTTGTACATTGAGCAAGGGGTATAGGGAAGCAAGAGGGAATTTGGAGATGAAATTGCAGTATTGAACTTTCCATGCAGATCTTATGAACTATGAGTGTTGATCCTGAAGTAACATTCCCAAAGATCTCCAGCTGCACTGTTAAAGTGCTAGAAAAAAAACTGTCAACACTGCTGTGTGCAGCTGTATTGGCTAAGGGGCCATCAGCAAAGGAAATGCAATATTCATTCATAATTCACTTTTGCACATGTAAGGGACACCATGCATGGATATTCATTGTCAGCTGATGAACGTGTATGGTGACAAGTGTATGTCCGTTCAATGCATTTGAAAATAGTGCACGGAGTTTAGTGCCAGTCAGGAGGAGGTCCACAATGAAGAACAAAGTGGAAGAGCTTCAGCTTCCGAGGCAGTTATCAAGATGGTCCAATGCAAAATGCTTCAAAACAGGAGGTTCACCATCCATGAACATTTTGCTCAGATTCGTGGGAGTTGTTACGGTACAGTTGAAAGAGCTTTGATAGAAAAATTGGAGTATCACAATTGTTGCCCTTGATGGGTACTGTGTATTCTGACAGCAGAACTCAATGCTATATGACTTTGCTGTGCTGCCTCATTTCTTCAACAGTGTCAAGAAGATAAGGACGGATTGTTGGACTCCACAGTCATGGAATACGAAATGTCGGTGCTTATTTCACTCCCAAAGCGAATGAAAAATCCAAACAGTGGCGTCATTCAGGGTCAGCAGTCGCAAAGAAGTTTAAACCAACTCCTTCTGCTGACAAATTCACGACGACTGTCTTTTGGGGTGGAAAGGGATACTGGTGATGGATTTCAAGGAACCTGGGACAACAATCACACATACAGTTATATTGAAACAGTAAGGAAACTCAGGCAAGCTATGCATAACCATCAGATAGGACAACTGGCAGAGGGTGTAATCCTGCTTCACGATAATGCCCGACCTCATGTCTCCCACCAAACTCAGGTACTTTAGACAAACTTTGGTAGGACTTTCATGCCCCACTTATCTTACAGTGCAGACCATGTGCTTTGTGATTAACACTTATTCCCAAAGGTAAAGGAACTTATGGGTAGCCACCGCTTTAGGAATGTCAATGAAGCAAAAGAAGAGGTGAAATGCCTCAGCGGGTTGGTGGCAGAGTTCTACGGCATGGGGAATCAGAAATTGGAGCAGCATCTACAAAAATCCATGGAAAAAGTTACAATTATGTGTAAAAATAGAGCTAAAAAGTTTCTTCTTTCGAACAGTGTAAATTCCTATGAAAATAATCAACCCTCATACTTCAAGGGAGTGGTTGTTAAGTACATTGCCTCTCTGGCTATCTTGTATTAATAGACTACATTCTTCGAAATTAAAGTCACCACACTGCTTAACTGATTTCTCCTTTAGCTATTGCTCATATAGGTTTAATTTTATTATCTCAGGTGTTGATTTCAGTCAATATTCAGAGATTTTTGATCACTTTCTTGAGTACAGTACAGTGTTTCTCACAATACAAAGTCAGTCCTACTTTATCATTTCAAACCGTTTCCTTTCCCTTGCTCATATTTTGATTCCTTTTATAATACAGAGCTTATTTGAACCATACTCTGTCATTTCATTGGGAAAGCCACTGTTAGAGCTTGATCAAATCCAGTATATAAATACATTCAACTCGCTGGAATTGATGTCTATCACATTATATACATTTTCTAATGAATCTTTTGTAAGACTGCATTGAAAGTTTCTGTTGTTTGGTCATTTATTCGTATGTTTTGTATGATACAATTTAGTATGGCTAGTTGTGCATCATGATCAGAGAGATCATTCACTATTGGATAACATTTATGTCACTGATTAGATGTTTACCTACGAAAATGTTGTTATATTGCTTTTCTGTGTAATTATGGTGGGAAGTTAACATTACAATGCACATTCCTAGTGGTAAGAAATTCTCAAATCATTCCATTTATCTGCATGACCAGAAAAGTAATACTACTGAAATATACAAAGAGTGTCATTACAACACTGTATGAGCCTGAGTTATTTTAATTTTGAGGCCAGTCTCATCATCTTGCATTTATGTTGGAATAACACGTGTCTGTTTTCATTCTGGAACACGTGGTAGGGCTAATGGAATTTTAAGAGGAAAACTTCTGTTGCTTAGATGTCTTTCTTGTTAAGTCTCCCTCTGCAGTTTCTTGAGTACTCCTGTGACATTCAAACGCTGCCCATGAATACACGAGACAAAGCCAGCAACTCTTCTCTGAATTTTTCTGTCTCTACAGTCAATTAACTTAGGAAAAGTTCCCACAACAAGAAACAATATTCAAGTGATGGTTGAATGATGGATTTATACATGACATCTTATTCTTCCCTCTCCCATTTTCACATGCATTATAATTGAAATAACAATACTTTTGACATGGTCTCTCTTGTAAAATTTAGAGAGAAAAACCTGTACAAGGTTATGGAACACACGAAAATGTGGCTGGCTGACAGTTAAGAAGACTCCAGATTTTACAGGATAAATGTATCTCAACTACTCCAGTTACCTCAGGAATACATGTAAATCAATTCAAGTTCCTGCTACTTTAATTCAAGATTGTACATAAATTTGTTGAGGTGTGGCAACACATATGCCCATTTCAATTCATCTTTTCCTGGGTGAAAAACCTGTTGTGATTTAGGGTTAGCTGCTTCGATCGATGGCTCTCAAGATGCAATGTGAGTAAAGCGCAAGTCAGATTTTGCACAACTGATGGTTTCGAAAATGGTGCTAGTTGGCACAGAGAAGGGCATTGTACCTCATTATGTTTATATTCAGACTATATTCCAAGACTGATATTCACCATTACTGTTTCATTCCTGTGGTAGTTTTGATGCTGTATATGTAGGATATAGTAACTGCAGAGCTTACAAATTTATTTCAGAGTTAACTATATGTATGCGACTAACATTATTTAAAGGTAAGACTAGTTGACAAATATCTTTTGTACGTTCCATGTAGACACACTACAAATGAGAGTAACTCTACCTGGTATCTCCTGGATGTTTGTATTGCTCGTCAATATGGGGAGATAGTTGGGGACTTGCCTTAAATTACCTACTGTATGTTGGAATAAAATGAATGGTAAAGTATGTACACTTAAAAACACACTGTGTGGTTTAATGCGCTCCCCCAAATTATGAATGTTAAATTTGACAAAGTAACAGTTGACTTAGGATTTGTGAGCAGTGATGATGAGGGTTGCTTGTATTTAAGACTGAAAAGAGCAATAAAATGTACTTGTTTACATTGATGATCTGCTGGTAGCTTCAACTTCCCAAAGTGGAATGGATGACTTACAGATGTTACTAAGTGATAACTTCAAA
This sequence comes from Schistocerca gregaria, assembly GCF_023897955.1. NCBI lineage: Eukaryota > Metazoa > Arthropoda > Insecta > Orthoptera > Acrididae > Schistocerca > Schistocerca gregaria. The sequence continues at coordinate 129,568,736 of NC_064928.1, read as the reverse complement.
ATTAAGGATTAAGGCCTGATTAGGGACTATCTGGGAATGAAATTTTTCAAAATTTAATGAAGCGTACTGTTACTAATTGTGAAGGAAAGTTTTTGATATGTATTAATGCAATTCTGTTTCAGTTCCCATGTAGTAAAGTGTGTTGAAAAGAGAATAATACGAAAATGAAGGCATTGAGAATTGATGTAAAAAATTAATGGGATCATTGATGAGTGTCACATTACGCTCCATACTAGATATTCATGTAGCAATAAGTATTGTGACCAGGTACCAAAAATAAGCTAGTCTGTGTTTATGAAATGTTGTAAAATTTGTATTGCATTAAATTAGGGGAACCATAAAATGAGCTGGTTAAGTGCTAAGGATAAGAACTATACTGGTATCATAATTGTTTATGTTCGCTCTGAATGGGCTGGTCACAGAGGAGATAGAAATCCTAGAAATCCACAAGTGGTTATCTTTTCAAAGTTTTGGATTGTAACGTTTCCTGGGAATCTAAGAAACAAACTGCAGTGTCCCTGTCATCAACAGAATCAGAATTTTCAGCCTTTAGTATAACAACTAGTGAAGCTTCTCAGCACACTACTAGGTAACATAGTGTTTCTGGCAATCAAAGAGCTGTTTTACTGCATGATAATATGCCCCTAACCATCCTTTGCAGGAACCCACAGCTCCATCAAACTTAAGCATATATATCTCAAAATTTTACTTGCAAGGGGGAAAGCTTTTGTGAATAAGTTGTGTATATGTACGATAGCACAAATGAGCAACAAGCTGATGTTCCGACACAACCAGTAGGTGATAAAAAATTTTAGAACTTTACTGCCTAGGTGGTACTTACTCAAATCTTATAATTTTCATAACACCAATAATTAACATATAGAGGGGGCATTCTTTTTAAAAGCTCGGCGCACACACACACACACACACACACACACACACACACACACACACACACACGTGACAGTACACTCACAGTACTGCCTACCCAGCATATTCGTTTTTGAAGCAGTTCAGTCAGTTTATCCTCTGCATCTTCGTAAGCCTGAGATAAGAGCAGATTTCTCGTTTTATTCCTACTATTCCAACTCCATTTCTTGTGTTTTCAGTTACATACCATGTTCACAATACATTAACGTTTTCGCGCTTCTCTGGTACTACATGTAAAAACACCACTCTGTGTACGACTACTTACAAGTACGGTAAGAAATGTAAAACTAAAAGCATGTTATTTATTGAGTGTGAATACGTGCTGATAAAATTTATAGATCTGAAGCATAAAACTGGAATATTACACTACAATATAGTATCGAATTTTATTTAGTAGTTTTTGGGGCGCTGACTTATGCGTTTTGTATTGTCCATCGAAAGAAACTATGCTCGTAAACATACCGTACGATACTGGCATGTTATCCATTTCATTATTTGCTTTAATTTACGTCGATATCATGGAGAGCTCTCAAATGTCTGTACAAATATTTCCTGGTTGTAAAACTGAAACAATATGTATTCCGCACAGTGCTGTCCACAATTCTGAAACAAAACTCAGAAGATAAAAATTGTTAAGGGGTCCTGTATATATGTCAGTTAATTCTTATTAGAAAAACTACACAGTTAACTATTAATAATATTGTACTTCTTGCCAGAGAACTAACAAGCTGCGATTCTCATAGAATTCTCATTTCTTAGCAACTTCTTCGCTAATTTGGCGGTCTCGACAAAGATCTCTCTCCACAGCCCGTGAGGGACGTCACGTGACGGATTACAGATAAACTTGCATCTCACGCTATCTTACGATACTCATGCCAGATTGTATTTAGGAAATTAGACTGGCGACTCTAACGTGCTTCTCAGTCGACTACACCTGTGTTGGTCGTCGTTGATCATTCAAGGAAAGAAACTACACAATTTTGTTTTGTCATACCTTTCAGTACTCTCGCTTTAATTTACGAATAGCTCAGTGGACAAACCATCGTCATCTCAGTATATAAATTACCCTCGTCAATCAAACATTTTATAATATATCATTTGCGCCAATACAAAAAGATTAACACAAACGCCACATATTTCCCTGTGTTCAATGGTCGCTGCCAACATAACCACACTCCGCCGTGGCTGCTGAACATAAAATTTAATCGGGCCATAATATTTTATTTCGTATACTGCTCGTTATTTAAATGGTGTTAATATTGGTATTGTTACCGTTACATTCCATTTTTTTAGCGAATGTTGCTAGTTGTACCATATTTCGGAAACAGGTTGAACACTCGACAAAATACTTCACTATTACTCCGTTACCGCTGCGGATATTTTTGGAATTTATGTCTTTAAAGTAGAATTTCGTGAATTTCCTGTCATCGTTATTTTTATCTCTGTTGTAGATTTTGCTTATGATGATCATTACCTACTGTTGGTGCAAAATAATCCAGCATGTAATCGATTACACCACAAAACATGGCGTAGGAAAGTTACATATGTTGGTACAGCTGAAGCAAAGATGAGTCACTTACCTCTGGCGAGTAGAGGAGCGCAGTTCTATTCTTGCAGTATCAGGTGTAGTTGCTGTTTGAGTGTTTGATAACTAAATCACAAATTTGTAATGGCTGATGGTAAGAGTTTGCAAATAGTATTTTGTAAATCGTTTAGACGGCAGAGTCTGTCGAGTGATGAAGAACGCATTGCTAGTAGATTTAATTAGTATGCATGTGGTATTTTATGTGGCTTCAGTTGTAGTTACATTTTTCTCTGCACAGATACCTGCATTTTGTGCACAGTACGTTAGCTGTAAAGCGGCATAGGTATAAACTTGGTTTATTTCCGATTTAGGATAGTGGTAGGATTCTAGCACTACTACTTACATATGTTCAGAACCGAAAGAGTTTAAGCACGATACGGAATAGAAGTGTTAACCAGTGAAATAAAGATCGATAAAATGAGGACTTCCGGTTCGTATGCAGTTTAATATTGAGGCATGTTACGTATACTTTCTTTCCACATGTTCGACAGGTTGAGTCTGTAATATGGTTTTCATCCTAAATCGAGCCACCAGAAGTTGGTGGAAGGCTCTACTGTTCCACCCAAATTTCATGCTTAAGACGTCTACTTCTACTGAACAGATGCTAGGAATGCTGGGCCTACATGTTACATATTTACTTGGCTATGACACACTATCCTTTCTTAAGGCCAGATAGAATTTCGTTACTAAATTATTCATATAGTACATTGGTAGATTATTTTACAAAGAGGCATTTTCTTCTCTATACTGTAGCTTGCTTCAGTTTTCAGCCGTAATCATACTGAGAACTTTAACGAAGTTCACCTTAGCCTGGAACAATTCGGAAATATTAGCATTTATACCAGAAATACATATACATATGCAGTGAAGGGAACGCAAGTATTTCCTTGAAGCCATGTTGGAACAGATAATGGCATCAGGAAAAACTGCTCTACGTGGTGGTACTAGAATTAATGTAAAAATATATGTCCATAACTGTAAATTAATTTCCATAGGTTTAGGGACTCATAACTGATACTTTATTAATCTGTGGAATTTTCCAAAATGAAGTCAGAATTATTAAAGTACATTGTTAAAAGCCTCACCGAAAATTAATGTTCCTTTTTTCTTTCTCTCCAGGCAATGACTGTCCCTGCTGTAATCTACCAGAATGGCTGGAGTACTTTGTGCGGTATAGTATGCGTATTCTGTAAAATTTCCTAGTTAACGATTCCTTCAGCACTCATTTATGATTACCTTAGGTTTGTCTTTAAATGTGTAGCTAATAGAGTGAACTGTTACTGATGCCAGTGAACAGTACAGGACACTGCATTTGATGTGTTATAATGTGGCATGTGACGTATACATGCAGATGCAGAACAGTCCACTTAACTTTGTTTGCTGATCCAGTAAATGACGTATGGTATAGTCAACAAAGTGTGACATAACATCTTCTGATGAATCAGTGCTGAGTGTACTGAAGCCAGAGGTCCAGATTGGGTTGGATGAATTATCAGTTGATCAGCATGCAATCACAGTGTTTATTAATACCTATTTTGCTCCATTTTTCATCTAATGGAAATTGTAGGGACAAAAATGTCATCTAGCCTGAGGTCATGTCCATGTTGGGAAGTTGCTTGGGTTGATTTACCAAGTTCCAAACAATGCAATGAACAATGATTGTACCTGTAATGATATTTATTTCTAGTGTCATTTTTGTAAGAGTGGCTTGTATGTGGAAGTGAGTCACAACTGTCAGTACTGGTGTACAGAGTGTATGTGTAATTTTAAGATGCTAATGAGTATGATGAGTAATGCATAGAAACAGTAGGATTTTCAGCAGTATTTCTTTTTTTGCCACAGACGGTTGATAGGAAAATTTTATTGTGTATAATCTGAACATGTCAATTTTTCTATTGTACTGTGCAAGAATAACATTTTCAGTGTCGGGCAGTTCTTTCTTAAATCAGCCTTTAACAAGGGCGTTAATTTCTTGCGTCTTTGGTACTATGTGGCATATGAGATGTTAGCATCTTGCCCCAGAATATTGTGCTGTCAGAGTTCATAAAACAGGCTAACATTAAAATGCTGCAGCTACCGAAATGTGGGATCACCGTGTTGCTGCTGACAATTCGTGTCTGGAGAACATTAAATTACTGGGTGTTAATAGTTAATACTTTAGTGTAACCTACATAGGAACTGTTACCTCTTAAGTTAGTTTGAGAGGTAATAGAATTTTTTCGTTTCAGATTTTTACTCTGTGTCAAAATCTAAATTACTCTGCCACCAAGCCACCCCAAATCTGTCAGCTCAAGTGGGGCCACTTGTGGTATGTACGGAGAATGAAGGTACAGTGTCCTGTTTTTGCTTTGGGAGTGTGTGTTGTGCTGTGAAATGGTGAATTTGTATTTGTATGCTTCCATTCTCCATCTGTTAGTTACTGTGTTGTCTTTCTGTAGTATATTAATGCAGTATTGGTTGTGCTGTTAAACCTCAGTGCAGTTAATGAGGGTGACAATTAAGGCAGAATATTATGGTGTTACTTGCTGATACTGAGCTTTGCCTATTGTCATTGTTACATATTTCATATAGAGATCAATGTACATTGTGGACCTGGTGCACTAGTTGACAATCTGTGTTGACTTTGTGGATAAAATGCAAAACCAAAGCATTGATATTGTGGATAGTGCGTGCATAGATGCGAACCAGGGTGGGAAACTGCATCTCTGCTTCTCAGTTTATCCCAGTATTTTTACCAGGAATTGTTTGTAAGGTGAAGGGCATAGGTGCTTAGAGCTTAATTATGCCGAGCAAGTCAGATTTATTCATTTACCTTGAGTTTAAATCATGCATTTTGTGCCCATGTTTGCTTCGAAATTAATTTCTGGGAAAGGATAGTTGCTTGAGATAAGTCAATAGTTTCCTATTTCATGCCCACGTGGTTTAATGAAATTTAACCATCATTAGGACTTCACTTTTTTTTAATGCCACATATTGTATATTTATGCGTCTTAAGTGCAATTCGCCTGCAGTTTTTTGACCTCCACATTTCCATGGCTCCATGAAACTACTAACACAGTTTCTGTCTGTGAAATGTTCATCTTTTCTGTGGTCTCATTTAATGTTGGTGTACAAATGAAACACAGAGAAGCAGTTGAATATTTCATAAATTGTTAAATGATTTGTTTGGTTATAATTTCGTAGGAATGTCAGGGTGGTAACCACATAAATAGCAATGATAAAAGGGTGTAAACAGCACTTGCAACAAGGCAGTTACGTGGAGGACGGTAAACGCAGTTAAAAGAGTAAAGGGAATCCACTGATAGTGAAACATCAATGAAGCATACATGTTGGTAGTGTTTCCTCTTGTAAGGTACATACCATACTATTGTTTTGAGTGTTATGGAGACAAATTCCTGAGGGGGGGAGACTGATGCTGCTTCCACCTGCAGTGCCATGCCTTGAATGTGCAGGGTCCACCTGTACTTTGTAAAATTGTTCTTGTATTGTTACATTTAATGAGCTACCTTGCCATAGCTATTGTAGTGTTGTAGGAAAGTGAATAAAGCTTGAATATGTAATGGGCTATTTTGGATTTGCCAGCTGAACATTCATCTATATTGGTGACACTTAAGTTTAATGCATGTAAGGATATAAGCTTCTTTTTCCTGATAATTCTGCCATCATAGTTAAATTTAGTGATAATAGCTGTTCCATCTCGTCTGTGTATTAACATTTAAGTTTGAAGCAGCATATTTCACTGTAATTTCTAAAGTCTTGTCTTTTTTTGCTTAACTTCCAACTAAATCTTAAGAACCACAGTTGCATGATACGGCTTCTTAAATTGAGTTGTTTTTTTACGGCATAATTTCATTTTCCATTGCTGCACCGAAGAAATCTGTATTGACAGTTAATATTGTTTTTGCAGTGTGCAAACAAAGCCGTCCTTATTGGACAGATTGGAAGCCATACGTCAAGATTGTACAGCAGAGGGCTTGGTGAAAGACAGGTATGGTTCGTATGATAGACTGGTTTATTCAGCTTACTCCTGATGCTTTCTTTCATGGTTGCCTGCTTGGCAGTGCTAATTGTTATGTGGCCATGTAATGTTAGTTTCATTATGAGATAACTGTTACTGAATCACTGAAATCAGGGAACAAGAAAAGCTTTGTTATTGCTGTGGCTAAAGTAGTTGCTGTATATACTTAAGAAAACCTGTTTCTACTAATGGATGTAACTTTTTAGTGTTTGTGTATTGTACAGTGTTTCCGTAACATGCTCGGCCTATGGAGACAAATTTGGTATCTGTTGACTTAATGGTTACATTGCAGATGCACACCTGGTTGCAAGGTCGCTACCCGTTAATAAAGGACTGTTCTCGTATTTCTCAAACTGGCGTAGTTGTTTTGAAGGACAAATTATGGCTTCGACAGAACAAATTACTAACTTTATCTATGTAACAACAATATTACTTCAAGAGAACTGTAATCAAATGCTGGTTAGGGTATTTTGATAAAAATACAAGAAACATTCAATGCTAGCTTCTCTTTTTAAAGGTACAGGTTTTTAGCTCTGAGCTCCTGATAATTTACTTTAATCAGTAGTATGCAAAAATGAAGATTGGTACAATGAATGCAACAGGATCAAGTTTGACTAGTCTGTGTTGGTGTATATTAAGAAAATTGAAGCTTTGTGTAATACCAGTGACATGTGTGAACTGTGAAGTTTTCAAAGAATATTCTTAAGAATTTATTTACTACCGATTCATCAAGGACATTAACACATTTAATCACACTATGTAAGCATGGAAGTAGCTACCAGGGAGTAACTGATGAAATCGTAACCAAATTCCTTTTAACAAATGGGAATCTCATTGACTTCAATAGTGCCTAAAAGCATTTTTAAAAGAAACAGATTTAACATTATAATCAGAAAGCACCTTCTGAATATGAGACCTACAATTTATTCAGAGGCAGAAAGAAACAAGTTGACTGTATGAGCTTTCGGGCAGAGAACCTTGCTGTCCCCTTTTGACTCGGCCGTACTTATGACTGCTCACAAAAGCCTGTGAAAGACTACGCTGGTGTAAATCTGCAACACACCAGGTAACTTAAAACTAAGAATTTTAACAATTTACACAAGATGTGCAACCCCCCCCCCCCCCCCTGTAGGAGAGGTGGAAATGTTACAAAACACTAACAATTAAAATATTAACCTTGCCACCAAAGGTGCAACTCGATTTTAACTTCTAAGAAGTCATATGGTGAAAGGGTGGCAACTTCATATACTAAAATGATCATTTAAAGCCCATGAAGTGCAATCTTATATAAAATTCTAAAAGATTGGCCGAACAATAGTTAAGATGCTCTACAGTACACAGATACCGCATCTCAAGATCATAGGCAATAACATCAGTTTCCAAAGATCAAAACATATTTCAGGTATTAGGCCGTTACAATCCCAGCAATAAATTCATTAACACACCAAATGTCAAATGTGACAGAGGCAGCTAGTAACGTACGATAGATTGATAGGGAGATTACCGAACACCCCGAACCGCAGGTTGCTCTAACCTGCCCCTACTCCACAAAGGAAAAACAAACCACCCAATTTATAAACAGCAACCTTCGCGCAGTTGGTCAAACGGAGAATAGTGGTGGGATGACCCCAAAGGCAAAATGACTGGTGCCCTCACAAAGAAAACAAGTAAATTCAACAAGAGTAAATCAAACAACATATCACTTAACTTCTAATAAACTGCAATTTCTCAAATACCTGGTGCAGCACCCCCAAATCGCTCTCCTGAATAGTCTGCTGCCAACCGCTTCAACGGACACAGAAAGGCGCGCAAATCTCACGGAGTCGCAGCTCGCACTGGCCAGTCTGATGTCATGGGTTGACTCCTGTTGCTCTCATATAGACTGTGAAGTCACTACCCCTCGCTATACGCCGCGGCCTGCTGGACTTGCGTGGGAACCTCACATGTGCCAATGCTGAAGACGGACATTTCATCTTGCGAACGGATCGTTCCAACCGCCAATCACCATTGCCTGAGCGAACTCGAGCAGACTGGTGTCCTAACGCGAAGACTTAGATGCAGAAACTAAGCCCAGACTGGGCGACCACTCGCTGAGTTCTCTTACAATGGATTGAAAATGGTTTTTATTCACTTCTTGATAACATATGATGTACTACGAATTGGCTATTGTGACACCTGTATGGGGTAGTTTTCTCACCCCCCTTATTTTCCTTTAGGTTCTAAGTGGCAGAGGGAAGCTATTGGGGTAGTCCGGCTTGGGCTGTTAATCTAAGCTCACACTGTTGGCACAGTTATATTTCTGCTAAAAGTTCTGTTCGGGTAACATTGGATGAAGCAATGACATTCAAACCCTCACCTGTCCGTCAGAGTATTTGTGTGGCAATACCGAGCTAAATTTGTGCTGTTTGTGGCATGGTTTTGCAGTTTGTGTGCACAGTAATTAGCATTCACTTGTCATTAGTAAATGGAAGTTTGTTTGCATTGGGTAGTATTGCTATTTTTGTTTAGACTTAGTATGACTGAGATTCAAAACACACAGAACCAAAGAGAGGTGGTCACATATAAGGGATATGAATTTTTTTCACAGGCTTAAAGGTGACATATATCTCTGATTTCTGGAAAACTGTATCCTGGCAACCCAGTTTATGGAAATATGAGGAAATTTAATTTACTTAGGCATAAAAGTGAAATTCTGGTCCATCCTCATTTGAGGATGCTGAGCACTTGGCACTTGTTTTCACATTGGACTGCTTCCTAGGAAAGTGAGTTGTATAATGAAATTGATAATCATAAACTGAAGAGGTTTAAACATTATCGTTTCTTTTACAATAACTCACATTTATAAATTATTTAAGCCACCATCTTTCAAAAATCAAAATTTAAGTACAGATGCTATATTTTGAAAGCATTTGGTTGGGAGTGTAACAATATATTTTCCACAATATGTTCTAGACTTTCCTTTACAATTCTGACAGTGACATCTTTTTCACATTTCTATATGATGCACAGTTTCATTCATTGGTCCATTTCACTGAAAAAAGTTCCTTCATTGCACCTTTTGGAAAGCCAGTTAAGAATTTGCAACCATCATATCCACAATCACTGTAAAACAGAGGTACTAGTACCCCTATTCACCATTGACCGCAATTGTATGTTTCTCTTTTAGACATCCATGAAGATCGACACCTCCATATTTCTTTTGTGTTCAGTGCATGTTGTGGAATGGTGAGCTTTTGTTTCTGGGATTAATTAGTGTTAAGACTGTGTGTGTGTGTGTGTGTGTGTGTGTGTGTGTGTGTGTGTGTGTGTGTGTGTGTGTGTGTGTGTGTGTGTGTGTGTGTGAGGGGGGGGGGGGGGTTGTTAAAGGGTCACAATTAGTTGCTACTACATACTGCTTATGATTTCATTTTGTGACAAATATTTTCTTCTATCCATCAAATCTGAACTCAAAACCTCTCCTAACACCCCTCCCCCTCCCCTCCCTCCTTTGTTATAACCTTACATTTACATGGTGATACGGGTGACATCGTTGATCTGCTTTCTCTTATGGTTGCACATACACAGAACCCTAGTCCTTACTGTTGGTTGAGGTCATGACTAGTAAAGTAATTGTCAAAATATACTTTGCAACTGTTGGTCTTAGTGACTATGAATAAGATACCTAAAACAACGTTGGAGTCCATGGTAGGTCCTCACTGTCATCATTGGTGTCCTTCCGAATATGTAGTGAGAGGATGTAACAGTAACCGTCATACTCCTTAAGGCCCATAGTTTACACCCAAAGTGTATGGGCTTGAGTCTGATAAACTACTGTATATGGTGTTTACCATATCAAAATGTAATTGAGGTTTCAGTTAGATACCTATTATGACTCAAAGAATCTTTCACTATTTGAACACCAAGGTCCTCATTCTCAGACCAATAATTTCTTTCACTGCGTAATTTGATAGACAGTAAAGATCGACAACACGACAAATACAAGAATTCAATCAGGTAAGACTGAAGATTGTATTTTATTTTTACACTTCCCAACATATCTCGAGTTTCCTCTCCAGTGATGCTTACTGTTGTTCAAACAGCTGTGTGGTACTGCTCATTTACATCTGGAGGTAAAACTACCAAATCTGCACTATTTATTAAAATAAGATTCTTCTGTGTCATCAACCATTCCCAAAATCTGGTGTGCCATGTGAAAGAAGTCTGGGAATAATAAAATACAGAACATTTACCAAGGAAGTGCCCAGTGTTGTCAGATGTGGACAGCAGGCTTTGATGCACTGGAACACAGACAATAAAGTATTTTGTCCTACACACACTACTACAGTATTATGCAGCAACCAGAAAGTAACAGTGAACTTACCATACTTGCGCCCAGGCTAATAAAAATAGAAATAAGCAGCAGGTTCTAAGACAGTCCACTATTAAGTCTTGAACTGAATAACTGTAAGAGAGATATAACGTAAGCACTCATTGTCAAAGGAAACCTCACCTTACTGCAATGACGGCACACTTTGTTGGAAGCAGTGTACACTGTAATTGAGGGCAATGTCCACAGAAGAGTTAAACATTGTTCATTCCTCTCCAGAAAGCCTTTCCAGTTGTCTTTCCTTTCCTCTCTTCCCAAAAAATATGTAAATATCTGGTACACAGACCATTGCACGTATACAGCCTGTGCTGTTGTCACATTTGTTGAAGATCCTGGTTTTGTACCGAGTTTAATATTGATTAGAAAATCTAAAGAATGCTAAAAATTCACATAATCAAAGCTGGTCTACTTTATAATTTAACAGATGAGTTGTGATAAAATATATGGTTTGTAGTGTGCCTCCCAAAACCATAAGGGAGGAAAGTCTAATGCTGCATGAAAAACATCCGTTTATGATGTTTTCCACACTTTTTCACAGCGTACTTCCAAATTTGTTTTTTTTTACCTTGGGTGCACCGTCTGATTGCCATAGTGCAGTGTAGAGTAAATGTATGCAACGTAAACAAACATTGTTGTTGCCAGGTCGGCTTACTAAAATCCTGGTGCATTGAGAAAACAGTAAAGAATGCATACAGTCCCTACTTTCATTCTCCTTTAATGTGGGTTCACTTTTCTGAAATTTGGAAGTACCTATGAGCACATTCAAACTGCAAAACGAAGGCAATAGGAACCATTTTTGGATGAAAACCTATTCTTGGGTAGAACTCGCTAAAGGAGGAATACCAGAAATATTTTTCAATGTACCTGCATTATGGAAAATAAAAGTTGAGGGGAAGCACAGTATACACAAAAAATTGTATCACCACCACTTTACCAGGCAAAGAAGAAAATTATACATGATTCGTGTCAGGTTTGCAGCATCGCTGCTTTCACACCGTTGGAAAACACCTGACTTTATGAAATGTACAAAGGGCATGCTCCCTGAATTATGTGGTATTTGCAGTACTAATGTATGCATAAACTGATTTCACGTGTGTAACCTACTTACTGGTACTTTCCCAATGTCGTATGCATAATATGCTTTTGTAGGAAATGGTGCAACAGTGGTTTTTCCGAGTACAAAACAGCCCTCAACTGGTCTTCATTTGTTTTGAATTGCAGTATTAAAGTACTATTCTCCCTGAACAAATAAAACATCATTTTATGGAGTCATTAACTGTGTGTTACGTTTAGTATGTAAATAGGAGAGGGAGAAAGGAATATTGAAATGTGCTGCATCAGGACGCATTGATGGTGATGAGTGAATTTGAGGACTGGCCTGGGATTCCAACTTGGGAACCACTGCACCACCAGACAGTGTTCATAGCAGCTGCGTGGACTTTCGTGGCAGACCTACATTCCTACCTTGTACCACCTGTCTACAGTCTCTGTTCATTTCCTCCATACTCCTTCTTTTCCCGATTCCTGAAGGAGATAGGATCTAATGGTTCATCCACACTGAATGTAGTGGATCCAGTGCCCATCGAGGCAAGTCAATTATGAGTATGTGGTATCTGTTGTTGTGAGCATGCCTGAAAGAATGGACCCTGTGAATCTGTGAAATTTATTTTCATTGGTCAAAAAGTGTGCCAAGTATCGAGGCTAGAGGAATGCTGTTTGCCCACTCTTTAGTTACATTCCTGATGTACCATTTGCTGATATGATCATCATTTTTGTTGGTATGACTCCATCCACACAAAGGGATACATTATGGCATATGCTTCCTCATAATGTAACTACGTCGTTTGCACAATTGAGTGTTAACGAGGAATGTTCCCACATACGAAATGCTTTGTCCAATTTTTTGTTGCCCTGTCATAGATATTTCTCTGAATGCTAGAATTGCGTGTGTAGTCAAAATATCAGCTGCTTTTGATAAAAGGAATTGACAGATACTGGTTAGCTTAAGTGAATGATTTTACATGTGATGGATACTGCAAAATATGGGTATGGCAAAAGGCATTTCATTGCAGTTCTTTCCCTGTGTTCCTCAAGGTCACATATCAGAGGTAATAATTGAATTCGTGCTTTTCTGTTCAAGTATTGCTTATTGAAGTCAAACAACTAAGGACACAGCTGCATGCTCAGAAATAATTACAGCTATCTTAGCGTATTGAATGGTACAGGAACTGTCTGCAAACAATCGGAAGATGTATTTGTATAAGCCCATGCTTTGATCATGTAATTTATTTTCATAACTGCCTGTATCTGTCCAACTATTGAAATCCGATGGCATGTATGACAGTGATGTGAAGTGCTATTATATTTGTTGACTTTGCTATCTTTGTTTCCCTACTACACATGTAACTAGTTCGTGATTCTATGTTGAAATCATATGCTCAGTTCACCACTTGGTCTGTAATAATGCTTCTAATATAACACAAATATTTCAATTTCAGTGCGAGGGTGACTGAAAACCATGTCCTAAATCCAGAGGCGCCAGTTTTCGTGAGGTACAGTATGCTCATGTTTGAAATAATTAAATTTCTCCTTGTGCATCTAGTACTCGCACTTGATGCTGTCATAGTCTTCAAATGTAATTGTAATGCGTCAATTGCCAATAGATTTTTCTGTTGATAAACTGTGTCAAATTAATATCAGCAACTTTTATGTCTTTTCAGTGAACTCAGCGAACCAGATCCACATCCTGTGGACCCGTATCCCACATCTAACTTGAATCCCGAGGCACCTGAGTTCCATGGGTAGAGTATAATTGTCTTCAGTGCCTTATTGATAGTTGCTCATCAAACAGCACCCCTATTCTTTCAATAAAATAACTGAACCAGAAAGTTCCATTTCAAGTTAGGTACTGATTATTCAGAAACTGATGATTAGGATGAGATGTAATTGTGAAAATCATATTAACAAGCAACCCATATTTCAGAAGTGGGACAAGAGATACAAAAGGAGACAGTTGTGACAGGCTAGTTAGTGACTGGCAGATGTGACTGTACTGCTCAGGTTGCAGCTTGCTGGGCCCAGTTGATACATGACCATAGTCAGTATGTAGAACCTGAGAAACAGGGGGCAGTTTCATCATTCTGCTGCACTGTTGTAAACCTGTACTGAGGGTGGTAGGACTGTCAACACAATGTTGGTCACTGACAGTACCTATATTAGCCTTGCTTGTTATGTAGCTGTTAAACTGAACAAGTAGTTGCTGCTTCTCCTGTGTAGCCTCATACCTCCAACTCCGCTCCACCACAGTGAGACAGTGTTTGAGACTGATCTGTCTGAGATAACAGTGGGACTTATAAATTTAGTACACAATACCTCTTTGCACTTCATTAATTATTTCTTACCTACACCACAAGGTGATGTTACATTGATGTATCATGTACAATGTTTCTCATGTCAGATGAAACAGGTGTAATCATCATTAACACGAATGAGGCAATGGATGGGAGACATTAGAATTCAGTAATTTGTTCTGTCTTATTATAATAGTTTTTCAAGACTACAACTGATGAGAGGTTCCCAGTTTCATCTAAAAATCGTAAGTGAGATAGTACATATGCTAAAAACCATCTGATCTTTCTTAAGATTTGTCCTGCTTCATTAAAGACGGCATGATGAACGGCTAATAAAATGCTTTAGTACTGATGGTGGTGCAGCATGTGAGGATACACAGTGGCCAAAATAAAAATGAACTGGAAAATAAATCGGGCTGAAACAAAAATGTGTTGACTTAGTTACTGAAAAGAACAATGGCACATAGAACATGTCAGAAATTGGCACTGTTTTGAATAAGCTACCAAACTGGTATCACAAAACTTGCGTCGGATTGTTTTATTTTAGACAGGCTTTAGCCTAGTAATAGTTTTGTGATCACCTGCTGTCATATTCTGCTCTAAATAGTGTGCTATGGCAGGCTGTGTACTGCAGCAGACTGTTGCCAGTAAGTGTGCCACAGTAAATAGAATTAGCACAGTGTATATCCTCCAAATTCAAATGGCACACAGAATACTCACCCAAACATATTAGTGCTATCTTTTCCACATGTTCGACATGTGAAAAATTAGTGTGTAATTTGCTTCAGTCATATCCTGTCACCCAGGATGACGGAATTATATAAAAAGTGAAAGATAAGGTATAGTTATTGGTTGTTACTGATTTGATGGCAGTTGAACTAACAAGTGTAATATTGCAGGTAAAATGTGGCATCTGTTGGTGTAAAAAGGATTTTGGATTCTCCACCCACTGAAGCAGAGAGGATGTGGCTGAATCTGTCGTGAGGGATTTACGCTATCTTCTCTAGTGCACACATGAAAGGGAGGTACTGACGAAGGATGTTAATCCTGAACACATACGGTAAGAATTAAATCGATATGGCCTTGATTTTTTGTGCTCGATTAGTAGTAACATTTTTGCTGTTCAAAAAATGATACTTGACACATCATGATTACATATAGTTCAGAATTACAGTTACATGAATATGTAAATAAAAGAAGTGATTATCTGTATGTTACATTCTGTCGGTCAATTTTAGCATATTTGTTTCAGTGTGATCACAATTTTCCCTTGTGTTAAAATCATAAATATCTGTTTAATATTGCAGCACACTTAGTTTTTACATAAATATTGGTTTCCTTAACGTGCAATGATAATACGGTTTAGTGTTCAGTAAAATTGCACTTAAGTTGTTGGTGGCTTTAGCATTGTGTACTGATGTTAGTAACAACTCCCTTGATGAACAATGAGAGCTGAATCTGACGAGTCAGTGGTCAGTAGCCAACCTGAATCCTCATACCTATATTTAATAGTTTGTCAATAAAGTTAGGTGGTTTTTGTTCCATTAGGTTAGAATTTGACAAAGTTGTCAGAATTTGTGGCAAAATCAAAAATAAGAAGTGGCTGTATGTTACTGCAGTGAAGAACCTCTCTCCAGCTGCACTACGTGTCAAGCTATTAAGACTTTAACATTTTCTTGTTGGCTGTGGGCAACTCAGTGTTACAATCAAACCTAACATACACATATGCAGCAGGTCAGTCTGTCAGCAATTCCATCATTAACAGAGCACACAGAACATTAAGCGAATTTAAAATTCATAATAACCAGACCAGCAAAAATTACTCTGGTGCTCTGCATATAAAAAAGAAACTTAATTAATTTGAGAGTTCCACTGAAGGAAACCATTATATACAGTCATTATCATTGGCTTCTATATACAATCAGCTGTTTGGCTGTGACCAATCACAATTTGTCAACATCTGCACACAATGTGGGAGCTGCTGAAACTGAAAGTGCCCCTCCTTAATATTTAGTTCCATAAATTTATTTCTGCAAGAATATTTGAGGTTGTTCTAGTATCTGATAGCTTTCTTTGGTTGGCTTCACTTAGCTTCGTGTGCATGTATTTGCAGAATTTCCACAGGCCAGGATACCATAAAATAGTTCAGAATTAAGTAGCCCATGGTACACTGTTAGTAGCATCCATGTGTATGCTGTAGTGACATTTTCTCATCAGAAATGTTGGTAAACTCGGTTCACGGCAGATGTTACTATTGTACCATCTCAAGTACGTATACATAACCACACCCAGGAATTCTTTTAGCGCAAAGTGTGCAACATTTTTTCAAATTGTTTCCCTCACATGTACACTCCTGGAAATTGAAATAAGAACACCATGAATTCATTGTCCCAGGAAGGGGAAACTTTATTGCCACATTCCTGGGGTCAGATACATCACATGATCACACTGACAGAACTACAGGCACGTAGACACAGGCAACAGAGCATGCACAATGTCGGCACTAGTACAGTGTATATCCACCTTTCGCAGCAATGCAGGCTGCTATTCTCCCATGGGGACGATCGTAGAGATGCTGGATGTAGTCCTGTGGAACGGCTTGCCATGCCATTTCCACCTGGTGCCTCAGTTGGACCAGCGTTGGTGCTGGACGTGCAGACCGCGTGAGATGACGCTTCATCCAGTCCCAAACATGCTCAATGGGGGACAGATCCGGAGGGTAGTTGACTTAAACCTTCTAGAGCATGTTGGGTGGCACGGGATACATGCGGACGTGCATTGTCCTGTTGGAACAGCAAGTTCCCTTGCCGGTCTAGGAATGGTAGAACGATGGGTTCGATGACTGTTTGGATGTACCTTGCACTATCCAGAGTCCCCTCGACGATCACCAGAGGTGTACGGCCAGTGTAGGAGATTGCTCCCCACACCATGATGCCGGGTGTTGGCCCTGTGTGCCTCGGTCGTATGCAGTCCTGATTGTGGCGCCACCTGCACAGCGCCAAACACGCATACGACCATCATTGGCACCAAGGCAGAAGTGACTCTCATTGCTGAAGACGACACGTCTCCATTCACGCCTGTCGCGACACCACTGGAGGCGGGCTGCACGATGTTGGGGCGTGAGCGGAAGACGGCCTAACAGTGTGCGGGACCATAGCCCAGCTTCATGGAGATGGTTGCGAATGGTCCTCGCCGATACCCCAGGAACAACAGTGTCCGTAATTTGCTGGGAAGTGGCAGTGCGGTCCCCTATGGCACTGCGTAGGATCCTACGATCTTGGCGTGCATCCGTGCGTCGCTGTGGTCAGGTCCCAGGTCGACGGGCACGTGCACCTTCCGCCGACCACTGGCGACAACATCGATGTACTGTGGAGACCTCACGCCCCACGTGTTGAGCAATTCGGCGGAACGTCCACCCGGCCTCCCGCATGCCCACTATACGCCCTTGCTCAAAGTCCGTCAACTGCACATATGGTTCACATCCACGCTGTCGCCGCATGCTACCAGTGTTAAAGACTGCGATGGAGCTCCGTATGCCACGGCAAACTGGCTGACACTGATGGCGGCGGTGCACAAATGCTGCGCAGCTAGCGCCATTAGACGGCCAACACCGCGGTTCCTGGTGTGTCTGCTGTGCCGTGCGTGTGATCATTGCTTGTACAGCCCTCTTGCAGTGTCCGGAGCAAGTATGGTGGGTCTGACACACCTGTGTCAATGTGTTCTTTTTTCCATTTCCAGGAGTGTTTGTGTACATGTGGATTTGTTACTATTTAGTAAAAGATAAATATTATTGAAACGACTGTTCCCAGTTTCATATTTTGAGAATGTTTTGTTTGTAAGTTGACTGTTAAACTGAAATTACAAGAAGTGAAGCATTTCCACCTACTTTCAGGCACGCCTTTTGCATATAAAAAGAATAGTAGCAGATCAGGTACTGATCATTGACTCGCACACATTCTTGGGGAATTCCTGCTGAATGTTCTTTAGGTAGAATTGTTCAAGAAATTCAAAATTGTTATGGAAAGTATACATTGCTATTCACTATGAATATGACAAACTGATTTCCAGGCAGGTGCGATGAAAACACTATTATATATAAGCTTTCAGTCAAAGCATTCATCAGAAAAGAGAAATGTGCTCCCATTCACCAAAGCAACTGTGTGTGTACACATGACCACTACCTCTGAACTTTTTTTGCAGCAGACTCTTTCATACGAGCTGTTTGTGGAAGGATTTTTTTCTGTTGATAGCTTCGAATTCTAGAAATGAAATGGACCAAAGAGGCATTAAGTGTCCTAAATTGGACATACAGTGAGGAAAGGTGTATGCAGGACCCACTGTATCCTAATAAGATAGTAGAAAATCATTTCTTTCAGAGTAATATGTGTGTAATGTAATGTTACATGGTGATTTTTGATATGTATTGTAATACTTTATCTTGTGAAAGCTCATATTTGATTTGATTGCATGTCGTCCTTAATTTCAGCATGCCAGAAAAGAGAAACTGGCAGTGAAATGGATAAAGTCCTTGCAGTTTCACCTAGTGTGACAGATGACTGCAAAACTGAGTAGCACCCACACATACATAGTCCAAACGTGGAAGAAGTACACCTTCAAGTACTGGTTCTTTAAAGTGTTGCAATCTGCAGTGCGTATATCCGCAACAACTTTTGAAGTAGTGTCCTGTGCTATTCTGTGGCTAAAAGCTAGACTCTTAAGATTCCCCAGTCGCCTGTAAACATAACGTTATATCCAGCCTGCAACGTAACAGGGTATTTACCGGTATTTTATTCGTGATTTAGGCTGGTGTAATCGCAAATTGTATATACACAGCATTTATTTCTTATTTTCAAGAATGTGAGACAGCCTTCCTTATGACTGTCACACTTGCTAATTTCATCTCCTATTATAGACAGCAGCTTTTCAAAACAGGCCATGTCCATCCTCACGAAGCCCTTAATTCGTGCGGATCTTCGACCCTCAGTTCTTTCATAAGCAGGGAATATAATCTCCTGCCTTTGTCCCTTCTTTTCAGCCAGGATCGAATCTGATGACATCAGGTTTTTCATTTCCGTCATCATTCTGCCCTCATCCGAAGATCTACTGTCACTACCAGGGCAATAGCTCCAAACGCAGATGGGTACTCAATGGGCAAACTAATGTATAAATACATATACCTGTGCAACCGAGTGTCATAATATAAAACTGTTGAGTCTTTACTTCAGAACAGTAGTAGCCTACATAAGAGGATAGCAATAACTTAATAATGGTAAACATTTTCTTATGCAATAGGAATCTTGAGTCGCATAAATAATTGGAACGGATGACGTCCCAGTATGTCACGTCGCCCCCCTCGTTTCGTGTGGCAGAACGAACAACTTTACAAGAGATCAGATATTTCTGTCTACTGTGCGTGCATGCCAAGTATACCCCACATGGATGGTGAAACAGGTCTATGTGAACCTACCTGTAGTTACAGATATGCCCACTTAGGGTGCTGACGCACAGGTCTACAGTTTAGGTGCATCGTGAAATACGGACTACAGAGATTCTTTTCTGAAGAAGGTTTTGGCCCAAAGCCGATTTGTCAGTCTTTCCATCATGTCTGTCTGGATCTCAATGTTTAGTCTTCACAGTGGGTACCAATGTATCCTTTCCATAAAAATGTTTATATTTTGACCTGGGATTTCCATTGTTTAAATAAATTCCGCTACGGTCGCAGGTTCGATTGTGCCTCGGGCATGGATGTCCTTAGGTTAGTTAGGTTTAACTAGTTCTAATTTCTAAGAGACATGACCACAGCAGTTAAGTCCCATAGTGCTCAGAGCCATTTGAACCCATTTTGTTCTGGTTCAGTCTGATTTCTTTGAACACTTTATTGGATGATCTCTTCTTGTCTCTATAGGTATCACAGTTTACTTGTGTGTTTCATCTGACAAGTGTTAACTGTAGTTTTTAGTTCTTCCCTCTTCCTTGCTATGTGTTTTGTCTTCTAGTGTGTGCTTTACTTACCATTTTTATTTCTGCTTACTACTGGACATGCAAGATCTATGTTGTAGGCCAATGTTCCGCAAACTGATAATCATCCTCTGTTTCCTATTAAATAATCTTCGTAGTTTGCCTAGGCTTGCTTTCTTTGTCACAATTCATTAAAGCTGTTGTGTGGCCTTTGTCGTCTGGTACATCAGTAAATACCCCATCAGCAGTTGCTCTGTTTAAGAACTAAAACTCGTAACTACTTGACCTGTCTCTCTGTAATTTCACTGCACCTTGTGGGGCTGTTAGTTTAAAATCAGTTTAATAGTTGTCTTCAAATGTGTTCATATTTTGATCACCTGCTGCCATTATTCAAGAGAATTCCCTGACAGTCCTGCGTGGCAATGCTTTTAGCTCCTTCAGATACCCATTTACATGACTGTTTGGTGATGTGTATAGCCCCGATGTGAAACACTTTCCTTTTTCGCCATTATCAGTATTGCTGCTAATTCAAATTGTTTTTCACTTGTCCACTGACCATGGAAAGCAATTCCTACTTTCATGTGCTGCAGGTCTTCCACATTTCTCTTCATATCTACATAAATTGGCCACCTTTTCATAGTTGTATTTGTTATAAAATAATATTCATGTACTAAAAGAGTAAAATTTGTTAGTTCTGCTGCTACTAGTACTTCAGTTTCATTTATTTTACTTTATGCATACTGTAGTGTAAAATATTGACAGTAGAACGTTTGTATTCCCCTCCCCCCTCCTGAGTCTTGTGCAGAAAACCTGGTCATTCTGATGGTTGTGTTTTCTGGTTCTTTCTCCTCCTCCCCCAATTTCCTGCCATGTGCTCTGTGGATGACTATGCTTTTTCTGGTGGGATCAGTGATGCCTTTTTCTGCAGGGCTGATGATGTTTCTCCTTAATTTTCCTGTGTCTGTGGTGTTTCTCGTGGGGATATTGATAGCTGTTTCTTTCATTTTTGACAGTGGGATTGGTCTGTGTGTTTTTCTTGGACAGCTTATACTTTCTGGGATTTCCTGGCACAAAACGTTTCTTTATTTTTTTATCATTCCTGTGCATGACATGTTCCATGAAAAGCTCCTTTTCTGAGCTTGTAGCTCCAGGGAAGAACATAGCTACATATCTCCTTGAACTTCCCGTTTGTACTGTTAGTCTTTTACACTCAAGGCTTCATTTATATCATGGCTCTGTGCTGTGCTTACAAGAAAAAACACCTGCTGCATGTGGGATTCATTCTAAAGTTTCTATTAGAACCCTGGTTGCATTGCTGTTTGGATTTTTATAGACACCTTTTTCTCTGCAATTAATGATTGTTGAATCCTTTCCATCCCTGCCTCTCATGTTTTAGTGCTTCCTGTAGAGGGACACCAAGCTTGTTAATGCCAGTTTCTTTGTATTAGATTTTCAATGTAGCCATAACACTTGCAGAGCTTCTTACATAGATATCTGAAGATATTTCATTTAGTCCCTTCTTATTCCTATTTGGTGACGCATTTTGCTGATACATGGTATTTTATTGTATCTTCAACAAACACATTTTCTTGAGTGTGTGCTTATCATGGTTTATAGGCCTACTGGGGAACTCGCCATGTAAAATATAGAGTAACGCATCATTCTTGGTACCTCTATGGTGATGTGGAAATCCAAGTGGTGTTAGTAAGGTAAATAATTTGTGTACCTGTTTCTCTTCACCTTCATTGTTCACATCTTTATCCTAGTGTGTGTAACTAACAAGCCTCAACTGAAATACATAGCCAATTTTCATTATTAACTGGACTGAGTGTTTTCTTGTGACAGTGGCTTCACTGCTGTTGACAAGTGTAAGTATCAACTGAAGTCCCGTAAAAAAAGTGTATTGTGAACACTTGTTTGTCATTGCAGGTCTACACACTGAACTGCAACGTTGTTCTACAAGTTTATATCATCTTTTAGTCAGATGATACCATAAATTGTCCTCTTCAACTAGATTCAGTACCACCTCACTAGCTGTTACATTCATAAAACTTTCACCGTTCTCCAGTAACATTTATCCAAAAGCTATTTCTTACACATTCATAAAATTAATGAGATTTCGGACTGTGTAAATTGTTTTTCATCTGCCTAAGTGAATACTTGCTTAACAAGATGGAAAATGTATTTACAGTACTGCATAGATGCTGCCGGTAGCTGTTCTAGTTGTGATGGACACTTACTGCTGCTTTTATTCTACCACCTGCAGTAATAAGGTGAGAGTTGAAATGATCTTTTTGAGATTGCTGTGTAGAGTGATCAGTATATTCTGGCTATATTACTCCGTAGAACTGCTGTCACCAGCTTCTGCCAGTGTAGACCTGCTCCTGAAAGTCACTGCTGCCGACCATGTGAAAGGCTATTAATTGACCCAAATGTCTGGTTTCATGTTGAGCTTGCTCTTGTAGCAGTAGTGATACTGATCAGTCACTTGCATCAGTAATCTTTCAGATTATCAGTGTGTTGTGTTCCTCTAAATCAGTTCTGTTTATTGAAATGCCAGAGCCTAATAAACTTAGGTATCAGAAAATACTTGTGGGGTCAGTGTGTAATAGTGCTTTGCCAGCTCAGTAATTTCCCCATTTGTCCTGGCTATGGTGATAGACCGATTCATTGTTCCTACCCAGGTGTAGGTAAGTTTGAAAGGTGAAAAAGTGTTGCACAGCCAACGAATCTGATACGTAAGAAACAATTGTGGTCTCAAATTAGTTTGTAGCGTAGTTTGATGTCTACATTTATGCCATATCCAATGCACTGTCTATTATAAAAACTAAATCTGCCAGATTGAGACAACCTCTATAGGATAAGAGTAGTTCTCGAAGTATTTTGGTAGCTATACATATGTCACGCATAAACTGAAGGAGGGGTTGGCATACAGGAAGAAATTCTCATTTATTTAAGGGCATTTTGTAAACAACATGAAATTTAGTATAACACTACTCAAAACTCTGCAACTACTGAAGTTTTAGGTATTAATGAACAGACAGATGAAGGCATTGGGGCAATAACCATGTTACATTTTTCATACTTCCAAGTAAAACACTAATTCCTGAAATAGAACTTCATTAACAGGTGTTGTCTTTATCCAACCTTCCCCCCTGCAGGTCCGGGGTAAGAATAGACATGAGGTATTCCTGCCTGCCGCAAGAGGTGACTAGGAGTTTCAACCATTTCTGCCTTCAATGTGATGGTCCTCATCGGGGTTTGACCTCCATTTTTCAAAATTCTACAGATGTACGAGCCTTTTGGGGAAGGACGCCGTACATGGTGCAGCACCAATCCTCGGCATTCATCATCGTAACAATGTCGAATCTGCGCCCACTGTTTATCAATTTGGGCCTAAACACCTGATGGGTTGCGCAAGTTTTGGCTTAGTGCGTCCCCATCTGCACCTATGATCATGGACTTTCCATGGCACCCGAAATCCAGCACGTTGTGGTGGGGTCGTCATGAACCCTCTGGGTTGGATACCTGAGCTGCACCTTCACCACGTCAGTCAAGGAGTAGATGCCCGTCTACCTGGGGCATCAGGAGTCTCAGTAACAGTTATCCTGCCAGGTGGCCCGTGGAGAGGGCCCCTGGTCAGAGTGGGTGGTATCAGGGCGGATGTTTCATAGATGAAATGCCAGCATGCATCAGGTTGCTCTGCGCCACGTCTTCTAAGAGGAAAGGTTCTGCCAATGACTCTGGTACTTCCGCCTTTTCCCCCTTCGCCACTCCCTGGGAAGGACAACAAGCCCGCCGGCTTGGGGCGAAATACTTCCTCCGCTATTTAGTCTGTTCTCAGACTGATGGTGGGGGACGTTCGCCACCTCCAAGCCCATGTTCTTTGTACAGCATATTGAGGCTCTTAGTAAAATGCGTTTGGGGTCCATTCTCATAAAGACCACCCCCGCTACACAGTCAGCGGCGCTCCAGGCATGCGGCCGACTAGGGGACTTCCCAGTGTCCATTGTCCCACATTTGGCGCACAATAGGACGCAGGGGATTATTTTCCATCGGGACCTCCTGCTGAAATCTGATGAGCTCAGGGCCAACCTGGAGCGCCGAGGCGTGCATTTCGTCAGTCTAGTGCGGCCCCAAAGACCGTCTCATTGACACTGGGGCTTTTATCCTCGCCTTCAAGGGGGTGTTCTTCCAGAGAAGGTAAAGGTGATGTGCTACTGGTGTCCTCACCCCCCCTTCACCTCCACTTCCTCACTCCATGCCTCTGCCTCCCAAATCCCTCTCTTCCAAATCGTCATCATCCACCACCACCACCACCACCACCACCACCAGAGAAGTGATCCTTCTCTCAGGCATCCGTCAGGGAAACGTTACTGACACCCAGATTCCGAGATCCAGCGTTCCAAAAAGGACCCCCTAGTGTGAGGAATTTCTTCGGGTCCAGCCCACCATCCCTGTGACTCATCGGTCTTCCAAGTAGTAGTCTTCATCCCCATCTCCACCCCGACGTGTTTCGTCTGATGCTCCGACAGTTGCTGCTCCCGGCCGCCCTCAGTTTCACCAGGACGCAATGCTGCCAGGTGCTCAGATGGCCTGTCGTCGGCGGACTAAGACACCCTTCCTGTGCAATGCAGGAATGCTGCCACAGCTGGCGATGACTAGATGGAACAGGATCCGCCTCCCTACGGCTGTAGCGATGTTCCCTCGACACCTGGCCTTGTGCGGCCATCGAGATAACCAGCTCTTCACCCGTTTCATTCCCCCTTTCTCTGATTCGCAATGGCACTGTTACATTGGAACATAAGAGGTATTCGATCTAAATGGGAGGAATTACCTGCACTGTCTGCTCGTCATTGGTCTCCAGGAAAACGAAGTTATGTCCAACTGACAGTATTGCTTTTACCCAGTATACCTCGGACTGGTCTGACGTAATCCCTGTGGACGGTATTCCAGCTCATGGTGGGTTCATGTTGCTCATTCGGGACAATGTCTATTACCACCATATCCCATTGACCACACCACTGCAAGCAATGGCTGTCGGTATTCCTATTTCTGCCTTTACTTTTTCTGGTTGTACTGTCTAAACCCCATCATCATCCGCAGTTAGTCGGGCTGACATGATTCACCTCATGGCTCAGCTTCCTTCGCCGTTTTTGTTTTTCGGCGACTTCAATGCCCATCATCCCCTTTGTGGTTCTCCTGCACATTCTCAGAGAGGCTCCCTCTAGGTGGATGTTTTCAACCAATCTTGTCTGCCTCAATACTGGCACCCCGACTTTCCTCTCGGACTCTACTCATACCTACTCCCACTTAGACCTCTCAATCTGTTCTACCATTCTAGCCCATTGGCTCGAGTGTTATGTCCTTTCTGACACCTATTCGAGTGACCATTCCCCCTGTGTCGTTCCTCTGCTACACCACACCGCATCCCCACGTCCCTCGACCTGGAACATACCGAAAGCTCACTGGGGACTTTACTCCTCCCAGGCGACCTTTCTGGATCAATATTTTCTCAGCTGTGACAGTCAGGTCGAATACCCCACAGCTCTTATCAATGCTGCTAAATGTTCCATTCCTCGTACTACCTCTCCTTCATGTCGCATTTCAGTCCCCTGGTGGAATGAGACTTGCAAACATGCTTTCCGTGCTCGACAATGTGCTTTACGCCATCCTACGCTGGCCAATTATATTGATTACAAACGACACTGAGCGCAATGTCGAGTCATGAAAGACAGCAAAAATGCTTGTTGGGCCTCTTTCACAAGCTCTTTTAACAGTTTTACTCCCTCTTCTGTCGTCAGGGTGATCTGCGCTGGCTGTTGGGCATTAAAGTCCACTACTCGGTACCTGGCCTGACTTCAGGTAATGAGGTACTTGAGGACCCTGTGGATGTCTCCAACACCTTAAGCTGCTTTTTTTGCGGAGGTTTCAAGCTCCACCCATTACCACCCTGCCTTCCTTCCCAGAAGAGAGGCAGAAGAGGCTCGGCGACATTCTTTCCACTCGGTGATTCTGGAAGATTACAATGCCCCTTTACCATGCGGGAACTCGAACGTGCACTTGCGCTTTCCTGGTCCTCTGCTCTGGGGCCAGATGGCATTCACATTCAGATGCTGACATACATTTCTCTGGCAGGCAAATGCTTTCTTCCTCATGTCTATCATCGCATCTGGACCGAAGGTCAGGATCCCATGCACTGGTGTGAGGCCGTCGTCATTCCCATTTCCATACCCAAACCCGGAAAAGATAGATACCTTCCTTCTAGTTACTGCCCCATTTCTCTTACAAGCTGTGTGTGTAAGGTGATGGAGCGCATGGTTAATGCTCGGTTGGTTTGGATTCTCGAATCTCAATGGGTACGTACCAATGTTCAATGTGGCTTTCGTCAATGCTGCTCCACTGTTGACTACCTTCTCGACATTCATCATGAACAACTTTTTGCGAAAGCACCTAACGGTAGCTGTGTTCTTCGATTTGGAGAAGGCTTAAGATACCTGTTGGATAGGAGGTATCCTCCGCACTATGCACAGGTGGAGCCTACGTGGTCGCCTGCCCGTTTTTATTGATTCATTTTTAACAGATTGAATGTTTAGGGTACGTGTGAGTTCCGTACTGTCAGACATCTACCTTCAGGAGAATGGTGTGCCTGAGGGCTCTGTTTTGAGTGTAGCCCTTTTTGTCATAGCGATCAATCCAATTATGGATTGCATTCCACCTAACGCCTCAGGCTCTCTTTTCGTCGACGACTTCGTGATCTACTGGAGTGCCCAGAAAACATGCCTCTTGGAGTGTTGCCTTTCACCATTGTCTTCAGTCTATACTCATAGTGTGTGGCTAATGGCTTCCAATTCTCTGAAGAGAAGATGGTTTGCATCGATTTTTGGCAATATAAAGCATTCCTTCCACCATCCTTAAGTCTCGGTCCTGTTGTTTTCCCATTTGTGGGAACAACGAAGTTTTTAGGGCTCACACTGGACAGGAAACTTTGTTGGTCTCCGCGTGTCTTTTTTCCCCCTTAATGTCCTCCGTGTTCTGAGTGGTTCATCTTTGGGACTGAATCGCACTGTCCTGCTTCCCTTATATCGGTCCATAGTCCAATCAAAGCTGGATTATGGGAGCCCCGTCTACTTGTCTGCTCGGCCATCCTTCTTACCCCATCTCAATTCCACCCATCATCAGGGGTTACGTCTTGCAACTGTAACATTCTATACTAGTCCCATCGAGAGTCCTTATGCTGAAGCTACCTCTTCCAATGATCTGGAAGGTGAAGCCTCTGTCTTGTCTCTCAAGTTGACAGAAAGTGGACTAGGATATGAGGCTTCATAACAAAGGAAAACCCACTGAGTCCATCAAAACGTATAGGCCATAGATGTTAACAGTTTATGCAGATAGCCGAGCTTAAATACACTGACACCAGGAAAAACACACACACACACAGCACATATTCTAGTGTGATGTGCTTCATTACATTGTGCGAAGATACAACAAAACAAGACTTTTTATGCCCTTCATCGATAAATGCATACTTTACTGTAGGCATAATGTACTAATGGAGATTTGATTTATTGATCCATTTTAATCTACAGCTGCACAATGTGCAAGAGATATTTCGATTTTTATGTTAATATTAACTGTTTTACATATAACTTTGTACCTAATAACACACATTAATATATCAATTAATGATAAATACTTAAATGTTGTTACACTATATACAGAGAGAGAAAATACAAAAGTTCTTCTGAATGAGACTTCATTGGGTTAACAGAGGAAAATTTAGTTTTGTAGTGACCAATGTTCTGTATGTGTTTAATGGTACTGTATCTGGTAAGGCATTGTATAGTTAAATACTAGGATGGATAAGGCCATTTTGAAATAACTTTGTGTTGGCACGTTGAACATGTACATCCAATTCTTTATCTTGTATCATAGCTGTGTATTGTGTGATTTTGAATGATGAGTGGTCTTTTTATATATATGCAAGGAAGTGGCAGGATCATCCTTTTTTGAAACAATGGTCTACATGATTTGCACTTACCTACCCCTACCCATACAAACATCATGAGTGAGCCATCACCTACTCAAGCCTTGTAGTGTCTACTTCAGTTTCGTGACCTTCACATGGAACTTTGCAATATTACCTTCATGTACACTGACGGCTCTTTGCTTTGTATCATGCTACAGTGGACATCGACACAGACTTTTCAATTGTCCTCTGCTCAGACTCACTCAGCACCCTTCAAAGTCTGTGTCTGATGTGACTTCTGAAATTTTTCCGGCGTATTTGTTCTTCTAATAATTTCCAGGTATGCAGCTGCATCCCATCGACATTCTGCCACGATATTTTGGCCCAGAGACATCCGGCCATCATCAGGTGAGTACACAACTACTGAAGATCCCAGGTGCAGTCGCGGTGTTTATGCCAATTCTCACGCATGTGTTGACATGCGCGGCATAGCCGAGTTGTACGTGCTGCCCTTGGTGGTGAAAGTAAAAGATCATCTAGTCATTGAGTATCGAATGACGCTGTCTATTCCGCTGTGAATGTATAATTTTAATAACAGGATGTCTGATGTCCGTCACCCTTACCTTAATGCAACAGGTCGCAACAGGTCCATGAAAACTGTCACTTGCGATGTTTACATGGGTTCCTTGTCATATTGGTCTGCTAGGAAACAAGGCTGCTGACATGGCTGCCTGAGCCTGCTGGGTCCTATATTTCCTCCAATGATTTATTTATTTAAATGTCAAGTTCTTTAGAACCAAATTGAGCAGCAAATCTCAAAGGTCGTGGAACATATCAGTACATGAACTTAAAACGTAAAAAGTAATAACTGATAAAAATAAATGTTCATGAACCTGAAAGAAAATCAGTCCATAAGTTAAGCAAACGCTATCAGCAATACAATGAAAATCATCTTAATTTTTCTAGGAACTCTTCAGTTTCGATTTGAAAATGCGTGGATTACTGCTAAGATTTTTTTAATTAGAGTGGCAGCTTATTGAAAATGGATGCACACCTTTTTGCACAAGAGTTAAGGAAGTCCGATCCAAATGGAGGTTTGATTTCTGCCAAGTATTAACCGAGAAAGCTGCTTATTGTTGGAAATAAACTAATATTGGTAACAAGAAATGACAATAAGGAATATACATATTGAGAGGCCAATTTCAACATACCCAGACTCGTGAAAAGAGGTTGGCAAGACGTTTGTGAACTCTCACCACTTATTGCCCGAACCGCCCGTTTATGAGCCAAAATATCCTCCTAGAATGGGAAGAGTTACCCCAAAACATAACACCGTACGACATAAGTGAATGAAAATAAGCAAAGTAGACTAATTTGTGTGTCGAAATATCACTCACTTTAGATACTGTTCGAATAGTGAAAATGGCAGTATTAAGTCTTTGAACAAGATCCTGAATGTGGCTTTCCAAGACAGCTTGCTGTCTATCTGAACACCTAGGAATTTGAACTGTTCTGTTTCACTAATCATATGCCCATTCTGTGAGATTAAAACATCAGGTTATGCTGAATTGTGTGTTACGAACTGTAAAAACTGAGTCTTACTGTGATTTAACATTTAATTTTCTACAAGCCATGAACTGAGGTCATGTACTGCTCTACTTGAAAGTCAATGTTGCACACAACATCCTTTACTACCAAGCTAGTATCATCAGCAAACAGAAATATTTTAGAGTTACCCATAATACTAGAGGGCATATCATTTATACAAATAAGGAACAGGAGCACCCCCCACCCCCTCTCCACCCCCCACTTGACAGTACCCCACTCAAATCCTACATCACAGCCGTTATCAACATTGTGAATAATGACCTTTTGCTGCCTGTTGCTAAAGTAAGAGGTGAACCAATTGTGAGCTACTCCCCTCATTCCATAATGGTCCAACTTCTGGAGCAATTTTGTGTGATCAACAGTCAAATGCCTTTCTTAAATCAAAAAATATGCCAAGCGTTTGAAACTTTTTGTTTAGCCCATCCAGTACGTCACAGAGAAAAGAGAAAATAGCATTTTCAGTTGTCAAACGACTTCTAAAGCTGAACTGTACATTGATAGCAAATCGTGATATAAAATGACCAATTAACTTTACATAAAAAGCCTTTTCGATACCTTTTGCAAACACTGATGGTATAGAAATAGGTCTAAAATTATCTACATTATCCCTTTCTACTGTTTTATAAAGCGGCTTTACTACTGAGTACTTTAATTGCTCAGGAAACTGACCATTCCTAAAGGAAAAATTACAAATATGACTAAATACAGGGCTAACATGTGCAGCACAGTACGTTAATATTCTACTAGACACTCCATCATAACCATGAGTCTTCAGTGATTTGATTAGTGTCTCAATCTCCCTCTTATCTGTATCACAGAGGAGTTTTTCAGATGTCAATCTTGGAAAGGCATTTGCTAAGAAATTTATGATTTCCTGTAGATACTAAATTTTGCCATCTGTCAGGCAGTGGTTCCATTTGGCATCGTCATTGATCCTCTCTTCATGGGAATTAGCTCAGGATTATTAAGCCTCTCACAGTGGCTAGGATGACCACCTCCCAGCCCTCCCATGAGGTGGTCATTTTAACTAGGTTGTGTGTTAGGTACTGTCTTTTTTATTATTTGACAAGTGGTGCTTCCCACCACTTCGTACAAATTGCACCCAAGTTTTAACTGTCTGCCAATTCCTGACATAATGTCTGTTTTTTGACCGTTTACATTCTGCTTGGGTTTGCTCTGAGTTATCGGATTTTTAGCCGACACACGAGCCAATGATCATGTTTTACTTTTTATCTGTCAAAGCAACATGGCAAAGGACATGTAATTTTTAGTTTCAGACCTCTGTTTCTGTACAGTGGCTTTGATAGCCTTTTCTCTATGTTCCTGTTTGTAGCTGTCTTCTCTTATGTCAATGGGGATTGATGTTTAGTTGTTTAATGCCTCTCATTGTTTGTGTTCTGTAGTTATGTGGGTGCATATGACCCAGTTGTTTTTGCACCGTAAAACAAAACATCTTCAGCCTGTTGCTCTTCCGTTCATGGAAACTATGAAATTCCTGGGGCTCATGCTTGATTGGAAACTTTCTTGATCCTCAATGTATCTTACCTGGCTGCTCGCTGTAAGCAGTCCCTCAATGTCCTGTGTGTTCTTAGCAGTACTTACTGCCAGAGCAGATTGGATCATCATTCTGTTTGTAGTGATGCCTTGTCCATTCAAAGCTAGACTGTTGGTGTTTCGTTTATGCATCTTCACATCCATCCATCGTACATCATCTGAATACAATCCACCATTGTGGCATCCATTTGGCCACTGGAACCTTTTACATTAGCAAAGTCGAGTGTCTGTATGAGGAAGATGCCAAACTACTGCTGTCATACAGCTGTGATTTTCTTGTCAGCAGATACACATGCCATTTGTCTTCCATGCCTGACCACCTGTCCTATGCCACCTCATTTGATAATAGCCTTGACTGCCAGTATGAGGAGTGTCCCTCTTCTGTTACCTCCTGGACTTAGCATGAAGTGAAGCTGCTGGACCAATGTCAAAAGCTATCTACACTTTCCCTGTAGGTATGAACTTTCACAAACTAGGCTTCTTGCAGTGCCTCATGTTCACCTTGGCCTACATCCACTTCCTAAGGAAACTACACCAAACCTAATCCATCATTGTAAATTCTTGATCTTTGCACAGAACTTTTGTGGTAGTATCTTTGTGTCCAATGGTGGCTCTGACTGTTGTGGGGTGTGCCTTCATCATTGACACAGTTTTGATTTCGGCATCTAGAACACTGCTCCCATTTACGGTCCAGCTCTTCATCCTGTATCAGGCCACGCAGCCATACAGTTGCTCAGGCTTTTCAACTGTGTAGTCCACTCACTCGCTGTCCTTCAGAGCCTTTTTGTGCTATACGCCATCTATCACTTAGTGCAACAGGTCCAGGAAAGATCTCACTTGCTCACTCATGATGGAGCCACTGTGATGTTTGTGGGTCCCTGGTCACATTGGTCTGATGGGAAATGAGGCCACTGACAGTGCTGCAGTCCTCATACCTTGCCCAACTAGTTATTCTGTTCCCTCCAATGATTTCTATGTTTCCATGTGTCATAAGGGAGTGTCACTTTGGTATCGCCGTTGTTCCTCCCTTCATAGGAATGAGCCCCAAGGAATTAAACATCTCCCAGTGGCTTGGCCAACCTCCTCTTGGCCCTCTCACAGTGAGGTCATTGTACCTTGGTTACATATTGAGCACTATCTTCTCACCATTGTCATTTGTTACATGGTGATCCCATTGATTTCTGCTCATTGTCATCAGGTTTTGATGGTTAGCAGTTTTCTGATAGAATGCCCCTTCCTTCACCACTTAATTCAAATTTGTTTGCCGTCTGAGTTATCAGCTGATTTAGCAAAAGATGTGCAGGCTTTTGACTGTGTTTCACTTCTATCCATTCTCCCTGTTTTTAGTTGTCTTACCTTCTGTCAGTTGGGCATAAAGGTAGTTGCTTTTAACTCCTTTTTGAGCTTCATGTTCTACAGTTCTGATGTGGGTGGCATGTATGACCCTAGTTACTTTGGGCTACAAAACAAAAAACCTTATCCAAGTACCATGACAGTATTTATGCCATTGCAAAATCAGAGTAACTGTCCAATCCCAGCCACCGAACCAGCTAATGTGGTGCAGTCTCTGGGCAATTCCATTGACCTCTACCATAATTCCTCGTTGTCTCTTTGTGAATTGTCCTGTTGTTCCAACAATGACCCCGGATAGAGTTGCAGCTAACATGCCCTAGGACAACCATCTAAGAAACAACTTGTAGCTGCCAGCCTTCTCATCATGGCTACACATTACTGACCCCAATGTTTTAGCATTCCACACACTGTATCATGGCCAACTACTGTATTTGGACTCAGATTGTCATTCTGTAGTGTGGCCCTTCAGATTAAAACTTTGTTACCTTTCTATGAACTGGTAGTTCATCTGGAGAGACCTTTTAGAAGATTACCTTTTGTATCCAAACGTTAACATTGCTTTGGAACTGTACTGTGTTTTTTCTATAGTATAGGTCTAATAGATGAAAAAGTTAGTTTGCTTGCTCTAATTTCATTTGTTTCTTGTAAACATTTAAGACCAGTCAAAAACATCCCAAGGCATAGTAAAAATAAAAATTCAAAAATCATCAAAATGTTAGTATTTCATGCTCAAAAAATATACTCAAAAGTACCTCGAAGTGCTGTTAAATCCACACAGTTAATCAAGAATAACCTAATTTGAAATGAAGTATTCTGTCATCCACTTCCTATTTCTTTACAGAACACAAAAATTTTACACAATATTTGACAATACCCTACAACATTTGAGAACAATCCTGAATATATAAATGGAAATACTGTTTGTTTGTCATACATTAAATACACTTGCAAAAATTTAAGATTTGTTTGGCTATGCTGCAATCTTCTGTAATTGAAAACACAGGACAGCATTGATGTTATTTTTAATGCTCATGGAGGTAACACCTGTTGAAGCCACTTCAAAGCAAGGATTATAGTAAATGAAAGCATGGTTTCTCTGTGTGTGCCACTATAACTCAGCAACACATTTTGGAACTTTAGAGGTGGAGTTTGAAGATACAGGTGTTGAAAGTGTACATTGCACCAAAGGACTTTCCATGAAATGTCAGTGAAGCAGCTGGGAATTAAGTGCCAAAGTGTCAGAGGCTGAAAAGAATGTATCTTCTAAGTGGTTTGAGAATGTTTTAGGTATCTCCAGAATGTGCTAGAATCTTTGAGGATGTTCAGAGACTGTTAAACAATATTAGAGCTCTAGGGTCTTACAGAATATTCCTGAATGTTCTAGAATTTTCCATAATGTTAAAGATTTCCTTTTTCAGTTTAGGGTACTGTTGCTTACTGAATTATTTTAAGAAAATTTGATGTTTAGAGAGTATTTTTGATCATGAAATATTGATCTCAAGTGGTGTGTAATGTTATTAGAAAATAATTGAAGTCAAAAACCAAGTCAAGCTTGACCTTTCCAGCTGTCTCTCATTTTCCACTATAAACATCTATCACCTGTTGTACAGGTGAAAGTGGCTTTAGCTCTGTAAGTATAGTTTTTTAATAATTACTTACCTGGTGTGTGCCCTCATTAAACATTTACTTGTGTATACCATAAATAGTGTGACTGAGTCAGCAGCTATGATTCTGTGGAACTTAATCAACCCTGACTGATGGGTTTGTTTTATTGCTGCCATATTATCATCATACTCAAATCGTTCACTTTAGGGTTCAGATCTGTTTCATGAAAGAAAGTTGGATTTGAAAATAAATTTTGAATGATTACTGCACTGTCTTCCTTCCTAGTTGGAAATTTTACCATGGGGAGAAACCAAAACTGTACAGCAGCCTTCTCAGTCAGCACAACCAGTATTATTCAAGATGAATTCAATACTGAAATCTACCCATGCAGTGACTTCCCAGTTACTTGCACCAGGCCTTTCTATTACTCTAATTTCCTAGAGAAACACTTGACCATCTTCTGTTGTAGACTGCTAAAAAAACAGTACTTGATTATTATAGTGGCCTGAGACTTTATTCCATTTTCTTTATATAGCCAGACGATCATGCACAGGCTATAAGCTTTTGTGTGAACACTAATCAATCCTGTAACCATATGAGAGAGACTACACACATGGGCAGAACTTTCAGTAATACTGCAGTACACACATTCCAGAATTATCTCCAACAAGAATCATGGGAGCTAGGTTATTGTACAGAAAATATAAGTTTGACATTCATGAATATTTTTAAATATTATTTTGATCTTGCTTTTCCTGTTGTAGTTGGCAGAAGAGCCAACAAAGTGTTAAGAATGGAGGCCAAAAGGCACGCGTGTGAAGAGGGAAGAACTACACTGAGGTGAGGTCTGGAACATGACAAGGAATGAATATTCAGGGAGCCTCTCGAGTAGACCTGCCGTGTGGCAGTGCTCAGTCTGCAATCACTGATAGTGGCGGCGGGTCCAACGTATATTAATGGACCGTGGCCGATTTAAAGGCTACCACCTAGCGAGTGTGGTGTTTGGCAGTGACTCCACATTTCCCTTGAAATCCAAAACAACTGAAACCACTAATAGCAACAAGTGGATTACTAGTGGTATATGGAAATCTTCTGCTAGAAAACAGTACCTTCACAATATTGCAAGAAGCTACAACACAACTCAGGAGATTGATAGTTAGTTCAAAAATATAAATTTATCTTAGATAAAATAAAAGGAGGCAAAGAAAGAAGACAATGACAAATACATAGATGATTCAAACAGAACCAAAGCAATATGGCAATTTGTAAAGAAAGAAACCAAATCTTACAAAAATATAGTAGTAAAGGCAGACTCGGAAAACAATAACTGACGAGAAGTAGCTAATATGTTTAATAACTATTTTATAAATGTGACAGAGAAAATAGAAAACAGCATGTAAAAAACGGGGAAAAAGTCTCAAGCAGATCAATGTCTCTGTTCCGAACAAATGTAGAAGTAGTACGGGTTACAATTAAAGTCTCAAAATGAAACTCTACAGGTGTAGATGATGTACCTGATTTCATTATGAAGAAGTGTGGGGACTTGATTACTGAGCCCTTAACCATCTATGTCACCTATCTTTTGCTATTTTGAAACATGAAGGAAAAGTTCCTGCAGCAAAAGTAAAGCCATTATACAACAAAGGAAACAAAGATGGTGTTTCCAATTACAGACCACTGGCACTTCTGCCTGAATCCTCAAAGATATTAGAAAGGCTTTTCAATAAGAGGCTAACAGACTTACTAGAGAATAATGGCATTCTGTCAGAATCTCAACATGGATTTAGAGCAAACTGTTAAACTGAATCAGCAGTTCACTCCTTTCTATTAGAGGCACTGCTAGCATTAGACAACAAAAAACTTACCATGGGCATATTTTTAGATTTTTCAAAGGTATTTGGCACCATAGTTTATTACAAATTGTCACACAAGCTAGAAAATCTTGGCATCAGGGGAACAGCTAACAACTGGCTCAGCTCTTATCTTAAGAACAGGGAACAATATGTGGAAATAGATCAAGAAAGGGACAATGTCATTAGGAAATATAATTCAAAGCTACTGACAAACATGGAGTGCCACAAGGATCAGTAATGGGTCCTGTTCTGTTCTTGCCTTATGTAAATGATCTAAACGTAAGCAATGACAGCAGTAAAATATTTCAATTAAATGATATGAGTGTTCTAATTACAGGAAGAAACTAATGTAAAAAAATACATAAAAGAAGCCACTGACAGGCTAACATGTTACTTTGATGACAATGACTTACTAATAACTGTAGCTATGGATATACACTCAGCACAAACGAAAAATCTGTCACACAATCTAGAGCTAGATGGACAGACATTTGCAAAAAACAGCCTGTACCAAATTTATTGGACGCCATCTAAGAGACAACTCTAAATGGCAAGCACATATTGAACAAAAAATTAAGTACTTCCTGTTTTGCTACACTAAAAAATTGTACCAGCTACAACACTCTTCACTGTGTATATTATGCTGTTGTACACTCACCTCCTGTATGGGATTATGTTCTGGGGAAATTCTGGAAATGCCATCAAAAAAATCAAAATTCTAAAAAAATTATAAGAATAATGGAAGTAGTAGATAATGCAAATCATGTAGACCATCATTTCAAAAAAAGGATGATCCTCACACACACACACACACACACACATACACATATATACAATGCATTTAAAGCAAAACTTACATACAAAAAGACCACCCATCATTCAAAATCACACAATACACAGCTATGATGCAAGACAAAAATTGGAAGTACATGTTCAAAGTGCCAACACAGTCATTACGAAACAGCCTTACCCATCCTAGTATCAAACTATACAATGCCTTACCAGATACAGTACCATTAAACACATACAGAACATTGGTCACTACAAAACTAAATTTTCCTATGTTAACCCAATGAAGCATCATTCAGAAGAACTTTTGTATTTTCTCTCTCTGTATATAGTGTAACAACATTTAAGTATTTATCATTAATTGATATATTAATGTGTGTTATTAGGTACAAAGTTATATCATATGTAAAACAGTTAATATTAACATAAAAATCTAAATATCTCTTGCACATTGTGCAGCTGTAGATGAAAATGGATCAATAAATCAAATCTCCATTAGTACATTATGCCTACAGTAAAGTATGCATTTATCGATGATGTACTGTGATACGATATTCGACTATGGCACGCGCTAAGCCATTTGAATGGCCATCTGTCTCGCGTGTGTATCACACTAGAATACGTGCTGTGTGTGTGTTTTTCCTGGCGTCAGTGTGTGTTCCTTGCTTAGTGGATTTAAGCTCAGCTATCTGCATAAACTGTTAACATCTACCGTCTTTTGATGCACCAAGTGGGTTTTCCCTCATATCCTTGTCAACTTGAGACACAAGACTTAGAGGCTTCACCTGCCAGATCATTGGAAGAGGTGCACTCAGTATACTGCATCAGAGGAGACCTCAGCTCGAAGGTGCTGTGCTACATTGCTCTGGTTACAGTTTACATGCCAGAAAGTTAAAAAAATTTGTTTTAAATTTTGATTTGTTCTTTTGGGATTATGCGCACAAGTTGTCATAGTTCAAGTTTCTTTCATTGTTTAGTGGCATTGGGTTTAAGAGGTATTTCTCTATCTATATTACAGACACATTAGGTCAGATGCTCTGATTATGTTCTGGATGTCAGCATAATATCTGTAAGTGTCTTGTCTATGGTACCTTATCTAACATAAGTCCCTTTTAAGACTACAGTTTTCTAATTGGATGTTTGCTATGTTAATAGTTTTTAATTTGATACTAGCTGAAAAGACCCACTTCGCTCAGTCCTAACTTTCATGTTTTCTGAAACCATTCCACATCACACAAACCACATAAGAACATCATAGAAATAAACATTAAAAGCAGACATAAAAATGTTAGTATTTCACACTCCAGAATATGCACAAATGCTCAAAAGTACTTGTAAATATTGATAAACCCACATAATTAGTCAACAATAACTCAATTTGAAATAAATTATTCGCTTGCACATTTATCATTTAGCTGTGTGCTGCTCTAGTGAGTGAGTTTGCAGACAGTCATGTCACTGCACAAATGTGCTGGAATTGGCCACCAACTGTGTCAGCCCAGACTGAGCACTTGAGGGCACCCGTGGGAGGCGTGCACAGTGTGGTCTCCACTGTGACATCTGCTGATGACTCACGCATATAGAAAGAAACTTCCACATGGGAAAAATATATTAAAAACAAAGATTCCAAGACTTACCAAGCAGGAAAGTGCCGGCACACAGGCACAATGAACAACACACACACACACACACACACACACACACACACACACACACACACACACACACACACAATTACTAGCTTTAGCAACCGATGGTTGCTTCTTCAGGAAAGAGGGAGAGACGAAAGGATGTGGGTTTTAAAGGAGAAGATAAGGAGAATCCCGGGAGTAGAAAGACTTCCCTCAGGGGGGTTGCAAAAGCTAGTAATTCTGTGTGTGTGTGTTATGATCATTGTGCCTGTCTGCCGGCACTTTCCCACTTGGTAAGTCTTGGAATCTTTGTTTTTAATATATTTTCCCCATGTGGAAGTTTCTTTCTATTTTATTTACATCATCATTAATTTGAACCCGACAATTACGTTTGTTATTGTCTCTCTTGCATTTCGAAATCTTCTCTATCATCTTACTTTCTCTTTTTGTTTGTACAAGTAGTTCCACTTTGTATTCATCTTCCATTTTTCCGTAATCTACCATTCATTTTATCCTGCCTAATTATACTCAATAATAAGTAATTTACTTCCAAACCATAACATAAAAATTTTTAACGCTTTCAACATAACTGCTGCTATAACATCCACTGTTCCAAGTTTACAAACATTTTGTGTAAACTCATGAACACTATTTCACAGCTTCAGTTCCTTTCACCCATAAAACAACCATCTCAGTTATTTCCAACAAC
Organism: Schistocerca gregaria; assembly: GCF_023897955.1. Lineage (NCBI taxonomy): Eukaryota > Metazoa > Arthropoda > Insecta > Orthoptera > Acrididae > Schistocerca > Schistocerca gregaria. Next base: position 129,529,458 of record NC_064928.1, on the reverse strand, counting down.
TTTCGTTTTATTTCCATTCCCGTTTTTCCCACATAACCGATCATTTTTTTAGCAGCTTCCCACAGGTTTACACGTTATTATTTATTCATCAAACAATTGTTAGCCTCATTCTCATAACCTGCCAGTACACAACCAGTCCTTTGAATACATTTACACACACATTTTTAGAGATTCTATTCGAAAAATTTTATCGAATTTTATTATTTTCTTCGAAAAATTTGTTTCCTTTCGAGTCTCTCTCTCTCTCTCTCTCTCTCTCTCTCTCTCTCTCTCTCTCTCTCTCTCTCTCTCTCTCGTTTCCTTTCGAGTCTCTCTCTCTCTCTCGTTTCCTTTCGAGTCTCTCTTCGAAATTTTCTTGAATTTCCCCACCCTTTAACCTGATCTGGAGACATCATAACTACCTAACCTGTGCACCCATTGTTGTTCACCAACCTAAGTCCAACACAGGATCAACATAGTTCATCTCAAACCAACACTTTTTCGACTTTTTTCACACCTTTATCTCTCCTTTTTAAATTTCTATTTACTTTCACTTTAACCTCATATTACCCTTTCCACCTTCTAATACCATGTCAACCTCACAACATCCCTTCAACGACCCCATTAAATTTTATTTACATTCCCTCCACAAACATGCCTTCACCCTAGCCAGATTACGCTCCCATATTTTATTTACTCAGGCTTGTGTGACATTTGGCATTACTCCCAAAGTCCTCACACTTCAAGTTCCCATCTCTGGCTGCAATCCTTCTTTCCATCAGTCCTTATACCAGTTCCAAACAGCACAATCCATAGCCCTCACCCGCCTAATCCTTCACCTATACATCGACTCGGCCAATGAACACACCCGTCAACTCCTATCCCAAATCAAAGTCCTCAATCTTTCCTCTCCCACATCCACACCGGCTGTACATAGCCTCCTCCTACAGGCCAACCACAAATCAGAACAGCATGCCAGCCTCCACCTCAAAAACTATCCAATCTCCTGGTTTCCCACCTCCGGAAAGGCAACTCACTCACCCTCCACAACCTTTGCAAGCAACCTCCTCTCATTGCACACAGACCCAGTCTCTTCCATCTACTCAATCTCAAACTTCCAGCTCCACTCCCCCCCAACACCTCAAAATTCTAGTCAACACAATCTGGAACCACAACACCCCATTTCAGTAGTTAACCTTTCCTCCAAACACCTCTCCCAATCCGAAACCTCTGTCCTATCCAAAGGCCTCACCTTCAGCCCCACTCCCAGGTTCAACCAAACTGCCCTTGTCAAAGATTTACTGTCCTACACTCGTAGTCTCTGCTGGAAATTGGTGTCTGTGTATGTGCGGATGGATGCGTGCGTGCACACCTGTCCTTTTTTCCCCCTAAGGGAAGTCTTTCCGCTCCCGGGATTGGAATGACTGCTTACCTTCTCCCTCAAAACCCACATCCTTTCGTCTTTCCCTCTCCTTCCCTCTTTCCTGAAGAAGCAAATATCGGTTGCGAAAGCTAGTAATTCTGAGTGACACACACTGTTATTCTAGTTGTACCACTCACATCAGTTGTTACGTCTTGGTATGCGTGGATTCAGGTGTGGATTATTTGCATTACTGTTCAGTGGTTCATGGCTAAAGCCATATTTGTATTAGTTTGAACAGTTTCGTGTATTACTTGGTTATTACACATTTCTTTAGAGAACACAGAAGACATTCTAAAACATTTGAGAACATTCTGAAACATTCATAAATAACATTTAAGAATGTTAAATAGAAATCTGGAACTTCCATTTCCTCATATCCAATGAAATATACTTGAAAAATTTGTTTGAAAATTGTATGATCAAAAATATAGAACTGAATTGATGGTCTTCACTGTTAATTTAAGCAGCACCAAATGATGCCATTTCAAAGGAAGCATTGCAAACAGAATGGTCCATCTGCAAATAATCTCCACTTCTGCTTTTTACCTCTCATACACAGTTCTGCTCCTGAGTATTGTACTTCATAAACTTAACTTATTGTAACTATACTGGTAGTATTTTGTAATTTTGTTTCTTCAGCAGTTTCTTTTGTCAGCTTGCTGAGTGTCTCACTTTTCTCCAATTTCATTTTGTTCATCTGTTTTCCTTCAATGTGTTCATTCTTAGGTTGTGAAGCTAAACACTTCTCGCTGCTGATCTATTTAATTTCTTTTATGTTCATGACTGGCTGTATCTTCTTCACTGGTATGTATTAGCATCTAGTTAAATGTTAATCGTGCTTAAGGGGAGTCGTACTGACCATAATGTCAAAATTTGACATTTTTACTTTCATGTAAATTATGAAAATATGGATGTTTATGCTTAATTTCATGTTGATTTTATCGAAATATTCAATTATTTACTATTTTAAATAAATATTTGAAACTAATCACGCAATGACATTTCCGAGAATTTTGTTTCCCATCATTTCACATATTGGCATTTTTCTCTTGACCTATATAGTCTACAATTTGTTTGTGTTTGACTACAACAGTTATCCACTAGCCATGTTTTAGTTTCTGCGTTAGTTTTTGTCAAGACTATACCAAAAGGAGTGTTTAAAAAAATACAAAACAAAGGAAACAGATACTACAGAACAAATATAGCATCTGTTAAAAGTGGTTTGCACCAAAGGGCGTAATAATTTGGTTGTAAATAGTGACAGTCCTACTCCTCAGAGTGCTTCCAAGAAAAAACTGCTGGGTAATGATGTAAAGTACAACGCAGTTTCAGACAGTGAAACTGTAATATCATTATTAATCTCCATATACTTATTTCAGCTCTGTCTGACAGTATGTTGTCATACATGTGGAGGGTAAATTGAAATTTCTGAAAAGCTATCTCAACGCAAAGGTCTAGTGTGCACTACAAATAATGTGTGTGAACTGTAGAAGTGAAAAGACTTTAAAGACTTCAGAAGTAAGTGTAAAGAATGGACTTTTTGACACTAACCTAAGATTCTTCTATGGACTTAGATGCATAGGAAAAGGCCATTACACTGGTAAGACTCTTCGTGGCTTCCTGAACCTCCTCAGCCCCCCTACAAAATCTATCAAATACAACTCCATAGTAAGAAATAGTTTCAATGTGTGTGGCATGGAGTCAGACTACAGCAGCAGAACAGACTGTAGCAGAAACTGGTAGTTCTGACATAGCAATATCATGCAACAGATCCTGGCAAAAAAAACAGGTTTCCAGTCAAAGAATTCATGTGCATCTAAGCTTTGACAATGGGGATGTTGATGTGTTGACCCTGTACTGTCTAGGTTGTAGGCAATCAGGCAAGAGTACTGAAAAGCAAACTAAGCAAGAAACGAATTTTCAGAGAAACTATGAAGGAACTGGTGGAGCAATGGAGGTTGCTTCTGCAGTGAAAATGTTCCAAAGTTCCCAGCATGACCGTGCTGTTCACTACATAACTTTTCTTGGGGATGGAGACTCGAGATCTTGTAAGGCAGTGGTGGAGAGTAAACCCTATGGTGATTTGTCAATTAAACTAGAGTGCATTAATCATATGCAAAAGAGGATGGGCATGAGACTCGAACAGCAGTTGGGAAGTACCAAGTTATCCGATGGTCTAAGTATAAGAAATAGACTGACTGATAAACAAATTGATTAGATTACACAATATTATGGTATGGCTATTACAAGTAACAGAGGTAATTTAGATGGTATAAAGAGAGCTGTTTGGGCAATTTATTTTCACAAGCTGTCTACAGATGCGGAACCAATACACAATCAGTGTTGCGCTGAATGGCGTAAGTACTTGAAGGCAAAAGAGGAGGGTAAAGTTGACACTTTCTCGCACATAATTACTATACCAAATGCTGTCGTGCTTTCTATGAAAGATGTGTTTAAGGATCTTGCCTAACCAGAATTGTCGAATATGGGCAATGGAAAATCCACACGCTAAACAACCTGTACCACTTCATGCTGAAAAGGTCACTGTGTGGTGCGGGTTTATGGCATTGTTTAGCATAGGGCCATATTGTTTTGAAGAGGCAGCTGCTTCCAGTCCTTTTACCTGTACAACAACTGGTATGTGCTATGGGGGTCTTTTGCACAACCACATCATTCCAGCTCTCCAACAGTGGGGATGTGTGGATGGGATCATTTTTATGCAAGAGGGTACATCTCTACACATGCACATCCAGTTAAACAGCTTCTGAAGTGCTATTTCGGATATGCTAGAACTATCAGCCACCATTTCCCTATGGCCTGGCTGTCCCAATCACTTGATCTTAATCCGTGTAGCTCCTGGCTGTGGGGCTATTTGAAAGAGGTTGTGTTCAGTGGTTTGACTGCAAACTCGGCTGCTTCGGAGGCACGCATTGTGCATAACATTCTGAACGTGGCCCTGGAAACACTTCCATCAGTTGTGGAATATGCGGTTTCTTGATTTCAACTTCTTGCAGAAAATGGTGGACAGCATATTGAACATGTTTTGTGCCTGTCACATGGAAATTAATAATCAGATTTGATTTTGATTGATGCTTTTTATGCAGTTTTTGCCTCAAGACAATTAAAAACTGATGTAAGTGTTGCTTATTATGTGGTTTATGGCTGGAGGACAATTAAAAACAATTTTTCCTATCTGATATGATATTACTGTGGTGGATGGGCTTACATAACAGTATCACACTTGTAAAAGCAAGCACACTGAATAGTACATTTTAACATCAAACATACACCTTAAACATTGTTGTATGATACATTTGCTATTTTTAGTCGACTGATATTAAATTATGATGCTTACAGCGCTATTTATTTTTCATCTGCCATACATCTTCCCCCTTCCCCGATAATATTCCATTGCAATTTACTGTTATTCTGACTACTGGCGTTATTTCTACAGCGGTTCAAAAGTTTAATTAGAATATAAAGGGTGGTTATAACTGAGGTTACATTTTTTGTTCTCTGAAAGCTCATACTTAAGTTAATCTTGCGAAATAGGAACGTGAACTTCCTCTCTTGCATTTCAATTGAAGATGCAGGCAGCCGACTCAAGATGAAGGAAATCCTACCAACTTCTCTTAAATAAAAATACTTAACGTTGTTATTAAGTCTTCTCTTACCAGAATCATGTGTAATACAGAACTCTCATTACACATCTTATGTCAAACAATACCTCTTAACCATCCTTCTGCATATGAGAGAGAGTGAAACAAAATCATGTACAAAGAAAGCGAATTATGGTTTTTGTTCATTTGTCTGTGCCTTACTGTGCATTCATAATTCATGTCTTTGGTGCTTATGGTTGGTCCTTTTCTCTGCCATTACTGCTGTTTCAATTTTTTTTAAAACAAATTCTAACTTGACCATATCTGGGAGGGTCTTTCACCATGTATGTACACATTATCCTAACAGAAACTTCTGCAGGCATGAACACAAGTCAAAGCTTCACTGCAATCAGTTGAACAGTATAAGAACAAACAGAAGAAAAACAAATATATAGTCATCTTTATAGATGTTGAATTTATGTATGAATGAATAAAGGCAAAAATAGATTACTCAACACAGTAATAAGAAAGAACCAATCTTGCAAACTGATCCTTCCCACAATCTGCTCTCTCCACATTGAAGTTTGCAGCACTGATCATGAAAGGGTTCAGTTCTGTAGCAATGCTACTGGAATTGGCATGTTAAAAAGGATTGTCACTATTTTTGTTAAAGTTTCCAGCTCTCTCTTCTTGCTACCTTTAGTCTACATGCCTGGTGTGTATTTTATTACAACAGTAATTAATAACGAATTTGTTGCAACACTGAATAATTTTGTAGTCACATAAATTAGGCTGCTCAAAATTACACCATATCAATCCCTCAGCCTGTTTTGTTAGGTTATACTCCTGCAGTATGGGCTTTTCAGATCAAAGATCAACAAGTTTGAAAAAGTGATAGCTGTAGCCCACATGACAACATTGACAAATGGCCATAGGTCAAGCAAGCCTCTTCAATCTGAGTACCTTATATACCTAACAAACTCCTCATAATTCATGACTTTGTGAAAAACCAGACTATTCTACCATACATTTCATTTAAATTTTCTTGCAACTGTAAGCCCAATAGCCAATAAGGTACACAATCATCAGTCAGTAGCTGATAACACATTTAATGTAACAATCTGACACATGGGACGAGGCCTCACAGTGAGAAAGTAGTGTATATCCTTTCTATGGTTCTAAAACATCAATATAATATACTTTGATTGGTCTACCTATCACAGATTTCTTTAAGATCTTCAAAATTGTAGAAAATCTGTTTTTTATCCACTTCATATATTTCCCTGATTGATACATTCCAATATGCCCCAGCCAGTTGTCTGCTTTCCAAATTGGTCTTCAAGAAGATAAGTGTGAAATTTTCCAGTTTAAGTATATTTCACATACACAATATTTGTAAACACTGACACATCTCTTGCCTCCCCTATCATTTATCTAGATGGATGTTGCTACTCACCATATAGTAGACATGCAGAGTCACACATAGGCACAAGAAAAAGAAACAAGTAAGGTCTTCACTGGAACTGGAGGTAAGGATGATGCTGGGGGAGTGTCAGCCAGGTAGGGATGGCGAAGTGCTGCTTGCGGGAACATACTAGAATGAGGTAGGGAGAGGGTAGGGCAGCTAGGTGTAGTCAGGAGGTTAGATGGGGAGCAGGGCAGGGGGTGGGGGTGGGGGTGGGGACAGGAAGGGCAGCAGAAAAGCAGTAGAAAGAGGACTGTGCGCACTTGTGGAAGAGTGCTGTTTAGTGCTGTAGTGGGAATAGGAAAGGGGAAAGGGAGGGTAAGGATATTCTATGTGACATGACAAGCAACAAGCTGTCTGCATGAATGGTCACCAACAAACTATGGCCAAGAAACAGCTGGACCACCCACTTGTGAGCATGCTGGCAACACAACCTCCTTCACTTCAATGACAGCTCCAGTCTGTGCCAGCTGGATTCTACCCACTAACACTAGCTTATCTGAAATATGGCAGGTGGGAACTCTTACTGCAATAGCTCCTGTGTCTCTGTATCCCTGCTAGCCTCATCCTGGGACAGTCAGCTAAAATGTTAACACTGTTTTTGTGGATTCTTTTAGTATTCACCACAATAACATTGTTTATCTAGTTAGGCTTGCTAATCATTTCATCAATGTGTAACTCAGTCATACTACTATCATCAATTTCAGTTTCAAAAGACTAAATATTTATTGGCCCCCCTACAGGTCTGAGGTAAGAATAGGCCTGAGGTATTCCTGCCTGTCATAAGAGGCGACTAAAAGGAGTTTCAACCATTTCGGCCTTCCATGAGCCCCTTTGTGGCGATTGTGGACGTCGTCTTCAGGAACATACATGCACCGCACCACCTCGGTGCGTCAATTGTGCTGGCCTCCACTCGCCTAGATCTTTAGACTGCCCCTTGTATCAGAAGGAGAAGAAGATTCGAGAATTAAAAATTTTGGACTGCCTCTCTTATTCTGAGGCCAGGAAGAAGTATGACCGCTTCCATCCCGTGACGTTGACAACTTCATTTGCCTCAGTTGTGTCCACTCCTTCCACAGTACCCTCACCCCCTATCCTGTCCACCACCTCACCCCATCCGGGGTCTATGCCTCTGCCTCCCAAATCCCTCCCTTCCAAATCCTCCTCCGCCGCAGCCCCTGCCCCCTCTGCCCCAGGGGCCACCCTTCCTTCCTCCTCCTCCCCCACCTGAGAAGTGATCCTCTTCTCAGCCGTCCATCGGGGAAACGTTCCAGACCCCGGCTTCTGAGGTCCGGCGTTCCAAAATGGACCCTGCGCGTGAGGACCTTCTTCGGGGTCAGCCCACCATCCCCGTGCCTCATTGGACTTCCAAGAAGGCCTCCAAGAAGAAGTCTTTATCCCCCTCTCCACCCTGGCGCGTTTCGTCTGATGCTCCATCCATGAGTTGCTGCTCTCTGCCGTCCTCAGTTTTGACAGGACGTTCTGCTGCCAGGCACTCAGCTGGCCTGTCATCGGCGAATGATGCTGCCCCTCCTACACAACCCAGGAATGCGGCCGCAGCTGGCGACGACTCGATGGAACAGGATCCGCCTCGCGCTGGTTGTAGCATTGTTCCCTAGAAACCTGGCCCTCTGCAGCCGTCGAGGTGACCAGCTCTTCACCCGTTTCGTTCTCCCTTTTTTCTGACTAGCGGTGGTTTTGTTACATTGGAACATAAGAGGTATTCGATCTAATCTGGAGGAATTACAACTGCTCCTCTGCCTGCACTGTCCGCTCGTCCTTTGTCTCCAGGAAACCAAGTTGCGCCCAACTGACTGTATTGCTTTTACCCTCTATACCTCGGAGCGGTCTGACCTCACCCCTGTGGACTGTATTCCAGCTCATGGTGGGGTCATGTTGCTCGTTCGGGACGATGTCTATTAGCATCCCATCCCATCCCATCCCATCCCACTCCAAGCAATAGCTGTCCGTATTACTCTTTCTGCCTTTACTTTTTCTGTTCGTAATGTCTACACTCCATCGTCATCCGCAGTTAGTCGGGCTGACATGATGCACCTGATTGTTCAGCTTCCTCTGCCGTTTTTATTGTTTGGCAACTTCAATGCCCATCATCCCCTTTGGGGCTCTCCTGCATCCTGTCAGAGAGGTTCCGTCTTGGCGGATGTCTTCAACCATCTCAATCTTGTCTGCCTCAATACTGGCACCCCGACTTTCCTCTCTGACTGTACTCATACCTACTCCCACTTGGACTTCTCGATCTGTTCTACCGCTCTCACCCGTCGGTTCGAGTGGTATGTCCTTTCTGCCACCTATTCGAGCGACCATTTCCCCTGTGTCGTTCGTCTCCTGCACCACACCCCATCCGCACGTCCTTCTAGCTGGAACATACCGAAAGCTGACTGGGCACTCCACTCCTCCCTGGCGACCTTTCCAGACCACGATTTTATCAGTTGTGACAGTCAGGTCGAATACCTCACGGGTGTTATCATCAATGCTGCCGAACGTTGCATTCCTCGTACTATCTCTTCTTCACGTCGCATTTCCGTCCCCTGGTGGAATGAGGCTTGTAGAGACACTATCCGTGCTCGACGACGTGCTTTACGCACCTTTCGCCGCCATCCTACATTGGCGAATGGTATTGGACACAAACGACTCCGAGCGCAATGCCGTAGAGTCATCAAAGACAGCAAAAAAGCTTGTTGGGCCTCTTTAACCAGCTCCTTTAACAGATTTACTCACTTTTCTGTCGTCTGGGGGTGGCCTGCGCTGGCTGTTGGGCATTAAGGCCCACTCCTCGGTACTTGGTCTGACTTCAGGTAATGAGGTACTTGTTGATCCTGTGGATGTCTCCAACGCCTTCGGCTGCTTTTTCGCGGAGGTTTCACGCTCTGCCCATTACCACACTGCCCTCCTTCCCAGGAAAGAGGCAGCAGAGGCTCAGCGACCTTCATTCCACTCGCTGAATCTGGAAAATTATAATGCCCCCTTTACTATGCGGGAACTTGAACGTGCACTTGCACTGTCCCGGTCCTCTGCTCCGGGGCCAAATGCCATTCACGTTCAGATGCTGACACATGTTTCTCCGACAGGCAAAAGCTTTCTTCTTCATACCTACAATCGCGACTGGACCGAATGTCAAGTCCCCATGCGTTGGTGTGACGCCGTCATTGTTCCTATACCCAAACCTGGGAAGGATAGATACCTTCTAGTTACCGCCCCATTTCTCTTACAAGCTGTGTCTGTAAGGTGATGGAGTGCATGGTTAACGCTCGGTTAGTTTGGATTTGCGAATCTCGACGGCTACTTACCAATGTTCAATGCGGCTTTCATCGTCGCTGCCGCTCCGCTGTTGACTACGTTGTGACCTTGTCGACATTCATCACAACCAACTTTTTGCGAAAGCGCCAAACAGTAGCTGTGTTCTTCGATTTGGAGAAGGCTCATGATACCTGTCGGAGAGGAGGTATCCTCCACACTATGCACAGGTGGGGCCTACGTGGTCGCCTGCCCCTTTTTATTGATTTCTTTTTAACAGATCAAAAGTTTAGGGTACGTGTGGGTTCTGTATTGTCCGACGTCTTCCTCCAGGAGAACTTTCTCCGGTCTCCGTCTTGAGCGTAGCTCTTTTTGCCATAGCGACCAATCTAATTATGGTTTGCATTCCACCTAATGTCTCAGGCTCTTTTTCTCGATGACTTCGCTATCTACTGCAGTGCCTAGAGAACATGCCTCCTGGAGCACTGCCTTCAGTGTTGTCTTGACAGCTAATGGCTTCCGGTTCTCTGAACCCTGAAGAGAAGACGGTTTGCATCAACTTTTGGCGATATAAAGCGTTCCTTCCGCCATGCTTACATCTCGGTCCCGTTGTTCTCCCATTCGTGGAAACAACTAAGTTTCTAGGGCTCACAATGGACAGGAAACTTTGTTGGTCTCCGCACGTCTCATATTTGGCTGCCCGTTGTACATGTTCCCTTAACGTCCTCAGAGTTCTTAGTGGTTCATCTTGGGGAGCGGATCGCACTGTCCTGCTTCGCTTGTATCGGTCCCTAGTCTGATCAAAGCTGGATTATGGGAGGCTTGTCTGCTCGGTCATCCCTCTTATGCCGTCTCAACTCCATCCACCATCGGGGGTTACGTCTTGCGAACGGAGCATTCTACACTAGTCCCGTCGAGAGTCTTTATGTTGAAGCTGCCGAATTACCATTGACCTACTGGCACGGCATACTGCTTCGTCGGTATGCCTGCCACCTGTTGTCAATGCCTGACCACTGCTCTTATCAGTTCTCCTTCGCCGATTCTCTCGGCCGCTAGTATGGGTTGTACGTGCCTGCCCTGCTGCCCCCTGGAGTCCGCTTTCGTCGTCTGCTTCGACAATTGGATTTCGCCCTCCCTACCACCTTCAGAGAGGGTGAGAGCGCGACACCATCTTGGCTCCAGGCTCCGGTTCATATTCATCTCGACCTCAGCTCGCTCCTGAAGGAGGGTACTCCGGCTGCAGTGTATTGCTCACGGTTTGTCGAACTTCGTGCGCAACTTGCCAGTCACACCTTTATTTACACTGATGGCTCCGAAACTGACGATGGTTTCGGCTGTGCCTTTGTCGTCGGGGCCATCACCGGCTCCAGTGTTCCAGCTTTACGGCCGAGCTTTTTGCTCTGCATCAGGCCGTTCAGTATGCCCGCCGCCACCGCCATTCATCGTATATACTCTGCTCTGATTCACTCAGTGCTCTTCAGAGCCTCAGAGCTCCATATCTGGTCCATCCCTTGGTGCAACGGATCCAGCAGTCCCTTCATTCTTTTGCTGATGATGGCCCTCCTGTCAGCTTTCTGTGGGTTCCCGGCCATGTGGGAGTGCCTGGGAATGAGGCTACTGATGCTGCAGCCAAGGCTGCAGTCCTGCCTCGGCCAGCCTCCCCTTGTGTCCCGTTATGACATTAGTGGGGTTGTTTGTAAGAAGCTTGTGTCATTGTGGTGGGATTCTTGGTCATCACTTCAAGGAAACAAGCTCCGGGCCGTATAACCATTTCCAACTGCTTGGACAACCTCCTCCCGACCATCTCGGCGAGAAGAGGTCTTTCTGACCAGGTTGCAGATTGCGCATTACCGGTTTAGCCACCGCTACCTCTCTCCGGTGACCCAGTCCGCAGTGCCCTTGTGGTCATGCACTGACAGTGCGCCATGTTTTATTGTCGGGTCCCGTTTTAGTCAATCTTGTGTTGTCCTGTCTCTGCCATCTACTTTACAGGCTATTTTAGCTGATGACGCTGGAGCAGCTGCTCGTGTTCTTCGTTTTATTACTTTGACTGGCTTGTCCAAAGACATCTAACTCATTTATTTTATCTGCATTTTTGTAAGAACTTTCTGGTGCCCCCCCTTCTTTCTCCCTTGAGTTTTACTAGATTCTATGTGCTCTTACAATTGTGACTGGGCACTAATGACCTCAGTAGTTTAGCGGCCTTCAGCCCCCCCCCCCCCCCCCCCCCCCAAGAAAAAGAATTACTGGTCACAGCAATAATGAGCCACCAGCACAAAGAAGCAGATCTGCATTGCGCTGCAGCACATTATTATTCCACATTGGCTGTATTGTCTCCTGTCATATGGACTATGTACTTACAGCTCCACCTAGCTTCTTGATTGCACTAGATCTGGATGCTGCAAGCAAAATGATTTACTCGGATATGAAGATAGCAATGCTCCTTGCAGCAGCATTTCTCCATAACGCAGTGGCTTCATTGCTTTTTTATTTACCTATTTTCATTGGATCTGTAGACAACATACATTGTATGGAGCAATTCAAATTTGTATTGCAATAATTGCAGTAGTGTGTATGTTTAATAACTAGCATTTAGCAAATTATTACTGTATACATTAATATTACCAAACAGTTTCTTGATACCTATTTTTGCAACTTCTTGTAAACATAACATTCAGGCCATTGTAGCACTTTTCTCTTAAAAAAGAAACTGTTCCCTTTCCATGAAGGCATTGCTGCATAAGCCACATATGTGCAATGGCGAAAAATATGATATAGTAGCACTACATTGTTCAGAAGTTGTTGACTTGCAGTAGTGTTCTCACTTCCTGCACACGGGGTTCTAGGTTCGATTCCCAGTGGTGTAAGGGATTTTCCCTGCCTCCTTGTCATCGTCATCACGGTCGGAGAAAGACAATGGCAAACCATCTCTTCCACAACCTCGCCTAGTCGCCAGTGCTGGTCTCCCATGTCGTTTCCTACTCTCCTCAGAGTTTGGGACCTCATCACCACCACCACATTGTCTGAAAGTTACTCAATCTCACATTGCAAGAATGAGACCTGTCCTACAGGACCAATTCAGAGTTACACAGGGAATGGAATTTTCAGCACTGGGTCTTTGAGGCAACAACCAGACATGTTAATGGCATTCACTGTAACTCAACTAAACAGTAGCCATTCTGGCATGTGAAATACAGCCAAGTAGTTCACCGTAATTGATGTTACACACTGTGTTTTTGGACATATCTCCCTCAAAACAGCAGTTTCAGCCTAAGACAGCTGATAATTGGAAGTTAACTTTTCGAAGTACGTACTGCACTGCACATAAGCATGTAGTTTGTTGTCATGTTGATTAATCAGGTTTCTGTCGGTTATTTGCATCTTTCCTGCACAATATTTCAACTGCGCGACTCGCAGTGTTTTTCAGGTGCTGTCCAATACTGATTCCAGTGTGGAATCAGTCCAGTCTTTGTTTCCAAGCTGTGTTAGATGTTTTACCTGCTGATAGAAAAGAGATGGAAAAGAGCCACCATGGTACAACCACCATGTTAGAAAACTGCTATGTACGCAAAGAGAACTTCACAGCAAACAAACATAGCCAAAACCTTGGAGACAAACAAAAATTACACGAAGTGAAATGTAGAGTGAGGAGGGCTATGTGAGAAGCATTCAATGAATTCAAAAGCAAAGTTCTATGTACTGACTTGGCAGAAAAACCTAAAAAAACTTTGGTGTGTAACCTGGGTGACCTCTTAATGCTAGTAAATTGTCAGAATGAGCATTACTGCAAAGGTCATTTGATTCTAAAGCATCATGTCAGGGCGAAAAACACTAAATTACTTTCTCTCTCTTAACAACATGTGGGCAGGGTGGGTTTTTCCTTGGCTCGGGTATGAGGTAGAATGAAACAGCATTTTTATGTAAGATAACTTTCATTTAAAGATTTGTACAATGGTTTCCTTACTGGAGTGTTCTGGCTGGGAGAGCGGCAGCTGTGTCATTTGCGAAGCCTTCTGATGCTTTAGCGGCGGCGTCTGATTATGCCACAGGTGTTTCTCTTATCACTGTTTTGCCCAGTTGACTGGAGACGACATGAGGTGGCCCGTTTAATTACTGAGAATGAAGTCGGGAATCAGATGGTGATACCTTTGATGTGGTGTCCCCATGTTTCTCTTCTCTATGCGGCCGCGCTTGTCAGTGCTGTGCGCCGGCCAGTGTCCCGGACTAACAACGGACTCCATCTTTCCAGTCTTCGGCTGTCAGATCATCACCAGCTAAAGGTGACTGCTGATGTGAGGCTGTCGCCTTCCCGTCCTCATGAGTCACCCGGGTACATAAAAATCAGTCCTCAAATACCTTCTAACTTATGTCTTCTGGCAGTGAGGCTGCTGCTTGCTATTCCATTACATCAGCGGACTTGGTGTTTTGGTGTACAATGTAGTCTCTTCCTGCATGACCGTCTTCAGCACCAACTGAACTCAAACTGAAACTGAACTCTAACACTCCTGTCGGGCCCACTGTGTCTCGCTTATGTATTTACTTTATTTCACTGGAGATGAACGACGTCACTGTTATTGCCTTCTCGAAGAATCTTCTTAACATTGGTCATTGGCTCTTTGAATGTAGGCAAGGGCCTTTGATAACATGTGACATTTGAGAAACACGTGATCCAGTCAGGCGATGCTTCTCCTGAATGTGCTGACTTACAAGTGCCAGCCATTGCCACTGCTTGCCAGTGTGTAACTCTTCTAAACTAAGTTTTTCATTTATTTTCTAATTTCTACTTCACCTCACATTGATATCACTGATTTATTTACCTATTTTAAGTACCACTCAACAGGTCGTATGTCAATGCGGTAGGTGGATCAAACCAAAATGTCCAGACACACTGACCAAAATGGTACTGAAACAGAGGATGACACACTAAAAGCAGCAGAAACCTATTTCACAGAGGAAGACTGCACTCTAGTTTCTTCAAGATTTTCGCACCGATGACAAAATGGTAGATACATCCTTCCGAATCCGCTTAGTGTATTCATCTCTTGGTCTCCATCTATGATTTTTGCTCTCCACACTGCCCTCCAGTACTAAATTGGTGATCCCTTGATGCCTCAGAACATGTCCTACCAACCAATACCTTCTTCTAGTCAACTTGTGCCACAAACTCATCTTCTCCCGAATTCTGTTCAACACCTCCTCATGTGATCTACCCATCTAATCTTCAGCATTCTTCTGTAGCGCTTGATGGGATACAAGTTAGATTTTACACAGAGTACGCGAAGGAATTTGCCCCCTTCTTGCAGGTGTACTGTAGGTCCCTAGAAGAGCGTAGCATCCCAAAAGATTGGGAAAGGGCACAGGTCATCCCCATTTTCAAGAAGGGAAGTTTAACAGATATGCAGAACTATAGACCTTTATCTCTAATGCTGATCAGTTGTAGAATTTGGGAACACGTATTAGGTTCGAGTATAATGACTTTTCTAGAGACTAGAAATCTACTCTGTAGAAATCAGCATAGGTTTCGAAAAAGACGTTCGTGTGAAACCCTGCTTGTGCTATTCGTCCACGTGGCTTAGAGGGCCATAAACACAGGTTCCTAGGTAGATGCTGTGTTTCTTGACTTCCACAAGGCATTCACCACAGTCGTTTAATGAACAAATTGTGCGATTGGATTGACGAGTTCCTAGATAACAGAATGCAGCATGTCACTCAACATAGAGAAGGCTTCTGAAGTAAGAGTGATTGCAGGTGTGCCACAGGGGAGTGTCGTAGGACTTGGCATTCACAAAATATATAAATGACCTCGTGGATAACATCGAAGTTCACCGAGGCTTTTTGGATGAAGCTGTAGTATATCGAGAGGTTGTGAGACAATGGAAAATTGTACTCAAATACAGGAGGTTCTGCAACGAATTGATGCGTGGTGCAGGGAATGGCAAATTGAATCTCAATGTAGACAAGTGTAATGTGCTGCAAATACATAGAAAGAAAGATCCTTT
This sequence comes from Schistocerca gregaria, assembly GCF_023897955.1. Taxonomy (NCBI): domain Eukaryota; kingdom Metazoa; phylum Arthropoda; class Insecta; order Orthoptera; family Acrididae; genus Schistocerca; species Schistocerca gregaria. The sequence goes on along the minus strand of NC_064928.1, from coordinate 129,513,738 downwards.
TAATCATTTAGCTACAATATAGCAAGTCAGCAACTGGAAGCAGTTAATTCCGTAAATTATCCGGAAGTAGGCATTAGGAGTGATTTAAAATGGAATGGGCAAAAAAATTCATTGGAAGAATCATAAGGAAATGCAGTCCGATAACAAAGGAAGTAGGTTACTGTACACTTTCCCACTGCTTGAATATTGCTCCCCAGTGTGGTATCCATACCAGATAGGGTTGATAGAAGAGGTAGAGAATGCGGAGAGCAATGCACTTTGTTACAGGATCATTTAGTAATCACGAAAGCTTTACAGAGATGATAGATAAACTCCAGCCGAAGACTCTGCTATAGAGACACTCAGTATATTTCTCCCTCCTACGTGTATCTCACGAAGAGACCATGAGGATAAAATCTGAGTGATTACAGCCCACACAGAGGCATACCAACAATTTTTCTTTCCACAAACATTAAGATAATGGATTAGGAGGGAGAACCGACTAAGGTACTCAAGGTACCTTCCGCCACACACCGTCAGGTGGCTTGTGCAGTATGAATGAACATGTAGATTGTTGTCATTTGAGTCCTCCTGTGAATTGATGTTCTGTTACCGTGGTGTGCCATGTTAGGCATTCTGTCCTAAGTTCTTGTCCCCCCCACGAGCAGCTGCAGGGCCAATTCTGTTCAAATTATCGCTCGAGAGTCAGAAGAACATAAGATATTCTGTCTGTTGTCTTTGATACCATTTCAAGTGTGTCCTTAGTTACAATACTGGTCTGTTACAACTAATTCCATGTTTATGCTTGTCCTTTGTGACAATGTTGCCCATGTTGTGTCTTCATGACATCAAGTGCTGGGTTCCAAGCCAGGCTCAGCTGTAAACCAGTGTCGCAGTTAATGAGATTCTCCATGACCTTAGTCTCAATAGATACTTTGATGATGATGTCCCATTATATCAACGTGTGTGTTAAAATCTTGGTATCATGATACTTCATAGTGATTGAGTTCTAAACAATGCTTGGCAATCGCTGACTTGGTTGCCTAGCTCAGCCTGGTGTGCCTTTGGTGCTCCTTGTACCTGATGTCAAGAGTCCTGGTCAATGTATGCCATCCCACATTCACATTAACTGGGACACTGTTTTCCAGCTGAGCTTGGCTTGGCTTGGAACCCAGCACTTGATCATCTGAAGAAACAACATGGGCAACATCCAGACCCCAGGGGACAAGTATAAAGATGGAATTCGGGATAACAGGCCAGTACATGTAAAAAAGGATGTATGTTAAAAATATGTTAAATGGTATCTGACAACAGACAATATCTGAGGGCATTCTTCCGAGTGTTGAGCGATAACTTGAACAGAATCAGCCTGAACACAACACTGCAGTCGCCCCTGGGGGACTAGAACTTCAGATGGAGTGCCTAACAAGGCACACAATGGTAATAGAACATCTCAATAACGACAATCAGCAGATAAAACCTTTATCACAGTTTGGACACCATTCTGAACTTACTTCAGCTATATAGGCAATGGATAATAGCCAGAAAGTATGCACACAGCCTTCGAGTCAGCTGTGGCTAGAAGAATACACTACAGCTATTGGTTGGCACATGCGACGGACACAGGACCTGGCGCAGCATGGACCGCACAAGGAACACCTAGCACAACATAGGCATAAATACTGCAATCAGTGTCTCACAGCACCTGAACAACATTGCAAATCCCACATTAGAAATATTGCGCAGGAAAGACACAAATAACTGGCAGAAACCTCATTAATCAACATGACAATGCCTCACCTCGAAAGCCTGAAGAATTACATGTAGTTCGTTATAGTGCATCATTATCACAACTTTTGAATCACATTTCATCGTTTAGGAAGACTCGGTTCCATTGGCATTCATGACAAGAAAATTTAGAAACTATCTCTGCCAATTAAATCTGACAAATACAAAAAGACCACGAGGTGTCTTCTCTTCAGAGAACTGGAAGCCATTAGCCACACTCCAGGAGTATAGGCTGTCAAGACAACGCTGAAGGCAGCACTCCAGGAGGCATGTTCCTTTAGCACTCCAGTAGATCACGAAGTCATCAACGAAAAGAGTGCCCGAGACGTTAGGTGGAACACAATCCGTAATTGGATTGATCACTATGGCAAAAAGAGCTACGCTCAAAACTGAGCCCTGAGGCACTCCATTCTCCTGAAGGTAGATGTCTGACAGTACGGAACTCACACGTACCCTAAACATTCAATCTGTTAAAAATGAACCAATAAAAACAGGCAGGCGACCACGTAGGCCCCACCTGTGCATTGTGCAGAAGATATCTCCCATCCAACAGGTATCTTAAGCCTTCTCCAAATCGAAGAACACAGCTACCGTTAGGTGCTTTCGCAAAAAGTTGTTCATGATGAATGTCGAGAAGGTAGTCAACAGTGGAGCAGCATTGACGAAAGCCACATTGAACATTGGTACGTACCCATCGAGATTCGAGAATCCAAACCAACCGAGCATTAACCGTGCGCTCCATCACCTTACAGACACGACTTGTAAGAGAAATGGGGCAGTAACTAGAAGGAAGGTACCTATCCTTTCAGGGTTTGGGTATGGGAATGACGACGGCCTCACACCAGTGCATGGGATCCTGACCTTTGGTCCAGATGCGATGATAGGCATGAGGAAGAAAGCATTTGCCTGCCGGAGAAATGTATGTCAGCATCTGAATGTGAATGCCATCTGGCCCCAGAGCAGAGGACCAGGAAAGCGCAAGTGCACGTTCGAGTTCCCGCATGGTAAAGGGGGCCTTGTAATCTTCCAGATTCAGTGAGTGGAAGGAAGGTCACCGAGCCTCTTCTGCCTCTTTTCTGGGAAGGAAGGCAGGGTGGTAATGGGTGGAGCTTGAAACCTCCGCAAAAAAGCAGCCGAAGGTGTTTGAGACATCCACAGGGTCCTCAAGTACCTCATTACCTGAAGTCAGGCCAGGTACCGAGTAGTGGACCTTAATGCCCAACAGCCAGCGCAGGCGAACCCAGACGAAAGAAGAGGGAGTAAAACTGTTAAAAGAGCTTGTGAAAGAGGCCCAACAAGCTTTTTTGCTGTCTTTCATGACTCGATGACATTGCGCTCTGAGTCGTTTGTTATCAATACAATTTGCCAGCATAGGATGGCGGCAAAAGGTGCGGAAAGCACGACGTCAAGCACGGATAGCGTCTCTGCAAGCCTCGTTCCACCAGGGGAATGGAACGTTCAGCAGCATTGATGATTCGACCTGACTGTCACAGCTGAGAAAATATTGGTCCAGAAAGGTCGCCTGGGAGGAGTAAAGTCCCCAGTGAGCTTTCGGTATGTTCCAGGTCGAGGGACGTGGGGATGCGGTGTGGTGTAGCAGAGGAACGACACAGGGGGAATGGTCACTCGAATAGGTGTCAGAAAGGACATAACACTCGAGCCAATGGGCTAGAATGGTAGAACAGATTGAGAGGTCTAAGTGGGAGTAGGTATGAGTATAGTCCGAGAGGAAAGTCGGGGCACCAGTATTGAGGCAGACAAGATTGGTTGAAAACATCCACCTAGAGGGAGCCTCTCTGACAATGTGCAGGAGAACCACAAAGGGGATGATGGGCATTGAAGTCGCCGAACAACAAAAACGGCGGAGGAAGCTGAGCCATGAGGTGAATCATGTCAGCCCGACTAACTGCGGATGATGATGGGGTTTAGACAGTACAACCAGAAAAAGTAAAGGCAGAAATAGGAATACCGACAGCCATTGCTTGCAGTGGTGTGGCCAATGGGATATGGTGGTAATAGACATTGTCCCGAATGAGCAACATGAACCCACCATGAGCTGGAATACCGTCCACAGGGATTAGGTCAGACCAGTCCGAGGTATACTGGGTAAAAGCAATACAGTCAGTTGGACGTAACTTCGTTTTCCTGGAGACCAATGACGAGCAGACAGTGCAGGTAATTCCTCCCATTTAGATCGAATACCTCTTATGTTCCAATGTAACAGTGCCATTGCGAATCAGAGAAAAGGGGAATAAAATGGGTGAAGAGCTGGTTATCTCGATGGCCGCACAGGGCCAGGTGTCGAGGGAACATCGCTACAGCCATCGGGAGGCGGATCCTGTTCCATCTAGTCATCGCCAGCTGTGGCCGCCGCATTCCTGCATTGCACAGGAGGGGTGTCTTAGTCCGCCGACAACAGGCCAGCTGAGCACCTGGCAGCATTGCGTCCTGGTGAAACTGAGGACGGCCGGGGGCAGCAACTGTCGGATGGAGCATCAGACGAAACAAGTCGGGGTGGAGATGGGGATGAAGACTACTACTTGGAAGACCGATGAGTCACAGGGATGGTGGGCTGGACCCGAAGAAATTCTTCACACTAGGGGTCCTTTTTGGAACGCTGGATCTCGGAAGCTGGGTGTCAGTAATGTTTCCCTGACGGATGCCTGAGATAAGGATCGCTTCTCTGGTGGTGGTGGAGGAGGAGGATGATGATTTGGAAGGGAGGGATTTGGGAGGCAGAGGCATAGACCCCGGATGGAGTGAGAGGTGGAGGTGAAGGGGGGTGAGGATACTGCGGAAGGAGTGGACACGACCGAAGCAAACGATGTTAACATCACGGGATGGAGGCGGTCATATTTCTTCCTGGCCTCAGAATAGGACAGACAGTACAAGGTTTTAAATTTTATTTTTTTCTCCTGATACGTGGGGCAGTCGACACATCTAGGAGAGTGGAGACCAGGGCAATTGACGCACCGAGGTGGTGGGGTGCATGTAGGACATCCACAATTGCCACAAAGGGGCTCAGCTTCACACTGTGACGACGTGTGACCGAAGCGCAAACATCTAAAGCATTGCATAGGAGGCGGGACGTAAGGTCGCATGTCGCACCAGTAGCACATCACCTTTACCTTCTCTGGAAGAACACCCCCTTGAAGGCGAGGATAAAGGCCCCAGTGTCAATGAGACGGTCTTTGGGGCCGCGCTGGACTGACGAAATGCACGCCTCGGCACTCCAGGTTGGCCCTGAGCTCATCAGATTTCAGCAGGAGGTCCCGATGGAAAATAATCCCCTGCGTCCTATTGTGCGCCAGATGTGGGACAATGGACACTGGGAAGTCCCCTAGTCGGCCGCATGCCTGGAGCGCCGCCGACTGTGTAGCGGGGGTGGTCTTTATGAGAATGGACCCCAAACGCATTTTACTAAGAGCCTCAATTCCTCCAAAGATATCCTCGATATGCTGTACAAAGAACATGGGCTTGGAGGTGGCGAACGTCCCCCACCATCAGTCTGAGAGCAGACTAAATAGCGGAGGAAGTATTTCGCCCCAAGCCGGCAGACTTGTTGTCCTTCCCAGGGAGTGGCGAAGGGGGAAAAGGCGGAAGTACCAGAGTCATTGGCAGAACCTTTCCTCTTAGAAGACGTGGCGCAGAGCAACCTGATGCATGCTGGCATTTCATCTGTGAAACATCCGCCCTGATACCACCCACTCTGACCAGGGGCCCTCTCCACGGGCCACCTGGCAGGATAACTGTTACTGAGACTCCTGATGCCCAGGTAGACGGGCATCTACTCCTTGACTGACGTGGTGAAGGTGCAGCTCAGGTATCCAACCCAGAGGGTTCATGACGACCCCACCACAACGTGCTGGATTTCGGGTGCCATGGAAAGTCCATGATCATAGGTGCAGATGGGGACGCACTAAGCCAAAACTTGCGCAACCCATCAGGTGTTTAGGCCCAAATTGATAAACAGTGGGCGCAGATTCGACATTGTTACGATGATGAATGCCGAGGATTGGTGCTGCACCATGTACGGCGTCCTTCCCCAAAAGGCTCGTACATCTGTAGAATTTTGAAAAATGGAGGTCAAACCCCGATGAGGACCATCACATTGAAGGCAGAAATGGTTGAAACTCCTAGTCACCTCTTGCGGCAGGCAGGAATACCTCATGTCTATTCTTACCCCGGACCTGCAGGGGGGAAGGTTGGATAAAGACAACACCTGTTAATGAAGTTCTATTTCAGGAATTAGTGTTTTACTTGGAAGTATGAAAAATGTAACATGGTTATTGCCCCAATGCCTTCATCTGTCTGTTCATTAATACCTAAAACTTCAGTAGTTGCAGAGTTTTGAGTAGTGTTATACTAAATTTCATGTTGTTTACAAAATGCCCTTAAATAAATGAGAATTTCTTCCTGTATGCCAACCCCTCCTTCAGTTTATGCGTGACATATGTATAGCTACCAAAATACTTCGAGAACTACTCTTATCCTATAGAGGTTGTCTCAATCTGGCAGATTTAGTTTTTATAATAGACAGTGCATTGGATATGGCATAAATGTAGACATCAAACTACGCTACAAACTAATTTGAGACCACAATTGTTTCTTACGTATCAGATTCGTTGGCTGTGCAACACTTTTTCACCTTTCAAACTTACCTACACCTGGGTAGGAACAATGAATCGGTCTATCACCATAGCCAGGACAAATGGGGAAATTACTGAGCTGGCAAAGCACTATTACACACTGACCCCACAAGTATTTTCTGATACCTAAGTTTATTAGGCTCTGGCATTTCAATAAACAGAACTGATTTAGAGGAACACAACACACTGATAATCTGAAAGATTACTGATGCAAGTGACTGATCAGTATCACTACTGCTACAAGAGCAAGCTCAACATGAAACCAGACATTTGGGTCAATTAATAGCCTTTCACATGGTCGGCAGCAGTGACTTTCAGGAGCAGGTCTACACTGGCAGAAGCTGGTGACAGCAGTTCTACGGAGTAATATAGCCAGAATATACTGATCACTCTACACAGCAATCTCAAAAAGATCATTTCAACTCTCACCTTATTACTGCAGGTGGTAGAATAAAAGCAGCAGTAAGTGTCCATCACAACTAGAACAGCTACCGGCAGCATCTATGCAGTACTGTAAATACATTTTCCATCTTGTTAAGCAAGTATTCACTTAGGCAGATGAAAAACAATTTACACAGTCCGAAATCTCATTAATTTTATGAATGTGTAAGAAATAGCTTTTGGATAAATGTTACTGGAGAACGGTGAAAGTTTTATGAATGTAACAGCTAGTGAGGTGGTACTGAATCTAGTTGAAGAGGACAATTTATGGTATCATCTGACTAAAAGATGATATAAACTTGTAGAACAACGTTGCAGTTCAGTGTGTAGACCTGCAATGACAAACAAGTGTTCACAATACACTTTTTTTACGGGACTTCAGTTGATACTTACACTTGTCAACAGCAGTGAAGCCACTGTCACAAGAAAACACTCAGTCCAGTTAATAATGAAAATTGGCTATGTATTTCAGTTGAGGCTTGTTAGTTACACACAATAGGATAAAGATGTGAACAATGAAGGTGAAGAGAAACAGGTACACAAATTATTTACCTTACTAACACCACTTGGATTTCCACATCACCATAGAGGTACCAAGAATGATGCGTTACTCTATATTTTACATGGCGAGTTCCCCAGTAGGCCTATAAACCATGATAAGCACACACTCAAGAAAATGTGTTTGTTGAAGATACAATAAAATACCATGTATCAGCAAAATGCGTCACCAAATAGGAATAAGAAGGGACTAAATGAAATATCTTCAGATATCTATGTAAGAAGCTCTGCAAGTGTTATGGCTACATTGAAAATCTAATACAAAGAAACTGGCATTAACAAGCTTGGTGTCCCTCTACAGGAAGCACTAAAACATGAGAGGCAGGGATGGAAAGGATTCAACAATCATTAATTGCAGAGAAAAAGGTGTCTATAAAAATCCAAACAGCAATGCAACCAGGGTTCTAATAGAAACTTTAGAATGAATCCCACATGCAGCAGGTGTTTTTTCTTGTAAGCACAGCACAGAGCCATGATATAAATGAAGCCTTGAGTGTAAAAGACTAACAGTACAAACGGGAAGTTCAAGGAGATATGTAGCTATGTTCTTCCCTGGAGCTACAAGCTCAGAAAAGGAGCTTTTCATGGAACATGTCATGCACAGGAATGATAAAAAAATAAAGAAACGTTTTGTGCCAGGAAATCCCAGAAAGTATAAGCTGTCCAAGAAAAACACACAGACCAATCCCACTGTCAAAAATGAAAGAAACAGCTATCAATATCCCCACGAGAAACACCACAGACACAGGAAAATTAAGGAGAAACATCATCAGCCCTGCAGAAAAAGGCATCACTGATCCCACCAGAAAAAGCATAGTCATCCACAGAGCACATGGCAGGAAATTGGGGGAGGAGGAGAAAGAACCAGAAAACACAACCATCAGAATGACCAGGTTTTCTGCACAAGACTCAGGAGGGGGGAGGGGAATACAAACGTTCTACTGTCAATATTTTACACTACAGTATGCATAAAGTAAAATAAATGAAACTGAAGTACTAGTAGCAGCAGAACTAACAAATTTTACTCTTTTAGTACATGAATATTATTTTATAACAAATACAACTATGAAAAGGTGGCCCATTTATGTAGATATGAAGAGAAATGTGGAAGACCTGCAGCACATGAAAGGAGGAATTGCTTTCCATGGTCAGTGGCTAAGTGAAAAACAATTTGAATTAGCAGCAATACTGATAATGGCGAAAAAAGGAAAGTGTTTCACATCGGGGCTATATACATCACCAAACAGTCATGTAAATGGGTATCTGAAGGAGCTAGAAGCGTTGCCACGCAGGACTGTCAGGGAATTCTCTTGAATAATGGCAGCAGGTGATCAAAATATGAACACATTTGAAGACAACTATTAAACTGATTTTAAACTAACAGCCCCACAAGGTGCAGTGAAATTACAGAGAGACAGGTCAAGTAGTTACGAGTTTTAGTTCTTAAACAGAGCAACTGCTGATGGGGTATTTACTGATGTACCAGACGACAAAGGCCACACAACAGCTTTAATGAATTGTGACAAAGAAAGCAAGCCTAGGCAAACTACGAAGATTATTTAATAGGAAACAGAGGATGATTATCAGTTTGCGGAACATTGGCCTACAACATAGATCTTGCATGTCCAGTAGTAAGCAGAAATAAAAATGGTAAGTAAAGCACACACTAGAAGACAAAACACATAGCAAGGAAGAGGGAAGAACTAAAAACTACAGTTAACACTTGTCAGATGAAACACACAAGTAAACTGTGATACCTATAGAGACAAGAAGAGATCATCCAATAAAGTGTTCAAAGAAATCAGACTGAACCAGAACAAAATGGGTTCAAATGGCTCTGAGCACTATGGGACTTAACTGCTGTGGTCATGTCTCTTAGAAATTAGAACTAGTTAAACCTAACTAACCTAAGGACATCCATGCCCGAGGCACAATTCGAACCTGCGACCGTAGCGGTCTCGCGGTTCCAGACTGCAGTGCCTAGAACCACACTGCCACTTCGGCCGGCTAAGAAAATGGGTTTGACTAGTATCACAGTGACTGTACAGTCCCACAAAGAAAGAACACAAAGAACAATGGGAACATAACTATCAATAATAATGGGAAGAGAACCATGGACTCTCAGTAAACCATTAACATTTTAAACTAACATTATAACCAATTAACTATGGAAAACTCTACTGTCACAAAATGCTTACAATGCACTCTTCACAAGAAAATTTTTATTCATTTTACCAACTAGTGAATCTGACTCAGTAAAACTAGAACACAGTTTAAGAACAAACTACTGAGGGACTAAACAGTATGTGTAATCAACTAAATGCTGTCTGCAGCGGCTAGCAAAGCCTACAGCTCTTCTTACAATGTTAGCTATGGAAGATGGAATATTTACATTACGTTTAAGAAAACAATGTTTAGTGATATTTGCACAAAGATGGCAGTCAGGAAAATGCAGGAAATTACAGACCAATAACTATTACACTGACATTACCTAGAATAACAAAATTTAACTGAAGCGAAAAGTGAATTTTATAGGAGGAAGATGCTCAGCGGGGGTTTAGGAAGGGTAGATCTACAGAACGACAACTGTGTCTGGTTTTTGTATCTCTAGGTTAACAAAAAGAAGTTTCTGGTATATTTCAGGACTGCTCAAAGGCCTTTGTGTGTGCCACAACATATACTATTCGATATTCTACTTGCCTGTGTAATTTGGAAAGGAGCCATTATAAAATTATCCATGGAAGATGTAGACGTGTAGAAATAAAAGTGAACAGCACCATTACAAGTATCCATTCAAATTCTGAATTTATTTAAACAATGGAAATCCCAGGTCAAAATATAAACATTTTTATGGAAAGGATACATTGGTACCCACTGTAAAGACTAAACATTGAGATCCAGACAGACATGATGGAAAGACTGACAAATCGGCTTTGGGCCAAAACCTTCTTCAGAAAAGAATCTCTGTAGTCCGTATTTCACGATGCACCTAAACTGTAGCCCTGTGCGTCAGCACCCTAAGTGGGCATATCTGTAACTACAGGTAGGTTCACATAGACCTGTTTCACCATCCATGTGGGGTATACTTGGCATGCACGCACAGTAGACAGAACTATCTGATCTCTTGTAAAGTTGTTCGTTCTGCCACACGAAACGAGGGGGGCGACGTGACATACTGGGACGTCATCCGTTCCAATTATTTATGCGACTCAAGATTCCTATTGCATAAGAAAATGTTTACCATTATTAAGTTATTGCTATCCTCTTATGTAGGCTACTACTGTTCTGAAGTAAAGACTCAACAGTTTTATATTATGACACTCGGTTGCACAGGTATATGTATTTATACATTAGTTTGCCCATTGAGTACCCATCTGCGTTTGGAGCTATTGCCCTGGTAGTGACAGTAGATCTTCGGATGAGGGCAGAATGATGACGGAAATGAAAAACCTGATGTCATCAGATTCGATCCTGGCTGAAAAGAAGGGACAAAGGCAGGAGATTATATTCCCTGCTTATGAAAGAACTGAGGGTCGAAGATCCGCACGAATTAAGGGCTTCGTGAGGATGGACATGGCCTGTTTTGAAAAGCTGCTGTCTATAATAGGAGATGAAATTAGCAAGTGTGACAGTCATAAGGAAGGCTGTCTCACATTCTTGAAAATAAGAAATAAATGCTGTGTATATACAATTTGCGATTACACCAGCCTAAATCACGAATAAAATACCGGTAAATACCCTGTTACGTTGCAGGCTGGATATAACGTTATGTTTACAGGCGACTGGGGAATCTTAAGAGTCTAGCTTTTAGCCACAGAATAGCACAGGACACTACTTCAAAAGTTGTTGCGGATATACGCACTGCAGATTGCAACACTTTAAAGAACCAGTACTTGAAGGTGTACTTCTTCCACGTTTGGACTATGTATGTGTGGGTGCTACTCAGTTTTGCAGTCATCTGTCACACTAGGTGAAACTGCAAGGACTTTATCCATTTCACTGCCAGTTTCTCTTTTCTGGCATGCTGAAATTAAGGACGACATGCAATCAAATCAAATATGAGCTTTCACAAGATAAAGTATTACAATACATATCAAAAATCACCATGTAACATTACATTACACACATATTACTCTGAAAGAAATGATTTTCTACTATCTTATTAGGATACAGTGGGTCCTGCATACACCTTTCCTCACTGTATGTCCAATTTAGGACACTTAATGCCTCTTTGGTCCATTTCATTTCTAGAATTCGAAGCTATCAACAGAAAAAAATCCTTCCACAAACAGCTCGTATGAAAGAGTCTGCTGCAAAAAAAGTTCAGAGGTAGTGGTCATGTGTACACACACAGTTGCTTTGGTGAATGGGAGCACATTTCTCTTTTCTGATGAATGCTTTGACTGAAAGCTTATATATAATAGTGTTTTCATCGCACCTGCCTGGAAATCAGTTTGTCATATTCATAGTGAATAGCAATGTATACTTTCCATAATAATTTTGAATTTCTTGAACAATTCTACCTAAAGAACATTCAGCAGGAATTCCCCAAGAATGTGTGCGAGTCAATGATCAGTACCTGATCTGCTACTATTCTTTTTATATGCAAAAGGCGTGCCTGAAAGTAGGTGGAAATGCTTCACTTCTTGTAATTTCAGTTTAACAGTCAACTTACAAACAAAACATTCTCAAAATATGAAACTGGGAACAGTCGTTTCAATAATATTTATCTTTTACTAAATAGTAACAAATCCACATGTACACAAATACACTCCTGGAAATGGAAAAAAGAACACATTGACACAGGTGTGTCAGACCCACCATACTTGCTCCGGACACTGCAAGAGGGCTGTACAAGCAATGATCACACGCACGGCACAGCAGACACACCAGGAACCGCGGTGTTGGCCGTCTAATGGCGCTAGCTGCGCAGCATTTGTGCACCGCCGCCGTCAGTGTCAGCCAGTTTGCCGTGGCATACGGAGCTCCATCGCAGTCTTTAACACTGGTAGCATGCGGCGACAGCGTGGACGTGAACCATATGTGCAGTTGACGGACTTTGAGCAAGGGCGTATAGTGGGCATGCGGGAGGCCGGGTGGACGTTCCGCCGAATTGCTCAACACGTGGAGCGTGAGGTCTCCACAGTACATCGATGTTGTCGCCAGTGGTCGGCGGAAGGTGCACGTGCCCGTCAACCTGGGACCCGACCACAGCGACGCACGGATGCACGCCAAGATCGTAGGATCCTACGCAGTGCCATAGGGGACCGCACTGCCACTTCCCAGCAAATTACGGACACTGTTGCTCCTGGGGTATCGGCGAGGACCATTCGCAACCATCTCCATGAAGCTGGGCTATGGTCCCGCACACCGTTAGGCCGTCTTCCGCTCACGCCCCAACATTGTGCAGCCCGCCTCCAGTGGTGTCGCGACAGGCGTGAATGGAGACGTGCCGTCTTCAGCAATGAGAGTCACTTCTGCCTTGGTGCCAATGATGGTCGTATGCGTGTTTGGCGCCGTGCAGGTGAGCGCCACAATCAGGACTGCATACGACCGAGGCACACAGGGCCAACACCCGGCATCATGGTGTGGGGAGCAATCTCCTACACTGGCCGTACACCTCTGGTGATCGTCGAGGGGACTCTGGATAGTGCAAGGTACATCCAAACCGTCATCGAACCCATCGTTCTACCATTCCTAGACCGGCAAGGGAACTTGCTGTTCCAACAGGACAATGCACGTCCGCATGTATCCGGTGCCACCGAACATGCTCTAGAAGGTTTAAGTCAACTACCCTGGCCAGCAAGATCTCCGGATCTGTCCCCCATTGAGCATGTTTGGGACTGGATGAAGCGTCATCTCACGCGGTCTGCACGTCCAGCACCAACGCTGGTCCAACTGAGGCACCAGGTGGAAATGGCATGGCAAGCCGTTCCACAGGACTACATCCAGCATCTCTACGATTGTCCCCATGGGAGAATAGCAGCCTGCATTGCTGCGAAAGGTGGATATACACTGTACTAGTGCCGACATTGTGCATGCTCTGTTGCCTGTGGTTCTGTCAGTGTGATCATGTGATGTATCTGACCCCAGGAATGTGGCAATAAAGTTTCCCCTTCCTGGGACAATGAATTCATGGTGTTCTTATTTCAATTTCCAGGAGTGTACATGCGAGGAAAACAATTTGAAAAAATGTTGCACACTTTGCGCTAAAAGAATTCCTGGGTGTGGTTATGTATACGTACTTGAGATGGTACAATAGTAACATCTGCCGTGAACCGAGTTTACCAACATTTCTGATGAGAAAATGTCACTACAGCATACACATGGATGCTACTAACAGTGTACCATGGGCTACTTAATTCTGAACTATTTTATGGTATCCTGGCCTGTGGAAATTCTGCAAATACATGCACACGAAGCTAAGTGAAGCCAACCAAAGAAAGCTATCAGATACTAGAACAACCTCAAATATTCTTGCAGAAATAAATTTATGGAACTAAATATTAAGGAGGGGCACTTTCAGTGTCAGCAGCTCCCACATTGTGTGCAGATGTTGACAAATTGTGATTGGTCACAGCCAAACAGCTGATTGTATATAGAAGCCAATGATAATGACTGTATATAATGGTTTCCTTCAGTGGAACTCTCAAATTAATTAAGTTTCTTTTTTATATGCAGAGCACCAGAGTAATTTTTGCTGGTCTGGTTATTATGAATTTTAAATTCGCTTAATGTTCTGTGTGCTCTGTTAATGATGGAATTGCTGACAGACTGACCTGCTGCATATGTGTATGTTAGGTTTGATTGTAACACTGAGTTGCCCACAGCCAACAAGAAAATGTTAAAGTCTTAATAGCTTGACACGTAGTGCAGCTGGAGAGAGGTTCTTCACTGCAGTAACATACAGCCACTTCTTATTTTTGATTTTGCCACAAATTCTGACAACTTTGTCAAATTCTAACCTAATGGAACAAAAACCACCTAACTTTATTGACAAACTATTAAATATAGGTATGAGGATTCAGGTTGGCTACTGACCACTGACTCGTCAGATTCAGCTCTCATTGTTCATCAAGGGAGTTGTTACTAACATCAGTACACAATGCTAAAGCCACCAACAACTTAAGTGCAATTTTACTGAACACTAAACCGTATTATCATTGCACGTTAAGGAAACCAATATTTATGTAAAAACTAAGTGTGCTGCAATATTAAACAGATATTTATGATTTTAACACAAGGGAAAATTGTGATCACACTGAAACAAATATGCTAAAATTGACCGACAGAATGTAACATACAGATAATCACTTCTTTTATTTACATATTCATGTAACTGTAATTCTGAACTATATGTAATCATGATGTGTCAAGTATCATTTTTTGAACAGCAAAAATGTTACTACTAATCGAGCACAAAAAATCAAGGCCATATCGATTTAATTCTTACCGTATGTGTTCAGGATTAACATCCTTCGTCAGTACCTCCCTTTCATGTGTGCACTAGAGAAGATAGCGTAAATCCCTCACGACAGATTCAGCCACATCCTCTCTGCTTCAGTGGGTGGAGAATCCAAAATCCTTTTTACACCAACAGATGCCACATTTTACCTGCAATATTACACTTGTTAGTTCAACTGCCATCAAATCAGTAACAACCAATAACTATACCTTATCTTTCACTTTTTATATAATTCCGTCATCCTGGGTGACAGGATATGACTGAAGCAAATTACACACTAATTTTTCACATGTCGAACATGTGGAAAAGATAGCACTAATATGTTTGGGTGAGTATTCTGTGTGCCATTTGAATTTGGAGGATATACACTGTGCTAATTCTATTTACTGTGGCACACTTACTGGCAACAGTCTGCTGCAGTACACAGCCTGCCATAGCACACTATTTAGAGCAGAATATGACAGCAGGTGATCACAAAACTATTACTAGGCTAAAGCCTGTCTAAAATAAAACAATCCGACGCAAGTTTTGTGATACCAGTTTGGTAGCTTATTCAAAACAGTGCCAATTTCTGACATGTTCTATGTGCCATTGTTCTTTTCAGTAACTAAGTCAACACATTTTTGTTTCAGCCCGATTTATTTTCCAGTTCATTTTTATTTTGGCCACTGTGTATCCTCACATGCTGCACCACCATCAGTACTAAAGCATTTTATTAGCCGTTCATCATGCCGTCTTTAATGAAGCAGGACAAATCTTAAGAAAGATCAGATGGTTTTTAGCATATGTACTATCTCACTTACGATTTTTAGATGAAACTGGGAACCTCTCATCAGTTGTAGTCTTGAAAAACTATTATAATAAGACAGAACAAATTACTGAATTCTAATGTCTCCCATCCATTGCCTCATTCGTGTTAATGATGATTACACCTGTTTCATCTGACATGAGAAACATTGTACATGATACATCAATGTAACATCACCTTGTGGTGTAGGTAAGAAATAATTAATGAAGTGCAAAGAGGTATTGTGTACTAAATTTATAAGTCCCACTGTTATCTCAGACAGATCAGTCTCAAACACTGTCTCACTGTGGTGGAGCGGAGTGGGAGGTATGAGGCTACACAGGAGAAGCAGCAACTACTTGTTCAGTTTAACAGCTACATAACAAGCAAGGCTAATATAGGTACTGTCAGTGACCAACATTGTGTTGACAGTCCTACCACCCTCAGTACAGGTTTACAACAGTGCAGCAGAATGATGAAACTGCCCCCTGTTTCTCAGGTTCTACATACTGACTATGGTCATGTATCAACTGGGCCCAGCAAGCTGCAACCTGAGCAGTACAGTCACATCTGCCAGTCACTAACTAGCCTGTCACAACTGTCTCCTTTTGTATCTCTTGTCCCACTTCTGAAATATGGGTTGCTTGTTAATATGATTTTCACAATTACATCTCATCCTAATCATCAGTTTCTGAATAATCAGTACCTAACTTGAAATGGAACTTTCTGGTTCAGTTATTTTATTGAAAGAATAGGGGTGCTGTTTGATGAGCAACTATCAATAAGGCACTGAAGACAATTATACTCTACCCATGGAACTCAGGTGCCTCGGGATTCAAGTTAGATGTGGGATACGGGTCCACAGGATGTGGATCTGGTTCGCTGAGTTCACTGAAAAGACATAAAAGTTGCTGATATTAATTTGACACAGTTTATCAACAGAAAAATCTATTGGCAATTGACGCATTACAATTACATTTGAAGACTATGACAGCATCAAGTGCGAGTACTAGATGCACAAGGAGAAATTTAATTATTTCAAACATGAGCATACTGTACCTCACGAAAACTGGCGCCTCTGGATTTAGGACATGGTTTTCAGTCACCCTCGCACTGAAATTGAAATATTTGTGTTATATTAGAAGCATTATTACAGACCAAGTGGTGAACTGAGCATATGATTTCAACATAGAATCACGAACTAGTTACATGTGTAGTAGGGAAACAAAGATAGCAAAGTCAACAAATATAATAGCACTTCACATCACTGTCATACATGCCATCGGATTTCAATAGTTGGACAGATACAGGCAGTTATGAAAATAAATTACATGATCAAAGCATGGGCTTATACAAATACATCTTCCGATTGTTTGCAGACAGTTCCTGTACCATTCAATACGCTAAGATAGCTGTAATTATTTCTGAGCATGCAGCTGTGTCCTTAGTTGTTTGACTTCAATAAGCAATACTTGAACAGAAAAGCACGAATTCAATTATTACCTCTGATATGTGACCTTGAGGAACACAGGGAAAGAACTGCAATGAAATGCCTTTTGCCATACCCATATTTTGCAGTATCCATCACATGTAAAATCATTCACTTAAGCTAACCAGTATCTGTCAATTCCTTTTATCAAAAGCAGCTGATATTTTGACTACACACGCAATTCTAGCATTCAGAGAAATATCTATGACAGGGCAACAAAAAATTGGACAAAGCATTTCGTATGTGGGAACATTCCTCGTTAACACTCAATTGTGCAAACGACGTAGTTACATTATGAGGAAGCATATGCCATAATGTATCCCTTTGTGTGGATGGAGTCATACCAACAAAAATGATGATCATATCAGCAAATGGTACATCAGGAATGTAACTAAAGAGTGGGCAAACAGCATTCCTCTAGCCTCGATACTTGGCACACTTTTTGACCAATGAAAATAAATTTCACAGATTCACAGGGTCCATTCTTTCAGGCATGCTCACAACAACAGATACCACATACTCATAATTGACTTGCCTCGATGGGCACTGGATCCACTACATTCAGTGTGGATGAACCATTAGATCCTATCTCCTTCAGGAATCGGGAAAAGAAGGAGTATGGAGGAAATGAACAGAGACTGTAGACAGGTGGTACAAGGTAGGAATGTAGGTCTGCCACGAAAGTCCACGCAGCTGCTATGAACACTGTCTGGTGGTGCAGTGGTTCCCAAGTTGGAATCCCAGGCCAGTCCTCAAATTCACTCATCACCATCAATGCGTCCTGATGCAGCACATTTCAATATTCCTTTCTCCCTCTCCTATTTACATACTAAACGTAACACACAGTTAATGACTCCATAAAATGATGTTTTATTTGTTCAGGGAGAATAGTACTTTAATACTGCAATTCAAAACAAATGAAGACCAGTTGAGGG
Source organism: Schistocerca gregaria (assembly GCF_023897955.1). Classification (NCBI taxonomy): domain Eukaryota; kingdom Metazoa; phylum Arthropoda; class Insecta; order Orthoptera; family Acrididae; genus Schistocerca; species Schistocerca gregaria. The sequence continues at coordinate 129,495,647 of NC_064928.1, read as the reverse complement.
CTGTTTTGTACTCGGAAAAACCACTGTTGCACCATTTCCTACAAAAGCATATTATGCATACGACATTGGGAAAGTACCAGTAAGTAGGTTACACACGTGAAATCAGTTTATGCATACATTAGTACTGCAAATACCACATAATTCAGGGAGCATGCCCTTTGTACATTTCATAAAGTCAGGTGTTTTCCAACGGTGTGAAAGCAGCGATGCTGCAAACCTGACACGAATCATGTATAATTTTCTTCTTTGCCTGGTAAAGTGGTGGTGATACAATTTTTTGTGTATACTGTGCTTCCCCTCAACTTTTATTTTCCATAATGCAGGTACATTGAAAAATATTTCTGGTATTCCTCCTTTAGCGAGTTCTACCCAAGAATAGGTTTTCATCCAAAAATGGTTCCTATTGCCTTCGTTTTGCAGTTTGAATGTGCTCATAGGTACTTCCAAATTTCAGAAAAGTGAACCCACATTAAAGGAGAATGAAAGTAGGGACTGTATGCATTCTTTACTGTTTTCTCAATGCACCAGGATTTTAGTAAGCCGACCTGGCAACAACAATGTTTGTTTACGTTGCATACATTTACTCTACACTGCACTATGGCAATCAGACGGTGCACCCAAGGTAAAAAAAAAACAAATTTGGAAGTACGCTGTGAAAAAGTGTGGAAAACATCATAAACGGATGTTTTTCATGCAGCATTAGACTTTCCTCCCTTATGGTTTTGGGAGGCACACTACAAACCATATATTTTATCACAACTCATCTGTTAAATTATAAAGTAGACCAGCTTTGATTATGTGAATTTTTAGCATTCTTTAGATTTTCTAATCAATATTAAACTCGGTACAAAACCAGGATCTTCAACAAATGTGACAACAGCACAGGCTGTATACGTGCAATGGTCTGTGTACCAGATATTTACATATTTTTTTGGGAAGAGAGGAAAGGAAAGACAACTGGAAAGGCTTTCTGGAGAGGAATGAACAATGTTTAACTCTTCTGTGGACATTGCCCTCAATTACAGTGTACACTGCTTCCAACAAAGTGTGCCGTCGTTGCAGTAAGGTGAGGTTTCCTTTGACAATGAGTGCTTACGTTATATCTCTCTTACAGTTATTCAGTTCAAGACTTAATAGTGGACTGTCTTAGAACCTGCTGCTTATTTCTATTTTTATTAGCCTGGGCGCAAGTATGGCAAGTTCACTGTTACTTTCTGGTTGCTGCATAATACTGTAGTAGTGTGTGTAGGACAAAATACTTTATTGTCTGTGTTCCAGTGCATCAAAGCCTGCTGTCCACATCTGACAACACTGGGCACTTCCTTGGTAAATGTTCTGTATTTTATTATTCCCAGACTTCTTTCACATGGCACACCAGATTTTGGGAATGGTTGATGACACAGAAGAATCTTATTTTAATAAATAGTGCAGATTTGGTAGTTTTACCTCCAGATGTAAATGAGCAGTACCACACAGCTGTTTGAACAACAGTAAGCATCACTGGAGAGGAAACTCGAGATATGTTGGGAAGTGTAAAAATAAAATACAATCTTCAGTCTTACCTGATTGAATTCTTGTATTTGTCGTGTTGTCGATCTTTACTGTCTATCAAATTACGCAGTGAAAGAAATTATTGGTCTGAGAATGAGGACCTTGGTGTTCAAATAGTGAAAGATTCTTTGAGTCATAATAGGTATCTAACTGAAACCTCAATTACATTTTGATATGGTAAACACCATATACAGTAGTTTATCAGACTCAAGCCCATACACTTTGGGTGTAAACTATGGGCCTTAAGGAGTATGACGGTTACTGTTACATCCTCTCACTACATATTCGGAAGGACACCAATGATGACAGTGAGGACCTACCATGGACTCCAACGTTGTTTTAGGTATCTTATTCATAGTCACTAAGACCAACAGTTGCAAAGTATATTTTGACAATTACTTTACTAGTCATGACCTCAACCAACAGTAAGGACTAGGGTTCTGTGTATGTGCAACCATAAGAGAAAGCAGATCAACGATGTCACCCGTATCACCATGTAAATGTAAGGTTATAACAAAGGAGGGAGGGGAGGGGGAGGGGTGTTAGGAGAGGTTTTGAGTTCAGATTTGATGGATAGAAGAAAATATTTGTCACAAAATGAAATCATAAGCAGTATGTAGTAGCAACTAATTGTGACCCTTTAACAACCCCCCCCCCCCCTCACACACACACACACACACACACACACACACACACACACACACACACACACACACACACACACACACACACACACACACACACACACACACACACACACACACAAACACACAGTCTTAACACTAATTAATCCCAGAAACAAAAGCTCACCATTCCACAACATGCACTGAACACAAAAGAAATATGGAGGTGTCGATCTTCATGGATGTCTAAAAGAGAAACATACAATTGCGGTCAATGGTGAATAGGGGTACTAGTACCTCTGTTTTACAGTGATTGTGGATATGATGGTTGCAAATTCTTAACTGGCTTTCCAAAAGGTGCAATGAAGGAACTTTTTTCAGTGAAATGGACCAATGAATGAAACTGTGCATCATATAGAAATGTGAAAAAGATGTCACTGTCAGAATTGTAAAGGAAAGTCTAGAACATATTGTGGAAAATATATTGTTACACTCCCAACCAAATGCTTTCAAAATATAGCATCTGTACTTAAATTTTGATTTTTGAAAGATGGTGGCTTAAATAATTTATAAATGTGAGTTATTGTAAAAGAAACGATAATGTTTAAACCTCTTCAGTTTATGATTATCAATTTCATTATACAACTCACTTTCCTAGGAAGCAGTCCAATGTGAAAACAAGTGCCAAGTGCTCAGCATCCTCAAATGAGGATGGACCAGAATTTCACTTTTATGCCTAAGTAAATTAAATTTCCTCATATTTCCATAAACTGGGTTGCCAGGATACAGTTTTCCAGAAATCAGAGATATATGTCACCTTTAAGCCTGTGAAAAAAATTCATATCCCTTATATGTGACCACCTCTCTTTGGTTCTGTGTGTTTTGAATCTCAGTCATACTAAGTCTAAACAAAAATAGCAATACTACCCAATGCAAACAAACTTCCATTTACTAATGACAAGTGAATGCTAATTACTGTGCACACAAACTGCAAAACCATGCCACAAACAGCACAAATTTAGCTCGGTATTGCCACACAAATACTCTGACAGACAGGTGAGGGTTTGAATGTCATTGCTTCATCCAATGTTACCCGAACAGAACTTTTAGCAGAAATATAACTGTGCCAACAGTGTGAGCTTAGATTAACAGCCCAAGCCGGACTACCCCAATAGCTTCCCTCTGCCACTTAGAACCTAAAGGAAAATAAGGGGGGTGAGAAAACTACCCCATACAGGTGTCACAATAGCCAATTCGTAGTACATCATATGTTATCAAGAAGTGAATAAAAACCATTTTCAATCCATTGTAAGAGAACTCAGCGAGTGGTCGCCCAGTCTGGGCTTAGTTTCTGCATCTAAGTCTTCGCGTTAGGACACCAGTCTGCTCGAGTTCGCTCAGGCAATGGTGATTGGCGGTTGGAACGATCCGTTCGCAAGATGAAATGTCCGTCTTCAGCATTGGCACATGTGAGGTTCCCACGCAAGTCCAGCAGGCCGCGGCGTATAGCGAGGGGTAGTGACTTCACAGTCTATATGAGAGCAACAGGAGTCAACCCATGACATCAGACTGGCCAGTGCGAGCTGCGACTCCGTGAGATTTGCGCGCCTTTCTGTGTCCGTTGAAGCGGTTGGCAGCAGACTATTCAGGAGAGCGATTTGGGGGTGCTGCACCAGGTATTTGAGAAATTGCAGTTTATTAGAAGTTAAGTGATATGTTGTTTGATTTACTCTTGTTGAATTTACTTGTTTTCTTTGTGAGGGCACCAGTCATTTTGCCTTTGGGGTCATCCCACCACTATTCTCCGTTTGACCAACTGCGCGAAGGTTGCTGTTTATAAATTGGGTGGTTTGTTTTTCCTTTGTGGAGTAGGGGCAGGTTAGAGCAACCTGCGGTTCGGGGTGTTCGGTAATCTCCCTATCAATCTATCGTACGTTACTAGCTGCCTCTGTCACATTTGACATTTGGTGTGTTAATGAATTTATTGCTGGGATTGTAACGGCCTAATACCTGAAATATGTTTTGATCTTTGGAAACTGATGTTATTGCCTATGATCTTGAGATGCGGTATCTGTGTACTGTAGAGCATCTTAACTATTGTTCGGCCAATCTTTTAGAATTTTATATAAGATTGCACTTCATGGGCTTTAAATGATCATTTTAGTATATGAAGTTGCCACCCTTTCACCATATGACTTCTTAGAAGTTAAAATCGAGTTGCACCTTTGGTGGCAAGGTTAATATTTTAATTGTTAGTGTTTTGTAACATTTCCACCTCTCCTACAGGGGGGGGGGGGGTTGCACATCTTGTGTAAATTGTTAAAATTCTTAGTTTTAAGTTACCTGGTGTGTTGCAGATTTACACCAGCGTAGTCTTTCACAGGCTTTTGTGAGCAGTCATAAGTACGGCCGAGTCAAAAGGGGACAGCAAGGTTCTCTGCCCGAAAGCTCATACAGTCAACTTGTTTCTTTCTGCCTCTGAATAAATTGTAGGTCTCATATTCAGAAGGTGCTTTCTGATTATAATGTTAAATCTGTTTCTTTTAAAAATGCTTTTAGGCACTATTGAAGTCAATGAGATTCCCATTTGTTAAAAGGAATTTGGTTACGATTTCATCAGTTACTCCCTGGTAGCTACTTCCATGCTTACATAGTGTGATTAAATGTGTTAATGTCCTTGATGAATCGGTAGTAAATAAATTCTTAAGAATATTCTTTGAAAACTTCACAGTTCACACATGTCACTGGTATTACACAAAGCTTCAATTTTCTTAATATACACCAACACAGACTAGTCAAACTTGATCCTGTTGCATTCATTGTACCAATCTTCATTTTTGCATACTACTGATTAAAGTAAATTATCAGGAGCTCAGAGCTAAAAACCTGTACCTTTAAAAAGAGAAGCTAGCATTGAATGTTTCTTGTATTTTTATCAAAATACCCTAACCAGCATTTGATTACAGTTCTCTTGAAGTAATATTGTTGTTACATAGATAAAGTTAGTAATTTGTTCTGTCGAAGCCATAATTTGTCCTTCAAAACAACTACGCCAGTTTGAGAAATACGAGAACAGTCCTTTATTAACGGGTAGCGACCTTGCAACCAGGTGTGCATCTGCAATGTAACCATTAAGTCAACAGATACCAAATTTGTCTCCATAGGCCGAGCATGTTACGGAAACACTGTACAATACACAAACACTAAAAAGTTACATCCATTAGTAGAAACAGGTTTTCTTAAGTATATACAGCAACTACTTTAGCCACAGCAATAACAAAGCTTTTCTTGTTCCCTGATTTCAGTGATTCAGTAACAGTTATCTCATAATGAAACTAACATTACATGGCCACATAACAATTAGCACTGCCAAGCAGGCAACCATGAAAGAAAGCATCAGGAGTAAGCTGAATAAACCAGTCTATCATACGAACCATACCTGTCTTTCACCAAGCCCTCTGCTGTACAATCTTGACGTATGGCTTCCAATCTGTCCAATAAGGACGGCTTTGTTTGCACACTGCAAAAACAATATTAACTGTCAATACAGATTTCTTCGGTGCAGCAATGGAAAATGAAATTATGCCGTAAAAAAACAACTCAATTTAAGAAGCCGTATCATGCAACTGTGGTTCTTAAGATTTAGTTGGAAGTTAAGCAAAAAAAGACAAGACTTTAGAAATTACAGTGAAATATGCTGCTTCAAACTTAAATGTTAATACACAGACGAGATGGAACAGCTATTATCACTAAATTTAACTATGATGGCAGAATTATCAGGAAAAAGAAGCTTATATCCTTACATGCATTAAACTTAAGTGTCACCAATATAGATGAATGTTCAGCTGGCAAATCCAAAATAGCCCATTACATATTCAAGCTTTATTCACTTTCCTACAACACTACAATAGCTATGGCAAGGTAGCTCATTAAATGTAACAATACAAGAACAATTTTACAAAGTACAGGTGGACCCTGCACATTCAAGGCATGGCACTGCAGGTGGAAGCAGCATCAGTCTCCCCCCCTCAGGAATTTGTCTCCATAACACTCAAAACAATAGTATGGTATGTACCTTACAAGAGGAAACACTACCAACATGTATGCTTCATTGATGTTTCACTATCAGTGGATTCCCTTTACTCTTTTAACTGCGTTTACCGTCCTCCACGTAACTGCCTTGTTGCAAGTGCTGTTTACACCCTTTTATCATTGCTATTTATGTGGTTACCACCCTGACATTCCTACGAAATTATAACCAAACAAATCATTTAACAATTTATGAAATATTCAACTGCTTCTCTGTGTTTCATTTGTACACCAACATTAAATGAGACCACAGAAAAGATGAACATTTCACAGACAGAAACTGTGTTAGTAGTTTCATGGAGCCATGGAAATGTGGAGGTCAAAAAACTGCAGGCGAATTGCACTTAAGACGCATAAATATACAATATGTGGCATTAAAAAAAAGTGAAGTCCTAATGATGGTTAAATTTCATTAAACCACGTGGGCATGAAATAGGAAACTATTGACTTATCTCAAGCAACTATCCTTTCCCAGAAATTAATTTCGAAGCAAACATGGGCACAAAATGCATGATTTAAACTCAAGGTAAATGAATAAATCTGACTTGCTCGGCATAATTAAGCTCTAAGCACCTATGCCCTTCACCTTACAAACAATTCCTGGTAAAAATACTGGGATAAACTGAGAAGCAGAGATGCAGTTTCCCACCCTGGTTCGCATCTATGCACGCACTATCCACAATATCAATGCTTTGGTTTTGCATTTTATCCACAAAGTCAACACAGATTGTCAACTAGTGCACCAGGTCCACAATGTACATTGATCTCTATATGAAATATGTAACAATGACAATAGGCAAAGCTCAGTATCAGCAAGTAACACCATAATATTCTGCCTTAATTGTCACCCTCATTAACTGCACTGAGGTTTAACAGCACAACCAATACTGCATTAATATACTACAGAAAGACAACACAGTAACTAACAGATGGAGAATGGAAGCATACAAATACAAATTCACCATTTCACAGCACAACACACACTCCCAAAGCAAAAACAGGACACTGTACCTTCATTCTCCGTACATACCACAAGTGGCCCCACTTGAGCTGACAGATTTGGGGTGGCTTGGTGGCAGAGTAATTTAGATTTTGACACAGAGTAAAAATCTGAAACGAAAAAATTCTATTACCTCTCAAACTAACTTAAGAGGTAACAGTTCCTATGTAGGTTACACTAAAGTATTAACTATTAACACCCAGTAATTTAATGTTCTCCAGACACGAATTGTCAGCAGCAACACGGTGATCCCACATTTCGGTAGCTGCAGCATTTTAATGTTAGCCTGTTTTATGAACTCTGACAGCACAATATTCTGGGGCAAGATGCTAACATCTCATATGCCACATAGTACCAAAGACGCAAGAAATTAACGCCCTTGTTAAAGGCTGATTTAAGAAAGAACTGCCCGACACTGAAAATGTTATTCTTGCACAGTACAATAGAAAAATTGACATGTTCAGATTATACACAATAAAATTTTCCTATCAACCGTCTGTGGCAAAAAAAGAAATACTGCTGAAAATCCTACTGTTTCTATGCATTACTCATCATACTCATTAGCATCTTAAAATTACACATACACTCTGTACACCAGTACTGACAGTTGTGACTCACTTCCACATACAAGCCACTCTTACAAAAATGACACTAGAAATAAATATCATTACAGGTACAATCATTGTTCATTGCATTGTTTGGAACTTGGTAAATCAACCCAAGCAACTTCCCAACATGGACATGACCTCAGGCTAGATGACATTTTTGTCCCTACAATTTCCATTAGATGAAAAATGGAGCAAAATAGGTATTAATAAACACTGTGATTGCATGCTGATCAACTGATAATTCATCCAACCCAATCTGGACCTCTGGCTTCAGTACACTCAGCACTGATTCATCAGAAGATGTTATGTCACACTTTGTTGACTATACCATACGTCATTTACTGGATCAGCAAACAAAGTTAAGTGGACTGTTCTGCATCTGCATGTATACGTCACATGCCACATTATAACACATCAAATGCAGTGTCCTGTACTGTTCACTGGCATCAGTAACAGTTCACTCTATTAGCTACACATTTAAAGACAAACCTAAGGTAATCATAAATGAGTGCTGAAGGAATCGTTAACTAGGAAATTTTACAGAATACGCATACTATACCGCACAAAGTACTCCAGCCATTCTGGTAGATTACAGCAGGGACAGTCATTGCCTGGAGAGAAAGAAAAAAGGAACATTAATTTTCGGTGAGGCTTTTAACAATGTACTTTAATAATTCTGACTTCATTTTGGAAAATTCCACAGATTAATAAAGTATCAGTTATGAGTCCCTAAACCTATGGAAATTAATTTACAGTTATGGACATATATTTTTACATTAATTCTAGTACCACCACGTAGAGCAGTTTTTCCTGATGCCATTATCTGTTCCAACATGGCTTCAAGGAAATACTTGCGTTCCCTTCACTGCATATGTATATGTATTTCTGGTATAAATGCTAATATTTCCGAATTGTTCCAGGCTAAGGTGAACTTCGTTAAAGTTCTCAGTATGATTACGGCTGAAAACTGAAGCAAGCTACAGTATAGAGAAGAAAATGCCTCTTTGTAAAATAATCTACCAATGTACTATATGAATAATTTAGTAACGAAATTCTATCTGGCCTTAAGAAAGGATAGTGTGTCATAGCCAAGTAAATATGTAACATGTAGGCCCAGCATTCCTAGCATCTGTTCAGTAGAAGTAGACGTCTTAAGCATGAAATTTGGGTGGAACAGTAGAGCCTTCCACCAACTTCTGGTGGCTCGATTTAGGATGAAAACCATATTACAGACTCAACCTGTCGAACATGTGGAAAGAAAGTATACGTAACATGCCTCAATATTAAACTGCATACGAACCGGAAGTCCTCATTTTATCGATCTTTATTTCACTGGTTAACACTTCTATTCCGTATCGTGCTTAAACTCTTTCGGTTCTGAACATATGTAAGTAGTAGTGCTAGAATCCTACCACTATCCTAAATCGGAAATAAACCACGTTTATACCTATGCCGCTTTACAGCTAACGTACTGTGCACAAAATGCAGGTATCTGTGCAGAGAAAAATGTAACTACAACTGAAGCCACATAAAATACCACATGCATACTAATTAATTCTACTAGCAATGCGTTCTTCATCACTCAACAGACTCTGCCGTCTAAACGATTTACAAAATACTATTTGCAAACTCTTACCATCAGCCATTACAAATTTGTGATTTGGTTATCAAACACTCAAACAGCAACTGCACCTGATACTGCAAGAATAGAACTGCGCTCCTCTACTCGCCAGAGGTAAGTGACTCATCTTTGCTTCAGCTGTACCAACATATGTAACTTTCCTACGCCATGTTTTGTGGTGTAATCGATTACATGCTGGATTATTTTGCACCAACAGTAGGTAATGATCATCATAAGCAAAATCGACAACAGAGATAAAAATAACGATGACAGGAAATTCACGAAATTCTACTTTAAAGACATAAATTCCAAAAATATCCGCAGCGGTAACGGAATAATAGTGAAGTATTTTGTCGATTGTTCAACCTGTTTCCGAAATATGGTACAACTAGCAACATTCGCTAAAAAAATGGAATGTAACGGTAACAATACCAATATTAACACCATTTAAATAACGAGCAGTATACGAAATAAAATATTATGGCCCGATTAAATTTTATGTTCTGCAGCCACGGCGGAGTGTGGTTATGTTGGCAGCGACCATTGAACACAGGGAAATATGTGGCGTTTGTCTTAATCTTTTTGTATTGGCGCAAATGATATATTATAAAATGTTTGATTGACGAGGGTAATTTATATACTGAGATGACGATGGTTTGTCCACTGAGCTATTCGTAAATTAAAGCGAGAGTGCTGAAAGGTATGACAAAACAAAATTGTGTAGTTTCTTTTCTTGAATGATCAACGACGACCAACACAGGTGTAGTCGACTGAGAAGCACGTTAGAGTCGCCAGTCAAATTTCCTAAATACAATCTGGCATGAGTATCGTAAGATAGCGTGAGATGCAAGTTTATCTGTAATCCGTCACGTGACGTCCCTCACGCGTTGTGGAGAGAGATCTTTGTCGAGACCGCCAAATTAGCGAAGAAGTTGCTAAGTAATGAGAATTCCATGAGAATCGCAGCTTGTTAGTTCTCTGGCAAGAAGTACAATATTATTAATAGTTAACTGTGTAGTTTTTCTAATAAGAATTAACTGACATATATACAGGACCCCTTAACAATTTTTATCTTCTGAGTTTTGTTTCAGAATTGTGGACAGCACTGTGCGGAATACATATTGTTTCAGTTTTACAACCAGGAAATATTTGTACAGACATTTGAGAGCTCTCCATGATATCGACGTAAATTAAAGCAAATAATGAAATGGATAACATGCCAGTATCGTACGGTATGTTTACGAGCATAGTTTCTTTCGATGGACACTACAAAACGCATAAGTCAGCGCCCCAAAAACTACTAAATAAAATTCGATACTATATTGTAGTGTAATATTCCAGTTTTATGCTTCAGATCTATAAATTTTATCAGCACGTATTCACACTCAATAAATAACATGCTTTTAGTTTTACATTTCTTACCGTACTTGTAAGTAGTCGTACACAGAGTGGTGTTTTTACATGTAGTACCAGAGAAGCGCGAAAACGTTAATGTATTGTGAACATGGTATGTAACTGAAAACACAAGAAATGGAGTTGGAATAGTAGGAATAAAACGAGAAATCTGCTCTTATCTCAGGCTTACGAAGATGCAGAGGATAAACTGACTGAACTGCTTCAAAAACGAATATGCTGGGTAGGCAGTACTGTGAGTGTACTGTCACGTGTGTGTGTGTGTGTGTGTGTGTGTGTGTGTGTGTGTGTGTGTGTGTGTGTGCCGAGCTTTTAAAAAGAATATTCAAACTGGAACCCTAATGCCCCCTCTCTATGTTAATTATTGGTGTTATGAAAATTATAAGATTTGAGTAAGTACTACCTAGGCTGTAAAGTTCTAAAAATTTTAATCATCTACTGGTTGTGTCAGAACATCAGCTTGTTGCTCATTTGTGCTATCGTACATCTACACAACTTATTCACGAAAGCTTTCCCCCTTGCAAGTAAAATTTTGAGATATATATGCTTAAGTTTGATGGAGCTGTGGGTTCCTGCAAAAGATTGTTAGGGGCATATTATCATGCAGTAAAACAGCTCTTTGATTGCCAGAAACACTGTTACCTAGTAATGTGCTGAGAAGCTTCACTAGTTGTTATACTAAAGGCTAAAAATTCTGATTCTGTTGATGACAGGGACACTGCAGTTTGTTTCTTAGATTCCCAGGAAACGTTACAATCCAAAACTTTGAAAAGATAACCACTTGTGGATTTCTAGGATTTCTATCTCCTCTGTGACCAGCCCATTCAGAGCGAACATAAACAATTATGATACCAGTATAGTTCTTATCCTTAGCACTTAACCAGCTCATTTTATGGTTCCCCTAATTTAATGCAATACAAATTTTACAACATTTCATAAACACAGACTAGCTTATTTTTGGTACCTGGTCACAATACTTATTGCTACATGAATATCTAGTATGGAGCGTAATGTGACACTCATCAATGATCCCATTAATTTTTTACATCAATTCTCAATGCCTTCATTTTCGTATTATTCTCTTTTCAACACACTTTACTACATGGGAACTGAAACAGAATTGCATTAATACATATCAAAAACTTTCCTTCACAATTAGTAACAGTACGCTTCATTAAATTTTGAAAAATTTCATTCCCAGATAGTCCCTAATCAGGCCTTAATCCTTAATTTTGAAGTTATCACTTAGTAACATCTGTAAGTCATCCATTCCACTTTGGGAAGTTGAAGCTACCAGCAGATCATCAATGTAAACAAGTACATTTTATTGCTCTTTTCAGTCTTAAATACAAGCAACCCTCATCATCACTGCTCACAAATCCTAAGTCAACTGTTACTTTGTCAAATTTAACATTCATAATTTGGGGGAGTGCATTAAACCACACAGTGTGTTTTTAAGTGTACATACTTTACCATTCATTTTATTCCAACATAGAGTAGGTAATTTAAGGCAAGTCCCCAACTATCTCCCCATATTGACGAGCAATACAAACATCCAGGAGATACCAGGTAGAGTTACTCTCATTTGTAGTGTGTCTACATGGAACGTACAAAAGATCTGTCAACTAGTCTTACCTTTAAATAATGTTAGTCGCATACATGTAATTAACTCTGAAATAAATTTGTAAGCTCTGCAGTTACTATATCCTACATATACAGCATCAAAACTACCACAGGAATGAAACAGTAATGGTGAATATCAGTCTTGGAATATAGTCTGAATATAAACATAATGAGGTACAATGCCCTTCTCTGTGCCAACTAGCACCATTTTCGAAACCATCAGTTGTGCAAAATCTGACTTGCGCTTTACTCACATTGCATCTTGAGAGCCATCGAACGAAGCAGCTAACCCTAAATCACAACAGGTTTTTCACCCAGGAAAAGGTGAATTGAAATGGGCATATGTGTTGCCACACCTCAACAAATTTATGTACAATCTTGAATTAAAGTAGCAGGAACTTGAATTGATTTACATGTATTCCTGAGGTAACTGGAGTAGTTGAGATACATTTATCCTGTAAAATCCGGATTCTTCTTAACTGCCAGCCTCCGGATTCTTCGAAACTGCCAGCCAGCCACACCTTGCCGAGTTCTATAGCCTTCTACAGGTTTTTCTCTCTAAATTTTACAACAGAGACCATGACACAGGTATTGTTATTTCAATGACAATGTATGTGAACATGGGAGAGGGAAGAATAAGATGTCATGTATAAATCCATCATTCAACCATCACTTGAATATTGTTTCTTGTTGTGGGAACTTTTCCTAAGTTAATTGACTGTAGAGACAGAAAAATTCAGAGAAGAGTTGCTGGCTTTGTCTCGTGTATTCATGGGCAGCGTTTGAATGTCACAGGAGTACTCAAGAAACTGCAGAGGGAGACTTAACAAGAAAGACATCTAAGCAACAGAAGTTTTCCTCTTAAAATTCCATTAGCCCTACCACGTGTTCCAGAATGAAAACAGACACATGTTATTCCAACATAAATGCAAGATGATGAGACTGGCCTCAAAATTAAAATAACTCAGGCTCATACAGTGTTGTAATGACACTCTTTGTATATTTCAGTAATATTACTTTTCTGGTCATGCAGATAAATGGAATGATTTGAGAATTTCTTACCACTAGGAATGTGCATTGTAATGTTATCTTTCCACCAGAATTACACAGAAAAGCAATATAAGAACATTTTCGTAGGTAAACATATAATCAGTGACATAAATGTTATCCAATAGTGAATGACCTCTCTGATCATGATGCACAACTAGCCATACTAAATTGTATCATACAAAACATACGAATAAATGACCAAACAACAGAAACTTTCAATGCAGTCTTACAAAAGATTCATTAGAAAATGTACATAATGTGATAGACATCAATTCCAGCGAGTTGAATGTATTTATATACTGGATTTGATCAAGCTCTAACAGTGGCTTTCCAAATGAAATGACAGAGTATGGTTCAAGTAAGCCCTGTATTATAAAAGGAATCAAAATGTGAGCAAGGGAAAGGAAACGGTTTGAAATGATAAAGTAGGACTGACTTTGTATTGTGAGAAACACTGTACTGTACTCAAGAAAGTGATCAAAAATCTCTGAATATTGACTGAAATCAACACCTGAGATAATAAAATTAAACCTATATGAGCAATAGCTAAAGGAGAAATCAGTTAAGCAGTGTGCTGACTTTAATTTCGAAGAATGTAGTCTATTAATACAAGATAGCCAGAGAGGCAATGTACTTAACAACCACTCCCTTGAAGTATGAGGGTTGATTATTTTCATAGGAATTTACACTGTTCGAAAGAAGAAACTTTTTAGCTCTATTTTTACACATAATTGTAACTTTTTCCATGGATTTTTGTAGATGCTGCTCCAATTTCTGATTCCCCATGCCGTAGAACTCTGCCACCAACCCGCTGAGGCATTTCACCTCTTCTTTTGCTTCATTGACATTCCTAAAGCGGTGGCCACCCATAAGTTCCTTTACCTTTGGGAATAAGTGTTAATCACAAAGCACATGGTCTGCACTGTAAGATAAGTGGGGCATGAAAGTCCTACCAAAGTTTGTCTAAAGTACCTGAGTTTGGTGGGAGACATGAGGTCGGGCATTATCGTGAAGCAGGATTACACCCTCTGCCAGTTGTCCTATCTGATGGTTATGCATAGCTTGCCTGAGTTTCCTTACTGTTTCAATATAACTGTATGTGTGATTGTTGTCCCAGGTTCCTTGAAATCCATCACCAGTATCCCTTTCCACCCCAAAAGACAGTCGTCGTGAATTTGTCAGCAGAAGGAGTTGGTTTAAACTTCTTTGCGACTGATGACCCTGAATGACGTCACTGTTTGGATTTTTCATTCGCTTTGGGAGTGAAATAAGCACCGACATTTCATATTCCATGACTGTGGAGTCCAACAATCCGTCCTTATCTTCTTGACACTGTTGAAGAAATGGGCCAACACAGCAAAGTCATATATCCTTGAGTTTTGCTGTCAGAATACACAGTACCCATCAAGGGCAACAATTGTGATACTCCAATTTTTCCATCAAAGCTCTTTCAACTCTACCGTAACAACTCCCAGGAATCTGAGCAAAATGTTCATGGATGGTGAACCTCCTGTTTTGAAGCATTTTGCATTGGACCATCTTGATAACTGCCTTGGAAGCTGAAGCTCTTCCACTTTGTTCTTCATTGTGGACCTCCTCCTGACTGGCACTAAACTCCGTGCACTATTTTCAAATGCATTGAACGGACATACACTTGTCACCATACACGTTTATCAGCTGACAATGAATATCCATGCATGGAGTCCCTTACATGTGCAAAAGCGAATTATGAATGAATATTGCATTTCCTTTGCTGATGGCTCCTTAGCCAATACAGCTGCACACAGCAGTGTTGACAGTTTTTCCTAGCACCTTAACAGTGCAGCTGGAGATCTTTGGGAATTTTAGTTCAGGATCAACACTCATAGTTCATAAGATCTGCATGGAAAGTTCAATACTGCAATTCCATCTCCAAATTCCCTCTTGCTTCCCTATACCCCTTGCTCAATGTACAAACTGAACAACATACAGGATAGGATACAATGCTGTCTCACCCCCCTCTCAACCACTGCTATTCTTTCATGTCCTATGACTCATAGCTACAGTCAGGTTTCTGTGCAAGTTATAAATAACTTTTCACTTTCTTTATGTTATCTCCGTTACATTCAAAATACCACAGCGTGTATGTAAGTCAACATTGTCAAAAGCTTTCTCAAACTCCAAAAATGCTATAAATGTATGTTTTCGTTTCTCTAACCTGTCTTTTTAGACAATTTGTATAGCTGGTATGGTCTCACATGGATCCTACACTTCTCCAAAAACCTCAATGATCTTGCTGAAGGTCGGCTTCCATCAGTTTTTCTATTCTTCTGTAAATAACCCACATCAATATTTTGTGACAATTACTTATTAAACTCTTAGTTTAATAATATTAACACTTGTCAGCATGTGAATTCTTTAGAATTGAAATTATTGTAGTCTTCTTGAAGTCTGTCTTGTACATCTTGCACACCAGGGAAATAAATATTCAAAGTCCTTATCATCACAGTATAATTTCATATTGTAACAGTACATTACACCTACATCTACATCTAATCTCTGCAAAGCACAATGAGGTCCATAGTGGAGGATATGTCCAGTGTACCAGTTATTACCATTTCTTCCTGTTCCATTAACACTTGGAGTGTGGGAAGAATGTTTGAATGCCTCTGTGTGTGTCCAGTAATTATTCTAATCTTATCTTCGCAATCCAGATGTGAGCAATATGTAGGAGTTTGTAATATGTCCCTAGAGTAATCACTTAAAGCCAGTTTTTGAAATTTTTCAGTATTCTTTCTCAGGATAAGTTACATTTGTCTTCAAGAGCCTTCCAGTTCATTTCCTTCAGTACCTCTGCAAGACTCTCCCACAGATTAAACAAACCTGTGACCATTCATGCTGCCCTTCTCTGTATATGTTCTATCTGGTATGGGTCCCACACACTCGAACAATATTCCAGAACCAGTCACACGAATGATTCCTAAGGAATCTCCTTTGTAGATTGGTTGCACTTGCCCAGAATTCTACCATAAACTGAAGCCTCCACTGCTTTATCCATGACTGAACCTATGTGATCATTCCATTTCATATCCCTAAAAAGTGTTACACCCAGGCATTTGTTATGAGTAGGGCAACTCCAGCAGTGAATCATTGATATTATCATCATAGGATGATTCTACACCCAAATCAGCACGCTTTGTACTCCCTAGCAAAAAGTCCTGAATCCAGTCACAAAATTCACTTGATACCCCATATGATCATACTTTTGGTAATAAGTATAGATATGGTACTGAGTGAAATGCTTTTCAAATGTCAACAAGCATTACATTACCTGATTGCATTGATAGAAGGCTTTCAGTATGTCATTGGAGAAACTAGGAGTAGGGTCTCACATGATCAATGTTTCAGGAATACATGCTGGTTACATTGACGGGATCATCCTGTTCAAGATATCTCATTACATTTGAGCTTCAAATATATTTAAAGATTCTACAACAAATCGATGTCAAGTATACTGGTTGGTAGTATTGTAGATCACTTTTACTGCCCTTCTTGTACATGGGAGTTCCCAGTGCATTTTTCCAGGAACAGGGGGCAGTTGAGTGATCTGCAATAGATTATATTTGGAAGAGAGGTATGGTGGCAGCAGGGGGGCGGGAGGGGGGGGGGAAGAGACAGGAAATAATTTGAAAATTCATTATAGAATCCAACAGGGATTCCATTGAGCCCAGGATACTTGTTCATTATTAATGATTTCAGCTTTTTCTCGACATCACTGAACTAATACTTATTTCACTCCTCTTTTGATTAGTACTAGGATTATATTGGGGTAATTCTTCTGGGATTTCCTTTGTAAAGGGACATTTGCAAACAGAGTTAAGTGTTTCAGCTTTTGCTTTTCTTCCCTCAGTTTCGGTTCCTGTCTCATTCACTAGCAACTTTGGTGCCACTAACAGCCTTTACATATGACCAGAATTTCTTTGGGCTCTGTGAAAGATCACAGGTCAGTTTTCTGCTATGGCACTGAAGGCTTCACACATTGCCCTCTACACAGCCAAATACGTTTCATTCCGTATCTCACTATCTATAGCCCTATGCTTTGTTTTACACCTATTATGCATTAATCTCTGTTTCCTACTGATTTTTTATGTAGTTTACAGGACATACAAAAATCTTTCTGCTTGTTTTAGTTGTTCTTTGTTCTTTGGTAATCATTGTTGCCACAAGTGCATCATGGTCACTGATACAATTTTTGATGTGAATATCCTCAAACGGGTCAAATCTACATGTTGCCATTAGATCCAATATATTGGCATGATGAGTGGGGTTCCAAACCATCTTTTCTCAGTAGGATTCAGAGAATGCATTTAGTAAAATTTCACATGACATCTTATCACGCACACCGCTAATTAAACTGTAATTTTCTCAATTAATTGTTGGGTGATTAAAGTATCTGCCAATGATTACTGTATGACTGGTGAACTCATACATATATAAACATACAACATAACATTAGTACTCAATACTATTTTGTGAACCAATATTAAATTCTTGCATTGAATAAAATGCCTGCTGTCTAAGCCAGTTATTTGTGGTGTTTTGAGTACAGTGTCAGACCTCACACATGTGCTGGCAGCTTGTTAAGTATTAGTAACTCTAAACCTAAGTGTATGTAACCAAGTCTGGCAGCTGGGATGTCAGTCTGCTTCTTTTAATTCCCCTGATGTTGATGAACTGTCATTGTACACGATGGTGTCCCCTCCCTATGTGTGTATTGAGCAATTTCGAATAAAGAGGGACACTACTATTTGTACTCTTTTTTTTTTGGGAGTATGGTGTACAATTCTTCAATTTTCAGTCTAGAATTGTATCTGATTGCCTTCTTTTGCCAACTAAGAATTTTTTTCTTGTTTGTCAGGAATTCTTTATTACAGTATTAATCAATTTAGATTAAAGAGGACAACAGAAATAGGAACCTTGGGCATTGAGCAATACACTGCATGCGGTACGGTAATTTTGTGTGTGTGTGTGTGTGTGTGTGTGTGTGTGTGTGTGTGTGTGTGTCATCTTTGCTACTCAAGAGTAGAGAATACTAGCAGTGCCCATAACTAACTGTGTACTGACTGACCCAAGGTGATTTTCACTTTGATACTTTAGTGTGGCTAAGTCTTTTCCAGCTGTAACATATGTGGTAGCATATGCGTATAGAGTGGACACAAACAAAATACCAATTGAC
This sequence comes from Schistocerca gregaria, assembly GCF_023897955.1. Classification (NCBI taxonomy): domain Eukaryota; kingdom Metazoa; phylum Arthropoda; class Insecta; order Orthoptera; family Acrididae; genus Schistocerca; species Schistocerca gregaria. The sequence goes on along the minus strand of NC_064928.1, from coordinate 129,476,854 downwards.
AAACAAGAAGCTTTGCACTACACCACTTGCGATATCCAGAACATTTGGCTTCCTATTGTTGAACCATATTTTTTTCTATCCCTCTTGTATGAGCTGATCAAAGAGAATTATGTGCAACAGAGTTGCTTTATCAGTACCATCGAATAGCTTTCTAAGATCCACTACCACAACAATAACAATTGACTGTGATTCAAATGCGCTAACACACAGAAGTTACCGGTAAATACAACAAAACCTTTCAAACCTGTGAATAAAAAATTAAAAATCCGTGAAAGCTGATAATGAATCAACACATGTAATAAAAGTGGCATGTCCCCGTATCTTGCTATAGCTGCGCACCCTATTCTTGTAGCGCCGTATTGGTTATATGGTATGGTAGCCCTTCATCCCACATCCATGAAAGTAGTTTTGTTTTGCAACTGCATGAATAGGTTTCTAAGATATAGATACCAAATGAGAGCTTCATATCAATGCACTTATTACAGAATGGTGCGAAGCAGCTGGGAATCAAGTGCCGAAGTTTCTGTGACTGGCCAGAGTGTTGCATAATGGCTTAGAATGTTTTGGAATGTTGTAAAGTCTTCCAGAAGGTTTGAGAACCTTCCAGAATGTTTCAGCACATTGTAGAGCAATGTTGAACATTTCATTACCCTGCTTTGTGTTGGTGGTCATCTCCAGGTCATACCCAAACCTTCAGATGTCTGACACTCAGATCAGTACCAAATATTGTGTGTCGATAGAGTGTCAACCAACACACCGACTTTGTTTGTACCGTGTGCTACCGTCCAAGAGAAGATGTGTAAACAGTCTAGGCAAAGAGTATCTATAAGCTCTAAATGTGAATATCTCTGGTAGGCAAATTGGTAGAGTGTCAGATCATTCTACTAAAGGTCACGTTTTCAAAACTCTCTAATGGCAATTTATTTTAAGAGATGAAATGTGAAATTCTTATATGGGAGAACATTTTTCTGCTATGTAAAAGGAGTTTTGAGAGTACGTAGCAGTGTTCTTTTGGCAGCCTGCTTTTGCTTCGTTAGTTGAAAGTAGCAGACCTACAGTGTACATCTGTATAAATAGGTATGGTTATCTATACAAATATACACTATAGGTTTGGTAGTTTGAACTAATGAAGCAAAAGCAGACTGTCGGAAGGTCATTGCTACAAACTCGGAAATGTCCTTTCCCTTTCCTTTACACAGGTATGTTCTGCCTATACTTTGTACTTCTGATTTTACTATTAATTACTGTTTATGCATCTTCTATTGGATGACAGCATACGTCACAAATTTCATCAGTGTTTTGGTTGATACTCTATCAACACACGATGTTTAGTACCAATCTGAGTGTCTGGCATTTGGAGGTTTAGGTGTGTCAGAAGTGTATATGTCGGCAATGGTGAGACTACTACTGCATTAGTTCCCATCTGTCAAATGCTTCTGGATTCAGTAAAAGTTGTGGACTCTGACCAGACACTCTTTGGATAACATATTAGTGATCAAAATAAACATCATACAAATAACCATCAATGCAGTTGACATTACTTTCCATTGCATGTTCGTGTCGTCGATATTCCTATGAGTAGTGTACGATGCAGTGCACTTGTGGTGATGGCAGATGCAGCTCAACTATCCTCAGTTCTGCAGAAAGTTCGAAAGGAATACCACACACAATCAGAACAAGAAGTTATAAACCAAAGAAACCGTAATTTCAAGTAGAAGTAACTTTATTTCTCAAGATGATGATGATACCCCTCTTATCACAAACATGAAGTTTGTCATGGTTCATTTATATTCTATGATCTATGATGGGAAGGGACTTTCTGATCAGTCCAGTAATTTTACTCAGGATTATTACTGATAACACCACAGAAAATCTTGTATCCTCTCACTGTGTTACTGTATTTTTGGAAAACTATTATGGTCAGTCAAGGGAAAGTAAAAATGAAATAATGTGAAGTGGGAGTGGATTGTTTAAGATAGTGAACTGTGTCGTAAGTGGCATTTTAGTGTGTTATGCAAGATTAACATTTATCTGGATGCTGTTATGTAACAGTGGAGAAGATACCGCTTGTGGTGAAGTGACAAGAAGGAAACAGAGTAGTGTTTAGCTTCACAACCTAAGAGAATGAGCAGATTGAGAAAAAAACAGATGAACAAAATCAAATTAGGAAAGAGGAACAAGTGAGACACTCAGCAAGCTGACACAGAGAAACTGCTGAAGAAACAACATTACGAAACAGAATACGTATAGTTACAATGAATTAAGTTCATGAAAGGCATCGATCATTCCATTATGATACCACTTAAGACTACAAACACAAACACGTCATCACTTGAAAAATTCGATCAAGTGCTTCAGGTCTGTGGCACCAAGAAATACTTTAGTGAAACACCAGGAATGTGTTCCTTGAGCAGAACATTTCAATTAATACTATTGTACGTGTGTCTACAAGAATTATAAGATGTCTGAGGAAAATCCCACATCAGAACATTTTCTACAAAATATGAAAGCAGGCAATACTTCCTTTGGAACAGCATCATTTTGTTTTATTCATAACCTCCGAACAATAACATAAATAAGCCTCTCAGTCCACATGTAACAAGACACAGAACAAATGATGTGAGTGGTACAACTAGAAGAACAGAGAGGCTCACTCAGTGTTGCTCTGTGCATTTATACACATAAGTCCCCGGCAGATGGCTTACTGGAGACTGCATGGCACCCACACCTCCCACAGGGGTCCTCCAGGAGCTGGCCTGGGCTGATACAGTTGGTGGCCAATTCAACCACGCATGCACAGTGGCATAATCTCTCTGCAGCCACAGTAACTAGTAGCAGCATACAGAATATTTCACTTCAAATTAGGTTACTGTAATTTTTCTAAGTGCATTCAACAGTGTGTGGAATGCTAAATCGTGGAGGTTGGTGATGTGTAGCAGTCATGAGAAGGCTGGCAGCTCCAAGTTGCTTCATATGCGGCAGTGCCAGAGGCATGCTGGCCGCAACTCTGTCTAGGACATTTCACACAGAGACACTCAGGAAATGTGGCAGTTATCAGCGTAATTGCCCTGGGAGCTCACCATACGAACTGGTTTGGTGACTGCAGCTGAACTGCCATTTTGTGGTTGTGCACTGGCATAAATACTATTGCGTAATGTGGTCAAGGTGTGACTTAACACTGAGCACGTGACATCGCATCAGGAAAACAGGGCCAGTGATTGCAGCACCATGGTCGAGCACCCACACTCTACTGGCAGTGAGCCTGATGTCTCTTGTGGTGGTTGCCTCATATTCTGCAGATAACAAATTGGCCTCTGTGGTTATTGTCTGGAATGTGTACTAAGATACAAGGTGAGTGCAGGCCAGGTTTAGCTAGAAGGTATTTGTGTCAGCTGTGACAGACAACATGGCCACCCACTGGATGTTGACATATGGCTAGTTGGCGAGTGGCTGAGACAGGCCAGTTTTTCTGAACTCCAGAGACAGGATCTCACCACCTGCCATGCTCGCATGTCAACAACCTCACTGACTTAATATCCATTAGCAAATTCCACTCCTTCTTTTTTCTTTACTATACCCCCTCTTCACTCACCATCAATTTTTGTTGTCTCATACACTGTCAAGTGGCTACCCCTTCACGAATGCCTACACTCACTATAACCACACATGGGTGTCTCTCACACTAACTTTCTTCAGTATATCCTCCTCTCCTCCCCAAGGAAAGAACTACTTGTTCCTAAAGCAAGACCAATGTCATCACTTCTACTTTTTTGTGTTTATATTCACAATGCTAAACATTTGACCTCTTGAAGTAAGTGCTGGTTGTGCATGATGTTACATAGATGCTTAGCTTGAAGCAGTAGAAAATAACAGCAGACAGATAATCTTATAAGAAACGCAGAGGCTTTTTCCAGAGATAATACTTCTCACCTACCATGATTTGTTATTAGTATAATTTACAGTAGCAGTGTGCAGTGGCTCCTTCTGCTAGTTCATGTGTAACTGATAATTATCAAATTTTTTGGGTGGCATCTTCACACCCTCAATGCCTTTCCTAAGGGTGACTCAGGTGTGTTACCTGGACAGTATTTTTATACTCACCATGAGTCATAAATATACAAAATTTGACTGAAACTGCTGGAAATTATCCTGAGCTAAGCTTCTGTGTCACCCGCTCTTTGCTCGTAACCCTATGGATGGCGTGATTGTTTCCTCACAGGAACTATGGCAGGCTGAGCACAACTCATTAAAGCTTAATTGTAATCAGTTGAATGGTATGAAGACAAATAGAAGACAAACAACAGAGGGAGTACAGGCTTCTTCAAGATGCAGAACCGAGAGAGAGCAAGAAACCTCAGTATGCACAGATGGTGTGTCTTGTGGCCGAGGTCCAGTAGTAGGGTTTGAGCCCAAGGGATACCATGGAGAGGGGTCCTGGCGGGGAGGGGGGGGGGGGGGGGGGGGGTGGAGTGCAATCTCTGGCAGGTGCCAAAGAATGGGGCCACTTCTTCAGCAGGGGAGGGGAAGTGGCTCCTCAAGGGGAAGGCATGGGAAGTGCAGAGGACAGTGAGGGGGTGGGGCTGTTGTAAGGAAGAGGTACAAGTGGGAAAGGATGTTGTTGTTGTCAATCCAAAAAGTGGTTTGATGCAGCTCTCCATGCTACTCTATCCTGTGCAAGCTTCTTCATCTCTGAGTAGCTACTGCAACCTACATCCCTCAATCTGCTTACTGTAATTATCTCTTAGTTGCCCTCTATGATTTTTAACTCGCACACTTCCCTGCAGTACTAAATTGGTGATCCCTTGCCTCAGAGAATGTCCCCTACCAACCAATACCTTTTCTGGACAGATTGTACCACAAAATTTCCCTTCTCCCCAATTCTGTTCCATACCTCCTCATGAGTTATGTGCTCTAGCCATCTAATCTTCAACATTCTTCTGTAGCATCACATTTCAAATGCTTCTATTCTCTTCTTGTCTAAAGTGTTTATCATCCATACTTCCCTTCCATACATGGTTACATTCCATACAAATACTTTCAGAAAGGACTTCCTTACACTTAAATCCTTACTCAACATTAACAAATTGCTCTTCTTGAGACTGCATTTCTGGCCATTGCCAGTCTTCATTTTATAGCCTCCCTACTTTGACCATCAGTTATTTTATTGCCCACACAGCAAAGCTCATCTACTACATCAACTGTCTCAGTTCCTTATATAATTCCCTCAGAATCACCTGATTTAACTCGACTACATTTCATCATCCTTGTTTTGCTTTCGTTGAGGTTCATCTTATATCCTCCTTTCAAGGTACTGCCCATTTCGTTCAACTGCTCTTCCAAGTCCTTTGCTGTTTCTGCCAAAATTGCAATGTCGTTGGCAAAGGATGTAATGGAGCAAAAGTTGATGAAAGTGGCACCAGAAGGAGTCCCATGTTTTTGTCAAGGGAAGGCTGCCGGGTGATACAAGCAGCATTCAATGGCCACTCACAATTCAAACAGAGAACAATTTGAGAATGGCCAATTTTTTTCAGGTTCATATGCTTTATGGAGAAAGCAACCACCCAAATACCACCCATTCTGATCAGGGGCTCTCCCCATGGGCTCCACCTAGCCACAGCAAGGACTGCCTAGCACGGCTGCCATTTTCGGGCAGTCTTATGCTCCAGGAAGACAAGCAACTATTCCTCAGCTTTCATGGGTTGGGAATTGCTCAGGTATCAGTAGTGTGATCCCTGTGTTGTCAGGAGACTTGGCCAGATGGGTACATAACAGTCCCACCACACGACTCTCTACACGTAATAGTGACCTAGCAGGGTGGAGGGGGAGCTATGACAAGGAAGGAAGAGGGGTGGGAAGGGAGAGAGGAATTCATACCATAGACACTAGGGAGAGAGTTCTTGACCAAAAGGCTCAGACTAGAAAAAGAAAATTTAAACTTGGTCGTCAAATGTTAATAGGGGACCTACACACCAGAAAGGATGAAAGAACAGGCAGGAGGAACAAAACTGCAAGCAATACAGGGAACCAAGTGGATAGCCAGATTGCCATACATCAGAACACAGAAGAAGGGGGCAGCGGGGAAGGAGCGAGGATAGGGAGAGAGGGACAGGGTGCAGGAAATTCAGCCAGTAAAGGAAAAATGAGCTGCAATAACGCAGGAACCAGTATGCACCACATAAAATCTCGTGATAAAAATGTGAGCCCCCTGAGAGGACCGAACAAATCTTTTAAATTTTTCTTAATGTATTTAACTGATGACAAACAAACAGAATTTCCATTCTCAAATGTTATTTATGAATATTTTGAATTTTTCTCAAATGGTTTAGGATGTTGTCAAATGTTTTGGAGCATTCACAGCGTTCTTTAAAGAAACTGTAACTGGGTACAGAATGCTTCATTTCAAATTAAGTTATTCTTGATTAATTATGTCGATTTAAGAATGCTTAAAGATACTCTTGAGTGCATTTTTGGAGTATGAAATGCTAACTATTTTATGATTGTTTAGTTTTTACTTGTAGTATGTTTTCAAATGCTTTTGAGTTATCCTGAATGTTTCCAGGAATTAAATGAAATTAGGCCAAGCAAAGTCAGTCTGTTTCATCTATTAGACCAATTCAGATAAAGAAAATACACATCAGTTCTGAAACAGTGTTAAGGTTTGAATGCAACAAGTAATATTCTGAATCACCAGTTCATGGAAAAGTAACAAAGCAAAAATTTGAAGAATCACATTACAGAATGAGTCCCCAAGTCCAAATACGCTAGTTGGCCACAATACTGTGTGTGAGGTGCTAAATCGTGGAAACCAATTATGTGTGGCAATGACAAGAAGGCTTCGCTGTCCCAAGGACATGCTGGCTGCATCTCCGTCCACAATCAGTTTTGGAAATGCAGGACAACTGACAGAGAGACACTGAGGAACTGTGGCAGTAGTCGGCATAACTGTCCAGAGCACTCATGACATGAACTAGATCGATGTCTGGGACTGAACAGCCATTCCGTGATAGTGCACTGGCGTGAATACCACCATGGCACGGAGATAACGGTGTGACCTGCTAATGGACACGATACGATGTCAGTAAAACAGAGACTGTGATTGCAGCAATGTGGTCAACATCCACACTCTACCACCAGCAGAACAGGTGCCTCTCATTTCGACTGCCACAGATTTCACAGACAACAATTCGGCCTCTATGGCCACTGTCTGCAAAGTTTGCTAAAATATGAGGTGAGCGTAGATTGGGGTTTAGCTTACAGACAATTGTGCTGGCTGTGGCAGGTAACACCTGAAGCATGGCCACCCAGTGGGTAGGGATGTATGGTCTATTGCTGAGTGACTGAGACCAAACAGATTCCCTAACTCCGTAGACAGGAGCTCAACATCCAACATACTCAGACCCCAACAACCTTCTAGAGTACACATCCATTTGCGCATTCCACTCCCACTTTTTTTGATTATGCTTCCTTTCCACTCACCATCCAGTTTTTCTTGTCCTTTCTGATGAATTCCTAATCTATCTTTACCTCTCTATCTGCCCTCATCTCTGGACTGAAGCAGACACAGTGGGAGCCAGTATACTATCTTTCACCTTGTACTCTCTCTCGTGTCTCCCCCTTCGACTTTGCCTACCCTCACCATAACCACAAGTGGGTGTCTCCCACACTGGGCCTACAGTTCCTTTATGACTTTCTTCAGTCTATCGATCTATCCTCCTAAAGGAAGAAGCTAATAGTTCCAAAAGCAAGAATAGTTTCCTCATTTTTAATTCTATACGATTCTATTCACCTCTTGAAGTAAGTGCTGGCCATATGTAAAGTTACATAAATACTTAGTGTTTAGCATCTACATCTACATCTACATCCATACTCCGCAAGCAGAGGGTACCCTGAGTACCTCTATCGGTTCTCCCTTCTATTCCAGATTTGTATTGTTCGTGGAAAGAAGGATTGTTGATATGCTTCTGTATGGGCTCTGATCTCTCTGATTTTATCCTCGTGGTCTCTTTGGGAAAGATATGTAGGAGGGAGCAATATACTGCTTGACTCTTCAGTGAAGGTATGTTCTCGAAACTTTAACAAAAGCCAGTACCGAGCTACTGAGCGTCTCTCATGCAGAGTCTTCCATTGGAGTTTATCTATCATCTCCGTAACGCTTTCGCGATTACTAAATGATCCTGTAACGAAGCGTGCTGCTCTCCGTTGGATCTTAGCGCGCGCTGCTCTCCATTGGATCTTAGCGCGCGCTGCTCTCCGTTGGATCTTCTCTATGTCTTCTATCAACCCTATCTGGTATGGATCCCATACTGCTGAGCAATATGCAAGCAGTGGGAAAACAAGCATACTGTTACCTACTTCCTTTGTTTTTGGATTGCATTTCCTTAGGATTCTTCCAATGAATCTCATTCCAGCATCTGCTTTACCGACGATCAACTTTATATGATCATTCCATTTTAAATCACTCCTAATGCGTACTCCCAGATAATTTATGGAATTAACTGCTTCCAGTTGCTGACCTGCTATTTTGTAGCTAAATGATAAGGGATCTATCTTTCTATGTATTCGCAGCAAATTACACTTGTCTACATTGAGATTCAATTGCCATTCCCTGCACCACACGTCAATTCGCTGCAGATCCACCTGCATTTTGGTACAATTTTCCATTGTTACAACCTCTCGACACACCACAGCATCATCTGCAAAAAGCCTCAGTGAACTTACGATGTCATCCACAAGGTCATTTATGTATATTGTGAATAGCAACGGTCCTATGACACTCCCCTGCGGAACACCTGAAATCACTCTTACTTCGGAAGACTTTTCTCCATTGAGAACGACATGCTGCGTTCTGTTATCTAGGAACTCTTCAATCCAATCACACAATTGGTCTAATAGTGCATATGCTCTTACTTTGTTCATTAGACGACTGTGGGGAACTGTATCGAACACCTTGCGGAAGTAAAGAAACACTGCATCTACCTGTGAACCCGTGTCTATGGCCCTCTGAGTCATGCGGACAAGTATCGCGACTGGGTTTCACACGACTGTCTTTTTCGAAACCCATGCTGATTCCTACAAAGTAGATTTCTAGTCTCCAGAAAAGTCATTATACTCGAACATAATACGTGTTCCAAAATTCTACAACTGATCGATGTTAGAGATACAGGTCTATAGTTCTGCACATCTGTTCGATGTCCCTTCTTGAAAACAGGGATGTCCTGTGCCCTTTTCCAATCCTTTGGAATGCTACGCTCTTCTAGAGACCTAAGGCACACCGCTGCAAGGAGGGGGGCAAGTTCCTTCGCGTGTTCTGTGTAAAGTCGAACTGGTATCCCATCAGGTCCAGCGGCCTTTCCTCTTTTGAGCAATTTTAATTGTTTCTGTATCCCTCTGCCGTCTATTTCGATATCTACCATTTTGTCATCTGTGCGACAATCTAAAGAAGGAACTACAGTGCAGTCTTCCTCTGTGAAACAGCTTTGGAAAAAGAAATTTAGTATTTCGGCCTTTAGTCTCTCATCCTGTGTTTCAGTACCATTTTGGTCACAGAGTGTCTGGACATTTTGTTTTGATCCACCTACCGCTTTGACATAAGACCAAAATTTCTTAGGATTTTCTGCCAAGTTATAACACTAGCGTCTGCTACTGCTGTACCATAACCTTAAAGCTTGAAGCAGGTCGTGAAATAAAACTATTTTATCCAAGCAATTATGGTACAACACAACAGAGCAGTGTTACCCTCTGAGAGGAATTTTGTTATGTTGTCCGTGTTGTACCTAACGGATGTGGCTTATTGGAAATGAAAGTCAGAATTACATAAATATATGAACAGAAACAAACAAAATTTTGCCTATCTGCACTGTTCAACAGGTAAAGAAAACGGTTGCCAGCCTAACTAGGCAAGTGAATGATTAACATTCTCATTCAAGAAAATAGTTATTAATAGCTTTAATGGATAAACACAAACTATATTTTGTCACACGCGAGTACAATGAACTCTTGACACATACATATGTTTATGGTACGATTGAAACTAACAGTTAGAGCAGCACAACCTATTTGCAAAATTATAACAGATACTGGAACACACTATTACTTCAGGGCTTACACAAACTGAATGGTCTTTAGAACATTATTACTATTCCCGGCAGAATCATTAATTGGATATAGGTTAAGTCTCTCTTAGTTAAATACTTTACTGTTTAAAATGAAAGTTAATTGGAATCCACTAACAGGTTGCTTCTCACTATCATTTGAATACAGAAATGTTTTTCATAATTAGTGGTCTTCCCATTACTTGTTACTTATCATTAACACAATAGATAAACTGTGGATCCTGTTATATTATTAATATGCACTTCCAATACACAAAAGAGACAAACACTTGGTAAACATGGGTATATAATGTTTCACACTGCAGTTTTCCACTTTTACTACATTGAGAGACAAAATTAACATATATGTAAGATACTGACACACCTTCTGCGATTTACAACAGGCAGTAATGTGATCATTTACTAAGCAAAACTTTATAAGCCTCAGACTTAAGAACTCTTAATTTGAAGTTGGCAACAATACATTAATAAGCATTTTTACTAGGAAAATGGGCTTTAATGTTCTTTCAATAAGGACACTCAGAAGTCACTTTAGTTGAAACGGAGAGGAACCTGAGAGGTGTTATGATAAGGAAAAAATCAGGGTTGGTACATAAATTCAGTTATAAGTTACCTTATATTTGTGCACACTAAAACATCCGATGAGCTGATCCATCACTGTACATTATTATAGCACTCCGATACAGTGATTGCGCAATGTGGTGGCAACTGCATGGTGGTAGATGAATTTGCAGGTAGAATTGCTGGACTCTGTCATTTCTTGGTGGCGATGATAGATACAAATTCCAGAATAGTTCCAGCTATTTATCCATCCATCCGAGGCATTGTAAAGTAGCAGAAAAAAAGCCTCTCTCGGAACCAGCACAATATGCAAGATTCACATGGGAGTGCACAGTTTGGTGGCTCGATCCCTGACTCGTAGCTCGTCCTCGACTGACTCTTGTTTCACCTTTTCTACCTAGGCCAACCACAATTTGCGCACACTACACAGTTCCGTTCCCGAGGGGAACCACAACACCTTTTACATACAAACTAACTAAGAACCCTAAGTGAGGATCAGCAGTTTACATTTTTTTTGTGTCATCAGTCTACTGACTGGTTTGATGCGGCCCACCACGAATTCCTTTCCTGTGCTAACCTCTTCATCTCAGAGTAGCACTTGCAACCTACGTCCTCAATTATTTGCTTGACGTATTCCAATCTCTGTCTTCCTCTACAGTTTTTGCCCTCTACAGCTCCCTCTAGTACCATGGAAGTCATTCCCTCATGTCTTAGCAGATGTCCTATCATCCTGTCCCTTCTCCTTATCAGTGTTTTCCACATATTCCTTTCCTCTCCGATTCTGCGTAGAACCTCCTCATTCCTTACCTTATCAGTCCACCTAATTTTCAACATTGGTCTATAGCACCACATCTCAAATGCTTCGATTCTCTTCTGTTCCGGTTTTCTCACAGTCCATGTTTCACTACCATAGAGTGATGTACTCCAGACGTATATCCTCAGAAATTTCTTCCTCAAATTAAGGCCGGTATTTGATATTAGTAGACTTCTCTTGGCCAGAAATGCCTTTTTCGCCATAGCGAGTCTGCTTTTGATGTCCTCCTTGCTCCGTCCGTCATTGGTTATTTTACTGCCTAGGTAGCAGGATTCCTTAACTTCATTGACTTCGTGACCGTCAATCCTGATGTTAAGTTTCTCGCTGTTCTCATTTCTACTACTTCTCATTACCATCGTCTTTCTCCGATTTACTCTCAAACCATACTGTGTACTCATTAGACTGTTCATTCCGTTCAGCAGATCATTTAATTCTTCTTCTTTTTCTCTCAGGATAGCAATGTCATCAGCGAATCGTATCACTGATATCCTTTCACCTTGTATTTTAATTCCTCTCCTGAACCTTTCTTTTATTTCCATCATTGCTTCCTCAATGTACAGATTGAAGAGTAGGGGCGAAAGGCTACAGCCTTGTCTTACACCCTTCTTAATACTAGCACTTCGTTCTTGATCGTCCACTCTTATTATTCCCTCTTGGTTATTGTACATATTGTATATGATCCGTCTCTCCCTATAGCTTACCCCTGCTTTTTTCAGAATCTCGAACAGCTTGCACCATTTTATATTGTCGAACGCTTTTTCCAGGTCGACAAATCCTATGAACGTGTCTTGATTTTTCTTTAGCCTTGCTTCCATTATTAGCCGTAACGTCAGAATTGCTTCTCTCGTGCCTTTACTTTTCCTAAAGCCAAACTGATCGTCACCTAGTGCAGTCTCAATTTTCTTTTCCATTCTTCTGTATATTATTCTTGTAAGCAGCTTCGATGCATGAGCTGTTAAGCTGATTGTGCGATAATTCTCGCACTTGTCAGCTCTTGCCGTCTTCGGAATTGTGTGGATGATGCTTTTCCGAAAGTCAGATGGTATGTCGCCAGATTTATATATTCTACACACCAACATGAATAGTCATTTTGTTGTCACCTCCATTAATGATTTAACAGCAAACAAATACAATAAATAAAACAGAACATTTGCACATATTGACATTTCTAGCAAAAATTATTCACACAAAATTACAATTATATACAGTTTGTTTTGTTCCCTCCAAATGGGACAAAGAATTTAAATGACAGATATACTACATTGCATAGAATCAAATCAAGACATCAAAGTTTTTACAAAGAAAGGAGTATATAGTTCTGTGTTATCTATTCACTTTTTGCTAAACAGAAAAATCTTCCTACCTTTTCTTTTAATATTTCTATTTACAGGTGAAATCATTGATGCAGTAACCACTTTATGATCGCTGATTCCCTGTTCTGCATTAACTGTTTCAAATAGTTTGGGTCTGTTTGTCACCAAAAGGTCTAGTATGTTATTTCCACGAGTTGGTTCTCTGTTTAAGTGCTCAAGGTAGTTTTCAGATACAGCACTTAAAAAAATTTCGCTGGATTCTTTGTCCCTGCCACCTGTTATGAACGTTTGAGTCTCCCAGTCTATATCCGGCAAATTAAAATCTCCACCCAGAACTGTAACTTGGTGGGGAAATCTACTCGAAATATTTTCCAAATTATCCTTCAGGTGCTCAGCCACAACAGCTGCTGAGCCAGGGGGTCTATAGAGACATCCAATTACCATGTTTGAGCCTGCTTCAACCGTGACCTTCACCCAAATTACTATTATTTCACATTTCGGATCTCCGTCAATTTCATTCGATACTACTGCACTTCTTATCGCTATGAACATGCCTCCACCTTCACTGTCCAGCCTGTCTCTGCGGTATACATTCCAATCTGAGTTTAGGATTTCATTACTGTTTACGTCTGGTTTCAGCCAACTTTCTGTCCCTAGTACTATACGGGCATTGTGACCGTTTATTAATGAGACCAGTTCTGGGACCTTTCTATAGACGCTCCTGCAGTTTACTATTAGCACATTAACATTGTTATTCCGTGTTGCATTTTGCCTACTCCTACCTTGCCGCGTCTCAGGAGGCGTCTTGTCGGGCCTAGGGAGGGAATTCTCTAACCTAAAAAACCCCCATGTGCACTCCACCAGTACTCCATTATCCTTGTAGCCGCTTCTGGCATGTAGTGCACGCCTGACCTATTCAGGGGGACCCTACATTTCCCCACCCGATGGTGGAGGTCGAGAAATTTGCACCCCAGAATCGTCTGAGCCTCTGGTTTAAGAATTTGACTCGGCTCCAAACCAGAGGACCGCGATCGGTTCTGGGAATGATACTACAAATAGTTAGCTCTGATTCCACCCCATGAGCGAGGCTTTCCACCTTCACCAACTCTGCCAACCGCCTGTACGAACTGAGGATGACCTCTGAACCCAGACGGCAGGAGTGGCAGGAGTCATTGGTGCCGACATAAGCAACAATTTGCACTCGGGTGCACCCAGTGCTATCTATCGCCGCCGGCATGGCCTCGTCCACATCTCGAATGAGACCCCCCTCCCCGGCAACCAGACAGAGTGAACACTGGCCTTCTTCCCCGACCTTTCCACTATTTCCCTAAGTAGGTAATAACAGCAGACTGACCATCAAAGAAGAAGCAGAAATGCTTTTTCCAGAGCTGATACTTCTCACCTGTCACTGTTTGTCATTAGTATAATTTACAGTAGCAGCTTGCAATGGCTTCTTCTGCTAGTTAATGTGTAACTTATCATATTTTTCAGTGTCACATCTTCACACTCACAATGCCTTTCCAAACAGTGACTGGGTTATGATGCCTGGACAGTATTCTTATACACATAATGAGTTATGAATATACAAAATTTGACTGAAATTGCTTCAAATGCTTCTGAGAGCCTTCCGTGTCACCACCTCATCACTCCTACCAAAATGAGCTTTAAGTGGTTGTTGTATAATAATAATAATAATAATAATAATAATAATAATAATAATAATAATAGAAAAAATTAAAGGATAGTATAATCACATTATTAGTAAATGATCTGTGTGTGTGAAATAGTGCTATTATGAAGGAAATCCTACCAACTTGGCTCCACTTCATGTCAATAAGAATACGTAATACTGTTTTTAAGTCTTCTCTTATTCAGAATTACATCTAATACACAACACTTGTAGCATGTCATACTTTGAGCAATACATCTCAACCATCCTTCTACATATGAGAGAGTGAAATAAAAGGATGTAAAAAGAAAAGTGAATCATGTTCTTTGTTCGTTTGTCTCCTCCTTGTATTGCTAATACAATTTACTTACCGTCCCATCTTCATTTTGCTTAAGGTTTTGCATGACATTACTCCATCTGCGATCTTGCTGTTGTATAGTTGTCATTTGCTTAGAAAACTTGTAATCATACGGTTGTGTTACACCTTGCCTTTATAACATTTTTAATTTCTTTATCTTGCTCTGTTAGTTCATTAAATTCGTCAAACTCTTCTGGTAACCTAGGCATCTCCTTCAACATCCTTTGATATAAACGAGCCTGACAGTGAAATCTTGTAAATATAGACACCACCCAGCTAAGCTATGGTGCAATTATTTACATGTTAAATGCAATGACAGTTAATGATGATCACAGCAAACTTTGGTATTTTTACCCAATAAAAAATATTCAGACTTTTTAAATGCCCATATTACAGCTAAAATTTTCAATTCTGACACTGAGCAAGATCTTTCTGCTTCTGATAATTTTCAACTAGCAAAACTGATGACCATGGGTACTACTTCACCTTCTCGCATCTGGAACAAGCATGCCCTCAGTCCCTGAGATGATGCATCCGTGCATAGACAAACATAATTGGCCATGTAAGTGGTGCTAGAATGATTGCATAAAATAATGCTGCTTAATGTTATTAAATTCCTCCTGACACTTATCATTTCATACCCAAGGCCAGGATACTAGTCCTAAATAAGCTATTAGTTGTTTTTTTATTCCTTGGAGCTGGACAATTGCATATGGCATGAAGTTATTTCAGGTCAAGTAATACAGCTTGTTCTGACACATGTTCTAAAAATTTGACTTGTTTCTTACCAAAATTGGACTTCCTTAAATTGTCTGTTACTCCGTAATCTGCCAATAGCTCAACTACCTGTCCAGTCATCCTGTTATGTTCTTATCAAGTGGGTGTGGCTTATTAACATGCTGTCTACATAAACAGTGACCTTGCTAAGCAATTCTGGTACTAAAACCTTGTCCAGTGCCAATATAAACATGCCTGCACTGGTGTTCAGTCCAAAAGGTAGAACACAGAATACATACCTCCTGCCACAACAAACAAATGCTGTATCTTATCGACTTTCTTTGTGGAGCTTTCTTTGCCAGTAGGACACTTTGAGGTCGAGTATATTGAAGTATTTTGTATTGTAATACTTCAAAAGCTGTTTGTCCAAGTTGTCTGGTCTCATGTAGACTGTTACTAAAATCTTATTGATACCTCTAGCATTGAGAACTAACCTTACAGACCGATCTGATTTAATTACTGGCAATATATGACTCCAATAGGGTGAAAATGAAGAGAGTATAATTTTCCATTTAATCATATGATTGACCCCTTCCCTTACTGCCTCTCGTTTTGCCCATGAAATAAGATATGACAACACACAAAATATTTCATGCGGATAAACTTCAAAATTGTGTTCATAGTGTTTTATTACTCCAGGCTTCTTACTGAAAACATCTGCATACTTGAACAACAACTCTGAAAGTTCTTGTCATTGCATATCATTTAGTATCTGTAGTTCACATAGTGTCTGCAAAAATTGTGGATAGTCATGTGACATTTTTGGTCATATTTATGTTATTGTAGTTACCTGTAATTCCAGTTGGTATTGCTCAGGTGTTGGAATTGTGGTTAAGTTTACATTTTGCACTATACAACTGTCACCTGGTACCTGCTATAGGACTTCATTTGTGGATAAATGCCGACAGGTTGTGGTGTGCTCCATGATCTGGTTTTATTTTCTTCTGAAAGATTGCCGATCCTACCTTCCACAGCTTATAGGTTAGTGGTTAATGTTTATCTTGCACACTATTTCATTTTATTTTTTTCTGAATAGCTTGTTCTACTGCATCTATGTATAACTCAGTCTGTTACTACCTAATGTTTAGAAGTCCGTTAAGTCAAAGGAACATTTTGTATGTAACTGTTTGTACAAGATACATTTAATATGGAGACTAGAATTCACTCATTTGTTTAATATAGAAGAATCTAGGTAATCATTGAAATATATTATTTGTTTTAGGATGAGAGTTTTAATTGTTAATTTATCAAATAATCTTTTTAAACAATGCTGGGGATTGGTAAGAAAGTATAAATAGTTACAGACATGTTGACAATGTAGGGCAGTCTGGTTTTGGTTTTTGATCAATGAGCATGTCAGTGGTGTACATTCTTCCTTTGCACGTATATTTTGGGATTATTACCTAATTTATCTATATGAACAAAAATGATTTGCCAAGTGTGTTGATAAGCGTACAACTCGAGGACGGCTGGACCAATTCGGCAGTTTTTTTTTGTGTGTGTTCATAATTCTCAGGACAAGGTTTCTATGAAATAAAATATTTGGAAAATTTGAGAAAAACAAAGGGCGTTTTCATTGTGTCAATGTGTTTGTACTGCATACAATCATGATGAGATTTTGCTCTCTCTGCCTTGAATCCAAGAGGAAGGTCATAGTCTGTATAAAATTTTGTTGGGTGCATGGCAGAGGTTACTTTACCTGACGGAATTCGACAAATTGTACGTTTTTATTCCGATCATGATGAAATTTGGCACACTATATTCAAAGCAGGATGATGGGCGCTGTCTGCCTAAAATTCTGAACGGTGCGTGGTGGAGGGTACTTTACTTACACATCTAGACCAACACCCCCTTCATCGTTATCCCGTACAGTACAGTGAGCTTTTAAGGCATAAAATCATGCTAGAACTAAATGTAGGGTTGGCTCCTTGTCACCCTCAAGATCAACTGTGGCTTCTTTAAACGGCTTAAGAAATGCTATAAGCTGGCCAGTTATATGGTGGTCATAACCCAGCATCTTATCAGAGGCTTCTTTGCTATGTAACACAGCCTTCACTGAATCTGAGAATGCACTGATACAAGCATGTCAAAATAACTATTCCAACAGGTTTAAACCCACTGCTTTAAAGATGAGTTCAGTCTCACACAGAGACCTCTTCTCTTGAAGTAGGAAACCATAGCCCGCACTGTATTAAGAATGGCTAATATATTTGGAGCATTTTCTTTCAAAAACTGTTCCCTCAGGACATGTTTCAAGACTGTGTTTATGCTATGAGCCATGCACGGAAGGCGCTGATATATTTCGAGAGCTTTGACACTGTTACTGCCCTGGTGTGTGGCAAACATAATTTTGGCAATGTCTTCACGAGAAACACCCAGTTTCTTAGTGATCTTCCAACTCGTTCGGATATTCTAGCCAGTTTTTGGGCAGTCAGGAAATGCAGAGCACATCAGTACATATTTATTCACACGCCAGTCTGAATTTATGTAATGCATTGTCACAGACATGTAATGCACTCCTTTGTAATTGTCTGTCCATAGATCAATTGTACTGGCACATATACCAGAAAGAATCGCATGCACTATATCTGGGAGCATTTTGCTGTGCACTTTATCAGCAAAGATTTGAACTTTCCTAGCTGCTGTCACTCGGGAAGGCATAATATTTTTAGTATCAACTGAGCCATATTTTTTACCTATGTCGATCAGTGTCTGACCTAAATTAAGAAATCCTTCTCCCTCTATACTGCTGAATGGTCTCAGGTCCTTAGCACACATTTCGATGTACTTTTCGGCCACTAAATCTTTGTCCTCTTTCAAGATATTTACGTAATGAGGGAACCGCTTGTCAAATTTGCACATGTCTTAACATTCTCGAGGTTCCCAATTAAGTACTTAAGAGCTTTTTACATAGTTTGCATTGAGACACACCTACCAATTTATTTGAAGATGCCTCAAACACACAAAAGCATTTCCCATGTGGCACTTGTGCTCTGTTTCGTTACCAGCATGTATTCGCCAGTTAATTCTTTTCAATCTCACTGAAGTTCGACCTATTCATTGTGCCGCCCCCACCATTGCCACAAATGAACTGCAGGGTAATTACCTGGCTACTCAAGTCACTGTAGGTTGACAGCGCAACCTGTTGTCAGGTGCAGCACGCTAAGCAGGTCCCATGAAGCTTGGCAGGCCTGCGGGAACCCAGGTAGCCTGGGCTTGCGGGAGCCCATGTGAGCTTCATTACATGCTACGCCTCAGTAAACGCGCACTCTTGTGTTTACGTTGTGGCAGGCTGACCTGCATGAATGGTTGCAGAGGAGCTAGGGGGCAAGCAGGCTGCAAGGGGATTTTGTACATCTCTAGAGCATGTAGCTGCTCCTTTTGAATTTTAAGTACTGTAGGCTAATGCAGTAATACTTTGATTTTGTTTTGAAAGTATAATAAAAATGATGAAACTCAACACAAGACTGAACTAAATTAACTCTCCAGTAGTTAATTTGCAGTGACTGTCAATGTACTCTGGACGTCGACTGTGGCAGATAATGAGTAACTGAACAACCCCATTATTACGAGTAGTTAAGAATGTTATAAAACAGAAAGAAACTTCCACATGGGAAAAATATATTAAAAATAAAGATTCCAAGACTTACCAAGCGGGAAAGCGCCGGCAGACAGGCACATGAACAAAACACACAAACACACACACAAAATTACGAGCTTTCGCAACTGGCAGTAGTTGCTTCGTCAGGAAGGAAGGAAGGAAGGAGAGGGAAAAATGAAAGGGTGTGGGTTTTAAGGGAGAGGGTAAGGAGTCATTCCAATCCCGGGAGCGGAAAGACTTCCCTTAGGGGAAAAAAAAGGACAGGTGTACACTCGCACACACACATACACATACACATACACACACATATCCTTCCTTCCTTCCTGACGAAGCAACTACTGCCAGCTCGTAATTTTGTGTGTGTGTTTGTGTGTTTTGTTCATGTGCCTGTCTGCCGGCGCTTTCCCGCTTGGTAAGTCTTGGAATCTTTATTTTTAAGAATGTTATAAGCTAGAGGTACACCTTCATAGTTTGATTAACAACATGGATGGCTTTTTTACTGTTGAGCACAACTCATTTTATGTTGCTTCAATATACATCTTCACATCTGCAATATTCTTTATCTGTTGCTCTACTAGTCATGATGGTCATTGAAAGAATCTACCTTCTGTTTTAACATTGTAATGTTATTAACTTCAGAAAGTACTTCAAGCTTTGCTTGTCTTTTGTACCATTCAATACTACGTCAGTTTCAGTGATAACATTCTTGGCTAAGTTGTTGAATTTCTGTGGGACTGTGACTTGCAAATACTTTTGTTTCATTGTATTTAGATCTTATGTAACACTTTTGTTGGTGGTTTACTGTGTTCACATCTTGTGTTCAATTATCAATTTCAGTATTCGTAACTTGTTCCGTATCACTGAAATTGGTGTACACATTATCGAATTTCATGTTTATGATAGGTACTGTCATAGCACTCCATCAGTTATACTACTATCATTGTTGTCAGCTTTGTAACTTGTTATCCAGATTCATATTTGTATATTTCTATATTTCACTCATAAGCAGTATGTCACTCATAAGCAGTATGTCACTCTGGGAGCCGCGCGACAGTCTTGTCAATTTTAAACATTGTGTCGTCAAGGTTATTCTACTGTGGAGCATCGCTATTATTTGTCTCAGCTGGCACACTCATCTCTAACCTACTTGGACTTTTACATGGAAACTGAACTTAAATTGTTTATTTGCACAATCCTATACCACCTCAGCCAATGCGTTCTCTCCATTGCAATCAACAATAGACATACATTTTTCTGCCATGTATGAATCTGCAAAGATAAAAATTTCGCAAAAATGCTAAAATTTCCGTATACTAATTATTGCACTGAATTGTAATTTAGACCATGTTTTACATCTATTATGATATGCAAACTATTGTGTTGCAATTCTTTAAGTTTTTTAACAAAGTTTATCACACTGGAAAATTCCAGTAAATTTTCCACAATAACATCCAAGAAAGGGAATAATAACGAAAAGATATTTATCTACATCAAAAGAGGCACTACCAAGCCTAAGCATAGAGGCAACTTGCAAAGCCATCCTATCTTTGCTGCGCCAAACAAAATGGTCTACTCTGGAATATTTTACGTAACCTGGGCCCAATTCTTATTTCTCTCCGAAATTTTCTTCCTTTTTGGTTTACTTGCTCCCCATTGCGATTCATGTAAACAGGAAATGCAGAATATTAGTTTTATGACTAATAACAATGTCATAGAAATCTTTCTATAACAATAGTTAACAAACCCTACTTACAATTGGTGGCCTGACGTAGTGGCACTTACCTCACCAGTTTTATTATAACAATAATAGAAATGTAAAAGTAATGGATGTGCAATTGTATTATTAGTAAATGGCCTGTGTGTACAAAATTGTGCTTGTCTTCCTGCGCTTTACATCGCATCCCTCTTGTTTTTTGTATTTCATTAATGTTGTCTTCTGAAAGCTATACTTGTATTTGTCTTACGAAATAGGATCGTGGATTTCCTGTCATATTTTAATTTTAGAAGAAGGCAGCTTACTCCATGAACATCAGTGCCTCTCAAGATTAAGGAAATCCTCCCAGCTTCGCTCCACTTCATTTCAATAAAAATAGTTAATGCTGCTATTAAGTTTTCTCTAATTCAGAATCACACATAATATAAAACACTTGTTGCACATCTTACTTCAAGCAATACATTGAAGCAATCCTGCATATGAGGGAGTGAAACAAAAAAATGTATAAAGAAAATGAATTACGTTTTTTGTTCATTTGTCAGCTCCTCACTGTCCACTCATAGTTAACGGCTTTGCTGATGTACATAGTCCTTGCTACTGTCGTAATCACTCTTTCATTCTTTTGTTCTTCAAGAAATTCTAACTTTGCCGCATCCAGGGGGTCTTGCACCATGTACCTACACATTGCTATCCTAACAAACTTTTGAAGCCATGAACTCAACTCATTAAAGCTTATGAGCTTCACTGCGATCAGTCGAATGGTATAGGAACAAACAGAGGAAAAACATAGATGTATTCGTCTTTATAGTTGTATTGATGTATGAATAAAGTCAAAACTAGAAAATTATTCACAACACAGTAATATAAGACAACCAATCATGCAAACTGATCCTTTCCACAATCTCCTCTCTTCCTATTGCAGTTTGCTGCACTGATACTAAGTGCTTCAGTTCTGCAGCAATACTACTGGAATAGGCATATTAAAAAGGATTGTCACTTTTATGAAGTTTCCAGCTTTCTCTTCTTACTACCTTTTGACTGAATGCCTGCTGTGTATTTTTTATTAGATCAATTTTTAATAACAAATTTGTTGCAACCCAGAATAATTTCAGAATGTTTTCAATCATTTGATTGTCACACAAATTAGGCTCCTCGAAATTTGATGACAAATTACACAATATCACTCCCTCAGCGTGTCTGGTTATACTCCTGCAATATGGGCTTTTCAGATTAAAAATGAACATGTTTGAAAAAGTGATATAGCTGTAGCCTACATGACAACCTTAATGACAAATGGCCGTATGTCAAGTAGGCTACTTTTATCCGAGTACCTTATATGCGTAACCAACTCCTCGCAATTCATAACTTTGTGAAAAACTGGACTATTCTAGCACACATTGCATTTCAGTTTTCTTGCAGCCACTGAGGTACATGATCAATGTTAAGTAGCTGTTAACACCATTAATGTCAAAATTTTCCAGGCTAAGTGGATTTCACATACACAATATTTGTAATCTCAAGACTGTAACATGTAGGCAACTTCAGAGCAGATAATGTTCTTTTGTAAAGACTGACACTCGACTTGCCTACCCGTACCATTTATCAAGATGAGCCAGAAAGTATTTTTGAGGTAATGAGCTGCTCATCTGTATTTATCAATGCAAAATCCAGGATGGTATATTGACAATTTTATGAAAAGGATGTTGCTACTCACCTAATAGTAGAGATGAGTCACAGATAGGCACAAGAAAAGGAAACAAGTAAGGTCTTCATTGGGACTGAACAACCAGAATGAGGTGGAGAAAAGGCAGGGCAACTAGGTGCAGACAGGAGGTTAGATAGGGAGCAGGGCAGAGTGGGGCAGGGTGGGGGGGGGGGGGGGGGGGGGCAGCAGGGAAGGAGAAAAAAGAAGACTGTGCACACTGTAAGAGTGCTGTTTAGTGCTGTAGTGGGAACAGGAAAGGGGAAAGGAGGTCAAGGATATTCTATGTGACATGACAAGCAACAAGCTGTCTGCATGAATGGTCACCAACAAACTACGGCCAAGAAACAGCTGGACCACCCAGTTGTGAGCATGCTGCCAACACAACCTCCTCCATTTCAAGGACTGCTTCATAGTCTCTGCTAAGTGGATTCTACCCACCAATAGCAGCCTTTCTCAATTGCACAGGTGGGAACTCTTCCTGCATCATCTCTTGTGTCTCTGTAACCCTCCTAGCCTCAACCTGGGTCAGTAACCCAAAATGTTTACATCTGTCTTTGTGAAAGTTCTTTTAATATTCACCACAGGTACGTTTTTGTTTATGAAGTTCATGCTTGCTAATCATTTGATCAACGTGTAATCATCTTCGGTTTCAGTTTCAAAATACTCAATATTTATTGGTCACAGCAATAATGAGCCATCCACATTGACTCCTACCACAAGGCGTGTGTACTTATAGCTGCACCTAGCTTCTTGACTGCAATGGATCTGGATCCGGCAGCAAAATTATTTACTCAGACAAAGATACCAATGCTGCTTTCAGGAGAATTTCTTCTATTGGCAGACGCAGTAGCTTATTTGCTTTATTTATTTTCATTGGATCAGTACACAACATACATTTTATGGATCCAGTCAAATTTGTATTGCAAGAGTTGAAATAGTGTAATATGCTTAATAACCTGCATGTAGCTAATTATGAGCATATAAATCAATATTTGAGTACCATACCATACCTTTTAATTACAATTTGCTTACATCATCTAAAAGATATTTCCAACTGTTTCTTGTACCTATCTTTGCAACCTGTTATAAATGTAATGTATTCAGATCTTAGTAGCACTTGCCTCAAATTTAATAGTTCCCTTTCCAAGAAGCCATTGGTGCATTAGCCAGGAATGTACAGTTTTGGCAAAAAATACTATATTACTACCATTACATTGTTGGAAAATTGCTCCATTACACGATGCAAGATTGAGACCTCTCCATGTATCCAATTCAGTGTAGCACAGGGAATGAGTTTTTGACACTGGGTCTTTGGGGGCAAGATCCAGACCTGTCAGTAGCTTCCACTGTGACTGCAACAAACAGTAGCCATTGTGGCATCTGAAATACATCCACGGAGTTCACTTTTTTGGTTAAGGTTTTAGGGTGCAAAACTGCGATGGTCATTAGCACCTGGTCTGTGACTTAGGAAAAGGTAAAACAAAAATGAAACTGGAAACGAACAGCAATGGGATCGATACTCAAAAAATTGGAAAAAACTAACAGCAGATGGAAAGTTTAAAAATCCACTACAAAAAGGGGTTGGTTGTCTCCAAAAAGAGCTTCAAATGACTGACGTCATATTACTGGCACTAATAAAATCGAGAACGCGATCAGCCTAGCGCGCGTCATCTGCTAAAATCGACAATATATCACGCGACACCTGTAGATGTGCAAGTAACGGAGTAAAATAGGGGCACTCAATTAAAAGGTGTCTTACCGTCCACAGCTGAAAGCAGTGGGGACAGAGTGGGGGAGGATTGCCACTTATAAGATGTCGATGGCTAAAAAGACAGTGCCCTATCCAGAATCTGGTTAAAATTACCTCCTCCCGACGACACGTTCGGGAGTAAGAGGTCCAAGCACAGGGATGAGCTTTCACGTCCCGCAATTTATTATGGGGAAGTGTCGACCAATGTGCATGCCATAAAAGAACAACATGACAACATAAAACACTCCATAGATCGGTGAATGGAATCGATTGAATAGCTGGCCGAAGAACAGACTGGAGCCTTGGCTGCTATATCGGCCGCCTCATTTCCACAGATACCAATGTGTCCTGGGATCCTGAGGAACGCCACCGAGACGTCCCCAAGTGGAGCAAGTGCAAGCAGTCCTGAATCCGGTGGACCAGAGGGTGGACAGGGTACAGAGCTTGGAGACTGAGGAAAGAGCTGAGAGAATCTGAACAGATAACTTACTGTATCCGCTGATGGCGGCGGATGTATTGGACAGCCTGGAGAAAAGCGTAAAGCTCCGCAGTATAAACTGAACACTGGTCGGGAAGCCAAATTCGATTTGGGGTGTCGCCAACAATATAGGCACTCCCTACACCTAACGATGTTTTTGAGCCATCATTGTAAATAAAAGTGGCTTCCTTCATTTGTGCACATAGAGTAGCAAATGCTCGATGATAAACAAGTGAAGGGGTACCATCCTTGGGAAATTGACAAAGGTCACGGAGCAGGCAGATACGGGGACGGAGCCAAGGCGGTACTGTACCCGATGTTGTCAAGGTGGTTTTAGGAAAGCGGAAGGAAAGAGAATGGAGCAGTTGACGGAAGTGGTCTCCTGGTGGTAGTAGGGAGGAAGGGCGGCCTGCATACCCTACTTCCAAGGAGGTGTCAAAAAAAATGTCATGGGCTGGATTAGCAGGCATGGAAGACAGATGGCTAGCATAACGACTAAGTAGGACTGCCCGTAGATTGAACAGCAGAGGTTCAGCAGTCTCAGCGTAAAGGCTTTCCATGGGTCTGGTGTAAAAAGCTCCAGACGCTAAACGTAATCCAAAGTGGTGGATAGAGTCAAGACGCCGAAGAATAGACAGCCGAGCAGAGGAGTAAACTATGCTTGCATAGTCCAATTTGGAGCGCACTAATGCACGATAAGAGGCGTAGAAGGACCACTCAGTCCGCTCCCCTGGAGGTACCATTCAGGACACGGAGGGTGTTGAGGGATCGCCAACAGCGAGCCGAAAGATAGGAAACATGGGAGGACCAGCACAGTTTTCTGTCAAACAGAAGACCCAAGAATTTAGCGATGTACGAAAACGGAAGGTTGACAGGTCCTAGATGCAAGGAAGGTGGAAAAAACTCCGTACAATGCCAAAAATTAACACAAACAGTCTTACTGGGAGATTGAGGCTCCAAGAGTGGAGGCGATCGGGACAGCCTTGAAGACGTCGTTCAAGAAGGCTGGTCCGTTGAGAGCTGTAGTAGATCGCAAAATCATCCACAAAGAGTGAGCCTGAGACATCGGAAGGGAGACAGTCCATAATTTGATTTATGGCAATGGCAAACAGTGCAACACTCAGCACGGAGCCCTGGGGTACCCCGTTTTCTTGGAAGAAAGTATGGGAGAGAGTGGTGTTCACCCGCACTCTAAATGTGCGCTCTGCCATAAATTCATGATGAAAAAGGTGCAGCCGACCTCGAAAGCCCCAAGAGAACAGTGTGCGGAGAATGCCTGTCCTCCAACAGGTATTGTATGCTCTCTCCAGATCAAAAAATATTGCTATTGTTTGGCGTTTCCGAAAAAATTGTTCATGATACAAGTAGAGAGAGCTACAAGATAGTCAACTGCAGAACGATGCTTTCGGAAACCGCATTGGGCAGGTGTTAAAAGACTGCGCGACTCCAGCCACCAAGCTAAACGGCAATTCACCATACACTACTCGTGAGAGCAATGGGGCGATAGCTAAAGGGGAGATATTTGTCCTTTCCAGGTTTCGGAACAGGAACGACGATAGCTTCCCTCCATCGTCTGGGAAAAGTACTGTCGGTCCAAATTCGATTATAAAGGCGAAGGAGGTAACGCACACTATGGTATGATAAATGCAGCAACATTTGGGTGTGGATACCAGCCTGTCCTGGAGCGGAGGAGAAAGAAGAAGAGAGTGCATGTTGGAGTTCCTGCATGGAGAAAACAGTATTATAGCTTGCGCGATTTTGAGAGGAGAAGCAAGAGGTCGCACTTCCGCTGCATGTTTCTTTGGGAGAAACGCTGGCAGGTAATTTGAAGAGCTCGAAATCTCAGCGAAGTGTTGACCCAATGAGTTAAAAATTGCAATGCGGTCCACTAACGTATCATGTGCGACAGTGAGTCCAGAGATCGGGGAGAAACTAGGCACCTCAGATAACGGTCGAAACCTACTCCAAACTTCCGAGGAGGGAATGAAGGTGTTAAATGAGCTAGTAAAGAATTTCCAGCATGCCTTCTTGCTATCGCGGATGACGCGACAGCATCGCGAACGGGACTGCTTATAGCGGCCAAAGTAGGATGGTGTCGGAAAATGCGAAGAGCACCTCGCAGCTTACGTATTGGGTCATGGCATGTCAAGTTCCACCAAAGAACTGGGGGGTGCTGGGGCAATTCGGAGGTGCGTGGTTTTGAACGTTCCACTAGAGATGAATGTTGCTAGAGACGAAAAAAGTGTCTAACCGGTTTGGGCAAACTTCCATCGTCTCGGGCGCATATATGGTAGTTGTGGGTGCAATCGAAGGACACATGGAAAGTGGTCACTCGAGTGTGTATCAGCAAGGGCGAACCATTCAAAGCTCCGAGCTAGCGGAACGGTACTGACCGAAAGGTCCAAATGAGAGGAAGTTGTCGTGGAGGCAGACAAAAATGTAGGGTCCCCAGTGTTGAGGCAAACAAGATCAGCTTGGTGGAAGACGTCTAGCAATAATGAGCCACGTGGACATGGACGTGGAGATCCCCAAAGCAGGTGGTGGGCATTGAAGTTTCCAACCAGCAAATAGGGGGGTGGAAGCTGACCGAGAAGATGAAGGAGATCAGCTTGTGCCATTAGTGTGGAAGATAGAATGTATACAGTACAAAGAGAGAAGGTGTATCCAGAAAGGGAAAGACGGACAGCAACTGCTTGGAAGGAAGTGTTTAGGGGGATTGGGTGATAATGGAGAGTATTATGGAGAAGAATCGTGAGTCCTCCATGTGCTGGAGTGCCTTCAAGAGAGTGGAGATCAAATTGGACTGACTGAAAATGGGGGAAGACAAAGCGGTTGTGGGGACACAGCTTTGTTTCCTGAAGACAGAAGATGACCGGCGAGTGGGATCATAAGAGGATCGTCAAATCATCCCGATTGGCTCGAATGCCGCGGATATTCCAATGGATAATGGACATAGGGTGGACAGAAAAATGTAGTATGTGGCCAAGGTTGCCGTCAACTCAACGACTGCTCAGAGCTAGTGACCGACAGCGTGGAACGGCACTCAGCCGAAGGCAGAAGATCCTGATCCATAGGTTGTTCAGGAGCAGCTCCTGCCAGTTGATCGGCCACCAGCAGTGCGCCTCGGCTACACAAAAGACGGCCGAGGGTGGTTACCGCCAGGTGGTGCTGTAGATGAGACACGCCGTGGTGGAGAAGGAGAAGAACTGGGTTTCATACTAGCCTCCTTGGAAACAGGATGTTTAAATGGAGGAAGAACCGATGGTTATGAAGTTGGGGTACGTTGAAAATATTTATGAGTAGCCTCTTTTTTGGAAGTCCGGGTGTCTGACTTTTGGGCTCGAGATTTAGCAGAACCCGACGAATGGTGAGCCCTAGAGCGAGCAGGCGAAAGTGGGGAGGTTGAACGTGCCATCTTTGCGCTGGCTGATCTGATGACCGTAGCACTAAAGGTAACATCACAAGTCTGCGTGGCCGCCTCCTTTGTTGGCCGAGGAGAGGCAAGGACAGTGCTGTATTTTCCTGCCTGAGGCACAGTGGGCTTTCGAATGGCGAATAATTTCGAGCAGCAAAGGTCGACACCTTTTCCTTCACTGTGATTTCCTGAATGAGCTTTTCATCTTTAAAAATGGGGCAATCTCGAGAGGAAGCAGCGTGGTCACCCATACAGTTGATGCAACGAGGGGATGGAGGGGGGACAAGCACCCTCATGGGCATCCTTGCCACACGGAACACACATGGCTGGATTGGAACAGGACTGGCTGGTACGATTGAACCGCTGACACCTATAGTAACGCATAGGGTTAGGATGAACGGAATTTATCTTATAGCCCGCTTTTATGTTCGATGAGAGTTGAACTGTGTCAAATGTCAAGAAGACAGTACGGGTTAGAACGATGGTCGTGTCAACCCTTTTCATGACTATGAACAGCCGTTACACACTGGTCAGACAGGTAGTGTTTAATTTCCTCGTCGGACAATCTGTCAAGGCAGCGTGTATAAACGACCCAACGTGAGGCATTTAAAGTACGGTGCTCTTCCACCCAGACAGTGAAGTTGTGTAGCAGTGAAGCACGCAGCAATTTTTGTGCCTGGAGGGCACTGAATGTTTCTAACAAGGTGCTATTTCGTAATCTGGAACAACACTTTACAGAACCTCCAATTGCGTCGACACCTTTCTGAATAATGAAAGGGTCTACCGTGGAGAAGTCGTGACCTTCGTCAGACCGAGAAACATTAAGGAACTGTGGCAACAATGGAAGAACTGTCTGTGGCTGAGATTCATTGAACTTACGCTTGTGAGCCAACATAGTAGAAGATGAGGAAATCATTGCGGAAGTATCCCCATAATTACCGGTGTCTCCGATGGCGCGCTCCTCCCTTGTGGGGGCCTCTCTGAGGGCACTACAGCCTTAGGGGATTGTTCATACCTCCCGAGAAACAGACGGAGGGACCAATTGGCACTTTCAGAAGGTAATCACGCCTCCCTGGGCCTGGCCGTTACCAGAGGGTACATACGTGTCCTACCTGTCTACCCGGGGTGGGGAATTATGCGTTACCCCCGTCACCAGCTACGCACTAATATGCGAGGGTCGGCCTTCAGACATGCACAGGGATGAAAAAAGAGAAAGGGAAATACAAAGAAAGGGAAGGGAAAGGGAAGAAGAGGTTCGAACGCCGCAGTGGAGAAAAGGGTAATGAGAAGAGAGAAGGAAAAGGGAAGGACTAAGGAAGGCTGAAGACTTGGAAGCAGAGAAAGCGAAGAATGTGTCACATTTCCGAGCGTCCATCTCCGAATGTAGGCACAAAACGTACTCCCAGAGGGGGAGAAAGGAAAGGAAAGAAGCGGAGGTGAGGAAAGGGGGGAGGGGGGGGGGCAACATGGGGGATGGGGAAAAGGAAGGTATGCAGCCCGGAAAGGAAGGATGGCCAAATTAGCTCGGGGTCAAATGCTCGCTACGCACGTATCCACGAAAGAGTTGCGGACCCCTTGGGGGGAAGGAGTTCACTGTGGTTGATGTTCCACAAGATGTAGTTTTACACTTCTTGTCTCCCTCAAAACTGCTGTATCAGCTTAACAATAAAATGGCTGATAACGAGAAGTTTACCTCTCCAAAATAAAGGTTCTGTAAGTACTCCATTGCAAATGAGCATGCAGTTTGCAGTAATGTATCACTATGACAACCTGTCAATCACGATTTCATCATTCAGGAAGCCTCAGCTACAGATCACGAGGCTGGACAAGAACTTGCCAGCACCAGACATGGATTACATGACAAGGTCATCTGTGAAAGAACAGTTACAGATGCCACTTACAGTTCGTCAGAAAGAGAAGCGTAATGAACTTGTGTACCATACGTACATACACATGCTTCAATGGGGTACTAATTCTTTTTAATTCACTTACTGCTCATAATATCCAGTAAGCTTTCAAGTGCCAATAGTTGTTTGTTTTAGTTACTTTAATTTTTGAATGTAAGAATAACGTTTTGGTGCAATATCGATACTAGCCCATTTTCTTCAATTCAATAAATAAATAAATATGGTAATTCTCTGGTTACAATTGTGTTGGTAGTCTAAATAAGGATGGATGAAGGCAACACCAGTTAATGAAGTTCTTCTAGTTCAGGAATTAATGTTTTACTTGGAAGTATGGAAAATGTAACTTATATTGTTATTGCACCAATGCATTCATCTGCCTGTGCATTTGTAGCGGGAACAGCAAAAGTGGGGGGTGGGGGAATGGACTTAGTATTACAGTACCTAAAATTTCAGTTGTTGCAGAGGGTATGTGCCATGTTATTCTAAATTTCATGTTGTTAACAAATTGCCCTTAAATAAATTGCAATTTTTTCCTATATGGGGTTGAAAGTGATTTCCATCCCCTCCTCGAGTTTATGCATGATGTATGTACATCCACCAAAATGCTTCTCGGGAACTCTTCTACACTATAAAGGTTTTCTCAATTCACCTGCCAGTTTCAGTTTTTATAATGAACAGTGCATTGGATATGGCATAAATGTGGGCATCAAGCTACGTTACAAACCCATTTACAATTTCTAACCACAATCGTTACTTCCATATCAGAGTTGTTGGCTGTGCAACAATTTTTTCACCTTTCAAACTGATCTATACCTGGGTCTGAACTATGGATTGGCCTGTCACCACAACCACGAAAAAGGAAAAATTAGTGAGCTTGCACAGTACTATTACACACTGAAACCCACATGTAGTTTCTGATAATGAAGTTAATTTGGCTCTAATCATCAGTATCATTATTGCTAGAAGAGCAAGTTCAACGTGAATCCAGACATTTGGATCAATTAATAGCCTTTCACAAGGTCAGCAGTCAGTTACTTTCAGGAATGTCTCTAAACTGGCAGAGGCTGGTAACATCACTTCTGAAGGATCTACAGAATAACATAATACACTGGTCACTTTATACAGAAAGTCTCAAAAAGAATACTTCAACTGTTTCACTTTACCAGCAGCATCCATGCAGGACTGTAAATACATATTCCATCTTGTACAACAAGTATTCACTTAGTAAACTGAAAAACCATTTACACAGGATGAAATCTCATTAACTTTATGAATGTGTAAGAAATAGCTTTTCGATCAAAGTTACTGGAGAATGGTGAATGTTTTATGAATAAATTTAAGAGCTAGTGAGGTTGTACTCAATCTAGTTGAGGACAATTTATAGCATCATCTGACTAGAAGATGAGATCAATTTATAGAACAACATTGCAGTACAGTGTATAGACCAGCAATGACGAACAATGTATTACAGTGTTCACAATACACTTTTATATGGAACTTCAGTGGATACTGACACGTGTTAACAGCAGTGAAGCTACGGTCATTACGAAATAGTCCAGTTAATAATGAAAATTAGCTATGTATTTCAGTTGAGGCTTGTTAGTTACACATAATAGGATAAAGATGTGAACAATGAAGCTGAAGAGAGACATGTACACAAATTATTTACCTTATTAACATCACTTGGATTTCCACATCACCATAGAGGTACCAAGAATGATGCGTTACTCTATATTTTACATGGCGAGTTCCCCAGTAGGCCTATGAACCATGATAAGCACACAATCAAGAAAATAAATGTTTTGAAGATACAAGAAAATACCATGCACCAGCAAAATGTGTCACCAAATATGAATAAGAAGGGACAAAATTAAATATTTTCAGATTTCTACGTAAGAAGCTTGGCAAGTGTTATGGCTACATTGAAATTGAAATACAAAGTAATTTGCATTAAAAAGCTTGGTTTCCAACAGGCAGCACTAAAACATGTGAGACGGGCATGAAAAGGATACAATGATCATTACTGGTAGAGCAAAATATGTCTATAAAAATCCAAATGACAATGCAAACAGGGTTCTAACAGGAACTTCAGAAAGAATTCCACATGCAGCAAGGGTTTTTTCTGGCACGCATTCCACAGAGGCATGGTCTAAATGAAGCCTGGCATGTAAATAAAGAAAGTACAAACACAAAGTTCAAGGAGATATGTAGCTATGTTTTTTTCCTGGAGCTACAAGCTTTGAAAAGGAACATTTCATGGAACATGTCCTGCACAGGAAGAATTTGAAATACCATTCTGTGCAAAGAAATGCCAGATAGTATAATCTGCCCAAGAAAAGAAACAGACCAATCCTACTGTCAACAATGAAAAACGGTAATCAATATCCCCACAACAACCTTCACTGTGGAGGAGCTGCAGCACATCAAAGGAGGAATTGCATTCCATGGTCAGTGGACAAGTGAAAAGAAATGTAATTTGAATTAGCGTCAATACTGACAATGCTGAAAAGAAGAAAGTGTTTGGCATCAGGGCTATACACATCACCAAACAGTCAGATAAATGGGTTTCTGAAGGAGCTAGAACTGCTTTCACACAGGACTGTCAGTGAATTCTCTTGCATAATGGCAGCAGGTGGCCTAAACATGAACTCATTGGAAGACAACTGTGATACTGAAACAGCCCTACAATGTGCAGTGAAATTACAGAGACACAGATCATGTAATTATCAATTTATAATTTTACAGCTGAGTTACAGGTCTTAAATAGAGCCACTGCAGATCGTTATGGGGTATTTACTGAAGTGCAAGACCAAGACAGGAAGTTGGCACAACAGCTTTATGAATTGCATCAAAGCCAGCAAGCCTAGGCAAACTACGAAAATTATTTAATAGGAAACAATGGATGACAATCAGTTTGCAGAACATTGGCCTACAAAATAAATCTTGCATGTCCAGTAGTAAGCAGAAATAAAAATGGAAAGTAAAGCACACACTAGAACACAACACACATAATAAGGAAGAGGGAATAACTATAAACTACAGTTAACAATTGTCAGATGAAACAGACAAGTAAACTGTGAGCTATAGGGACAAGAAGAGATCATCCAATAAAGTGTTCAAAGAAACCAAATTGAATCAGAATTAAAAGGGTTCCACTAATATCACAGAGATAGTGTAGTCCCACAAAGAAAGAGTAGACACAAGGAACAATGGGAATATAATCATAAAGAACAATGGGAAGAAAATCGTGAACTCTCAATAAACCAGTAACATTTTGAACTAACATTATAACCAATTAATTATATAGAAGTCTACTGTTACAAAATGTGCATAAAGTACTCTTCACAAGACACTGTTTATTCATTATCTGACTCAGTAAAAATAACACATTTTAAAGACAATCTAATGAAGGACTAAAAAATATGTCTAATCAATTATTCAAATGCTGTCTGCAGTGGCAAGTGAAGCCTAGAGCTCTTCTTATCTGACTGTGGAAGAAGAAATCATTTTACGCTTAGAGGACAATGTTAAGTGATATTTGTACACAAAGATGGCAGTAGGTTAGATACAGGAAATTACAGACCAGTAACTATTACACCAACATTATCTAAAACAACAGAATGTAACTAAAGCCAATACTTAATTTCATAAGAGAAATGTGCCCAGCATTGGTTTAGGGATTTTAGATCTACCAGAACAACAACAGCTGTCTGTTTAGTTTTTGTAACTAAGGCTCTAGGTTAAAAGAAGTTTGTGGCATATTTCTTGACTATTCAGAGGCCTTTGTGTGTGCCACAACATATACTACTAGATATTCTCCTGACTGTGTACTGGGGAAAGGGGCTGGTATGTATTATCCACAAAAAATGAAGATGTGTGGAAAGGAAAGTGAACAGCGCTGTAACAAGTATATTCAAATTTTTAATTTAATTAAACATCGGAAATTCTAGGTCAGAATATAAACATTATTATGGAAAGGATACACTGGTACTCACTGTGAAGACTAACCATTCCTATAATGATAGACATACCATTCCTATAAAGATAGACATGATGGAAAGACTGACGTATCAGCTTTCAGCCAAAACCTTCTTCACAAAAGACAACGAAGTCCATATTCCACAATGTGCCTAAACCCTCGACCTGTGCACCAACGCCCCAAGCGTGCCTATCTGTAACTACAGGCAGGTTCGTGAAGACCCATTACACCCTCCACGTGAGATATACCTGGTGTGCATGCGCAATAAACAATGGTAACGCACGAAACGTCAGCAAAACTGTCTTATCTCTAGCAGTCATTCGTTCTACTGCACGAAACAAAGGTTGATTGTGTGACATATTTTAATGTCATCCGTATTTATTATTCATAAAAAATGAATATCATTATTGATTAAGTAACTGTTATTCTCTTATGTAGGTTACTACTGTTCTGAATTAAAGACTCAAGAGTTAGTTTTATATCACGAGACTCGGTTGCACAGGTATATGTATTTATACAACAGTTTGCACATCAAGTATCAATCTGCGTTTGGAGCTATTACCCTAGTAGCGACTGTACATCTTCAGATTAGGGCACGACGACGACAAAAATAAAAAGCCAGATGTCATCGAGTTCGATCCTGGCTAAAAATAAGGGACAAAGGCAGGGGATTATATTTACTACTTATGAAAGAACTGAGGGTCGAAGATCCACATGAATTTCGAGGCTTCGTGAAGATGGGCATGGCCTGTTTCGAGAAGCTGCTGTCTATAATAGAAGATGGAATTAGCAAGTATGACAGTCACAGGGAAGGCTGTCTCTCATTCTCGAAAATAAGAATTAAATCAGATTGTTACACATTTTGGGGTTATACCAACCTAAATAATGAATAAAATACTGGTAAATGCCCTGTTACATTGCAGGCTGAATTTAACATTATGTGTGCTGACGACTGGGCAATCTTAATTGTCTGGCATTTAGCCACAGCATAGCACAGCACACTATTTCAAAAGTAGTTGTGAATACATGCACTGCAATTGCAACACTTTAAAGAACCAGTACTTAAAGGTGTACTTGTGCTATTCTTCCACGTTTGGACTATGTATGTGTGTGTGCTGTTCAGTTTCGCAGTCATCTGTCACTAGGTGAAACTGCAATGACTTTCTCCCTTTCACTGCCAGTTACTTTTTTCTGGCATGCTGAAATAAAGGAGATGCAATAAAAATCAAATATGAGCTTTCATTAAATAATGTATTACGATACAAATCGAAAATCCCCATGTAACATTACACACATACTACTCTGAAAGAAATTATTTTCTACTACCTTATTAGAATACAGTGGGTCATGCATACACCTTTCCTCACTGTATGCCTGATTTAGGACACTTAATGCCTCTTTGGTCCATTTCATTTCTAGAATACGATGCTATCAACAGAAAAAATTATTTCACAAACAGCATGTATGAAAGAGTCTACTGCAAAAAAAAAAAAAAAAGTTCAGAGGTAGCAATCGTGTACACACGTCTGCTTTGGTGAATGAGTGTACATTTCTCTTTTCAGATGAATGTTTTGACTGAAATCTTATATATAATAGTCTTTTCATCGTGCCTGCCTGGGAATCAGAATGTCATTTTTGTAGTTAATAGGAATCTATCCTTTCCATAATCATTTTGAATTTCTTTCGTTCCTCGTCTTACACATCTGGTGTTGTAGGACGAAAATGAAGAGCAGATCTCCCACTCGTGGAATGAGTCAGTACATGAAATTGACATCTGGAAATTAATAATGGACAATTAAAATGTACCGCAATTCAATCTATGCAACATTCTGCTTTTGTATATTAGCACAATCAATGTAGTAACAAAAGAATCAGTTTAATCATTTCTCAGAAATTTTCCAAGAATGTGTGAGAGTATTTGACCTACTACCTTTTTTTTTTTTTACATGCAAATGATGTGCCTCAAAGTAGGTGGAAATGCTTCACTTCTTGTAATTACAGTTTAACAGTCGACTTACAAACAAAACATTCTCAAAATATGAAACTGGGAACAGACACTACAATAATATTTTTCTTTTATAAAATATTTACACATCCACATGTAAGCAAATACATGCTACTAAAACGATTTGAAAAATTGTTTCTAACTAAAAGAATTCCAGGGTGTGGTTTTGGGTATGTACTCTGGGACAACAATAAATAACATCTGCCGTGAATTGAGTTCAACAACATTTCTGATGAAAAAATGTCACTACAGCATACACATGGGCGCTACTGACAGCTTACCATGGGCCACTGAATTCAGAAGTATTTTATGGTATTGTGGCCTGTGGAAGTTCTGCAAATACACACATACAAACATAAGTGAAGCTAAAAATGAAAGCTGTAAGATATACTAAAATATGAGTTCTTAAATATTCCTACAGATATAGATTTATGGAACTAAACATTATGGCTAAAGGGCACTTTCAGTGTCAGCAGCTCCCGCAATGCGTGCAGATGTTGGCAAATTGTGAATGTCGGTCAGAGCCAAACATGTCATTGTATTCTAGAGCCAATGAGAATCACTGAAACACATAAATTAATTACATTTCTTTTTGATACACAGAGCACTAGAGTAATTTTTGTTCATCTGCTTATTAGGTATTGCAACTTCGGTTAATGTTTCATGTACTTTGTTAAGAAGAAAGTGCTGACAGACTGAGCAGTCGCATAGCCCGAGGCCTATGTTATGTTTGAATCTAACACTTTGGCTGAGTTACCGAGAGCCAACAAGTCAACAAGAAAATGTGAGAGTTCTAATAGCTTGACATGTAGTGCAGCTGAAGAGAGATGTTGATCATTGCAATAATGTACTGCCACTTCTTATTTCTGAGTTTGCCTCTAATTCTGACAACTTCAATTCTGATGTAATGGAACAAAAACCAGCTAACTATACTGACAAACTATTAAATATAGGTATGAGCTTTCAGGTTAGCTACTGACAAGCAACTCCTGATTCTTCAGATTCAGTTCTCATTGTCAAGATAGTTGTTACTAAAATCAGTACACAATGCTAAGGCCACCAACAACCTAAGGGCAATTTTACTAAAGAATAAACAATATGATGACTGCACTTAAAGGAAACCAATATTTATGTAAGAACTGTGTGTGCTGCATTATTAAACACATACTTATGATTTTAACACAATGGAAAACTGTAATCATGCTGAAGCAACCATGCTAAAATTGACCAACAGAATCCATAAACACAACATGCTACCTACACAGTAATCTGCCGCAGTACATGAAGATGAAAAAATATGGTTGTTTTCAAAGAAAATCTTCAATCCAGTGTGTAACAGTACCTGGAAGCTAACCATTATGTAACATACAGATAATCACTTCTTTTGTTTACATATTCATGTAACTGTAATTCTGAACTATATTTAGTCATGATGTGTCAAGTATCATTATTTGGAAGACAAAAATGATAATACTAATCATGCCCAAAAATTAAGGTCATATTGATTTAATTCTTACCGTATGTGGTCAGGGTTAACATCCCAAGTCAGTACTTCCCTTTCACATGCGCACTATAGAAGGTGGCAAAAATCCCTCATGACGTAGAGATTCAGCCACATCCTCTCTGCTTCAGCGTGGGTGGAGAATCCAAAATCCTTTTTACACTGACAGATGCCACATTTTACCTACAACAATATACTTGTTAGTTCAACTGCCATCAAATCAGTAACTACCAATAACTATACCTTATCTTTCAAATAAATAAACTTTTCATGTAATTCCATCATCCTGGGTGACAGGATATGGCTGAAGCAAATTACAGACTGTAATTTTTGGTATGTAACATGTGGAAAAGATAGCACTAATATGCTTGGGTGATTATCCTGTGCCATTTGAATTTGGAGGATATATTTTGGCCACCCTGTGTATCCTCACATACTGCAAAATTGTCAGCAGGGCCTATTTTAAGAATGATCAGACCCTTTTTAGTACACATTTTATCTCACGATTTTTTGATAAAACTACCAACATCTCATCAGTTGTAGTCTTAAAAAATATTACTTGAAGACAGAGCAATTTACTGAATTCTAATTACTCCCATCCATTAACTCATTCATGTTAATGATCATTATAGGCTTTTCATGTGACAAGAAACTTTGTACATTACATTAACTCGACATGCAGTGTAGGTAAGAAATTATTAATGACGTGCAAAGAGGTAATGTGCACTAAATTTATGAGTTCAAACAGATCAGTCTCAAACACTGTCTCACTGTGGTGGGGCGGAATTGGAGGTATGAAGCTACAAAGGGGAAGCAGCAACTACTCGTAAAGGGGAAGCAGCAACTACTCGTCCAGTTATACAGCTATATATCAATTAAGGCTAATATAGGTATTGTCAGTGACCAGCGTTGAGTTGACAGTCCCACCACCCTCAGTATATATTTACAATACTGCAGCATAATGATAAAACTGCCCCTCTTTCTCGGGTTCCAAGCTCTCAATTGTACACGCGCGCACACACCACAAATAATGGTCATGTATCAAATGGGCCCAGCAACCTGCAACATCAGCAGTATAATCACATCTGCCAGTCACTGACTAGCCTGTCACAACTGCCTCCTTTTGTATCTCCTGTCCAATTCTGAAATATGGGTTGCTTGTTAAAATGGTCTTTCACATTTACACCTCGTTCTGAGTCCCACATATCTGAATTATCAGTGCCTAACTTGAAATGTCACTTTATGGTTCAGTTATTTTACTGAAAGAATAGGATATAGTTTGATGAGCAACTATCAATGATGCATTGAACACAATTATACTCTACCCGTGGAATACCGGTGCCCATGGATTTAAGTTAGACGCCGGATAAAGGTCTACAGGTTGTGGACCTGTCTCGCTGAGTGCACTGTAAAGACATAAAAATTGCTGATATTAATTTGAGACAGTTTACCAACAGAAAATTCTATTGGCAGTTGACACACTACAATTACATTTGAAGACTAGGGCAGCATCAAATATGAGTACTAGGTGGACAAGAAGAGATTTAATTGTATCAAAATGAGTATACCGTACCTCACGAAAATTGGCACCTCTGGATTGAGGCCATGTTTTTTTGTCTCACTTGCACTGAAATTGAAATAATTGTGTTACATTAGAAAGCATCATTAAAACCAAAATGGTGAAATGAACATATTTTAACATACAATCAAGCAGCTACTTGCATCTGTGATAGGGAAACAAAGATGGCAAAGTCAACATAAATATAATAGCAATTCACACCATTGTCTCACATGCTATAGGATTTCAATAGTTGGACAGAACAGGTAGTTATAGAAATAGATACACGGTCGTTGCATGGATACAAACAAATAGAACTTCAGATTGTATGCAGACATTTCCTGCACCATACATTATGCTGATAAGATAGCTGTAATCATTTCTGGGCATGCAGCTGTGTCATTAGTTCTTGGACGTCAATAAGCAGTACTTCAACAGAGAAGCATGGATAAAAAAAAACTATTACCTTTGATATGGGACCTCGAGGAACAGCTGCAATGAAATGCCTTTTTGCCACACACATTTTGAGGTAACCAATAACATGTAAAATCATTCACTCAAGCTAACCAGCATCTAACAATTCCTTTTAGCCACAAGCAGCTGATTTTTTGTCTACAGAAGTAATTCATGATCTGGAAAAATATCTATGCTGAGGGCCACACAAAATTGGACACAAACAAACCATTGCGTATGTGGGATCATTCCTTGTTAACACCCTCAATTGTGCGAACCACAATAGGAATGAAACTAAGAGTGGGCAGACAGCATCACTCTAGGCTCAGTATGGGGCACACCAACCAATACAAATATAAAATTACACAAATCTACAGTGTCTATTCCTTCAGACATGTTCAAAAGAACACACACACACTGCACAGTCATAATTGATTTGCCTCAATGAGCAATAGATCCACCAGACTCCGTGTCAGATCTCGTTCAGGAATCTGAAAGTAGCGAGCATGGAGGAAATGAACAGGGTATGTACAGGTGGCACAAGGTAGGAAAAGGCGTGCCAAGATAGCTGCGATAAAAGTTGTGTCTTGGTGGCGCTGTGGTTCCCAACTTCGAATTCCAGGCCAGCACTCACATTCACTCACCACCATTGATGCTGTGCAGAGTCCTGATGCAGCACATGTCAATATTCCTTTCCCTCCCTTTCTCTCCCCTCCTTCAACCTACATAATAAACTTAGAAGACACTGAATGACTCCATAACATGAAGTTTGCCGATATAAGCATGAGGATTAAGAGCACAAACAGCCACAAAACGGGCCTTTTTTCAGGGAAAAAATTTACCTTAATACTGCAATTCAAAACAAATGAAGACCAGCTGAGGACTGTTTTGTACTCATAAAAACCACTATTGTACTATTTTGGTCCCATTTTCTAGAAAAGCAGCTTATGCATACGGCATTGGAAAAGTCTACCGCTAAGTAGGTTTCACAAGTGAAAGCTGTTTCTGCATACATTAATACTGCAAATAACACTTAATTCATGAAGTGTGCCCATTGTACATTTCATAAAGTTTGATATTTTCGAATGGCGTGAAAGCAGCGATGCTGCAAATTTGATGTGAGTGATGTATAATTTTCTTCTTTGCCTGGTAAAGTGATGGTGATACATTTTTTGAATATACCGTGCTTTCCTTCTACTTTTATTTTCCGTAATGTAGGTACATGGTAAGGGAGGAATACTAGAAATCTTTTTTCATAGTGTTACACAAGAGTAGGTTTTCATCCGAAAATGATTCCTATTGCCTTTGTTTTGCAGTTTGAATGTGCTCATAGCTGCTTTCAAGTTTCACAAAAGTAACCCCATATTAAAGGTGAGAATGAAAGTAGGAACTGTATTCATTCTTTACCATTTTCTCACTACACCAGTATTTTATTAAGCCAACCTGGCAACCACAATGTTTGTTTACATTGCATACATTCACACCACACTGTACTATGGCAATCTTCTGAGACAGTGCACCTAAGGTTGAAAAAGATATATTAAAAAAATTTAGAAGTACGCTGCGAAACAGGTTAAGTGTGGAAAACAATTATCATGAACTGATGTATTTAACGCAGCATTAGATTTTCTTCTTTATGGTATTGGAAGGCCCACTGCAAACAATACATTTGATCACTACTTATCTGTTAAATATTAAATTAAATCAGCTT
This sequence comes from Schistocerca gregaria, assembly GCF_023897955.1. Lineage (NCBI taxonomy): Eukaryota > Metazoa > Arthropoda > Insecta > Orthoptera > Acrididae > Schistocerca > Schistocerca gregaria. The sequence goes on along the minus strand of NC_064928.1, from coordinate 129,435,473 downwards.
TGATTATGTGAATGTTAAGCATTCTTTACATTTTCATATCAATATCATCCTTAGTACAAAACCAGGGTCTTCAACAAAAGAGACAGCAACTCAGGCCGTGTATGTACAATGGTCCATCTGCCAGATGTTTACGTGTTTTTTGGGAAGAGAGGAAAGGAAAGGAAAGACAACATGATAGGCTTTCAGGAGAGGAATAAACAATGTTTAACCCTTCTGTGACCATTGCCCTCAATTACAGGGTACGCTGTTTGTGCCGTCATTGTGGTAAGGTGAGGTTTCCTTTGACAATGAATGCTTACGTTATATCTCTCATACAGTTAGTCAGTTCAAGACTGTTAAAAAGAGACTCACCAGATTTTAGGAATGGTTGAAGATGCAGCATAAGCTGATAATATGAAGAAATAGAAGCAGATCTGGATGTAAATGAGCAGTACCATACAGCTGTTGGAACAACAGTAAGCATCACTGGAGATGAAACTCGAGATGTTGGGAAATTTAACAATAAAATACATTCTTCAGTTGTACCTAATGAAATTCGTGCATTTGTTGTGTTGTCGATCTTTACTGGCTATCAAATTATGCAATGAAAGAAATTATTGGTGTGAGAAAGATGACCTTGGCGTTCAAACAGTCAAAGTCTTATTCATAATATGTATATTTAACTGAAACCTGAATTACATTTCAATATGGGAAACATCTTATAAATCAGTTTATCAGACTCACGTCCACACACTTTGGATGTAAACCATGGGCCTTACATCTTATATACTGTGAAGGACCAGAATGATAATGAGGATCTACCACTGAGTTCCAAAGTACTTTTGGATATGTTGTCCATTGTCACTAATTATTAGTCATGACCTCATCCAACAGTAAGGACTAGGCTTCTGTGCATGTGCAACCATAGGAGAAAGCAGAACAATAATGTCAATCTTATCACCAGATAAGGTAATGAAAAAGAAAGGTGGGGACGGGAGGTTTTAAGTTCAGATTTGATAGAGAGAACAAAATCTTTGTCACAAAATGGAATGATAAGGAGTATGTTGTACTAGCAAGTGATTTTGACCCTGTACCCCCATGGCCAAAGTCTAACGTAGGAATTCAGCCCAGAAACAGAAGCTCAGTATTCCACAACAAGCACTGAACACACAAGAATACCATGGAGGTGCCATTCTTCATTGATGTCTATAAGAGAAATATAGAATTGCAATACATGGTTAATAGCAATACTGGTTCCTTTTTGTTTTTACAACAATTTTAGATATGACGGTTAAAAATGCACAACTGGCTTCCAAGAGGTGCAAAGAAGGAACTTCTCCCAGTGAAATGGTTCAGAAAAAAAATTGCCAGAACATATCAAATGTCGACTAATGGAACACCTATGAATCCTGTGTCATGTCCCAGCACGATACAACCAGGAACTGCGTGTCAGAGAAATGAGAAAAGCAAAGATTATGTCAGTCTGAGAATTGTAAAGGAAAGCCTAGAACATATTGGGGTGAGTGAAATGTTACGGTCCAAACCAAATGCTTTCCAAACATAGAATTTGGCCATAATTAAATTTTCATTTTGGAAAGATGATGGGTTAAATCTTTTATAAATGTGAGTTATTGTAAAATAAACAATAATAGTGAAATGGTATCAGTTTATTATTATCAATTTCCTTATACTACCCATTTTCCTACAAAGCAGTTTAAGGTTAAAACTGCTAAGTACTCAGCATTCTCAAATGAAAATAGCCCTTTTTTTTCTTTCATGCCCTATGTCAATTAAATATCCTCACATTTCCATAAATTAAGTCACCAGGATACTGTTTTCCAGAAATTAAGAATACATGTCAATTAATAATAAGTTGAATGCTGATGGGTTAATACAATTGTTGTTAAATTGTCCTTTAGGAAGTTTCTACTGTTTTTGTGGATGATAACTGGTCTTATCCATAATAAAACAATTCTCTTATGAACCACATAAATTTCGAAACCCATGTTCCTATATATCACTATTCCCTTCATCATAACTGGATTTCCAGGATGCAAGTATTAGCCTAAAGCGATATTCAGATTACCCCACTGAAGTTTTCTTTGCCAGGCAGTGCTTTCATCCTGCCTTTAGCTTCTGTATCCTGTCGAATGTGTTTTCTGGCATCACATTTTTGATTGAGCCAAAGTGAAAATCTTCCTTCACATTTTGTCTCTTCCGACAACTAGCTCTAGCTACTGTAACATCAGAATCTCTCCATCAAAACCAGACTTTCTAGCCTTGCACTTTCTGTACCAGTGTTACTGTACTGAAACATGTGCCATCTTTTGCCTCAAAACAAGCAATATTCATAAAATTCCAACCAGCATAATCAAAGATGTACTGCTGGAAATCGTTCAAATAAGTGACAGTTCTTCATTAGTATCTTACCGAAGACAGAAACTGCTTATTGACCACAGCATTCCATTGCCTGTACTTCTGCAAAGCTTCGCAGAACAATTTTTTTTTTTTTGTGGTTTTAGGGGGCAGAACTACAATTGTCATGAGCGCCCTGACTAATTTAGGAATGTACCGCGAGGCACAAGGTTAAAACAGCAACTAAAAGGGACAACACTATAAAAGACGTATTAACAGACATAGCGAGCAGCAGCTCCTGGGTCATCCGCTAAAAATGGCATCCAGAGTACATGGCAGGCCAAGATCAAGACGCAGCGTAGTAAAATCCGGACAGGACGTTAAAATGTGGCGGACCGTCAGCAATTGCCCACATGGACAGAACGGCGCCGGCGCTGCCCGTCAGCAGACGGCGATGGCTGAACTGGCAGTGTCCAATTTGTAGCCGGGCCAAAACTACCTCCTCCCGCCGAGAAGGACGTGAGGAGGACGTCCAAGCTACGGAAAGAGGTTTGAAGGCCTAAAGCTTGTTGTCCCTAAGTGCAGCCCAATCGGCATGCCACAGCGATAAAATGCGCCGACAAATGATCGTGCTACAATCTGATGGCCGCGGCATCTGCAGCTTCGTTTCCAGGGATACCGACATGGCGAGGAACCCACACAAAGCTAACTGGAGACCCGTCGTCCACCAGCTGCTGAAGAGAGTGTTGGATCCGGTGCACGAAAGGGTGAACCGGATACGGATCACTGAGGCTCTGGATGGCGCTCAGAGAATCGGAGCAGATGACATAAGCAGAATGTCGGTGGCGGCAGACGTAAAAAACAGCCTGATAGAGGGCAAAGAGCTCAGCTGTGAAGACCGAACAATGGCCATGTAGCCGGTATTTGAAACTTTGTGCACTGACAATAAAAGAACACCCGACCCCGTCATTGGTCTTAGAGCCATCCGTATAAATGAAGGTCATATAAATGAACTTCGAACGAAGTTCTACAAAACAGGAGTGGTATACTGAACCGGGGGTAACCTCCTTTGGGAGCGAGCGGAGGTCAAGGTGAACGCAAACCTGAGCCTGGAGCCAAGGTGGCGTGTGGCTCTCGCCCACTCTAAAGGTTGCAGGGAGCAAAAAATCAAGGTGTTGAAGGAGGTGATGAAAGCGAACTCCAGGGGGTAGCAGGGCAGAGACATACAACCCATATTGACGGTCAAGAGAGTCGTCAAAAAAAGGAACGATATGATGGGTGGTCGGGCATTGACAGAAGCCGACAGGCGTAACGACAAAGAGCATATCGCGCCGGTAGGTGAATGGCAATTCACCGGCTTCAGAATGAAGACTCTCGACGGGACTAGTCTAAAACCCTCCGATCGCAACCCGTAAACCACGATGTTGTATGGAGTTGAGACGGCGTAAGATGGACGGCCGTGCAGAGGAGTATACAAAGCACCCATAATCCAAGCTTGGAGCGGACGATTGACCTATGGCGAAGTAGGATGGTTCCATCTGCTCCCCACGACGTGCCACTGAGAACACGGAGGACATTTAGAGAACGGGTACAACGGGCAGCCAAATATGACACATGTGGAGATCAACTAAGCTTCCTGTCAAATGTAAGACCTAAAAATTTTGTTGTCTCCACAAATGGGAGAGCAACGGGGCCGAGTCGTAAGGACAGTGGGAGAAACTCTTTGTAGCGCCAGAAGTTAATACAGACACTTTTCTCGGCAGAAAAACGGAAGCCATTGGCAACACTCCAGGAGTAAAGACTGTCAAGAGAACGCTGAAGAGAGCGCTGCAGGAAACATGTACGCTGCGCGCTGCAATAGATGGTAAAATCGTCCACGAAAAGGGAGCCTGATACATCATCTGGGAGACAATTCATTATTGGATTGATCGCTATGGCGAAGAGAGCGACGCTCAAAATGGAGCCCTGTGGCACCACATTTTCCTGGCGAAAGGTATGACAGGACAGAACCCACACGTACCCTGAACTGTCGATCCATTAAAAAGGAACGTATAAAAAGAGGGAGGCGACTGTGAAAGCCCCATGCAGTACAATTTGTAGTGGAACACCACATGCTTTGAGTGACTCCGTCTGTTGTTCCGATACTATTTCACCCCTTCTGTCATTCTCTTTAAGCCTGTGAAAAAATTCATATCTCTCAAATGTGACTACTTCTCAAACGTAATAGCAATACTAACCAACGCAAATCACTACTCTCTTTGTAGACACCTTCACGCAATAATGACAAGCGAATACTAGTTACTGTGTAGCACCAAAATTGCAAAACCATGCCAGAAACAGCACAAAGTAAGCACAGTATTGCCACATGAATACTCTGAAGAACAGGTGTGTGTTCGAATGCCATTACTTCATCTAATGTTACCCGAACAGCACGTGTAGCAAAAATAATACTGTGCCAATGCTGTGAGCTTAGAATCACAGTCAGGTCAGGCTACCCCAAAGTCTTCCCTCTATTCTTTTAGAACCTAAGGGAAGATGAGGGGGTGAGAGAACTGACCTACACCACACCACCCAAGTGGCACCCTAGCTGATACCTGGTACATCAACAAACACCAACAAAAGCAAATAAAAACCATTTTAAATTCATTTAAACATGGGCGTACCATACATCATAAATATCAGGTCATCTGTATGCCCAGTTTTGAAAACTAACACATTGAGAAACATCAGAAAGGATTTTTACACCTAAACAAATGTATACCCATATTAACTGAGCATGTAAAACAAACTGAAGTAGCTTTGTAGAGTCAACTTCAATAGTTTTCAGTGCCCTTCACACATGGCAAATGCACCAATTACAAATCCTCTTCCGAGAGATAGTCCCATCTACTGGAATATCCAATATCAAACCTACCACAAGATTATAAAAATGTAAAACATTATGCACACTGGTACTACACAAAGCTACAATTTTCTCAATATACCCCAACAGACTAATCACAAAGATAGATCTGTTACAATCATTGTACCAATCTTCATTTTTGCGTACCACTGATGAAACTAAATTATCAGGAGCTAGAGCTAAAATCTGTGTCTTTGACAAGAGAAGATCGTCTTGAATGTTTCATGTCTTTTTATTAAAACACCCTAACCAGCATTTGATCACATTTCTCTTAATGTAATATTGTTACATAGATCAAGTAGACCAATAGGAGATGCCAACTTCCCAGAATCCAGTGCAAGTAGAATACAGTGAACAATGCCTTCCTCACAGTACAGCACCTTTGTGAAGTACCAGCATACCTGGAGGTCGTAACTGGCAATTTAACAGTGGGACAATGAAGCACTTGTTTTGGAACTGTAGAGTTCTGACTGTATACTCCGCAGCTAAGAGCTCAGTTTTACAAGTGAATGAACAATACACAAAAACTAAAGAATTACCTCTATGAGTAGAAACAGGTTCTCTTATCTAAGTATATGTATCACTCACTGTAGCCATAGCAATAAACTTAACCATAATAACAAAGCTTTTCTTATTTCTCAATTTCAGTGTTTCATTAATAGTTATCTCATAATGAAAATAACTTGATATTGCCACATAATATAATTAGCACTACCAATTAGTCAAACATGAAACAAAGCATCAGAAATAAGCTTAATAAACCAGTCTATTACACAAACCATACCTGACTTCCACCAAGCCCTCAGCAGCATATTCTGGACGTATGGCTTCCAGCCTGCTCTGCAGAACAGATGGCCTGGTCTGCACACTAAAACAAATGTTAAATGTCAAAGCAGGTTTCTTCAGTGCAGCAATAAAAGAAATTTTGTAGTAAACACCGACAACTCAGTTTGAGTATATCCCAGTTTAAGAAGTGGTACCATGCAGCTGTGGTTCTCAAGATTTAGTGAGCAATTTAAAAGAAGAATAACAAGACTAGAAATTACAGTGTACTTTGCCTCTTCAAACTTACAAGTGTTAATACACGGAGGAGTTGTGACTGCAATTATCACTAAATTTAACTATGATAGCAGGATAATCAGGAAAAGAAAGTTTATATTCTGACAAATTACATGCATCAAACTGAAGTGTCACACATATACATGAAAGTTCTGCTGCCAAGTCAGAAATGGCTCATTGCATATTAAAGCTTTATTCAATTTTCTACTGCACTACATTAGCTATGGGAAGGTAGCTCTAACAAATTGTAAAAAATACAAGGAAGATTTTCTAAACATTGGCTGGACCCTGCAGATTCGAGGTATCACACTGAAGGCATAAGCAGCATCAAGTCTTTTCCCCCACTGCAAGTTGCCTTCACAGCACTCAAAATGCTCAAAACAATAGTATGGTATGTACCTTACACGACCAATCACTTAATATCCACAATACAATTGAAATTATCACAAATCCAAGAGCAACACTACCAACATGCACGCTTAATTGATTTTCAATATCAGTGGATTCCCTTTACTCGTGTAACTGCATTTACTGTCATCCACGTAACTGCCTTGTTGCAAGTGAACAGTATGTGGTATTATGGAAAATGAAATTCCTGATGGTTAAATTTCGCTACACCACATTCAGATGAAAAAGAAAAATATTGTCTTCTGTCAAGGAACAATCTTCCTCCAAAATTTATTTTCAAGCGAACCTGGGCACAGAAAGTACGATTTAAGCTGAAGGTAAATGCTTAAACCTGACATACCCGGCATAATTAATTATTTTTATGCATCACAGGGATTGGAGAAAACTTTTCAAAGCTCCTACTTCACACACAACACTAACAACTAATGGTAAAATACTGGGATCAACTGAGAAGCAGGGATGCAGTTTTCCATCATGGGCAGAATCTATGAATGCACATCCACTATATCAGATCGTGAATTAGTGCACCAGGTCCACAATGTACGTTGATTTCTACATGAAAAACACTAATATTCTGCTTTAACAATAGTCACACTAAGATTCACTACACTGAGGTTCAGCAGCACAACCAATACTGCATTAATGTACTACAGAAAGACAACACACTAAACATGAAAAACAGTAACTAACAGATGGAGAATGGAAGCAGACAAACATACATTCACCATTTCGTAGCACAAACACACTCCTAAAGCAAAAATAGGACACTGTACCTTCATTCTCCGTACATACCAAAAGTGGCTCCATTTGAGCTGACAGACAAACACAGATTTAGTTGGCTTGGTGGCAGATTAATTTAGATTTTGACACAGTGTAAAAATCTGAAACGAAAAAATTCTGTTACCTCCTAAACTTAAGAGGTAATGGTTCATATGTATGCTACACTAAAATAGTATTCCAGTATTAACATCCAGTAGCTTAATGTTCTCCAGACACAAATTGTCTTAACACAGTGATGCCCCATTTTGGTAACTGCAGCACCTTGAAGTCAGTCTGTTTCATCGAATGTTACAGCACAATATTCTGGTGCACGATGCTAACATCTCACATGCCAGGTTGTACCAATGACGTAAGAAATAAACATCCTTGCTAAAGGCTGATTGAAGAAAGTACTGCCAAACACCACTTTACAGTATTGAAAGACCTATAAGGTGTCAGTACAATAAAAAAATTGTAATGTTAAAATTCTACACACTATGAAATATTCCTATCAACTGGCAGTGGCAAACAAAAAATACTGCTGAATATCCCACTCATAGCATCTTAATATTATTACAGTTAAATATGCAGCAGTACTGACAGTAAGTTGTGACTCATTCCACATACAAGCCAATCGCATACACAAATGACACTGCAAATAAATATCATTCATTAATTCCATTGTTTGGATCGGGAATGTCAACTCAAGCAACCTCCTGACATAGCCAAGACCTCAGACTAGAGGACATTATTGTCTCCACTAAAAGAGGGAAAGGAGCAAAATAGATCAACTGATAATTCATCCAATCTAATCCAGAATCCTGGTTATAGTACACTGTGTCACATCAACATCCTCAAAAACAAAAAAGCTAAAGAATGCTTTTACAGGTGGAAGGAGAACAGCGTAATGACAAATGTAGCAAACATCTCAAATAAATCTAAAAGCTATCAACCATCACGAACAACAGACACTCCCCCACACCTTTTCACAAGACTTAAATGACATTGTAAACACAAACAAAACACATCTGGTCATCTGTAACAAACTACAGATACTTGCAGCAGCCTACGAAAGGCACTTCGAGGACTATGCCATTGAACCACGTCATTTACTACGTAAGCAAAGACAGTTAGATGGACTGTTACGTCACATGCCACATTATATCACACATCAAATCAGGGGTCCAGTATAGTTGGTTGGACTCAAGAACAGGTTAACTGTTTATTTGCTACACATTTAAAGCCAAACCTAAGGAAAGCATAGATGAGTACTGAAACAATCATTAACTAAGAACTTGTATAGAAAATATACGATAAGCATACTGTACCGGACAAAGATCTCCAGCCATTCTGGTAGATTACAGCATGGACAGTCATTGCCTAGAGAGAGAGAAAAAAAAGAAAACTATTAATGTTTTCTTTCAGTGAGACTTCAAACATTGTATTTTAAATAATAATTCTTACTTCATTTTGCAAAATTCCAAGAGATTAAAAAACTATCAGTTATGACATGTCTGTAAGTATGTGGCAATTAATCTACAGCTTTAACCATATATTTTTACATTAAATCTAGTAACACTACATAGAGCAGTTTTGTTCCGAAATGCTTTCAGAGGAATAGTTGCGTTCATTTTACTGCGCATCATATGTATTTGGTTTCATTTTTTCCTCCATGGATTATAAACGATAATATTTTCAAATTTTACCTAGCTAACGTGAGCTTTGTTAAAGTTTTCAGTGTGGTTACAGCAGAAAACTGAAGCAAGCTATAGTATATGGAACAAAATGCCTCCTCTTTGCAAAAATCAGCTACAGATTATACTGTATGAATAGTTTGGTAACGAAATTCTAGCTCGTATGAAGAAAGGAAAGAGGCATAGCCAAGTAAATATGTAACATGTGTAGCATATCCACAGCACAAGTAGACGTTATAAACTTAAGCATGGATTTTAGGTAGTGCAGTGTAGGCTTACACGTGTTTCCGCTGGCCCGATTTAGAATGAAAACCATATTACAGATTCAACCCGGCGAACACGTGGAAAGACAGTATACGTAAAATGGCTCCCGCTATTCATATTAAACTGCATACGAAACAGAAACCTTCATTTTCTCGATCTTTATTTCAATGGGTAACACTTCTGTTCCGCACCGTGCTTAAACTCTTTCGCTCCGGAACATATGTAATTCTACCACTATTCTATACCGGAAATAAACCACGTGCATACCTATGCTAACGTACTGTGCACAAAATTCAGGTGTCTGTGCAGGGAAATACGTAACAACATAAAATACCAGATGCATACTACTTAAATCGAATAGCAATGCGTTCTTCATCACTCAACAGAATCTGCTGTCTAAACTATTTACAAAATACTATTTGCAAACACTTACCGTCAGCCATTACAAATGTGTGATTCGGTTATCAAACACTCAAACAGCAGCGACACCTGAAACAGCAAGAATAGAACTGCGCTCCTTTCCTCGCCTGAGGTAAGTCACTCATCTTTGCTTCAGCTGTGCCAACATTAGGACTTCCTTACGCCATGTTTTGTGGTATTATCGATTACATGCTGGATTATTTTGCACCAGCAGTAGGTAATGAGCATCATAAACAAATTCGACAACAGAGCAGAAAATAACTGATGATAGGAAATTCACAGAACATTAAATTCTGTTTTAAAGACATAAATCCCAAAAATATCGGTAGCGATAACATAATAATAGTGAAGTGTTTTGTCGATTGTTCAACCTGTTTCCGAAATATGGTACAACTATCAACATTTCCTAAAAAACTTGTATGTAACGGAAACAATAGCAATAGTAAAACCATTTAAATAACGAGCAGCGTACGAAAGATAATATCATGGCCGGATTAATTTTATGTAAGGCAGCCACGACATAGTGTGATTAGGCCTATGTTGTCAGCGACCCTTGAATGCAGGGAAAAATGTGGCATTTGTGTTAATTTTTCGTATACCCGCAAACGATTTCTTATAAGATGTTTCGTTGACTAGGATAGTTAATTTATTGAGATTACATTAGTTTGCCCAATGAGCTATTTGTAAACAAAATCGAGAGTGCTGATAGATATGACAAAACAAAATTATGCATTTTCTTTTCTCGAAAGATCAGCAACGACCAACACGGGTGTAATTGACAGAGAAGCACCATAGAGGCCACTGACAAATTTATTAAATACAAACTGGCGTGTCATACGATAGCGTGAGAAGGAAGTTTATCTGAAATCGGTCACGTGACGACCCGCGCGCTGTGAAGAGAGATCTTTGTCTAGACCGAATTCGCGAAAATGTTACTCAGAAATAAGATTGCTATGATAATCGCAACGTATAAGTTCTCTGGCACGAAGTACGATATAATTTAACAGTTAACTCAGTAGTTTTTCTAATAAGAATTAACTGACACATATACAAGACCTCTTAAAATTTTGATGATCTGCGTTTTATTTCAGATTATAGTGGAAATAGGGATTTGTGGAAGGCACTCTGCGGAATATATGGTTTCAATTTTACAATCAGGAAGGATTTGTACAGTTATTTGAGAGCTTTCCATGAAATCGAAGTAAATTAAAAAGCAAATAATGAAATAAGTAACATGCCAGTATCTTACAATATGTTTACGTGCAGTGTTTCCCCCGATCGCCACTAGAAAACGCATATGTCACCACTAAATAAAATGTGATACAGTATTATAGTGTAATGTTGGTTTTTGTTTCAGATTTATATAATTTATAAATTTTATCAGCACGTGTTTCCCACTCAATAAATAACATGCTTTTAGTTTTACAGTTCTTACCGCACTTTTACATAATTTTACACAGAATGGTGTCTTTTTACATGCAGTACCAGAGAAGAGTTAAAAGGTAATGGATTGTGAACATGGAATGAACCTGAAAACACAAGAAATATAGTTTGATTGGTTGGGACAGAAATGGAAATATCTGCTCTGGTGGGGAAGGAGCGAGAATAGGGAAAGAGGTACAGAGTGCAGGAAATGCAGCCAGTGAAGGAAAAATGGGCTGCAATAACGCAGGGTCCAGTATACACCACAAAAAAACTTATGAAAAAACTGTGAGCCTCCTGAGGGGAGTGTACAAATCTTTTAAATTTTTCGAAATGTATTTAACTGGTGACAAACAAACAGAATTTCCATCCTCAGATGTTATTTATGAATATTTTGGATTTTTCTCAAATGTTTTAGGATGTTGTCAAATGTTTTGTAATGTTCTCCATGTCCTGTAAAGGAATTGTAAGTGGATACAGAATGCTTAATTTCAAATTAGGTTATTCTTGAATAATTATGTCAATTTAAGAATGCTTAAAGATACTCTTGAGTGCATTCTTGGAGTGTGAAATGCTAACTATTTTATGATTGTTTAGTTTTTATTTGTAGTATGTTCTTGAATGTATTTGAGTTATCCTGAATGTTTCCAGGAAACAAATGAAATTAGACCAAGCAGAGTTGGTCTGTTTCATCAATTAGACCCAGTACATGGAAAAGTAACAAAACCGAAGTATGAAGAACCACACTACAGAGTCCAGATACGCTAGTTGGCCACAATACTGTGCGCGATGTGCTAAATCGTGGAGACCAATTGTGCGTGGAAGTGACAAAAGGCTGGCAGCTCCAAGGTCCTTCATAGGTGGCTGTCCCAATGGTATACTGGCTTCAACTCTGTCCACAATCACTTTTGGAAATGCAGGACAACTGACAGAGAGGCACTGAGGAACTGTGACAGTAGTCAGCATAACTGTCCAGAGCTCCCATGACATGATCAAGTTCGATGTCTGGAAATGAACAGCCATTCTGTGATAGTGCAATGGCATAAATACCACCGTGGCACATAGGTATGTTGTGACCTGCTAATGAGCACATGACATGATGTCAGTAAAACAGAGGCTGTGGTTGCAAGAACATGGTCAACATCCACCAGCAAAATCGGTGCCTCTCAGTTCGACTGCCACTGATTCCACAGCAACAATTCTGCCTCTATGGTCACTGTCTGGAAAGTTTACTAATATAAGAGTTGAGTGCAGTTTGGGGTTTAGCTTACAGATGGTTTTGCTGGCTGTGGCAGATAACACCTGAAGCATGACCACCAAGTTGGTATGGATGTATGGTTGATTGAGGAATGACTGAGACCAAGCAGATTTCCTTAACTCCAGAGACAGGAGTTCACCATCCAACATACTCAGATCCCAACAACCTCCTAGACTTCACATCCATTTGCGCATTCCACTCCCACTTTTTTTCACTATGCCTCCTTTCCACTCACCATCCAGTTTTCTTGTCCTTCCTCATAACTTTGTTTATTTTCTGCTCTCCTAATCTATCTTTACTTCTCACTCTGCCCTCATCTCTGTTCTGAAGCAAACACAGTGCTTGCCCGTATACTATCTTTCACCTTGTACTCTCTCTGGTGTCTCCCCCTTCATCTTTGCGCACCCTCCCCATAACCACATGTGGGTGTCTCTCATACTGGGCCTACAATTCTTTTATGAATTTCTTCAGTCTATCAATCTCTCCTACTAAAGGAAGGAGCTAATAGTTCCAAAAGCAAGAATAGTGTCACCGCTTTTACTTTTATGAGAATTCACCTCTTGAAGTAAGTGCTGGCCATACGTAGTGTTCAGCAGACTGGCCATCTGAGAAGAAGCAGAGATGCTTTTTCCAGAGCTGATACTTCTCACCTGTCACTATTTGTCATTAGTATAATTTACAGTAGCAGCTTGCAATAGCTTATTCTGCTAGTTAATGTGTAACTTACCATTATCATATTTTTCAGTGTCACGTCTTCACACCCACAATGCCTTTCCCAACAGTGACTGGGTTATCATACCTGGACAGTATTCTTATACACATAATGAGTTATGAATATACAAAATTTGACTGAAATTGCTTCAAATGCTTCTGAGTTAACCTTCCGTGATACCACCTCATCACTCCTACCACTATGACCTTTCAGTGGTTGTTGTATAATAATAACAATAATAATAAAAGATATATAACATGGAAAAAAAAGGATAGTACAATTTCATTGTTAGTAAATGATCTGTGTGTATGAGATAGTTCTATTCTTCCTTCACTTCCATCACTATGTATGTATGTATGTATGTATATTTGTCATTTTCTGCAACTTCTTATACTTCTGTTAATCTTACGAAATAGGACCCTGGACTTGCTCTCTTACATTTCCATTGCAGATGCAGACAGCTGACCCCAAGGACACCAGTGTCTCTCAGGATGAAGGAAATCCTCCCAACTTGGCTCCACTTCACTTCAATAAAAATACTTAATACTGTTATTAAGTCTTCTCTTATTCAGAATCACATCTAATACACAGCATTTGTAGCATGTCATACTTTGAGCAATACATCTCAACTGTCCTACGTATGAGAGAGTGAAATAAAATAATGTAAAATGAAAAGTGAAAGATGTTTTTTGTTCGTCTGTCAGCTCCTTGTAGTCCTGATACCATTTACTTACCTTCCCACCTTCATCTTGCTTAAGGTTTTTCATGACATTACTCCATCTGCAAACTTGCTATTGTATAATTTTCATTTGCTTACAAAACTTGTGGTAATCATATGGTTGTGTTGTACCTTGCCTTTATAACATTTTTAATTTCTTTATCTTGCTCTGTTAATTCACTAAATTCCTCAAAATCTTGCAACCTAGGCGTCATCATCATCATCAATATAAATGATCCTGAAACCGAATTCTTGTAAAATATAGACACCACGTAGCTAATCTATAGTGCAATTGTTTACATGTTAAAAGAAATGACAGTGGTTGATTATCAGAGCATTCTTTGGTATTTTTACCCCACAAAAAATATTTACCTTCTTCTCGCATCTGGAACAAGCTTGCCCCCAGTCCCTGAGATGATGCATCAGTGCTTAGACAAACATTATTGGCCATGTAAGAGTGGCTAGAATGTTTGCATAAAATAATGCCTGCTTAATGTTATTAAACTCCTCCTGACACTTATCATCCTGTACCCAAGGACAGGATACTAGTCCTAAATAAGCTTTTAGTTTTTTATTCCTTGGAGCTGGACAATTGCACATGGCATGAAGTTTTTTTGTATCAGGTAATACACCTTGTTCTGACACAACATGTCCTAAAAATTTGACTTGTTCCTTACCAAATTAAACATTCTTAAATTGGCTATTACTTCGTAATCTGCCAATAGTTCAAGTACCTGTCCAGTTAGCCTGATATGTACCAACCAAGTGGGTGTGGCTACTACCATGTTTTCTACATAAACAGTGGCTTTGCTAAGCAATTCTGGTACTAAGACCTTGTCCATTGCCAATATAAACATGCCTGCACTGATGTTCAGTCCAAAAGGTAGAACACAGAATTCATACCACCTGCCGCCACAAACAAATGCTGTATCTTATCAACTTTATTTGTGGAGCTTGTTTGCCAGGAGGACACCTTGATATCAAGTATACTGAAGTATTTTGTATTGTAATACATTAAAAGCTATTTGTCCAAGATGTCTGGTCTCATGCACACTGTTACTATAATCTTATTGATACCTCTAGCATCGAGAACTAATGTTACAGACAATACTGGTTTAATTACTGGTAATATAGGACTCCAATAGGGTGAAAATGCAGAGTACATAATTTCCCATTTAATCATATGATTCATCTCTTCCCTTACTGCCTCTCGTTTTGTCCATGGAATAGGATATGACATTACACAAAATGTTTTGTGTGCATAAACTTCAAATTTAAATTCATAGTGTTTTATTACTACAGACTTCTTACTGAAAACAAATGCATACTTAAACAACAACTCTGAAAGTTCTTGTAGTTGCATATCATTTAGCATCTGCCATTCACGTAGTGAATGTCCTACCATTTTGTTACTAACATCAGTGTTTGCTTCTTGTTTGGGATCAAATTTGTAAAATTCAGATTTGTAAACGAATATTGTACTATTACATTTGAATCTGGTGTGCTTTTGTTAGCCGGCCGCGGTGGTCTCGCGGTTCTAGGCGCGCAGTCCGGAACCGTGCGACTGCTACGGTCGCAGGTTCGAATCCTGCCTTGGGCATGGATGTGTGTGATGTCCTTAGGTTAGTTAGGTTTAAGTAGTTCTAAGTTCTAGGGGACTAATGACCACAGCAGTTGAGTCCCATAGTGCTCAGAGCCATTTGAACCATTTTTTTGCTTTTGTTACTTTTATCAGGTGTTTTGACTAAATCAACAGAAAAAAATCTAATACTTTACATAAAAGTGGCATTTACCATTACCTACGTCAATGTGTGTTTTGTATGTTCTAAACACGTCTGTGCCAATATGACAATGATAAATTTGTGAATTATAAGAAATTTGCACTTGTCTGTAAAATGTTCAGCTTGTAATGTAATAAGTGCCTGATGTGTCAGCAACTTTGTGTTACTGCCTGTAGCAGTTCGCACCTTGCAATTATGGACAGGGTATTTTGGAAATTTGCCTCTTCTTCAATTCACAGAAAAATGATTTTGATATTAGGTTTGTATATAAAACTGTATCTAAAATTAACTGTGTGTCAATATTTAATATTTTCAGCTTAGTAATTGCTTGTACTTGGTCTCCCTGCACATTATTCCTTAGATCTGACTCATGCTGATAGAGAGCATCCTTGATGTTCCTTGTTTGTCAAATCTTATGAAACAAGTTTGTAGTTTTCCTTTACCCCCCACTCCCACAGTAGTCAATAGCCTGGTGCTTAGTAACAACCTGTTGGGGTTTCCAGACAGCTTAGTGTGACTTAATTCATCACCTGGAGTGTCAAATTTTGTTGTTGGCTACTCATGATGTTTCTTTGTGATTGTGTTATTGGTAGAAACTGCTCTGCCATTACTTAGCTGTCCATAAGTTGGCTGTTGTACAGCATAACGCATGTCGCTTCAGTCTGTATTCAGCATATGGCCTTGTGATGGAGAACTGTAATTTGATCATGTATTGAAATTACTCCTGTTTTCAAAATTTCTTTTAAATCTTATGTATTTTCCATTCCTCTACTCGTTACTTCTGGGTTTGTAACTGTACTGTTGTGCCTACCATCACTGCTGTGTGTTTATATCATGTTCCATGGCCTGATGTACGTAACTATGCAGTTGTGCCCGATTTTCTGTTGATCTATTCAGAACAGGTCTTTCATGATATATTAAGTCGATGGAATCAAGCACTGACAGAAAATATTCAGTGTCATGCTCTGGCATTGTGACTAATTTTTCTCTAATGTTCCATGGTAGACGACATTTCAAAATGTTTTATATGTCTACCTGTGATATTGGGTTCATCCAGTAGTGTGTCATGCTCAGGTATTGTTCAAGGTATTCATGTAGACTACCTTATTTGCCAATGAATGATGCCGGGTTGAAAATCTCGTGTGTCCTATTCTGTCTTGTACTGCCTCAGATCAGTATTTGTCAAGGAAAGCTCATTCAAATTGTATGCAAGTGCTGCAACGTTTGGCTGTTATTTCAGTTTCCCATGAAAGTACATAGTACATTACCTCGTGTATGCCCCACAACAAATCTGATTTTCTGTGCTTCTGTCCAGTTGCATGGAAATACAGAAAAAAGACACTGATAAATACTACCTGACTCTTTCTTTTACCTTTGGTAGTGAATGTAGGAAACTGTTGATGTATCAGCAACCTTCATACTGTTGATGTATCAGCAAACCTTCATCTGCAAAAATTTTTGTTAGACAAGTGGCATTTTCGGTCGTATTTATCTTGTTATTGTAGTTACCTGTAATTCCAGTTGGTAATTGCTCAGGTGTTGGAGTTGTGGTTAGGTTTACATTTTGCGCTATACAACTGTCACTGGTACCTACTAAAGGATGTAATTTGTGGATAAATACCGACAGGTTGTGGTGTGCTCCCTAGCCTGTGGCTTATTTACATGCATATTGCGAGACCTGGTAATATTATCTTCTAAATGATGATGATCCTACTTTCCATGGCTTATAGGCTAATGGTTAATGTTTACCTTGCTCACTTTTTTCTGAATAGCTGGTTCTACTACATCTATGTGTAACTTATAGTCAGTTACTAACAAATGTGTAGAAGCCGGTTAATTGGTAGGAACATTTTGTATGATGTGATTTTTCTGTAATTAGTAAATATAACAAGTGTATTGTTAACATTTGATATCTAAGTGTTTATACATCATCATCATCATCATCATCATCATCATCATCATCATCATCATCATCATCATCATCATCATCATCATCATCATCATCATCATCATCATCTAAGACTATGCCTTTCAGCGTTCAGTCTGGAGCATAACCCCCTTATAAAATTCCTCTACGGTCCCCTATTCAGTGCTAACATTGGTGCCTCTTCTCATGTTGAACCTATTACTTCAAAATCATTCTTAACCGAATCCAGGTACCTTCTCCTTGGTCTGCCCCGACTCCTCCTACCTTCTACTGCTGAACCCATGAGTCTCTTGGGTAACCTTGCTTCTCCCATGCGTGTAAAATGACCCCACCATCTAAGCCTGTTCGCCCTGACTGCTACATTTATAGAGTTCATTCCCAGTTTTTCTTTGATTTCCTCATTGTGGACACCCTCCTGCCATTGTTCCCATCTACTAGTACCTGCAATCATCCTAGCTACTTTCATATCCGTAAACTCAACCTTGTTGATAAGGTAACCTAAATCCACCCAGCATTCGCTCCCATACAACAAAATTGGTTGAAAGATTGAACGGTGCACAGATAACTTAGTCTTGGTACTGACTTCCTTCTTGCAGAAGAGAGTAGATCGTAGCTGAGCGCTCACTGCATTAGCTTTGCTACACCTCGCTTCCAGTTCTTTCACTATGTTGCCATCCTGTGAGAATATGCATCCTAAGTACTTGAAACCGTCCACCTGTTCTAACTTTGTTCCTCCTATTTGGCACTCAATCAGTTTATATTTCTTTCCCACCGACATTACTTTCGTTTTGGAGATGCTAATCTTCGTACCATACTCCTTACATTTCTGATCTAGCTCTGAAATATTACTTTGCAAACTTTCAATCCAATCTTCCATCACAACTAAGTCATCCGCATATGCAAGACTGCTTATTTTGTGTTCACATATTTTAATCTCACCCAGCCAGTCTATTGTTTTCAACATATGATCCATAAATAATATGAACAACAGTGGCGACAGGTTGCAGCCTTGTCTTACCCCTGAAACTACTCTGAACCATGAACTCAATTTACCGTCAACTCTAACTGGTGCCTGACTATCCATGTAAAGACCTTTAATTGCTTGCAAAAGATTGCCTCCTATTCCATAATCTCGTAGAACAGACAATAACTTCCTCCTAGGAATCCGGTCATATGCCTTTTCTAGATCTATAAAGCATAGATACAATTCCCTGTTCCACTCATAATATTTCTCCATTGTTTACCGTAAGCTAAAGATCTGGTCCTGACAACCTCTAAGAGGCCTAAACCCACACTGATTTTCATCCAATTGGTCCTCAACTAATACTCGCACTTTCCTTTCAACAATACCTGAGAAGATTTTACCCACAACGCTGATTAAAGAGATACCTCTGTAGTTGTTACAATGTTTCCTGTTTCCATGTTTAAAGATTGGGGGTGATTACTGCTTTTGTCCAGTCGGATGGAACCTGTCCCAACTCCCAGGCCATTTCAATTATCCTGTGTAGCCATTTAAGATCTGACATTCCACTGTATTTGATGAGTTCTGACTTAATTTCATCCAGCCCAGCTGCTTTATTGCACTGCAATCTATTGACCATTTTCTCCACTTCCTCAAATGTGATCCTATTTACGTCGTCATTCCTATCCCATTCTACCTCGAAATCTGAAACATTACTGATTGTATTTTCACCTACATTGAGCAACTCTTCAAAATATTCCCTCCATCTGCCCAAGGCATCCACAGGATTCACCAGCAGTTTCCCTGACCTGTCCAAAATACTTGTCATTTCCTTCTTACCTCCCTTTCGAAGACTGCTAGATACACTCCAGAATGGTTTTCCAGCAGCTTGACCCATAGTCTCCAACCTGTTTCCAAAGTCTTCCCAAGATTTCTTCTTGGATGCTGAAAATTATCTGTTTGGCTTTGTTTCTTTCTTCAACATAATTTTCTCTGTCTACCTGAGTTCTAGTATGTAGCCATTTTTGATACGCCTTCTTTTTCCTTTTACAAGCTGCCTTGACTTTGTCATTCCACCAAGCTGTTTGCTTCTTCCTGCTTTTACACACTACTGTTCCAAGACATTCTTTAGCCACTTCTAGTACTGTGTCCCTGTACCTTGTCCATTCCTTTTCCAATGACTAATTGACTACATTCAACTACCTGGTACCTTTCTGAGATCACTGTTATGTACTTCTGCCTGATTTCCTTATCCTGAAGTTTCTCCACTCTTATCCTCCTACATATGGACCTGACCCCCTGCACTTTTGGCCTCACAATCCCAATTTCACTGCAGATTAAATAATGATCAGTGTCATCAAAGAATCCCCTGAATACACGTGTGTCCCTCACAGCCTTCCTGAGTTCCTGATCTATTATTATACAGTCAATGACAGATCTGGTTCCCCTACCTTCCCAAGTATACCGGTGAATGTTTTTATTAATATAGAGACTAGAATTCACCCATGCGTTTAATATAGAAGAATCTAGGTAATCATTGAAATGTGTCATTTGTTTTAGGGTGAGAGTTTTACTTGTTAATTAATCAAATAATCATTCTTAACAAAGCTGAGGATTGTTTGGGATTGTTAAGAAAGTATAAATATATACAGACATGTAGGCAATGATCATGAGTAACTATGAACAACCCCATTATTACGAGTAGTTAAGAATGTTATAATTGGCGGAGGAGCTGGGATACAGTGTAATTCTGTAAACTAATCTTGTATTTTGTTTCAGAGTTGGCCGCTTGTTGAAATAATAGTCCAGTTTTTGAGACCAGTACAAAGAAGAAAGTGAGGAACACTACAAAGGACGTAACGATACTTATGTGAAATTGCAACTTGGAGAACCAACTGTAAGTACAAAAATTATTTAAATATTTTGAAATTGTTTTACATCTGCATTTTCATTATGGAGGACAATAGGGAGGTTAACAACAATAGGGAAATTTACAGTAAGGAGGAGGTTAATGGAAACTTGGAAAACATTGTAGATATTATTGATAATAATGTAGTTGATCGAGAAAATGAAATCGAAGAGGGTAGTGATCACAGCAAGGCCAGCGCAAGGCACTGTGGCAGGACCGCCATGTTTATGCCGGAGGAACAGACAGGGGGAAGCAGTTTGGCATACCTGCCAGTATTCTTATGAGTGGAGCGCTGCCACCCTGTTATGCGCCGTGTGTTTACTCACAACTAATTTTGCAGAAGATGAAATCTAATTTGGAAATTCGAATGCAGTATTTGATACTGTGGTTACATGTTTAGCCTGAAGCAATTTTGCTAAGCTCTTTAATGGCAGTTTCCAAGTGTTTTATTCTTCCTGCATTATGGGAAAAAAAAATGGTTGAGGATTGCTACAGTCAAAGACGTACAACACCTGCAATGGCTAGAAGTATTCAGAATGGGTAAATACACCGAGTAATTTCAGGGGATAAAGACATTGCTAATAAGGCTGGCACAAGTTGGGTTTTGATGTATTTTTTAAAATTTTTGCTAACCGTTTCTGAGTGATAGTCGGACATTTTGGTTTCTGAGCCATGAAACACCTGTCTCCGCATGCATGAACAACAATTAAACTGACCGGCACTTTTGTTTGACAATACTACTCGCACACTATCTCTTCGCCAACATTTATTTACTGTATAATCCGTGTGAATCCATGTTCCATTTTAGTAAACTACTGGTAGCTTTGATTTTGATGAAAACCTGAGGAGGTATGGTCTTTTAGCAACAATGCCTCCTGGTCCACACAAAACAAGACATTAATTTTGACACCTTCTAAAACGAAAATCCATAGACAGAAAATAAGGGTTTCCTTGCTAACTTTGAAGCTCATTTCCGTTTGACAAAAGTTTGTATTTCTTTCTATTGTTCATAATGCCACAGAAATTGCTGCCTGATAATACATTTATCCATATCATCGGTCACATACTTATTGTAACCACCTTGTTTCTTCTTCTTGGGAGCTAGTTTAACTGTAGCCTCGCTGTACCTCGTCACGTGACCTGCCGCATCAACACTTCGCCTTTCCAGGCAATAGGTATTGTTGCGTTCTCTGCAACGAAAACTACAGAATTCGTTTCGGTTGTTGGCCGAGGGAGTCAGGACTGGTCAGAAGCACTTTCATTGCGTTTCCTAAGAACAGAATAATTTTTGCGTCTGAATTTCTTGCAACTTGGGATGTAATAGGGAAATGCTTTTCATATAATGTACAATTAATATTGCATATGCATGTTACTCATAAGTTAGAAGTTTTCTCCTTCAAGACTGCAGAAAGGCGAAATTTATTTTTCTTATAATCTTTTACTTCAAAAATTGACAAGTCAGCAAATAAGTACGCATTATCCCAATAGCTAGAATGAAAATCGGAGAAAAGTCAAATGATAGGGCAATGACTAATTCGCTACCCCTTATTCCATGATCAGACAGGAAACAACCAGCACCTGGAACTTACGACATATGTCGAGTGTCAGTTCTTCGAAATGAACAACTGCAGTGCAGTGAGTTAATATATTTTGACCTGCATTAGTACCCTGCAATGTCCGGGTGTGTATTTATTGCATTATTATGTTACTCAATCTCCTTATTCTTCCTCTCTTCATTGTCTTCCAGCCCACTCTTTGACCATTTCACCTGTGTCTGTAGCAAAATTCGGCCTGAAATTCAATTTCACGTGGCTCAATTCTTATGACTTCATCTCCTGAACAATGTATCCTACAGTAATGTAATTTTCTGTTCACGTGCAGTGGAATATCAGGAAATTGTCTGATGTGTTGCAAATAAAGCTAGTACACTGACATCAACAGTTTCTGTACAAACTCACCCTCTTCCCCTTTCTGATATGGACAAACAGTCCAATTGCACAGTAACAGTCTAACAAACTAATTTAAACATGTAAATTTTAACCATAAACAGTAATTTCTGACCGAGGTGTATGGAAATATGTAGTTGTGATAAAAGTTATGAAGGAAATAATTATAGAATCCTAATTACACTAATGTGTAGAAATCAGTTAATTTGTAGGAACATTTTACATGATATGAATCTTCTGTAATTAGTAAATATAACAAGTGTATTGTAAATAAAATAGAAAGAAACTTCCACATGGGAAAAATATATTAAAAACAAAGATTCCAAGACTTACCAAGCGGGAAAGCGCCGGCAGACAGGCACAATGAACAAAACACACACACACAGAATTACTAGCTTTCGCAACCGATGGTTGCTTCTTCAGGAAGGAGAGGGAAAGACGAAAGGATGTGGGTTTTAAGGGAGAGGGTAAGGAGTCATTCCAATCCCGGGAGCAGAAAGACTTCCCTTAGGGGGGAAAAAAGACAGGTGTACACTCGCGCGCACGCACACGCACGCGCACGCGCACACGCACATGCGCACACGCACACACCAGGGCATGTTTAGCCACAGGGTGATCCTCATTACCAACAAACACTGTCTGCCTGTGTCCATTCATGCGAATGGACAGTTTGTTGCTGGTCATTCCCACATAGAAAGCATCACAGTGCAGGCAGGTCAGTTGGTAAATCACGTGGGTGCTTTCACACGTGGCTCTCCCTTTGATCGTGTACACCTTCCGGGTTACAGGACTGGAGTAGGTGGTGGTGGGAGGGTGCATAGGACAGGTTTTACACCGGGGGCGGTTGCAAGGGTAGGAGCCAGAGGGTAGGGAAGGTGGTTTGGGGATTTCATAGGGATGAACCAAGAGGTTACGAAGGTTAGGTGGATGGCGGAAAGACACTCTTGGTGGAGTGGGGAGGATTTCATGAAGGATGGATCTCATTTCGGAGCAGGATTTTAGGAAGTCGTATCCCTGCTGGAGAGCCACATTCAAGGTCTAATCCAGTCCCGGGAAGTATTCTGTCACAAGTGGGGCACTTTTGGGGTTCTTCTGTGAGAGGTTCTGGGTTTGAGGGGATGAGGAAGTGGCTCTGGTTATCTGCTTCTGTACCAGGTCGGGAGGGTAGTTACGGGATGCGAAAGCTGTTTTCAGGTTGTTGGTGTAATGGTCGAGGGATTCAGTACTGGAGCAGATTCGTTTGCCACGAAGGCCTAGGCTGTAGGGAAGGGACCGTTTGATATGGAATGGGTGGCAGCTGTCATAATGGAGGTACTGTTGCTTGTTCGTGGGTTTGATGTGGACGGATGTGTGCAGCTGGCCATTGGACAGATGGAGGTCAACGTCTAGGAAAGTGGCATGGGATTTGGAGTAGGACCAGGTGAATCTGATGGAACCAAAGGAGTTGAGGTTGGAGAGGAAATTCTGGAGTTTTTCTTCACTGTGAGTCCAGATCATGAAGATGTCATCAATAAATCTGTACCAAACTTTGGGTTGGCAGACTTGGGTAACCAAGAAGGCTTCCTCTAAGCGACCCATAAATAGGTTGGCATATGA
This sequence comes from Schistocerca gregaria, assembly GCF_023897955.1. Taxonomy (NCBI): domain Eukaryota; kingdom Metazoa; phylum Arthropoda; class Insecta; order Orthoptera; family Acrididae; genus Schistocerca; species Schistocerca gregaria. The sequence goes on along the minus strand of NC_064928.1, from coordinate 129,411,403 downwards.
AGGGGCCATCCTGGTACCCATGGCTGTTCCCTTTAATTATTGGTATGTCTGGCCTTCAAAAGTGAAGAAGTTGTGGGTCAGGATGAAGCTGGCCAAGGTGACGAGGAAAGAGGTTTTTGGAAGGAGGTAGAAGGTAGGAGTGCGAGGTGTCGGTGGGGTCAGGAGTTTGATGGAGTCAGGTGAATATCCTCTCTTCTCGATATCCGCCAGGCCTCGACCTCCGCTAATTTCAAGTTGCCGCCGCTCATACCTCACCTGTCTTTCAACAACTTCTTGGCCTCTTTACTTCCGCCACGACTGACACCTCTGCCCTTACTCTTTGCCTTTAAATATGTCTGCTTGTGTCTGTGTATGTGCGGATGGATGTGTGCGCGTTTTATTTCCATTCCCGTTTTTCCCACATAACCGATCATTTTTTAGCAGCTTCCCACAGGTTTACACGTTATTATTTATTCATCAAACAATTGTTAGCCTCATTCTCATAACCTGCCAGTACACAACCAGTCCTTTGAATACATTTACACACGTTTTTCGAGATTTTATTCGAAAAATTTTTTCGAATTTTATTTTTTCGGAAATTATTTTTTCGAAACTTTTTTCCTTTCGAAACTTTTTCGAAAATTTTTTTTCGAAATTTTCTTGAATTTCCCCACCCTTTAACCTGATCTGGAGACATCATAACTACCTAACCTGTGCACCCATTGTTGTTCACCAACCTAAGTCCAACACAGGATCAACATAGTTCATCTCAAACCAACACTTTTTCGACTTTTTTCACACCTTTATCTCTCCTTTTTAAATTTCTATTTACTTTCACTTTAACCTCATATTACCCTTTCCACCTTCTAATACCATGTCAACCTCACAACATCCCTTCAACGACCCCATTAAATTTTATTTACATTCCCTCCACAAACATGCCTTCACCCTAGCCAGATTACGCTCCCATATTTTATTTACTCAGGCTTGTGTGACATTTGGCATTACTCCCAAAGTCCTCACACTTCAAGTTCCCATCTCTGGCTGCAATCCTTCTTTCCATCAGTCCTTATACCAGTTCCAAACAGCACAATCCATAGCCCTCACCCGCCTAATCCTTCACCTATACATCGACTCGGCCAATGAACACACCCGTCAACTCCTATCCCAAATCAAAGTCCTCAATCTTTCCTCTCCCACATCCACACCGGCTGTACATAGCCTCCTCCTACAGGCCAACCACAAATTAGAACAGCATGCCACCCTCCACCTCAAAAAACTATCCAATCTCCTGGTTTCCCACCTCCGGAAAGGCAACTCACTCACCCTCCACAACCTTTCCAACAAACCTCAACCTCCTCTCATTGCACACAGACCCAGTCTCTCCCATCTACTCAATCTCCCACTTCCAGCTCCACTCCCCCCAACACCTCAAAATTCTAGTCAACACAATCTGGAACCACAACACCCCAATTCAGTAGTTAACCTTTCCTCCAAACCCCCCTCTCAATACGAAACCTCTGTCCTATCCAAAGGCCTCACCTTCAGCCCCACTCCCAGGTTCAACCAAACTGCCCTTGTCAAAGATTTACTGTCCTACACTCGTAGTCTCTGCTGGAAATATCACTTTGCCACGAAGAAAAATAATACTGATCCCACTCCTAATGATCCAACTACCCAAGACACTATCCAAATTGAACCCTGCCTGCAACAGTTCCGTCCTCCATCAAAGCGAGACCCGCCTCCTCTTCCTCAAAATCACCCTTTCCAAAGCTTCCAGGAATTTCTCAGTTCCAGCCTTGCCTCTCAATCTTTCTTGAAAAACCTTAATCCTACTCCCAACATCACCACAGCCGAAGCCCACACTATCCGTGATCTGAAAGCTGACCGATCCATCATCATTCTTCCGGCTGACAAGGGTTCCACAACCGTGGTACTTGATCGTCGGGAGTATGTGGCTGAGGGACTGCGTCAGCTTTCAGACAACTCTACATACAAAGTTTGCCAAGGTAATCCCATTCCTGATGTCCAGGAAGAGCTTCAAGGAATCCTCAGAACCTTAGGCCCCCTACAAAACCTTTCATCTGACTCCATCAAACTCCTGACCCCACCAACACCTCGCACTCCTACCTTCTACCTCCTTCCTAAAATTCACAAACCCAAACATCCTGGCCGCCCCATTGTAGCTGGTTACCAAGCCCCCACAGAACGTATCTCTGCCTACGTAGATCAACACCTTCAACCCATTACATGCAGTCTCCCATCCTTCATCAAAGACACCAACCACTTTCTGGAACGCCTGGAATCCGTACCCAGTCTGTTACCCCCGGAAACCATCCTTGTAACCATTGATGCCGCTTCCCTATACACGAATATCCCGCACGTCCAGGGCCTCGCTGCAGTGGAGCACTTCCTTTCATGCCGATCACCTGCCACCCTACCAAAAACCTCTTTCCTCGTCACCTTGGCCAACTTCATCCTGACCCACAACTTCTTCACTTTTGAAGGCCAGACATACCAATAATTAAAGGGAACAGCCATGGGTACCAGGATGGCCCCTTCATATGCCAACCTATTTATGGGTCGCTTAGAGGAAGCCTTCTTGGTTACCCAAGTCTGCCAACCCAAAGTTTGGTACAGATTTATTGATGACATCTTCATGATCTGGACTCACAGTGAAGAAAAACTCCAGAATTTCCTCTCCAACCTCAACTCCTTTGGTTCCATCAGATTCACCTGGTCCTACTCCAAATCCCATGCCACTTTCCTAGACGTTGACCTCCATCTGTCCAATGGCCAGCTGCACACATCCGTCCACATCAAACCCACGAACAAGCAACAGTACCTCCATTATGACAGCTGCCACCCATTCCATATCAAACGGTCCCTTCCCTACAGCCTAGGCCTTCGTGGCAAACGAATCTGCTCCAGTACTGAATCCCTCGACCATTACACCAACAACCTGAAAACAGCTTTCGCATCCCGTAACTACCCTCCCGACCTGGTACAGAAGCAGATAACCAGAGCCACTTCCTCATCCCCTCAAACCCAGAACCTCTCACAGAAGAACCCCAAAAGTGCCCCACTTGTGACAGAATACTTCCCGGGACTGGATTAGACCTTGAATGTGGCTCTCCAGCAGGGATACGACTTCCTAAAATCCTGCTCCGAAATGAGATCCATCCTTCATGAAATCCTCCCCACTCCACCAAGAGTGTCTTTCCGCCATCCACCTAACCTTCGTAACCTCTTGGTTCATCCCTATGAAATCCCCAAACCACCTTCCCTACCCTCTGGCTCCTACGCTTGCAACCGCCCCCGGTGTAAAACCTGTCCTATGCACCCTCCCACCACCACCTACTCCAGTCCTGTAACCCGGAAGGTGTACACGATCAAAGGGAGAGCCACGTGCGAAAGCACCCACGTGATTTACCAACTGACCTGCCTGCACTGTGACGCTTTCTATGTGGGAATGACCAGCAACAAACTGTCCATTCGCATGAACGGACACAGGCAGACAGTGTTTGTTGGTAATGAGGATCACCCTGTGGCTAAACATGCCTTGGTGCATGGCCAGCACATCTTGGCACAGTGTTACGCCGTCCGAGTTATCTGGGTACTTCCCACCAACACCAGCCAACCTATCCGAACTCCGGAGATGGGAACTCGCCCTTCTGTATATCCTCTCGTCTCGATATGCGCCAGGCCTCAACCTCCGCTAATTTCAAGTTGCCGCTGCTCATACCTCACCTGTCTTTCAACAACTTCTTTGCCTCTGTACTTCCGCCTCGACTGACATCTCTGCCCTTACTCTTTGCCTGTGTGTGTGTGTGTGTGTGTGTGTGTGTGTGTGTGTGTGTGTGTGTGTGTGTGTGTGTGTACACCTGTCTTTTTTCCACCCTAAGGGAAGTCTTTCTGCTCCCGGGATTGGAATGACTCCTTACCCTCTCCCTTATAACCCACATCCTTTCATCCTTTCGTCTTTCCCTCTCCTTCCTGAAGGAGCAACCATCGGTTGCGAAAGCTAGTAATTCTGTTTGTGTGTTTTGTTCATTGTGCCTGTCTGCCGGCACTTTCCCGCTTGGTAAGTCTTGGAATCTTTGTTTTTAATATAACAAGTGTATTGTTAACATTTGATACCTAAGTGTTTATACATGGTACAATTAATAGAGAGACTAGAATTCACTCATATGTTTAATATATAAGAATCTAGGTAATCACTGAATTGTGTCATTTGTTTTAGGATGAGAGTTTCATTTGTCAATTAATCAAATAATCATTTTAAACAATGCCGAGGATTGTTAAGGAAGTATAAATAGTTACAGACATGTTGGCAATGTAGGTCAGTCTTGTTTTGGTTTTTGAGCAATGAGCATGTAGCTGCTCCTTTTGTATTGTAAGTATTGTGTGCTAATGCAGTAATAATTTGATTTTGTTTTGAAAGTATAATAAAAATGATTAAACTTAACACAAGATTAAACCAAATTAAGTCTCCAGTAGTTAATTTACAGTGACCGGCTATGTACTCAGGAGGTAGACTGTGGCAGATCATGAGTAACGATGAACAACCCATTATTATGAGTAGTTAAGAATGTTATAAGCTAGAGTACACCTTCATAGTTTGTATATTTTGTTTAACAACATGGCAAATTTTTTTACTGTTGAGCACAACTCATTTTGTGTTGCTTCAATATACGTCTTCACATCTGCAATTTTCGATCTGTTGCTCTACTAGTCATGATGGTCATTAAAAGAATCTACCTTCTGCTTCAACTCCGTAATGTTATTGTTAACCTCAGAAAGTTCTTCTAGCTTTGCTTGTTTTTCACATCATTCAATATTTCGCCAGTGTGAAAATTCTTAGCTAAGTCATTGAACTTCTGTGGGATTGTGACTCGCAAATACTTCTCGTTTCATTGTATTTAGATCTTATGCAACACTTCTGTTGCTGGTTTACTGTGTTCATATCATGTGTCAAATTATCAATTTGTGTTTGGATCTTGTTCCATATCACTGAAATTGGTGTGCACATTATCTTATTTCATGTTTATGTTAGGTAATGACTGTCATAGCAGTCCATCACTTGTACTACTGTGGATACTGTCAGCTTTGTAACATGTTGACCAGATTCCTGTTTGTATTTACTGTTTCATTTGTGAGCAGTATGTCACTCTGGGAGCTGAATGACATTGTCTTGTCAATTGTAAAAATTTTGTCATCAAGGTTATTCTGCTGTGGAGTGTCACCATCATTTGTCACACCTGGCACACTGATCTCTGACCTACTTAAGCTTTTTGCAGTAGACATGCATGGCACCTGAACTTCAAGTGTGTGTTTGCACAATTCCATACTACCTCAGTCTATTGCATTTTCTCTATTGCTATCAACAATGGACATACATTTTCCTGCCATGTATGAATATGCAAAATAAAAATTTCACAAAAATGCTAAAATTTCATATGCTAATTATTGCTCGTAATTGTAATTTATAAGATGTCAAATCCTGTTTTACGTCTATTATGATATGCAAACTATTGTCGCAATTCTTTATGTTTTACTGACAACGTGTAACACTGGGAAATTCCAGTTAATTTTCCACAATAAAATTCAAGGAAGGGAATAATAAGGAAAAGCTATGTATTTACATTAAAAGAGGTGCTACCAAGCCTAAGCATATAAGCAACTTGCAAAGCCATCCTATCTTTGCTGCGCCGAACAAAACGGCTTACTCTGGAAAATTTCACATAACCTGGGTCCAGTTCTTGTTTCTCTCCAACATTTTCTTCCTTTTTGGTTTTCTTACTCTGCATTGTGATTCACGTAAACAGAAAATACAGGTAATTAGTTCTTAAGAGTAATAGCAATGTCATAGAAATCTCTTTCTATAACAATAGTTAACATACCATACTTACAACTGGTAGCCTGAAATAGTGGCACTTATCTCACCAGTTTTATTATAACAATAATAGAAATGGAAAAAAATTAATGGATAGCACAATTGTATTATTAGTAAATGACCTGTATGTATAAAATTGTGCTAGTCTTCGTTCAGTTTAACTTGCATCTTTTTTTTTCATTATTTCGTCTTCTGAAAGCTTTTATAGTTCTGTTTATTTTATGAAATAGGTCCATGGATTCCTCTCACATTTCATTTCAATTGTAGATGACTCCAAGGAAACCAGTGCCTTTCAAGATGAAGGAAATCTTCCCAGCTTCACTCCACTTCATTTCAGTACAAATAGTTAATGCTGTTATTAAGTCTTCTCTTATTCAGAATCACATATAATACAAAGCACTCGTTGCACATCTCACTTTGAGCAACATATTGAAGCAGTCCTGCATATGAGAGAGTGGAAAGAAAGAATGAGTGAGAGAGAGAGAGAGAGAGAGAGAGAGAGAGAGAGAGAGAGAGAGAGAGAGAGAAAGTGCAACGAAAAGTGAATGATTTTTTTTCTTCTGTCTGCTCCTTACTGACCACTCATAATTAATGGCTTTTCTGATGTACATAGCCATCAGTCCTTGCTTCTGTTATATTTTCTATTTCATTTTTTTGTTCTTTAATAAATTCTAACTTTAATACATCCCGACAGTCTTTCACAATGTACCTTCACATTGTTATCCTGACAAACTTTTGAAGGCATGAGCTCAATTTATTACAGCTTATCAGCTTCACTGCAATCAGTCGAATGGTATAGGAACACAGAAGAAAAACAAAGATGTGTTCATCTTTGCTGTTGTTGTGGTTTTCAGTCCTGAGACTGGTTTGCTGCAGCTCTCCATGCTACTCTATCCTGTGCAAGCTGCTTCATCTCCCAGTACCTACTGCAACCTACATCCTTCTGAATCTGCTTGGTGTATTCATCTCTTGGTCTCCCTGTACAATTTTTACCCTCCACGTTGCCCTCCAATACTAAATTGGTGATCCCTTGATGCCTCAGAACACGTCCTACCAACCGATCCCTTCTTCTAGTTAAGTTGTGCCACAAACTTCTCTTCTCCCCAATCCTATTCAATACCTCCTCATTAGTTACGTGATCTATCCACCTTATCTTCAGCATTCTTCTGCAGCACCATATTTCAAAAGCTTCTATTCTCTTCTTGTCCAAACTATTTATCGTCCACGTTTCACTTCCATACATGGCTACACTCCATACAAATACTTTCAGAAAAGACTTCCTGACACTTAAATCTATACTCGATGTTAACAAATTTCTCTTCTTCAGAAACGCCTTCCTTGCCATTACCAGTCTACATTTTATATCCTCTCTACTTGGACCATCATCAGTTATTTTGCTCCCCAAATATCGAAACTACTTTACTACTTTAAGTGTCTCATTTCCTAATCTAATTCCCTCAGCATCACCCGACTTAATTCGACTACGTTCCATTATCCCTTTTTGCTTTTGTTGATGTTCACCTTATACCCTCCTCTCCAGACACTGTCCATTCCATTCAACTGCTCTTCCAAGTCCATTGCAGTCTCTGACAGAATTACGTCATCGACGAACCTAAAAGTTTTTACTTCTTCTCCATGGATTTTAATTCCTACTCCAAATTTTTCTTTTGTTTCCTTTACTGCTTGCTCAATATACAGATTGAATAACATCGGGGAGAGGCTACAACCCTGTCTCACTCCTTTCCCAACCACTGCTTCCCTTTCATGCCCCTCGACTTTTATGACTGCCATCTGGTTTCTGTACAAATTGCAAATAGCCTTTCGCTCCCTGTATTTTACCCCTGCCACCTTTAGAATTTGAAAGAGTATTCCAATCAACATTGTCAAAAGCTTTCTCTAAGTCTACAAATGCTAGAGACGTAGATTTGCCTTTCTCTACTCTTTCTTCTAAGGTGAGTCTTAAGGTCAGTATTGCATCACGTGTTCCGGTATTTCTACTGAGCCCAAACTGACCTTCCCTGAGGTCAGCTTCTACTAGTTTTTCCATTCGTCTGTAAAGAATTCGTGTTAGCACTTTGCAGCTGTGACTTATTAAACCGATTGTTCGGTAATTTTCACATCTGTCAACACCTGCTTTCTTTGGGATTGGAATTATTACATTCTTCTTGAAGTCTGAGGGTATTTCACCTGTCTCGTACATCTTGCTCACCAGATGGTAGAGGTTTGTCAGGACTGGCTCTCCCAAGGCCGTCAGTAGTTCCAATGGAATGTCGTCTACTCCGGGGGTCTTGTTTCGACTCAGGTCCTTCAGTGCTCTGTCAAACTCCTCACGCAGTATCTTATCTCCCATTTCATCTACATCGTCTTCCATTTCCATAATATTGTCCTCAAGTACATCGCCCTCGTATAGACCCTCTATATACTCCTTCCACCTTTCTGCCTTCCATTCTTTGCTTAGAACTGGGTTGCCATCTGAGCTCTTGATGTTCATACAAGTGGTTCTCTTTTCTCCAAAGGTCTCTTTAAGTTTCCTGTAGGCAGTATCTATCTTACCCCTAGTGAGATAAGCCTCTACATCCTTACATTGGTCCTCTAGCCATCCCTGCTTAGCCATTTTGCACTCCCTGTCAATCTCATTTTTGAGACGTCTGTATTCCTTTTTGCCTGCTTCATTTACTGCATTTTTATATTTTCTCCTTTCATCAATTAAATTCAATATTTCTTCTGTTACCCAAGGATTTCTACTAGCCCTTGTCCTTTTACCTACTTGATCCTCTGCTGCCTTCACTACTTCATCCCTCAAAGCTACCCATTCTTCTTCTACTGTATTTCTTTCCCCCATTCCTGTGAATTGTTCCTTTATGGTCTCCGTGAAACTCTGTACAACCTCTGGTTCTTTTAGTTTATCCATGTCTCATCTCCTTAAATTCTCACCTTTTTGCAATTTTTTCAGTTTTAGTCTACAGTTCATAACCAATAGATTGTGGTCAGAGTCCACATCTGCCCCTGGAAATGTCTTACAATTTAAAACCTGGTTCCTAAATCTCTGTCTTACCATTATATAATCTTTTAGTATCTCCAGGGTTCTTCCATGTATACAACCTTCTTTCATCTTGGCCACAATAATGCGTTCACTATGCTGTTTGTAGTAGCTTACCCGCATTCCTATTTTCCTATTCATTATTAAACCTACTCCTGCATTACCCCTATTTGATTTTGTATTTATAACCCTGTAGTCACCTGACCAGAAGTCTTGTTCCTCCTGCCACCGAACTTCACTAATTCCCACTATATCTAACTTCAACCTATCCATTTCCCTTTTTAAATTTTCTAACGTACCTGCCCGATTAAGGGACCTGACATTCCACGCTCCGATCCGCAGAACACAAGTTTTTTTTTTCTCCTGGTAACGACATCCTCTTGAGTAGCCCCGCCCAGAGATCCGAATGGGGGACTATTATACCTCCGGAATATTTTACCCAAGAGGGCACCATCATCATTTAATCATACAGTAAAGCTGCATGCCCTCAGGAAAGATTACGGCCGTAGTTTCCCCTTGCTTTCAGCAGTTCGCATTACCAGCACAGCAAGGCCGTTTTGGTTGTTGTTACAAGGCCAGATCAGTCAATCATCCGGACTGTTTCGCTCACAACTACCCCTCTTCAGGAACCACACATTTGTCTGGCCTCTCAACAGATACTCCTCCGTTGTGGATGCACCTATGGTACAGCTATCTTTATCACAGACACACGCAAGCCTCCCCACAAACGGCAAGGTCCACGGTTCGGAGGGGAGGGGGGGGGTGTATTTATCTTTATAGTTGTATTTACGTATGAATGAATGAATGAAGTCAAAACTACAAAATTATTCACAATACAGTAATATTAGACAACCAATCATGCAACCTGATCCTTTCCACAATCTGCTCTCTTCCCATCGCAGTTTGCTGCACTGATACTGAAAGGGCTTCAGTTCTGTAGCAATACTACCGGAATAGGCATATTAAGAAGGATTGTCACTTTTATAATGTTTCCAGCTTTCTCTTCTTGCTACCTTTTGACTGAATGCCTGCTGTGTATTTTTTATTACATAAGTTTTTAGTAACACCTTTGTTGCAACACAGAATAATTTTCAGAATGTTTTCAATCATTTGATTGGCACACAAATTAGGCTGCTCAAAATTTGATGACAAATTACACAATATCAATCGCTCAGTGCTTGTGTTTGGTTATACACCTGCAATATGGGCTTTTCAGATTAAAGATGCAGAAGTTATCAAAAGTGATGTAGCTGTAGCCTACATTGCAACCTTAATGACAAATGGCCAAGGTCAAGTAGGCCGCTTCTGTATGAGTACCTTATGTGCTTAACAAATTCCTCATAGTTCATGACTGAAAAACTGGACTATTCTAGCACACATTGCATTTCAGTTTTCTTGCAGCCACTGAGGTACATGAATGGTAAGTAGCTGTTAACACCATTAGTGTCAGAATCTGATACACAGGGAGAGGCAGAACAGTGAGAAAATAATGTGTATCCCTTCTATGGTTACGAAACATAGGACTAATTTACTTTGGTTGGTCTACCTGCCAGAAGTTTCTTTAATATCTTCAAAAATATATAAATTCAGTTTTTTCTCCGTTTAAAGTATTTTCGTGATTGATACATGCCAATGTGACCCAAGCTGTTGTCTGCTATCCAAATTGGTCTTCAGGAAGATCAGTGTGAAATTTTCCAGGCTAAGTGGATTTCACATCAATATTTATAATCTCAAGACTGGAACATATAGACAACTTCAGAGCAGATAACGTTTCTTTTGTAAAGACTGACACACCTCTTGCCAACCCCTACCATTTATCAAGATGAGCCAGAAAGTGTTTTTAAGGTAATGAGCTGCTCATTTGTATACCAGGATGGTATATTGACAATTTTATAGAACAGATGTTGCTACTCACCTTATAGTGGAGATGAGTCACAGATAGGTACAAGAAAAGGAAACAAGTAAGGTCTTCATTGGGAGTGAACAACCAGAATGAGGGGGGGGGGGGGGAGGGGAAGGCAGGGCAACTAGGTGCAGACAGGAGGTCAGATGTGGAGCAGGGCAGGGTGGGGCAGGGGCGAGGGCGGAAGGAAAGGAGAACAAAGAAGACTGTGCGCACTTGTGGAAGAGTGCTGTTTAGTGCTGTAGTGCGGAGCAGGGCAGGGTGGGGCAGGGGCGAGGGCGGAAGGAAAGGAGAACAAAGAAGTCTGTGCGCACTTGTGGAAGAGTGCTGTTTAGTGCTGTAGTGGGAACAGGAAAGGGGACAGGAGGAGAAGGATATTCTGTGGTGACATGACAAGCAATAAGCTGTCTGCATGAATGGGCACCAAGAAATTATCGCCAAGAAACAGCTGGACCACACAGTTGTGAGCATGCTGACAACATAACCTCCTCCATTTAAAGGGCTGCTTCACAGTCTCTGCCAAGTGGATTCTACCCACCAGTACCGGTTTTTCATAATTGCACGGGTGAGAACTCTTCCTGCATCATCTCTTGTGTCTCTGTAACCCTCCTAGCCTCAACCTGGGCCAGTCACCTAAAATGTCAACATCTGTCTTTGTGAAAGTTCTTTTAGTATTCACTGTAATAACATTTTTGTTTATGAAGTTCATGCTTGCTAATTATTTGATCGACATGTAATCATTATCCGTTTCAGTTTCAAAAGAGTCAATATTTATTGGTCACAGCAATAATGAGCTATTCACATTGGCTACCATGTCTCCTACCACAAGGAGTGTGTGCTTCTTGATTGCAATAGATCTGGATCCTCTCAGCAAAATGATTTATTTAGACGGACCAAGATACCAATACTGCTTTCAAGAGAATTTCTTCTCTGGGCAGATGCAGTAGCTTACTTGCTTTATTTATTTATTTTCATTGGATCCATACACAACATACATTTTATGGATCCAGTCAAATTAGTATCCCAAGAGTTGAAGTAGTATAATATGCTTAATAACTAGCATTTAGCAAAATATGACTGTATACGTCACTATTTGAGTACCACACCATACCTTTTAATTACAATTTGCTTACATCATCTAAGAGTTCTGGTTGGTTTGTTGGTTTGTGGGATTAAAGGGACCATACTGCTACGGTCATCGATCCCTTTTGTCAGAACTTAAAATACCCACACAGAGTAAAAACGACAATGGAAAAAAGACAGACGACAAGAGAAACTTAGACCAAGACCAGACAAGACGAACTAAAATCATACAGAGTGTGACGGTGGTTGGCCAACCATAGAGACAAAAAAGGAAAAGCCAACCACCAAGAAACATTAAAATACCAGACTAAAATCGTAGGCAATAGGCCAGAATCAACCCAAGAAGACAAACACTTATATTAAGCAAGAAAAGCCCCCTGCCCGAATAAAATGCAAAACTAAGCCCGCCATAACAGTGTCATCAGTTAAAAGGGCAGGGAGCGTATCAGGCAGCGCAGTCTCCCTGAGCACACTTAAAAGTTGACAGCCTAACAAAATGTGGATCACTGTCAAAGCCGACCCGCATTGACATAGAGGTGGGTCCTCATGCCACAGTATAAAACTGTGTGTCAAGCGGGTGTGGCCAACGCGGAGCCGTCAAAGGACTACTGAGTCCCTGCGAGTGGCTCGCAGGGATGACTGCCACAGAGTCGTCGTCTCCTTGACAGCACGGAGTTTGTTAGGGGTGGTCAGATCGCGCGCCAACCAGCGTCCAAAAGCATGAGAACTGCGCGGCCTAAGACTGCCCGCAATCAGTCTCCAGGAGGCCAAAGTCCACAGATGGTTTACTGGTGGCCTCTTTCGCAAGGTTGTCTACATGTTCATTGCCGGGTATCCCAACATGGCCTGGGGTCCACACAAATACCACAGAGCGTCTGCAACAGGCAAGAGCAGGGAGGGACTCCTGGACAGCCATACCAGACAAGAGCGAGGGAAACACTGGTTGATAGCTCGTAAACTGCTCAGGGAGTCGTTACAGATAACAAAGGATTCACCTGAGCAGGATTGGATGTACTCTAGGGCACGAAAGATGGCGACCAGCTCAGCAGTCAAATCGATGCAGCCAGCTGGCAAGGATCGTTGTTTGTAATGGCCCCTAGAGTTGGAGCATAACCAAAACAACCAGCAACCATCAAACCATCACTGTAAAAAACGCTGAAGCCCTGATGGAATAAAAGCCAGCATACAAGGACACTGAGACGGACGTTCCACCGCTGCAGCAAGCCCGTTAATTGCTATTAAAAACAGGCAGACACTTAAAGCAGATCCCTGTGGCACCCCGCACTCCTGAACTCGGGAGGAACTATGGGAGGCCGTGACTTGCATGCAGAAGGTTCGATGCAACAAACTTTCCGCTGAAAATTGGCAGCAGACCACAAAGACCCCAACCATGAAGCGTAGAGAGGATGAGATGGCGCCACATCGTATCTTACACCTTACCACACGTCAAAAGACAACAATGATGTGCTGATGGTGGGCAAAGGCCGTACGGATGGCGGACTCCAGGCTCACCAGATTATCGGCGGCAGAGCGGCCTTTTCGGAACCCACCCCGAGACGGAGCCAGGAGGCCCCCGAGACTCCAGTACTCAACTCAATCGCTTGCTCAGCATCCGTTCAAGCAGCTTACAAAGAACGCTGGTGAGGCTAATGGGGCAGTAGCTGTCCACCTCCAAAGGGTTCTTGCCAGGTTTCAAAACAGGGATGACAATGCTTTCCCGCCATTGCGGCGGAAACTCACCCTCTACCCATATACAGTTGTAAAGGTCGAGGAGGCGTCGCTTGCAGTCCACTGAAAGGTGTTTCAGCATCTGACAGTGGATGCAATCTGGCCCAGGAGCAGTATCAGGGCAAGCGGCTATGCACTGTGAAATTCCCGCTCACTGAATGGAACATTGTAGGATGCAGGATGGTGGGCGCGAAATGAAAGGCTCTGATGTTCCCTCCACTCTTTAATGGAGTAGAAGGCCAGTGGTTAATTTGCAGAAGCAGAACTCTGAGCAAAATGCTCTGTAAATGGTTGGCAATTACGTCGGAGTCATTACAAACTGCTCCATTCAGTGAGAGCGCAGGGAAGCTGAAAGGGGTCCAATAGCCATAGAGGCATCTAATCTTGGCCCAGACTTGCGATGGAGATACATGGAGGCCAATGGTGGACACACACCATGGGGGCCAATGGTGGACACACACCATGGGGGCCAATGGTGGACACACACCATGGGGGCCAATGGTGGACACATACCGCTCCCAGCACTCCTGCTTGTTTTGGCGAATAATGCGGTGGGCCCACACACGGACCCATTTAAATGCAAAGAGGTTTTCTAAAAATTGATGCCGCTTGTGACGCTGGAGCGCCTGCCAGCGATATTTAATCGCCTCGGGGATCAGAGGGGACCACCAAGGCACAGTCCTCCGCCGAGGGACACTCAAGAACGGGGAATGGCAGATTCTGCGAGAGTAACAATGCCGGTGGTGACCGAGTAAACCAGCACATCAATGTCATCATTAGAAAGAGGCTCAATAGCAGCAATGGGGGAAAACAAGTCTCAGTCCGCCTTATTCATAGCCCATCTGCTAGGGCACCCAGAAGAGTGACGCTGTGTCAGTGACAGAAAGATCGGAAAGTGGTCACTACCACAGACGTCATCTAAAAGTGCTTTCAAACTGTTTCTTGGTACCTATCTTTACAACCTGTTATAAACGTAATGTATTCAGACCTTAGTAGCACTTGCCTCCGAGATTTAATAGTTCCCTTTCCAAGAAGGCATTGGAGCATTAGCAAGGAATGTGCAGTATTGGCCAAAAATACGATTTTAGTACCACTACATTGTTGGAAAATTGCTCCATTACACGATGCAAGATTGAGACCTCTCCATGTATCCAATTCAGGGTAGCACGGGGAACAGAGTTTTTGACACTGGGTCTTTGGGGGCAAGATCCAGACCTGTCAGTAGCTTCCACTGACTGCAACAAACAGTAGCCATTGTGGCATCTGAAATACATCCAAGGAGTTCACTGTGGTTGGTGTTACACAAGATGTAGTTTTACACTTCTCGTCTCCCTCAAAACTGCTGTATCAGCTTAACACTAAGATGGCTGATAACGAGAAGTTTACTTTTTCAAAATAAAGGTTCTATAAGTACTCCATTGCAAATAAGCTTCTAGTTTTCTGTAGTGCTTCATTATGACAACCTGTCTATTTTATTTATTTATTTATTTATTTATTTAATCCCAATGATAACATTTGTGATCTAGGATTTGTCAGGGTACATTTTAACAATTATATAAAATCTATACAAAATTTTTATCCATGCTGAATTCATATGAATCTATCTTATGTTTAATACAATATACAACAAATAAGTTTTTTTATAACCATTTCTTATGTGAGTGACAGACATATTCACTAATGTAATTTCATTTTCGCAGTTATTATATACAGTTATATTCTTATACAGTTGCACAGAGATATTCAGTTATGCTGTAGTAAGTTCTTTGTAACAGTTTTAAATTTATCCTCATTTTCCAGCTCTCTGATATGTTTTGGTAGTGCATTAAAAAGTTTGATGCCTTGATAACATACATGTTTCTGACTTCGGGTCCTTGACAAATTTAGATCTATACCAACTACACTATTTCGCCTTATAGTGTCCCCAGTGAGGTATTAAGAAAACACTTAAAAAACAGTATTTATGAAGAACAGACATTAAAAAATATATTTTCATCATGTAGCCGTAAACAATAATTTCTCTATCTAAGTTTCGAATGCAAAGAAATATAACAAAGTGATCTAAAGAGACGACAAGACACGCTCTTGTTAATTTTTTAGTTGTCTTCACTACTTCTCTTAGTTGTGTGTAGATGGACATCTTTCGAGTGCTGGCAAATGTAAGCATATTTGTATGAGTTAAGCAGATAATATATTGATTTAATATTACTGTGCACTTTTAATTTGTAAGAGGTGATCCCGATTTCATGTGCGCCTTCCTTGAATTAACCTGCATTCAAGCAATTTACAGTTCAACAATCACAGTGGCCGGTGCAGCCAACAACGCCATTACAGAAAATTAGCAGAAGCAAAATACTCGCCCGCTATTAACATTGTATTAATTTTTCTCCACAGCTGCATGAAGTTGCAGAAATACGTAGATTTAAGAGTAATTTTCAGTACCATAGCCAACAACCAGAGCCAGGACTCCGACTACGTGGCAATTGTTAATGGAGGTATGAAAAAATACTCTCGCGCGTGTGTGGGCCGCAATTGTAATTAATAACTATAGATCTTTTGCTTTCGAATGAGCTGACTAGCCGAGGAAATTAATATGCAAAGTTTATTACAGAGGAAATTAATATGCAAAGTTTATCACATTGTTCAGCTTATAAACTCATGTTTTAGGATTCAGCGAGTCTAACATTCATTAACGTAACAAATAATTTGAGGTTAATATTGTTAAAAAGGAGAACTTCAGGAAAGCATCTAATTGTAAATCAAAATTGAATGAAATATCATTTTTATCAAGGCCCACCACGTAAGTCAGCAACAATAAAAAAATAATAATAACAATAATATATTAAATTACGACGGACGACGGATGCAAGAGCCTCTTCCAATTTAGTTATTTCTTTTGTGTATTCCAGTACAGCTGTTTCGGTACTTCTTCCAACTTGAAATCCATGCTGATTACTGTTTATCAGATTGTGGAAATTAAGATAATGTGTGACACTATATTTCATCAGTATCTCTAAAAGCTTAGAGAAAGATGGGAGAAGTGAGACATGTCTGTAGTTTTCTATTTTAAGCTTATCACCCTTTTTCAACAGGGGAACGACTTAAGAAATTTTCAGTTTGTGTGGAAATGCCCTCAGCCATTGACAAGCTTGCTATATGCGCCAATGGTTTCGCTATTTGATTAGCTGTTTTCTTTGCAAGTATTATTGGCACCTCATCTACTCCAGATGACATCTTGGACACGAGACTTAATTACTTTTAAAACTTCCTTTTTGTTTGTTGGAACTGCCATCATACTGCTGGTTGCCTTTGATGCTTCCATCTTAATCTGCTCCCCAAAATTCCAGCTTAATGTCTGGGGTACATTTAAAAAGTAATTCTTTATATAATTAGGCGTGGCATATTTATCTACGATTTTATTCTCCTCATCTGTTAGAATAATTTCCTTGTCTTTGATAGGTACCCTGGTTTCTTTTCTCACAATTTCCCATGCTATTTTAGTTCTATTTCTGGGCTGTTTTATTTCCGTATCATTACTTAGCAACTTTGCATTTGCAATTACTCTGTGGTATATTTTCCTATACCTTTTTACATATTCTATAAAATCAGTATCTGTACACTCCCTCAACTCTGAATTCAGTTTTTTTCATATTTACACATGATTTCTTAATGCCAAGAGGCATCCAAGAACTTGACTTTTTTGTGTCCAGTAGACTTGATTCTGGTCAGTTTCTTTGGAAAACAGACCTCATCTTTGTTTCGTAACATCTAACCAATTTTCATTTTCTAAGATACTTATGAACTGACAACTGCTGTTCACAGAGAAGTTTCTTTTGTAAATATTATTTACACCTTTATTTTCCTTTGACCTTAAAGGGATTTCTATGGTGAGAGCATTGTAGTCAGACAATCCTAAATCTATGTTTGTTACCTCTATTTCAGTTGCTGACATATTTGAGAAAATGTTATCTATGAGGCTATTGGAGGTGTGTCATTCAAGTTGAATTGTTTATGTGTGGTGACATCAAGTAGGAAAAGCAACAGAAACAAGAAACCTTTGATACAACAGGATTTTTGGTATCCGCCCATAATGGAAACTCCAAGTTAACAGTGTTATACGAAAGGAGAAATACCACTGGTGCTCAATCCCCTGTTTCAATGATTATGACTCAAAGTGCAATGCCTCAAGAACAAATACTGTGAGCTTGAAATAGCAGTAACACCCAACCTGATATCTTGTGTATCACTGAACATTGGTGTAAGGACCATGGAATTATTAGTATTCATATTAATCCAATTAAACTGACAAATCATTATAGTAGGAAAATTGCAAAAGGTGGTGGAGTCAATATTTACCTTAGACAAGAGTTAGAATTTTAAATGAGATGTGAAGCAGAGAACGTAAGTATGGAAATTTTTTTTGAAGTAGCTGCTGTCCAGCTATATGGCCTGATAAAAAGTCAGTCAGTGAATAGGGCACCATGTGGAAACACAGAAGTCTTTTTTGATAAATTAGAATAGTTGCTAATTAAATTTTACAAAAAAGAAACGGATTATTCTTTGTGGTGATTTCAATATTAATCTTCTAGCTGAAAGCCAACAACTGAGACGGAAGTTTAGGAAGTGACTCTGCTAGTTAAGTCAGACAAACAAACAGATCACGAGGCTGGACAAGAACTTGCCAGCATCAGACATGGATTATATGACAAGGTCATCTGTGACAGAACAGTTACAAATGCCACTTACCGTTCATAAGAAAAAAGCATAATGAACTTGTGTACCATACATACTTATGATTCACTAGTGTAGCAATCCTTTTTAAGTCACATACTGCTCATAATGTTCAGTAAGCTTTCAAGTGCCAATAGTTGTTTGTTTTAGTTACTTTAATTTTTAAAAATTAAAGAGACCTTTTTGGTGCAAAAGCGATACTAGTCCAATTTCTTCAATTCAATAAATATAATTCTTTGGTTATATGGTAGACAATTATCATTGTGTTTGTAGTCTAAATAAGGTTGGATGAAGACAACACCAGTTAATGAAGCTCTATTGCAGGAATTAGTGTTTTATTTGAAAGTATGAAAAATGTAACTTATATTGTTATTGCACCAATGCATTCGTCTGTCTGCGCATTTGTAACAGAAACAGCAAAATTGAAAAATGGACCTAGTATTATAGTACGTAAAATTTCAGTTGTTGCGGAGGGTATGAACAGTGTTTTACTAAATTTCATGTTATTAACAAATTTCCCTTAAATTGCAGTTTCTTCCTACAGGGGGTTGAAAGTGATTGCCAACCCCTCCTTGAGTTTATGCATGAAGTATGTACATCTGTCAAAATATTTCTCGGCAACTCTAGAACTATTTTATAAAGGTTCTCAATTCACTTGGCAGTTTGCTTTTATAATGAACAGTGCATTGGATATGGCACAAATGTAGAAATCAAGCTATGTTACAAACCAATTTATAATTTGTAACCACAATCATTACTTCCTCATCAGATTTGCTGGCTGTGCAACAATTTTTCACCTTTCAAACTTATCTATACCTGGCTCTGATCTATGGATTGGTCTGTCACCACAACCACGAAAAAGTAGAAATTAGTGAGCTTGCACAGTACTATTACACACTGAACCCCAAATGTAGTTTCTGATAACCAAGTTAATTTGGCTCTGGCATTTCGATTGTTTATTATGATTTTAGTGCACAAAACTGCTACAGTCGTTAGCGCCCGGTCTGTGACTTAGGTAAAAAAAAAAAATGAAACTAGAAACCAGCAGCAACGGGAATGGAACTCAAAAAATTGGAGAAACTAAAAACAGAAGGAAAGCTTAAAACCACTATAAAGAGGGTTGGTTGTCTCCAAAAAGAGCTTCAAATGACTGACATCATCTCACTGGCACTAATAAACTTGAGAACGCGATCGGCTGAGTGCGCGTCATCTGCTAAAATGGAAGATATATCAGGTGACAGCTGTAGACGGGCGCGTAACGGAGTAAAATAGGGGCACTCAGTTAAAAGGTGTCTTACTGTCCACAGCTGAGAGCAGTGGGGGCAGAGTGGGGTGGATCGCAACTTAAAAGATGTCAATGGCTAAAAGACAGTGCCCTATCCAGAGTCTAGTTAGAACTAGCTCCTCCCGACGACGATTTCGGGAGTAAGAGGTCCAAGCTCGTCCCACAATTTATTATGAGGAAGTGTCGACCAATGTGCGTGCCATAGAAGAACAACACGACATAAAACACTCCATAGATCGGCGAAGGGAATCGATCGAATAGCTGGTCGAAGAAGAGAGACTGCAGCCTTGGCCACTATATCGGCCGTCTCATTTCCACAGATACCAACGTGTCCTGGGATTCAGAGGAACACCACCGAGATGTCCCCAAATGGAGCAAGTGCAGGCAGTCCTGAATCCGGATGACCAGAGGGTGGACAGGGTACAGAGCTTGGAGACTGAGGAGCGAGCTGAGAGAATCATAACAGATAACATACTGTATCTGCTGATGGCGACAGATGTATTGGACAGCCGGAGAACAGCGTAAAGCTCCGCAGTATGAACCGAACACTGGTTGGGAAGCTGAAATCGAGTTGGGGTGTTGCCAACAATAGGCACTCCCAGCACCAACGATGTTTTGGAGCAATCAGTATAAATAAATGTGGCCTACTTCATTTGTGCACACAGAGCAGGAAATGCTCGACGATAAACAAGTGAAGGGGTTCCATCCTTGGGAAACTGAAAGGTCACGGAGCAGGCAGGTCTGGGGACAGAGCGAAGGCAGTGCTGTATACCAGGTTGTCAAGAAAGTTTCAGGAAAGCAGAAGGAAAGAGTACGGAGCAGTTGCCGGAAGCGGACTCTCAGTGGTGGTAGGGAGGGAGAGCGGCCTGCATACCCTAAATCCAAGGAGGCATCGAAAAAAATGTCATGGGCCGGATTAGCAGGCATGGAAGACAGATGGGTAGCATTAACGACTAATTAGGACTGCCCGCCGATTGCACAGCGGAGGTTCAGCAGTCTCAGCATAAAGGCTTTCCACAGGGCTGGTGTAAAAAGCTCCAGACACTAAACGTTATCCACGGTGGTAGATAGAGTTGAGACGCCGAAGAATAGACGGCTGAGCAGAGGAGTAAACTATGCTTCCATAGTCCAATTTCGAGTGCACTAAGGCGCAATAGAGGTGGAGAAGGACCACTGTCTGCTCCCCAGGAGGTACCATTCAGGACACTGAGGGCGTTGAGGGATCTCAGACAGCGATCTGAAAGATAGGAAATGTGGGAGGACAAGCACAGATTTCTGTCAAACAGAAGAACCAAGAATATACCGATGTCCGAAAACAGAAGGGTGACGAGTCCTAGATGTAAGGAAGGTGGAAGAAACTCCGTACGGTGCCAAAATTAACACAAACGGTCTCACTGAGGGAAAAACTGAAGCCTGTTTCGACACTCCAGGAGTGGAGGCCATTTAGACAGCCTTGAAGATATCGTTCAAGAAGGCTGGTCCGTTGACAGCTGTAGTAGATTGCAAAATCGTCCACAAAGAGGGAGCCCGAGGCATCAGGAAGGAGACAATCCATAATTGGATTTATGGCAATGGCAAACAGTACAACACTTAGCACGGAGCCCTGGGGTACCCCGTTTTCTTGGGAGAAAGTACGGGAGAGAGTAGTGTTCACGCCCACTCTAAATGTGCGCTCTGCCATAAATTTGCGAAGAAAAAGGGGCAACCGACCGCAAAAGCCTGAAGAGAACAGTGTGTGGAGGATGCCTGTCCTCCAACAGGCATTGTATGCTCTCTCCAGACCAAAAATATTGCTACTGTTTGGCGTTTCCGGAGAAAATTCTTCATGATATTATGGAGAGAGAGCAACAAGATTGTCAATTGCAGAACGATGCTTTCTAAAACCGCATTGGGCAGGTGTTAAGAGACTGCGGGACTCCACCCACCAAGCTAAACGGCTATTCACCATACGCTCCAAAACCTTACATACACTACTCATGAGAGAAATGGGGCTATAGCTAGAGGGGAGATGTTTGTCCTTTCCAGGTTTCTGAACAGGAACGACGATAGCTTCCCTCCATCGTCTGGGAAAAGTACTTTCGGTCCAAATTCGATTATAAAGGCGAAGGAGGTAACGCACACTATGGTATGATAAATGCAGCAACATTTGGATGTGGATACCATCCGGTCCTGGGGTGGAGGAGCGAGAAGAAGAGAGTCCATGTTGGAGTTCCCGCATGGAGAAAACAGTATTGTAGCTTTCGCGATTTTGAGAGGAGAAAGCAAGAGGTCGCACTTCCGCTGCACGTTTATTTGGGAGAAACGCTGGCGGGTAATTTGAAGAGCTCGAAATCTCAGCAAAGTGTTGACCCAATGAGTTAAAAATTGCAATGCGGTCCACTAACGTATCATGCGCGACAGTGGCCCACAGACCAAAGCGAAACTAGGCGCATCTGATAACCGTCGAATCCTACTCCGAACTTCCTAGGAGGGAGTGAAGGTGTTAAATGAGCTAGTAAAGAAGTCCCAGCTTGACTTCTTGCTATCGTGGATGACACGACAGCATCGCACACGGAACTGCTTATAGCAGACACAGTTGGCCAATGTAGGATGGCGGCGGAAAACACTAAGGGGACGCCGCCGCTCACGTATTGCGTCATGGCATGCCTCCTTCCATCAAGGAACTGGGGGGCAATTCGGAGGTGCTTGGTATTGAAAGTTCTGCAGCTGTAAGAAGAATGTCTAATACGTGTGACCTCAACATCGACGCTAGGAAAGTGACGGTCATCGAACGTCGCTAGAGACGAGAAAAGGGTCCAATTGGCTTGGGCAAACTTCCAGTGTCGGGGGTGCATGTATGGCAGTTGAGGCTGCAGTCTAAGGACACATGGAAAGTGGTCATTCTAGTGTGTATCATCAAGGGCAAACCATTCGAAGCGCCGAGCTAGAGGAACAGTACCGACCGAAAGGTCCAAATGAGAGGAAGTTGTCGTGGAGGCAGACAAAAATGTAGGGTCCTCAGTGTTGAGGCAAACTAGATCCGCTTGGTGGAAGACGTCTAGCAATAGTGAGCCACGCGGACAAGGATGTGGGGATCCCCAAAGAGGATGGTGGGCATTGAAGTCCCCAACCAGCAAATGGGGGGGGGGGGGGTGGAAGCTGACCAAGAAGATGAAGGAGATCAGCTTGTGCCATTGGTGTGGATGATGGAATGTATAGAGTAAAAAGAGAGAAGGTGTATCCAGAAAGGGAAAGACGGATAGTGACAGCTTGGTAGCAAGTGTTTAAGGGGATTGGGTGATAAAGGAGAGTATTATGGAGAAGAATCATGAGTCCATGTGCTGGACTGCCATCAACAGATGTGAGATCAAATTTGACGGAATAAATGGGGGAGAACAAAGCGGTCATGGGGACACAGCTTTGTTTCCTTAAGACAGAAGATGACCAGTGAGTAGGATCGTAAGAGGATCGTCAATTCATCCTGTTTCGCTCGGATGTCGCAGATATTCCAATGGAAGAATGGGACCAAGGTTGCCGTCAACTCAACGACTTAGGCTTGTGAGCCGACATAGTAGAAGATGAGGAAACCATTGCAGAAGTATCCCCCATGATTACCGGCGTCTCTGATGGCGCGCTCCTTCCTTGTGGGGGCCCTCTCTGAGGGCACTCCCACCTTATGTGATTGTTCACACCCCAAAAAATGGACGGAGGGACCAATCGGCACTTTCTGAAGGTATCAGCTCGAGTAATCACCCCTCCCTGGGCCTGGCCGTTACCAGGGGGTACGTACGTGATCTACCTGTCTACCCAGAGCGGGGAATGTGTTACCCCGTCACTGGCTACGCATGGCAATGCGTGGGTCGGCCTTCAGACACGCATAGGTAGGACAAAAAGAGAAAGGGCAGAAGAGAGGTCTCAAATGCCGCAGCAGAGAAAGGGGTAAGAAGAGGCAAGGAAAACAGGAGGACAAATGAAGGATTAAGAATTGCAAGCAGAGAAAACGAAGGATGCGTTACATTCTTGAGCGTCCATCTCCGGACATAGGCATAAAACATACTCCCAGAGGGGTAGAAAGGGCAGGAAAGAGACGGAGGTGGGGGGGGGTCAGAGATGGGGGATGGGGAAGGATGCGGAGAAAGAAGGTATGCAGCCCGGAAAGGAAGGAGAGCGACATTAGCTCAGGGTCACATGTTTGCTATGCATGTATCCACGAAAGAGTTGTGGACACCCTGGGGAGGCATGTAGTTTCTGATAACCAAGTTAATTTGGCACTGGCATTTCAATGAACAGAGCTGATTTAGGTGAACACAACACACTGCTAATCTTAACGATTATTGATGCTAGTGACTAATGATTGCTGTCATTACTGCTAAAAGAGCACATTCAACGTGAATCCAGGCATTTGGTTCAATTAATAGCCCTTCACAAGTTCAGCAGTCGGTGACTTCCAGGAGTGACTCTAAACTGGCAGAGGCTGGCACCACCACGTCTGAAGGTTCTACAGATCAAGATATCCATAATATACTGATCACTTCACACAAACTCTCAAAGAGATTACTTCAACTGTTTCACTTTATTATTGCAGGTGGCAGAATGAAAGCACCAACAGGTGATCCATCATGTCTAGAAAGCCACCGGCAGCATCCATGCAGTACTTTAAATACATATTCCATCATGTTATGCAAGTATTCACTTAGGCAGATGAAAAACCATTTACACAGGCTGAAATCTCAGTAACTTTATGAATGTGTAAGAAATAGCTGTTTAATCAATGTTACTGGAGAATGGTGAAAGTTTTATGAATGTAACAGCTAGTGAGGTGGTACTGAATCTAGTTGAGGACAATATATAGCATCATCTGACTAAAAGATGAGATCAATTTATAACAACATTGCAGTACCGTGTATAGACCTGCAATGACAACGAATGATGTATTACAGTGTTCACAATACACTTTATGGGACTTCAATGTATACTGACAGTTTTCAACAGCAGTGAAGCCACTGTCACATGAAAATACTCAGTCCAGTTAATAATGAAAATTAGCTATGTATTTCAGTTGAGGCTTGTTAGTTACACAATAGGATACAGATGTGAACAATGAAGGTGAAGAGAAACAGTTACACAAATTATATACCTTATTAACACAACTTGGATTTCCACATCACCATAGAGGTACCAAGAATGATGCGTTACTGTATTTTTACATGGTGAGTTCCCCAGTAGGCCTATAAACCATGATAAGCACACAATCAAGAAAATGTGTTTGTTGAAGATACAATAAAATACCGTGTATCAGCAAAATGCGTCACCAAATAGGAATAAGAAGGGACTAAAGTATCTTCAGATATCTATGTAAGAAGCTCTACAAGTGTTATGGCTACATTGAAAATCTAATACAAAGAAACTGGCATTAACAAGCTTTGTGTCCCTCTACAGGAAGCACTAAAACATGAGAGGCAGGGATGGAAAGGATTCAACGATCATTAATTGTGGAGAAAAAGGTGTCTATAAAAATCCAAACAGCAATGCAACCAGGGTTCTAAAAGAAACTTTAGAATGAATCCCACATGCAGCAGGTTTTTTTCTTGTAAGCATACCACAGAGACATGGTCTAAATGAAGCCTGGCATGTAAATAAAGACAAAGTACTAACAGAAAGTTCAAGAATATACATAGCTATGTCTTTTCCTGGAGCTACAAGCTCAGGAAAGTAACATTTCATGGAACATGACCTGCACAGGAGTGATTTTAAAAAACCATACTGTGCAAACGAATGCCAGATAGTGTAAGATATCTAAGAAAAGAAACACAGATCAATCCCACTGTCAACAATGAAAGAAACAATCAATATGCCAATGACAACCATCACTGACTTAGGAAAATGAAGGAGAAACATCATCAGCCCTGCAGAAGAAGGCATCACTGATCCCACCAGAAAAAACATCATTCATAGAGCACATGGCAGGAAATTGGGGGAGGAGGAGGAAGAAACACAAAAATCTGGATGACTAGGTTTTCTGCACCAGCCCAAGGAGGGGTGGGGGGTAACAAAAATGTAGATAGAAATACAAATGTTCTACTGTTGGCGTTTCACACTACAGTACACATGGAGTGAAATAGACTAAACAGAAGCAGCAGCGGCAGCAGCAGAACTAACACATTTCACTATTATAGTACACGAATATTATTTTCTAACAAACAAAACTATAAAAAGGTGGCTGACTTCTGTAGACGTAAATAGAATTGTGGAGGAGCTGCAGCACATGAAAGGAGGAAATTCATTCCATGATCAATGGACAACTGAAAAATGTCATTTGAATTAGCAGCAATACTGAATCCTGAAAAGAGAAAACTGTTTGGACATCAGGGCTAGCGTTTCTGAAGGAGCTAGAACTGCTTTCACACAGGACTGTCTGAATTGTCTTGCATAATGGCAGCAGGTGATCGAAACAAAAACTCATTGGAAGACAACTGTGATACTGAAACAGCACTACAGGGTGCAGTGAAGTTACAGAGACACAGATCATGTAATTGTCAATTTACCACTTTACAGCCGAGTTACAGGTCTTAAATAGAGCCACTGCAGATGGCAGTCAGGAAGATACAGGAAATTACAGAACAGTAAATACTGCATCAACATTATCTAAAACAACAGAATGTAATTAAAGACAATAGTTAATTTTACAGGAGAAATATGCCCAGCATTGGTTTCGGGATTTTAGATCTACCGGAACAACAGCTGTCTGTTTAGTTTTTGTAACTAAGGCACTAGATTAAAAGAAGTTTGTGACTTATTTCTTGACTATTCAGAGGCCTTTGTGTGTGCCACAACATATACTACTAGATGTTCTCGTGACTGTGTACTGGGGAAAGGGGCTGGTATATATTATCCACGAAAAATAAAGATGTGTGGAAAGGAAAGTGAACAGTGCTGTAACAAGTATCTATTCAAATTTTTAATTTAATTAAACAGTGGAAATTCTAGGTCAGAGTATAAACATTATTATGGAAAGGATACACTGGTACTCACTGTGAAGACTAACCACTGAGATCCAGATAGACATGATGGAAAGACTGATGTATCATCTTTCAGTCAAAAACTTTTTTTTAATAATTAAAAAAAAAACTAACTCAAGTCCCTATTCCACAATGTGCCTAAACAATAGACCTGTGCACCAGCATCCCAAGCATGTTTATCTGTAACTGCAGGGCGGTTCATGTAGACCTATTACAACATCCTAGCATGCATTCTCAGGAAGTAGTGTTAACGCGCGAAATGCGAACAGAAGTGTCATCCATTTGAATTATTCATAAGAAAATGGATATCATTATTTATTAAGTAACAGTTATTCTCTCGTGTGGGATACTACTGTTCTGAATTGAAGACTCAACAGTTAGTTTTATATTACGACACTCAGTTGCACAGGTATATGTATGTATAAAACATTTTGCACATGGAGTACCCATCTGCATTTGGAGCTACTGGTAGTGACAGTAAATCTTCGGATTAGGGAGAACGACGACAAAAATAAAAAGCCAGACGTCATCGAGTTCAGAGCTTTATGAGGATGGACATGGCCTGTTTCGAGAAGTTGCTGTCTATAATAGAAGATGGAATTACGAAGTGTGACAGTCACCAGGAAGGCTGTCTCACATTCTCGAAAATAAGAATAAATCATATGGTTATACATTTTGTGATTATACCAGCCTAATTGACGAATAAAATACCGGTAAATGCCCTGTTACGCCCCAGGCTGGATTTAACATTATGCTTACTGGCGACTGGGCAATCTTAATTGTCTGGCTTTTAGCCACAGAATAGCACAGCACACTACTTCAAAAGTTGTTGTGGATATATGCACTGCAATTGCAACACTTTAAAGAACCAGTACTTAAAGGTGTACTTTTGTTATTCTTCCACGTTTGGACTATGTATGTGTGTGCGCTACTCAGTTTCTCACCCATCCGTCACACTAGGCGAAACTGCAAGGCCTTTCTCCCTTTCACTGCCAGTTTCTTCTTCTGGCATGCTGAAATAAAGGATGAGATGCAATAGAATCAAATGTGAGCTTTCATAAGATAAGGTATTACGATACAAATTAAATATCACCCTGTAACATCACACACTTACTACTCGGAAAGAAATCATCTACTACCTTATTAGGATACAGTGAGTCATGCATACACCTTTCCTCACTGTATGTCTAATTTAGGACACTTAATGCCTCTTTGCTCCATTTCATTTCTAGAATATGAAGCTATTACCAGAAAATATCCTTACACAAACAGCTAGTATGAGAGAGTCTACTGCAAAAAAATTCGGAGGTAGCAATTATGTGTACACACATCTGCTTTGGTGAATGAGTACATTTTTCTTTTCAGACAAATGCTTTGACTGAAAGCTTATATATAATAGTCTTTTCATCGAGCCTGCCAGGAAATCAGTTTGTCATCTTTATAGTGAATAGCAATCTATCCTTTCCCTAGTAAGTTTGAATTTCTTTCATTCCTCATCTTACACATCTGGTTCTGTAGGACAAAAAGGGAGAGCAAATCCCTAAGTCATGGAGTGAGTCAGTACATCAAACTGACATCCGGATATTAATGATGGACAATTAAAATGTACAAAAATTCTATGTAAACAACATTCTGCTTGTTTATATTAGCACAATCAACGTAGTAACGCAAGAATCAGTTTAATCATTTTTCAGGCATTTCCCAAGAATGTGTGGGAGTACTTGACCTACTACCTTCCTTTCTTGCATGCAAATTATGTGCCTTAAAGTAGATGGAAATGCTTCACTTCTTGTAATTTCAGTTTAAAAGTCGACTTACAAAACTTTTTAAAATATGGAACTGGTAACTGTCACCTCCATAATATTTGTCTTTTATAAAATAGAAACAAATCCACACATAAGCAAATACATGCTAGAAAAACAATTTGAAAAATTGTTTTGAGCTAAAAGAATTCCTGGATGTGGTTATGAATATCTACTCAAGATGGGACAACAATAAATTACATCTGCCGTGAATTGAGTTCCACAACATGTCTGATGAAAAAATGTCACTACAGCATACACTCTGATGCTACTAACAGTGCCATGGACTACTTAATTCACAACTATTTTATGGTATTGTGGCCTGTTGTTCTGCAAATACACTCATACAAACATAAGTGAAGTTAAATAGAAAGCTGTCAGATATACTAAAATATGACATCCTAAATATACTTAAACACACAGATTTAAGGAACTAAACATTAAGGCTGAAGGGCACTTTCAGTGTCAGCAGCTCCCGCAATGTGTGCAGATGTTGGCAAATTGTGAATGTCGGTCAGAGCCAAACATGTCACTGTATTCTAGAGCCAATGAGAATCACTGAAACACACAAATTAATTACATTTCTTTTTGATACACAGAGCACTAGAGTAATTTTTGTTCATCTGCTTATTAGGTATTGCAACTTCGGTTAATGTTTCATGTACTTTGTTAAGAAGAAAGTGCTGACAGACTGAGCAGTCGCATAGCCCGAGGCCTATGTTATGTTTGAATCTAACACTTTGGCTGAGTTACCGAGAGCCAACAAGTCAACAAGAAAATGTGAGAGTTCTAATAGCTTGACATGTAGTGCAGATGGAGAGAGATGTTCATCATTACAATAATGTACTGCCACTTCTATTTCTGATTTTGCCTCAAATTCTGACAGCTTAGTCAAATTCTAATCTACTGGAACAAAAACCAGCTTACTTTATTGACAAACTATTAAATATAGGTATGGGCATTCAAGTTGGCTACTGACCACTGACCATTGATCCATCAGATTCAGTTCTCACTTGTAAGAGAGTTGTTACCGTCATCAGTACACAATGCTAAAGCCACCAACCATCTAAGTGCAATTTTACTGAACACGAAACAGTATGATCATTGCACTTCAAGGAAACCAATGTTTATGTAAGAACTAAGTGTGCTGCAATATTAAACAGATACTTATGATCTTAACACAAGGGAAAATTGCAATCACACTGAATCAACCATGCTAAAATTGACAAACAGAATCCATAAACACAACATGCTTCCTACACAGTGATCTGCCATTGTAATACGGATGAAACAAAATGTGGCTGTTTTCAAAGAAAATCTTCAATCCAGTTTGTAACAGTACCTGGAAGCTAACCATTATGTAACATACAGAGAATCACTTCTTTTGTTTACATATTCATGTAACTGTAATTCTTAACTACATTTAGTCATGACGTGTCAAGTATCATTATTTGAAAGAAGAATGATAACTAATTGTGCACAAAAATCAAGGTTATATTGATTTAACTCTTACCGTATGTGTTCAGGATTAAAATCCTTTGTCAGTACTCCCCTTTCACATGCGCACTACAGAAGATGGCAAAAATCCCTCATGACAGAGGTTCAGCCACATCCTCTCTGCTTCAGTGTGGTTGGAGAATCCAAAATTCTTTTTATACTGAGAGATGCCACATTTTACCTGCAACATTACACTTGTTTGTTCAACTGTCATCAAATCAATAACTATCAATAACTATACCTTATCTTTTACTTTTAATATAATTCAATCATCCTGCGTGACAGGATATGGCTGAAGCAAATTACAGACTAATTTTTGATCTAGGTAAGATGTGGAAATGATAGCACTAATATGTTTGGGTGATTATTCCGTGCCATTTTAATTTGGAGGATATATTTTGGCCAGAACGATCAGACCCTTTTTAGTACATGATTTATCTCACGATGTTTTGATAAAACTAGCAACCTCTCATTAGTTGTAGTCTTAAAAAATATTACTTGAAGACAGAGCAATTTACTGAATTCTAATTACTCGCATCCATTAACTCATTCATGTTGATAATCATTATAGGCTTTTCATAGGACACGAGAAACATTGTGCACGATACATTAACTCATCACCATGCAGTGTAGGTAAGAAATTATTAATGACGTGCAAAGAGGTAATGTGCACTAAATTTATGAATCCCACTGGTATCTCAGACAGATCAGTCTCAATCACTGTCTCACTGTGGTGGAGTGGAATTGGAGGTATGAAGCTACAAAGGAGAAACAGCAACTACTCATCAAGTTAAACAGCCATATATCAATTAAGGCTAATATAGGTACTGGCAGTGACCAGCGTTGAGTTGACAGTCCCACCACCCTCATTACAGGTTTACAATAGTGCAGCAGAATGATAAAACTGCCCCTCTTTCTTGGGTTCCAAGCTCTCAGTTGTACATGCACACACACACCACAAATAATGGTCATGTATCAAATGGGCCCGGCAACCTGCAACATCAGCAGTATAATCACATCTGCCAGTCACTGACTAGCCTGTCACAACTGCCTCCTTTTGTATCTCCTGTCCACTTCTGAAATATGGGTTGCTTGTTAAAATGGTCTCACACATTTACTCCTCATTCTGAGTCACACATATCTGAATTATCAGTGCCTAACTTGAAATGTCACTTTATGGTTCAGTTACTTTACTAAAAGAAAAAGGTACTGTCTGACTAGCAACTATCAATGATGAGTTGAACACAATTATACTCTACCCGTGGAAAACTGGTGCCCATCGATTTAAGTTTGACACGGGATGAAGGTCCACTGGATGTCCATCTGTCTCACTGAGTGCACTGTAAAAACATAAAAGTCACTGATATTAATTTGAGACGGTTTATCAACAGAAAATTGTATTGGCAGTTGACACACTACAATTACATTTGAAGACTAGGGCAGCATCAAATAAGAGTACTAGGTGGACAAGAAGAGATTTAATTGTATCAAAATGAGTATACCGTACCTCACGAAAATTGGCGCCTCTGGATTGAGGCCATGTTTTTGTGTCTCACTTGCACTGAAATTGAAATAATTGTGTTACATTAGAAAGCATCATTAAAACCAAAATGGTGAAATGAACATATTTTAACATACAATCAAGCAGCTACTTGCATCTGTGATAGGGAAACAAAGATGGCAAAGTCAACATAAATATAATAGCAATTCACACCATTGTCTCACATGCTATAGGATTTCAATAGTTGGACAGAACAGGTAGTTATAGAAATAGATACATGGTCGTTGCATGGATACAAACAAATAGAACTTCAGATTGTATGCAGACATTTCCTGCACCATACATTATGCTGATAAGATAGCTGTAATCATTTCTGAGCATGCAGCTGTGTCATTAGTTCTTGGACGTCAATAAGCAGTACTTCAACAGAGAAGCATGGATAAAAAAAACTATTACCTTTGATATGGGACCTCGAGGAACAGCTGCAATGAAATGCCTTTTTGCCACACACATTTTGAGGTAACCATCACATGTAAAATCATTCACTCAAGCTAACCAGCATCTAACAATTCCTTTTAGCCACAAGCAGCTGATTTTTGTCTACAGAAGTAATTCATGATTTGGAAAAATATCTATGCTGAGGGCCACACAAAATTGGACACAAACAAACCATTGCGTATGTGGGATCATTCCTTGTTAACACCCTCAATTGTGCGAACCACAATAGGAATGAAACTAAGAGTGGGCAGACAGCATCACTCTAGGCTCAGTATGGGGCACACCAACCAATACAAATATAAAATTACACAAATCTACAGTGTCTATTCCTTCAGACATGTTCAAAAGAACACACACTGCACAGTCATAATTGATTTGCCTCAATGAGCAATAGATCCACCAGACTCCGTGTCAGATCTCGTTCAGGAATCTGAAAGTAGCGAGCATGGAGGAAATGAACAGGGTATGTACAGGTGGCACAAGGTAGGAAAAGGTGTGCCAAGATAGCTGCGATAAAAGTTGTGTCTTGGTGGCGCTGTGGTTCCCAACTTCGAATTCCAGGCCAGCACTCACATTCACTCACCACCATTGATGCTGTGCAGAGTCCTGATGCAGCACATGTCGGTATTGCTTTCCCTCCCATTCTCCCCTCTCCTTCAATTTACATAATAAACAGAAGACACTGAATGACTCCATAAAATGAAGTTTGCTGATATAAGTACAAGGATTAAGAGCACTAACAGTTATTGTAAAATAAACAGTAATAGTGAAATGGTATCAGTTTATCATCAATTTCCTTATACTACCCATTTTCCTACAAAGCAGTGTAAGGTGAAAACTGCCGAGCACCCAGCATTCTCAAATGAAAATGGCCCACTTTTTTCCTATTAAATATCCTCACATTTCCATAAATTAAGTGACCAGGATATTGTTTGCCAGAAATTAAAAATACATGTCAATAATAAATTGAATGCTAATGGGTTAGTACAATTTATTATTGTTTAATTGTCCTTTAGGAAGTTTTTCTGTTTTTTTTTATGATAACTGGTCTTACCCATAAAACAATTCTCTTATGAACCACGTAAATTTCGAAACCCATGTTCCTATATATCACTATACCCTTCATCATAACTGGATTTCCAGGATGCAAGTATTAGCCTAAAGCGATATTCAGATTACCCCACTGAAGTTTTATTTGCCATGCAGTGCTTTCATCCTGCCATTGCCTTCTGAATCCAGTGAAATGTGTCTCCTGGCATCATTATTTTGATTGAGCTAGAGTGAAAATCTTCCTTCACATTTTGTCTTTTCTGAAAACTAGCTCTAGCTACTATAACATCAGAATCTCTCCATCAAAACCACCCTTTCTAGCCTTGCATTTTCTATACCAGTGTTGTACTGAAACATGTGCCACCTTTCACCTCAGAAAGCAAGCAATTGTCATAAAATTCCAACCATCACAATCAACAATGTACTGCTGGAAATCGTCCAAATAATTGCAATTCTTCATTAGTATCTTTCCGAAGACAGAAACCACCTATTGACCACAGCATTCCATTGCCTGTACTTTTGCAAAGCTTGTCTGTACAATTTGTAGTGGAACACCACATGCTTTGGGTGACTCAGTCTGTTTCAATACTATTTCACCCCTTCTGTCATTCTCTTTAAGCCTGTGAAAAAATTCATATCCCCATATGTGACAACCTCTCAAACGAAATAGCAATACTAACCAATGTAAATCACTGCTCTCTTTGCAGACACTTCCACGCAATCATGACAACCAAACACTGGTAACTGGGTAGCACAAAAATTGTGAAATTATGCCAGAAACAGCACAAATTAGGCACAGTATTGCCACATGAATACTCTGAAGGTCAAATGTGGGTTCGAGTGTCATTACTTCATCCAGTGTTACCCGAACAGCACCTGTAGCAGAAATAATACTGTGCAAGTGCTGTGAGCTTAGAATCACAGTCAAGTCAGGCTACCCCAAAGTCTTCCCTCTTTAGAACCTAAGGGAAGATGAGGGGGTGAGAGAACTGACCTACACCACACGACCCAAAAGGCACCCTAGCTGATGCCTGGTACATCAACAAATGTGAATAAAAACAATTTTAAATTCATTTAAACATGGGCGTACCATACTTCATAATTATCGGGTAATCTGTATGCCCAATTGTATGCACAGTTTTGAAAACTAACACATTGAGAAACACAAGAAAGAATTTTTACACCTAAACAACAAATGTATACCCACATTACAGGAGCATGTAAATCAAACACGTAAGTAGCTTTGTACAGCCAAATTCAATAGTTTTCGGTGCCCTTTACACATGGCAAATGCACGAATTACAAATTCTCTTCTGAAAGATAGTCCCACTTACTGTAATATCCAATATCAAACCTACCACAAGACTATAAAAATGTAAACCCTTATGCACATGTCACTGGTACTATACAAAGCTACAATTTTCTTAATATACCCCAACAGACTAATCACAAAGATAGTTCTGTTACATTCGTTGAACCAATCTTCATTTTTGCATACTACAGATAAAAGTAAATTATCAGGAGCTAGAGCTAAAACATGTGTCTGACAAGAGAAGCTAGTGTTGAATGCTTCCTGCCTTTTTATCAAAACACCATAACCAGCATTTGATATTTCTCTTTATGTAATATTGTTGTTACATAGCTGAAGTAGACCAATAGGAATTGCCAACTTCCCAGAATCCAGTGAAAAATGCCTTCATCACAGTACCACACTTTTGGGAAGTACCAGAATACCTGGAGGTAGCAGCTGGCAATGTAACAGTGGGACAATGAAGCACGTGTTTTGGAACTGACTATACTCCGCAGCTAAGAGCTGTTTCACAAGTGACTGAACAATACACAAACACTAAAGAATTACCTCCATGAGTAGAAACAGGTTTTCTTATCTGAGTATACATATCACTTACTGTAGCCATAGCAATAAACTTAACCATAATAACAAAGCTTTTCTTATTTCTCAATTTCAGTGTTTTATTAATTGTTAGCCTAGCTCATAATGAAAATAACTTGATATTGCCACATAATATAATTAGCACTGCCAATCAGGCGAACATTAAACAAAGCATCAGAAATAAGCTTAATAAACCACTCTTTTACACAAACCATACCTGACTTCCACCAAGCCCTCAGCAGTACATCCTGGACGTATGGCTTCCAGTCTGCTCTGCAGAACAGATGGCCTGGTCTGCACACTGCAAAGAAAATATTAACTGTCAAAGCAGGTTTTTTCAGTGCAGCAATGGAAAGAAATTTTGTAGTAAAAACCTGGGCACAGAAAGTTCGATTTAAGCTCAAAGTAAAAGCTTAAACCTGACATACCCAGCATAATTGAGCCCTGGGATATAGCAAAATTAATTATTTTTATGCATCACATGGATTGGAGAAAACTTTTCAAAGCTCCTGCTTCATACACATCACGAACAACTCGTGGTGAAATACTGGGATGAACTGAGAAGCAGGGATGCAGTTTTCCATCACTGGACAGAATCTATGAATGAACTATCTGCAATATCAATGCCTTGATTTTCCATTTTATCCACAAAGTCAACACAGATTGTGAATTAGTGCACCAGGTCCACAATGTACACTGATCTCTATATAAAAAACGCTAATATTCTGCTTTAACAAGTCTCTCTCTG
The DNA here is from genome assembly GCF_023897955.1 of Schistocerca gregaria. Lineage (NCBI taxonomy): Eukaryota > Metazoa > Arthropoda > Insecta > Orthoptera > Acrididae > Schistocerca > Schistocerca gregaria. The sequence goes on along the minus strand of NC_064928.1, from coordinate 129,375,773 downwards.
ATTCACTACACTGAGGTTCAACAGCACAACCAATACTGCATTAATATACTACAGAAGACAACACAGCAACTAACAGATGGAGAATGGAAGCAGACAAATACAAATTCACCATTTCACAGCACAACACACACTCCCAAAGCCAAAATAGGACACTGTACCTTCATTCTCCATACATACCACAAGTGGCTCCATTTGAGCTGACAGACTTGGGGTGGCTTGGTCACAGTAATTTAGATTTTGTCACAGAGCGCAAAAATCTGAAATGAAAAAATTCTATTACCTCCTAAACTAACTTAAGAGGTAAAGGTTCCTATGTACGTTACACTAAAATAATATTCCACTAATAACATCTAGTAACTTAATGTTCTCCAGACAATTTGTCTTAACACAGTGATTTCCCAGTTGATGTCAGCCTGTTTCATAGAATATGCTACAGCACAATATTCTGGGGCAAGATGCTAACATCTCACTTGACAGATTGTACCGAGGACATAAGAAATAAACATCCTTACTAAAGGCCGATTTTAGGAAGTACTGCCAAACACCAATTTACAGAATGGAAAGATCTATTCTTTCCCCAGTACAACAAACAAATTGTGATATTCAAATTCTATACACTATGAAATATTCTTATCAACTGTCTGTGGCAAAGAAAAAATACTGCTGAATATCTTATTGTTTCTATACGCTACTCATCAGACTACTACCATCTTAATATTACAGTTATATATGCAGCAGTACTGACAGTAAATTGTGACTCATTCCACATACAAGCCAATCGCATACACAAGTGACACTGCAAATAAATATAATTACAGATAATATCGTTAACTCCATTGTTTGGATCTGGAATATCAACCCAAGCAAGCTCTTGACATAGCCACGATCTCAGCCTATGTGACACTAAGAGAGGGAAAGGAGCAAAATAGGTCAACTCATCCAACCTAATCTAGAACTCTGGTTTCAGTACACTGTGTCATTACAACATCCTCAAAAACAAACAAGGTAAACAATGTTTTCACTTGTGGTGGGAGAACAGTGTAATGACAACTGTAGCAACCATCCCCAATATATCTATGTACTTGTATCAAACATCATGAACAACAGACACTCCCCCCCCCCCCCTTTCCACAAGATATAAATGATATTGTAATCACAAACAAAATACATCTGGCCGTCTATAACAAACCACAGATACTTGCAGGCGGCTACGAAAGTCACTTCGAAGACTATGCCATTGAACCACATCATTTACTAGATAAGCAAAGAAAGTTAAATGGACTTTCCTGCTTCTGAATGTACACATCAATGCCATGTTATACCACACATCAAATCAGGAGCCCAGTACTGTTGGTTGGACTCAAGAACAGGTAACTGTTTATTTTCTACACGATTAAAGCCAAACCTAAGGTAAGCATAAATGAGTACTGAAACAATCATTAACTAAGAACTTTTATAGAATATATAGGATAAGCATACTGTACCGAACAAACATCTCCAGCCACTCCGGTAGATTACAGCACGGACAATCATGGCCTGGAGAGAAAGAAAAAAAAGAAAACTATTAATGTTTTCTTTCAGTGAGACTCCAAACAATGTATTTTAAATATTAATTCTTACTTCATTTTGCAAAATTCCAAGAGATTAAAAAACTATCAGTTATGACATATCTGTAAGTATGTGGCAATTGATCTACAGCTTTAACCATATATTTTGACATTAAATCCAGTAACACTACATAGAGCAGCTTTGTTCCGAAATGCTTTCAAAGGAATAGTTGCGTTCATTTTACTGCGCATCATTTATATTTGGTTTCATTTTTTCCTCCATGGATTATAAACGATAATACTTTCAAATTTTTCCTGGCTAACGTGAACTTTGTGAAAGTTCTCATTATGATTACAGAAAAAAACTAAAGCAAGCTATCGTATATGGAACAAAATGCCTCCTCTTCGTAAAATCATCTACCGATTATAGTGCATGAATAATTTGGTGACGAAATTCTATCTGGTATGAAGAAAGGATAGAGTGGCATAGCCAAGTTACTATGCAAGATGTGTAGCATATCTACAGAAGTAGATGTTCTAAGCTTTAGCATGAAATTTAGGTAGAATAGTGTAGCCTTACACCTGTTTCCGGTGGCCCCATTTAGAATGGAAACCATATTCCAACACGTGGAAAGACAGTATACGTAAAATGGCTCCCGCTATTCATATTAAACTGCACACGAAACAGAAACCTTCATTTTCTCGATCTTTATTTCACTGGGTAGCACCTCATCGCGCATAAACTCTTTCGGACCTGAACATACGTGAGTAGTGGTGCTAGAATTCTACCACTATCCTAAACCGGAAATAAACCACGTGTATACCTATGCCGCTTTACAGCTAACATACTATGCACAAAACGCATGCGTCTATGCAGGGAAATACGTAACAACATAAAATACCAGATACATACTACTTAAATCGACTAGCAATGCGTTCTTCATCACTCAAGAAACTCTACCATCTACACAATTTACAAAATACTATTTGCAAACGTTTACCGTTAGCCATTTCAGAAGTGTGATTCGGTTAACAAACACTCAAACAGCAAGAATAGAACTGCGCTCCTTTCCTCGCCTGAGATAAGCGACTCATCTTTGCTTCAGCTGTGCCAACATATACGACTTTCGTACGCCATGTTTCGTGGTGTAATCGATTACATGCTGGATTATTTTGCACCAGCAGTAGGTAATGAGCATCATAAACAAATTCGACAACAGAGCAGAAAATAACTGATGATAGGAAATTCACAGAACATTAAATTCTGTTTTAAAGATATAAATCCCAAAAATATCCGTAGCGGTAACGGAATAATAGTGAAGTATTTTGTCGATTGTTCAACCTGTTTCCGAAATATGGTACAAATACAACATTTTCTAAAAAAAAAAAAATTGTATGTAACGGAAACAATACCAGTAGTAAAATCATTTAAAGAACGAGCAGTGTACGAAAGATAATATTATGGACCGCAGCCACGACGTAGTGTGAGTAGGCCTATGTTGTCAACGACTGTTGAATGCAAGGAAATATGTGGCATTTGTGTTAATTTTTCGTATACCCGCAAACGATTTCTTGTAAGATGTTTCATTGACGAGGATAATTAATTTACTGAGATGAGGATGGTTTGCCCAATGAGCTATTTGTAAACAGAAGCGAGAGTGCTGATAGATATGACAAAACAAAATTGTGCATTTTCTTTTCTCGAAAGATCAACAACGACCAACACGGGTGTAATTGACAGAGAAGCACCATAGAGGCCACTGACAAATTTCTTAAATACAATCTGGCGTGAGTGTCATAGGATAGCGTGAGAAGGAAGTTTATCTGAAATCGGTCACGTGACGACCCTCGCGCTGTGGAGAGAGATCTTTGTCTAGACCGCCGAATTCGCGAAAATGTTGCTAAGAAATAAGATTGCTATGATAATCGCAACGTATAAGTTCTCTGGGACGAAGTACGATATAATTAACAGTTAACTGTGTAGTTTTTCTAATAAGAATTAACTGACACATATACAAGACCTCTTAAAATTTTGATGATCTGCGTTTTGTTTCAGATTATAGTGGAAATAGGGATTTGTGGAAGGCACTGTGTGGAATATATGGTTTCAATTTTACAATCAGGACGGATTTGTACAGACATTTGAGAGCTTTCCATGAAATCGAAGTAAATTAAAAAACAAATAATGAAATATGTAACATGCCAGTGTCTTACAATATGTTTACGTGCAGTGTTTCCCCCGATCGACACTAGAAAACGCATGCGCCAGCTCCTGAAACACTACTAAATAAAATGTGATACAGTATTATAGTGTAAAGTTGGTTTTTTGTTTCAGATTTACATAATTTAAAAATTTTATCAGCCCGCGTTGAAGATGATCATGCATAGGACCAACTGACTGAACTGTTTCAGAAATGAATATGCTGGTTATCCAGTACTTTTAGTGTACTGTCACAAAGCAGGACTAGGTCTTTTCTAATCAGATGCAGTAAAGCCCGGTAATGAGTGTGTCTGTATCGAGTCTTTTAAAAGAATATTCACATTGTAATGCTAACGCACTCCCTCGATGTTAATTATTGGTGTTACAAAAATTATAAAATTTGAGTAATCCTAGCAAGGCTGTAAAGTTCTAAAATTTTTTATCACCTACTGGCTGTGTCAGAACATCAGCTTGTTGCTCATTTGTGCTAACATACATTAACATAACTTCTTCACAAAAGCTTTCCCCCTCACAAACAAAATTTTGACATGTATATGCTTAAATTTGATGAAGCTGTGGATTCTTGCAAAAGCTTGTTACTGGCACATTATCTTCATGCAGTACAGCTCTTTGCCTGCCAGAAACATTATGTTACACAGTACTGTGGTGACGGACATCACTATTGGCCATACGTAAGGCTAAAAATTCTAATTCTGTTGATGACAAGGGCATTGTAGGTTGTTTCTTGGATGCCCAAGAAACTCTGCAACCCAAAACATTGAAAAGATAACCACTTGTGGACTTCTATGTTCTCTGTGACCAGCCCAGTCAGAGTGAACATAACCAATTATGGTACCAGTACAGTTTTTATCTTAGCACATAAGAAGCTCATTTTATGGTTGACCTAATTTAATGCGATACAAATTTTAAAACATTTCATAAACACAGACTAGCTTATGTTTGGTACCTGAACACATTACTTATTGCTACACAAATATCTCATGTGGAACCTAATATGACATACATCAATGATCCCATTAACTTCTTACATCAGTTCTCAGTGCCTTCATTTTCATATTATTCTATTTTTCAACATACTTTACTACATGGGAATTGAAACAGAATTACATTAATATATATCAAACACTTTTATTACTTTATCAAGACAGGAACCTTCACAATAGTAACAGTACCCTTTATTTAATTTTGAAAAAGTTTCATTCCCAGATAGTTCCTAATCAGACCTTAATCCTTAATTTTGAAGTTGTCACTTAGTAACATCTGTAAGTCATCTATTCCACTTTGGGAAGTTGAAGCTACCAACAGATCAACATTTTAAACAAGTACGTTTCATTGCTCTTAGCAGACGTAAATACAAGCAATCCTCATAATCACTGCTCACACATCCTAAGTCAGCTATTACTTTGTCAAATTTAACATTCATAATTTGAGGAAGTGCTTGAAACCATACAGCGTGTTTCTAAGCTTACAAACTTTACCAACCATTTTATTGCAACATACAGTAGGTAATTTAAGGCAAGTCTCCATCTATCTCCCCATATCGAAGAGCAATACAAACATCCAGCAGATACCTGGTAGAGTTATTTTCATTTGTAGTGTGTCTACAAAAAGGTTTCACAGAGGTTGCACAAAACAACTAGGAAAAAATTTGATGTCATTTGATTTACAGAACGTACAAAAGTTCTGTCAACTAGTCTTACCTTTAAATAATGTTAGTCACATACATATAATTAAATCTGAAATAAATTTGTAAGTTCTACAGTTACTGTATCCTACATATACCGCATCAAAACTACCACTGGAATGAAACAGTAAAAGTAAAAATCAGTCTTGGTACAATGACCTTCTCTGTGCAAACTAGCACCATTTTCAAAACCATCAATTGTGCAAAATCTGACTTGTGCTTTACTCACATTGCATCTTGAAAGCCATGGATCGAAGCGCTAAGGCTAATTCACAACAGGTTTTTCACACAGGAAGAACTAAATTGAAATGGGCAAATATGTTGCCACATCTGAACAAATTTATGTACAATCTTGAATTAAAGTAGCAGGAACTTGAGTTGATTTACATGTATTGCTGACGTAACTGGAGTAGTTGAGATACATTTATCCTGTAAAATCTGGATTCTTCTTAACTGTCAGCCAGCCACATTTTTCTGTGTTCCATAACCTTGTACAGGTTTTTCTCTCTAAATTTTACAACAGAGACCATGTCACAGGTATTGTTATTTCAATGATAATGTATGTGAAAATGGGAGAGGGAAGAAGAAGATGTCATGTATAAATCCATCATTCAACCATCACTTAAATATTGTTTTTTGCTGTGGGAACTTTTCCTAAATTAATTAACTGTAGAGACAGAAAATATCAGAGAAGAGTTGCTGTGCTTGTCTCGTGTTTGCTAGGGCAGCATTTGAGTGTCACAGGAATGCTCAAGAAACTGCAGAGGGAGACTTCACAAGAAAGACATCTAAGCAAAAGAAGCCTTACTCTTAAAATTCCATTAGCCCTACTACATGTTCCAAAATGAAAACAGACATGTGTTATTCCGACATAAATAGAACATAATGAGACTGGCATCAAAATTAAAATAACTCAGGCTCATACAGAGTTGTAATGACACTCTTTGTATATTTCAGTAATATTACTTTTCTGGTCATGCAGATAAATGGAATGATTTGAGAATATTGCTTACCACTTGGAACATGAGTTATGATGTTAATGTTCCACCAGAATTACACAGAAAAGCAATATAATAATATACAACATTTTCGTAAGTAAACTTTTATCAGTGACATAAATGTTATCCAATAGTGAATGATCTCTCTGACCATGAGGCACAACTACCCATACTAAATTGTATCATACAAAACATACGAATAAATGACCAAACAACAGAAACTTTCAATGTAGTCTTACAAAAGATTCATTAGAAAGATGTATATAATGTGAAAGACATCAATTCCAGTGAGTTGAATGTATTTATATACTGGATTTGATCAAGCTCTAACAGCGGCTTTCCCAATGAAATGACAGAGTATGGTTCAAATAAGCTCTGGATTATAAAAGGAATCAAAATATGAGCAAGGGAAAGGAAACGGTTTGAAATGAAAAAGTAGGACTGACTTTGTATTGCGAGAAACACTGTACTGTACTCAAGAAAGTGATCAAAAATCTCTGTATACTGACTGAAATCAACATCTGAGATAATAAAATTAAATCTATATGAGCAATAGCTAAAGGAGAAATCAGTTAAGCAGTATGGTGACTTTAATTACAAAGAATGTAGTCCATTAATACAAGATAGCCAGAGAGTCAATGTACTTAACAATCACTCCCTTGAAGTACAAGGGTTGATTATTTTCATAGGAATTTACTCTGTTGGAAAGAAGAAAATTTTTAGCTCTATTTTTCCACATAACTGCTACTCTTTCTATTTTTGTAGGTGGTGCTCCAATTTATGATTCCCCATGCCGTAGAACTCTGCCACCAACCTTCTGAGGCATTTCACCTCTTCTTTTGCTTCGTTGTCACTCCAGAAGCGGTGGCCATCCACATGTTCCTCTAACTTGGGGAATAAGTGTTAATCACAAAGCACATGGTCTGCACTGTAAGATGGGTGGGGCATGAAAGTCCAACCAAAGGTTGTCTAAAGTGCTTGGGTTTGGTAGGAGACATGAGGTCGAGCATTATCGTGAAGCAGGATTACACCCTCTGCCAGTTGTCCTCTCTGGTGGTTCTGCATAGTTTGCCTGAGTTTCCCTGTTTCAATATAACTGTATGAGTGATTGTTGTCCCATGTTCCTTGAAATCCATCACCAGTATCCCCTTATAATCCCAAAAGACAGTCATTATGAATTAGCCAGCAGAAGGAGTTTGTTTAAATTTCTTTGCGACTGTTGACCCTGAGTGATATCACTGTTTGGATTTTTCAATCGCTTTGGGAGTGAAATAATCACTGATATTTCGTATTCCATGACTGTGGAGTCCAACAATCCATCTTTATCTTCTTGACACTGTTGAAGGAATGAGGCAGCACAGCAAAGTCATATAGCATTGAGTTCTGCTGTCAGAATACACAGTACCCATCAAGGGCAACAATTGTGATACTCCAATTTTTCCATCAAAGCTCTTTCAACTGTACCGTAACAACTCCCAGGAATCTGAGCAAAATGTTCATGGATGGTGAACCTCCTGTTTTGAAGCATTTTGCATTGGACCATCTTGATAACTGCCTCGGAAGCTGAAGCTTTTCCACTTTGTTCTTCATTGAGGACCTCCTCCTGACTGGCACTAAACTCCGTGCACTATTTTCAAATGCATTGAACGGACATACACTTGTCACCATACACGTTCATCAGCTGACAATGAATATCCATGCATGGAGTCCCTTACATGTGCAAAAGCGAATTATGAACGAATATTGCATTTCCTTTGCTGATGGCCCCTTAGCCAATACAGCTGCACACAGCAGTGTTGACAGTTTTTTCTAGCACTTTAACAGTGCAGCTGGAGATCTTTGGGAATGTTACTTCAGGATCAACACTCATAGTTCATAAGATCTGCATGGAAAGTTCAATACTGCAATTTCATCTCCAAATTCCCTCTTGCTTCCTTATACCCCTTGCTCAATGTACAAACTCAACAACATACAGGATAGGATACAATGCTGTCTCACCCCCCTCTCAACCACTGCTGCTCTTTCATGTCCTATGACTCATAGCTACAGTCAGGTTTATGTACAAGTTATAAATAACTTATCACTTTCTGTATGTTATCTCTGTTACATTCAAAATACCACAGAGTGTATGCAAGTCAACATTGTCAAAAGCTTTCTCAAACTCCATAAATGCTATAAATGTATGTTTGCCTTTTCATAACCTCTCTTTTTTTAGACAATTTGTAGAGCTGGTATGGTCTCACATGGTTCCTACACTTCTCCAAAACCCACACTGATCTTTCTGAAAGTCGGCTTCTATCAGTTTTTCTTTTCTTCTGTAAAGAACCCACCCCAATATTTTGCAACGATTACTTGTTAAACTCTTAGTTCAGTAATATTGATACTTGTCAGCATCTGAATTCCTCAGAATTGAAATTATTGTAGTCTTCTTGAAGTCTGTCTTTTATTCCTCGCACACCAGGGAAATGAATATTCAAAGCCCTTATCATCACATTATAATTTCGTGTAACAGTACATAACAGTACATTACACCTGCATCTACATCTACTCTCAATGTGCCAGCTATTACCAATGCTTCCTGTTCCACTAACATGTGGAGTTTGGGAAGAATGACTGTTTGAATGTCTCTGTGTGTGCAGTAACTATTTTAATCTTATCTTCACAATCCTTATGTGAACAATATGTAGGAGTTTGTAATATGTCCCTAGAGTAATCATTTAAAGCCAGTTTTTGAAACTTTATTAGCAGGCGTTCTCAGGATAGTTTACATCTGTCTTCAAGAGTCTTCCAGTTAATTTCCTTCAGTACCTCTGCAAGACTCTCCCACAGATAAAATAAACCTATGACCATTCATGCTGCCCTTCTCTGTATATATCCTATCTGGTATGGGTCCCACACACTCGAGCAATATTCCAGAACCAGTCACACAAGTGATTTGTGAGGAATGTCCTTTGTAGATTGGTTGCACTTGCCCAGTATTCTACCATAAACCGAAGTCTCCTCTGCTTTATCCATGACTGAACCTATGTGATCATTCCATTTCATATCCCTAAAAAGTGTTACACCCAGGCATTTGTATGAGTAGACTGACTCCAGCAGTGAATCATTCATATTATCATCATAGGATGACTCTCCTCCCAAACCAGCATGCTGCGTCCTCCCTACCAAACAGTCCTCAATCCAGTCACAAAATTCACTTGATCCCCTATATGATCATACTTTTGATAATAAGTATAGATATGTTACCAAGTGAAATGCTTTTCAGATGTCAACAAATACTGCATCTACCTGATTGCCTTGTCAGAAATATTTCAGTATGTCATTGGAGAAAGTGTGAGTAGGGTCTCACACGATCGGTGTTTCAGGAATACATGCTGGTTACATTAAGGGAATCAGCCTATTCAAGATATCTAATTATGTTTGAGCTTCCAATATATTCAAAGATTCTACAAGAAATCGATGTCAAGGATACTGGAAGGTAGTATTGTAGATCACTTTTACTGCCCTTCTTGTACATGGGTGTGCCCAGTGCATTTTTCCAGAAACTGGGCACTGTTTCTTGTTTGAGTGATCTACAGTATATATAGTTAGAAGAGAGGCGTGGTGGCAGGGAGAGGGGGGGGGGGGGGGAAGAAATAATCTGAAAATTTAGTATAGAATCCAACAGGAATTCCATTGAGCCCAGGATCCTTGTTCATTCTTAATGATTTCAGCTTTTTCTCATCATCCCTGACACTAATACTTATTTCACACTTCTTTTCATTGGTACTACGATTATATTGGGGTAATTTTTCTGGGATTTACTTTCTAAAGGAACATTTGCAAACAGAGTTAAGTGTTTCAGCTTTTGCTTTTCTTCCCTCAGTTTCAGTTCCTGTCTCATTTACCAGGGACTCGACACTAACTTTGGTGCCACTAACAATCTGTACATATGACCAGAATTTCTTTGGGTTCTGTGAAAGATCACAGGTCAGTATTCTGCTATGGCACTGAAGGCTTCACACATTGCCCTCTACACAGCCAAATATGTTTCTTTCCGTATCTCACTATCTATAGCCCTACGCTTTGTTTTACACCTATTATGCATTAATCTCTGTTTCCGACTGATTTTTTATAAAGTTTACAGGACATCCATAAATCTTTCTGCTTGTTTTAGTTGTTCTTTGGTAATCATTGTTGCCAAAAGTGCATCATGGCCACTGATACAAATTTTGATGTGAATATCCTCAAAGGGGTCAGATCTACTTGTTGCCATTAGATCCAATGTATTGGCGTTATGAGTGGGGTTCCAAACCATCTTTTCTCTGTAGGTTTTAGAGAAGGCATTTAGTAAAATTTCACAGCACATATTATCATGCACACCACTGATTAAACTGTAATTTTCTCAATTAATTGTTGGGTGATTACAGTACTGCCAAAGATTACAGTGTGATTGGTGAATTCATACAGATATTAACATACAACATAACTAAACCAACATTAGTACTCAATATTATTTTGTGGACCAATATTAAATTCTTGCATTGAATAAAATGTCTGCTGTCTAAGCCAGTTATTTGTGGTGTTTTGAGTACAGTGGCAGGCCTCGCACATGTGCTAGCAGCCTGTTAAGTATTAGTAACTGTAAACCTAAGTGTATATAACCACGTCTGGCAGCTGGGATGTCTGTCTGCTGCTTTTAATTCCTCTGATGTTGATGAACTGTCATTGTTCAAGATGCTGTTCCCTCCCTATGTGTGTATTGAACAATTTAGAATAAATAGGGACATTACTATTTGTACTCTTTTTTTTTTTTTGTAGTATGGTGTACAATCCTTCAATTTTCAGTCTAGAATTGTATCTAATTGGCTTTTTTGCCAACTAATAATTGTTTTCTTGTTTGTCAGGAATTCTTTATTACAGTATTACACAATGTAGATTAAAGAGGACAGCAGAAAAAGGCATCTTGGGCACTGAGCAATACACTGGATGTGGTAATTTTGTGTGTGTGTGTGGAAAAAAATTAAAAATCCGTGAAAGCTGATAATCTATCAACACATGTAATAAAAGTAAATGTAGCACGTCCCCATATTTCGATATAGCTGTGCAACCTATTTGTGTAGCACCGTCAGGGTTATATGGTATGGTAGCCCTTCATCCCACATCCATGAAAGTGGTTTTGCTTTCGAACTGCATGAATAGGTTTCAAAGATATAGATGCCAAATGAGAGCGTCATATCAATGCGCTTATTACAGAATGGTGCGAAGCAGTTGGGAATCAAGTGCCGAAATTTCTATGACTGCCAGACTATTGCATATTGCCTTAGACTGTTCTGGAATGTTGTTAAATTGTTCCAAAACGTTTGAGAATCTTCCATAATGTTTCAGTACATTGTAGAGCAATATTGAACATTTCATTACCCTGCTTTGTGTTGGTGGTCATCTCCAGGACGCACCCAAACCAACCAAAACTCTGACTTAGTTTGTACCATGTGCTACCATCCAGGAGAAGATGGGTAAACAGTCTAGGCAAATAGTATCTATAAGCTCTAAATCTCAATATCTCTAGTAGGTGAGATGGTAGAGTGTCAGATTGTTATACTAAAGGTCTTAAGTTCAAAACCCTCTGATGACAATTTATTTTAACAGATGACATGTGAAATTGTTGTATGGGAAAACACTTATCTGTTGTAAAGGGATTTTTCAGAGTGTGTAGCAGTGTACTTTTGGTAGCTTGCTTTTGTTCGTTAGTTGAAAGTAGCAAACATACAGAGTACATTTGTATAAATAGGTGTGGTTATCTATACAAATATACGCTATAGGTTTAGTAGTATGAACTAATGAAACGAAAGCAGATTGCCAAAAGAACATTACTACAAACTTCAAAATGTACTTCCTCTTTCCCTTACACAGATACCTTTTGCCTATTCTCTGTACTTCTGATTTTACTATTAATTACTGTTTATGCATCTTCTACTGGATGACAGCATACATCACAAACTAAATCAGTGTTTTTGTTGATACTCTATCAATATACGATGTTTAGTACCAATCTGAGTGTCTGACATCTGGAGGTTTAGGTGTGTCAGAAGTGTATATGTAAGCAATAGTGAGACAACAGCTGCATGAGTTCCCATCTGTCAGATACTTCTGCATTCAGTAAAAGTTATGGACTCTGAGCATAACTCTTTATGTATTCAATACAGTAGTTAGCAACCTTACCAAGGGACTATTCTGTCAACTTGATGATAAAAGCACATTTTTCACCTTCTCTTCTGCATCACACAGTGACAGACTTGTACTGTCACATATTAGTGATCAAAATAAACATCATACAAATAACCATCAATGCAGATGACATTACTTTCCATTGGATGTTCATGTCGTTGATATTCTTTTGAGCAGTGTACAATGCGGTGCACTTGTGGTGATGCCAGATGCAGCTCAACTGTACTCAGTGCTGCACAAAGCTCGAAAGGAATATCACAGACAAACAGAACAACAGGTTATAATCCAAAGAAACCATCATTTCAGGTAGAAGTAACATTATTTCTCGAGACAATGATGATACCCCTCTTCTCACTAACATGAAGTTTGTGACGGTTGTTCATTTACATTCTATGATCTATGATGGCAAGGGACTTTCTGATTGGTCCAGTAATTTTACTCAGGATTATTACTGAAAACACCAAAGAAAATCTTGTATCCTCTCACTGTGTTACTGTATTTTTGGAAATCTATTATGGTCAACCAAGGGAAAGTGAAAATGAAATAATGTTAAATGGAAGTGGATTGTTTAAGATACTGAACTGTGTAGAAAGTGGCATTTTAGTGTGTTATGCAAGATTAACATTTATCCGGATGCTGTTATGTAATAGTGGAGAAGATACTGCCTGTGCTGAACTGACAAGAAAGAAACAGAGCAGTGAAGAAATGAAAAAAATCAGGAGTGAGAAGTGTGTTTAGCTTCACAACCTAAGAGAATGAACAGGCTGAGAGAAAACAGATGAACAAAATGAAATTAGGAAAGAGGATCAAGTGAGACATTCAGCAAGCTGACACAGAGAAACTGCTGAAGAAACAAAATTATGAAACAGAATACGTATAGTTACAATGAGTTAAGATCATGACAGGCATTGATCCCAAGCACAGGAGCAGAATATTAGCATATGAGAAATGAAAAGGAGATGCGAAGATTGTAGTTTGGCAGATGGATCATTCCTTTATGATACCACTTAATCCCAAGTCAGAACATTTTCTACAAAATATGAGAGCATGCAATACTTCCTTTGAAATGGCATCATTTTGTGTTACTTACATGATCAGAGAAGAACATTCCTCTGCTTTCAGTTATTGGGGAAGTGTCATGGAGTGAGATCATACCATTGCCAACAAATATCACACAGAATGAGATTTTCACTCTGCAGCTGAGTGTGCGCTGATATGAAACTTACTGGCAGATTAAAACTTTGTGCTGGCCCAAGACTTGAACTTGGAAGCTTGGCCTTTCGCAGTCAAGTGCTCTACCAACTGAGCTACCTAAGCAATATAAACATGCCTGGACTCATGTTTAGTCCGAAAGCTGGAACACAGAATTCATGCCTCCTGCCACCAGAAACAAATGCTGTATCTTATCAACTTTCTTTGTGGAGCTTTCTTTGCCAATAGGACAACTTGAGGTATACTGAAGTATTTTGTATTGTAATACTTTAAAAGCTATTTGTCCAAGATGTCTGGTGTCATGCACACTGTTACTATAATCTTATTGATACCTCTAACATTGAGAACTAAACTTACAGACCATACTGGTTTAATTACTGGTAATATAGGACGCCAATAGGTGAAAATGAAGAGTACATAATTTCCCATTTAATCATATCATTGATCTCTTCTCTTACTGCCTCTTGTTTTGCCCATGGAATAGGATATGACATTACACAAAATATTTGATGAGGATAAACTTTGAATTTATATTCATAGTGTTTGATTACTTCAGGCTTCTTACTGAAAACATGTGCATACTTACACAACAGCTTTGAAAGTTATTGTCATTGCATATCATTTAGCATCTGTGATGCACTTAGTGTATGCCCTACCATTTCGTCACTAACATCAGTGTTTGTTTCTCATTTGGGATCAAATTTGTAAATTGGAAGCGAATATTGTACTATTACATTTGAATCTGGTGTGTGTTTGTTACTTTGTTACTTTGATCAGGCTGTTTTGACTAAATCAACAGAAGAAATCTAATCCTTACATAGAAGTGGCATTTACCATTACCTATGTCAGTCTGTGTTTTGTATGTTCTAAATGTGTCCGTGCAATTATGACAACTAAGCTTGTGAATTATAAGACAGTTGCACTTCACTGTAAAATGTTCAATTTGTAATGGAATAAGTGCCTGATGTGTCAGCAATGTAGTCTTACTGACTGTAGCAGGTTGCACCTTGCAATTTTGGACAGGGTATGTTGGAAATTTGCCTCTCTTCTTCAATTCACAGAAAAATGATTTTCACATTAGGTTTGTGTGTGTGAAACTGTATCTAAAATTAACTATGTGTCAATATTAAATATTTTCAGCTTAATAATTGCTTGTACTTGTGCTTCCTGCATATTATTCATTGTGTGTAACTCATGCTGATACAGATCACCCTTGACATTGTTTCGTTTTTCAAATCTTATGAAACAAGTTTGTAGTTTTCTTTCTCCCCCACTCCCAGAGAAGTCACTACCTGGTGCTAAACAATACCTGGTTTCCTGAAGGCTTAATGTGACTGAATTCATTACCTGGAGTACTACTTTGTGTTGCTGGCTGCTCATGATGTTTCTTTGCGAGTGCTCGTGTTATTAGTAGAAACTGCTGTGCCATTATTTAGCTGTCCATAAGTTGGGAGTTGTATAGCATAAGGCATGTCGTTGGCGCATGTCGGCCACTCCTGTGGCTGACTGTTTCTGTTTGTATTCAGCGTATGGCCTTGTGGTGGTGAATTGTAATTTGATCATGTACTGAAATAACTCCCATTTTCAAAATTTCTTTTAAATTTTTTCTATTTTCCATTCCCGTATTCGTTACTTCTGGGTGTGTAACTGTACTGTTGTGCGTATCATCACTGCTGTGTGTTTAGATCACGTTCCATGGCCTGATTTATGTAACTATGCAGTTGTGTCCGATTTTCTGTTGCTCTATTCAGAACAGGTCTTTCTCGATATATTAAGTCTATAGAATCAATCACTGACAGAAAATATTCAGTGTCATGCTCTGACATTGTGACTAATTTTTCTCTAATGTTCCATGGTAGACGACATTTCAAAATGTTTTATATGTCTACCTGTGATATTGGGTTCATCCAGTAGTGTGTCTTGCTCACGTATTGTTCAAAGTATTCGTGTAGACTACCTTATTTGCCAATGAATGATGCGGGGTTGAAAATCTCGTGTGTCCTAGTCTGTCTTGTACTGCCTCAGACCAGTATTTGTCAAGGAAAGCTCATTCAAATTGTATGCAAGTGCTGCAACGTTTGGCCATTTCAGTTTCCCATGAAAGTACATAACCTTGTGTATACCCCACAACAAATCTGATTTTCTGTGCTTCTGTCCAGTTGCATGAGAATACAGAAAAAAAGCACTTGTAAATACTACCTGATTCTTTCTTTTACCTTTGTGGTGAATGTAGGAAACTGTCGATGTATCAGCAAACCTTCATCTTCAAAAATTTTTGATAGACATGTGGCATTTTCAGTCATATTTATGTTGTTATTGTAGTTACCTGTAATTCCAGTTGGTAGTTGCTCAGGTGATGGAGTTGTGGTTAAGTTTGCATTTTGCACTGTACAACTGTCACTGGTACCTGCTATATGACTTCATTTGTGGATAAATACCAACAGGTTGTGGTGTGCTTCCTATCCTTACATGTATATTGTGAGATCTGACAATATTTTCTTCTAAAAGATTGCCGATCCTACCTTCCACGGCTTATACACTCCTGGAAATGGAAAAAAGAACACATTGACACCGGTGTGTCAGACCCACCATACTTGCTCCGGACACTGCGAGAGGGCTGTACAAGTAATGATCACACGCACAGCACAGCGGACACACCAGGAACCGCGGTGTTGGCCGTCGAATGGCGCTAGCTGCACAGCATTTGTGCACCGCCGCCGTCAGTGTCAGCCAGTTTGCCGTGGCATACGGAGCTCCATCACAGTCTTTAACACTGGTAGCATGCCGCGACAGCGTGGACATGAACCGTATGTGGAGTTGACGGACTTTGAGCGAGGGCGTATAGTGGGCATGCGGGAGGCCGGGTGGACGTACCGCCGAATTGCTCAACACGTGGGGCGTGAGGTCTCCACAGTACATCGATGTTGTCGCCAGTGGTCGGCGGAAGATGCACGTGCCCGTCGACCTGGGACCGGACCGCAGCGACGCACAGATGCACGCCAAGACCGTAGGATCCTACGCAGTGCCGTAGGGGACCACACTGCCACTTCCCAGCAAATTAGGGACACTGTTGCTCCTGGGGTATCGGCGAGGACCATTCGCAACCATCTCCATGAAGCTGGGCTATGGTCCCGCACACCGTTAGGCAGTCTTCCGCTCATGCCCCAACATCGTGCAGCCCGCCTCCAGTGGTGTCGAAACAGGTGTGAATGGAGAGACGAATGGAGACGTGTCGTCTTCAGTGATGAGAGTCGCTTCTGCCTTGGTGCCAATGATGGTCGTATGCGTGTTTGGCGCCGTGCGTGTGAGCGCCACAATCAGGACTGCATACGACCGAGGCACACAGGGCCAACACCCGGCATCATGGTGTGGGGAGCGATCTCCTACACTGGCCGTACACCTCTGGTGATCGTCGAGGGGACACTAAATAGCGCACAGTACATCCAAACCGTCATCGAAGCCATCGTTCTACCATTCCTAGACCGGCAAGGGAACTTGCTGTTCCAACAGGACAATGCACGTCTGCATGTATCCCGTGCCACCCAACGTGCTCTAGAAGGTGTAAGTCAACTACCCTGGCCAGCAAGATCTCCGGATCTGTCCCCCATTGAGCTTGTTTGGAACTGGATGAAGCGTCGTCTCACGCGGTCTGCACGTCCAGCACGAACGCTGGTCCAACTGAGGCGCCAGGTGGAAATGGCATGGCAAGCCATTCCACAGGACTACATCCAGCATCTCTACGATCGTCTCCATGGGACAATAGCAGCCTGCATTGCTGCGAAAGGGGGATGTACACTGTACTAGTGCCGACATTGTGCATGCTCTGTTGCCTGTGTCTATGTGCCTGTGGTTCTGTCAGTGTGATCATGTGATGTATCTGACCCCAGGAATGTGTCAATAAAGTTTCCCCTTCCTGGGACAATGAATTCACGGTGTTCTTATTTCAATTTCCAGGAGTGTATGTTAATGGTTAATGTTTACCTTGCTCACTATTTTTTTTTAATAGCCTTTTCTACTACATCTATGTATAATTTACAGTCGGTTAGTAACTAATGTGTAGAAGTCCATTACTTGGTAGGAACATTTTGTATGATATGATTCTTCTGTATTTATTAAATATAAGAAGTGTATTGTTAGCATTTGATACCTTAGTGTTCATACATGATACAATTAATATAGAGACTAGAATTCACTCATGTTTAACATAGAAGAATCTAGGTAATCATTGAAATGTGTCATTTGTTTTAGGATGACAGTTTGAATTGTTAATTTATTTAATAATCATTCTAAACAATTGTTTGGGATTGTCAAGAAAGTATAAATAGTTACAGACATGTTGGCAATGTAGGTCAGTCTGGTTTTGGTTTTTGAGCAATGAGCATGTAACTGTTCCTTTTGTATTTTATGTATTGTAGGCTAATGTAGTAATACTTTGATTTTGTTTTGAAAGTATAAAATCATTAAACTTAACACAAGACTGAACTAAATTAACTCTCCAGTAGTTAATTTACAGTGACTGTCAATGTACTTAGGATGTTGACTGCGGCAGATCATAACTATGGACAACCCCATTATTATGTGTAGTTAAGAATGTTATATGCCAGAGGTATACCTTCATAGTTTGTCTATTTTGTTTAACAACATGGCTAACTTTTTTTACTGTCAAGGACAACTCATTTTGTGTTGCTTCGATATACGTCTTCACATCTGCAATTTTCTTTATCTGTTGCTCTACTAGTCATGATGATCATTGAAAGAATCTACCTTCTATTTTAACACTGTAATGTTATCATTAACTTCAGAAAGTACTTCAAGCTTTGCTTGTCTTTCGTATCATTCAATATTTCGTCAGTTTCAGTGTGAAAATTCTTGGCTCAGTTGTTGAACTTCTGTGGGACTGTGACTCACAAATACTTTTTTTGTTCTTGTTTCATTGTATTTAGATCTTATGTAACACTTTTGTTGGTGTTTTTCTGTGTTCACATCTTGTGTCAAATTATCAATTTCAGTATTCGTATCTTGTTCCATATCACTAACATTGGTGTGCACATTATCTAATTCCATGTTTATGATAGGTAATAACTGTCATAGCAGTCCATCAGTTGTACTACTGTGATTACTGTCAGCTTTGTAACGTGTAGTCCAGATTCATATTTGTATATTTCTATGTTTCATTCATAAGCAATGTGTCCCTCTGAAAGCGGCCTGACATTTTATTGTCAATTGTGAAGACTGTGTCGTCAAGGTTATTCTGCTGTGGAGCCTCGCTATCATTTGTCACACCTGGACTTCTCATCTCTAACCTACTTGAACTTTTTGTGGCAGACATGCATGGCACCTGAGCTTCAATTGTGTGTTTGCACAATTCTATACACCTCGGCTGATTGCGTTTCCTCTATTGCTATCAACAATGGTCATATATTTTTCTGCTATGTATGAATATGCAAAAATAAAAATTTCACAAAAAGTTCTAAAAATTCATATGCTAATTGTTGCACTTAATTGTAATTTGCACGATGTCAAATCCTGTTTTACATCTAATATGATATGCAAACTATTGTGTCACCATTATTTATGTTTTACTGGCAACTTTTATCACACTGGAAAATTCTGGTAAATTTTCCACATAAAATTCAAGAAAGGGAATAATAAGGAAAAGCTATGCATCTACATTAAAAGAGGCACTGCCGAGCCTAAGCTTATAAACAACTTGCAAAGCCATCCTATCTTTGCTGTGCCAAACAAAATGGTCTACTCTGGAATATTTAACGTAACCTGGGTCCAATTCTTATTTCTCTCCAAAATTTTCTTCCTTTTTGCTTTACTTGCTCCTCATTGTGATTCAGGTAAAAAGAAAATACAGATTACTAGTTTTTATGACTAATAACAATATCATAGAAATCTCTTTCTATAACAATAGCTAACAAACCCTACTTACAATTGGTGACCTGAGGTGCTGGCAATTCTCTCACCAGTTTTATTATAACAATAATAGAAATGTAAAAAATTAATGGATGTGCAATTACATTATTAGTAAATGGTCTGTGTGTACGAAATTGTGCTACTCTTCCTTCACTTTACCTTGCGTCCCTCCTTTTTTTTTTTTTTTTTTTTGTATTTTAATTATTTCATCTTCTGAAAGCTCTTATACTTGTGTTTATGTTACGAAATAGGATCGTGGATTTCTTGTCGCATTTCAATTTGGAAGCAGACAGCTTACTCCACAGACACCAGCACCTCTCAAGATGGAGGAAATCCTCCCAGCTTCACTCCACTTCCCTTCAATACAAATAGTTAGTGCTGTTATTAAGTCTTCTCTTATTCAGAATCACACATAATACAAAGCACTCGTTGCACATCTTACATCAAGCAACACATTGAAGCAATCCTGCGTATGTGAGAGTGAAACGAAAAAAGTACAAAGAAAAGTGAATGATGTTTTTTGTTCATTTGTCTGCTCTTTACTGACCACTCAAAAATTTATTTATTTTTTAATTTTTTTATGGTTTTATGGTGCACAACTACAGTGGTCATTAGTGCCCAGACTAAATTATGAATGCACTGCTAGGCACAAGGTTAAAACAGCAGCTAAAAAGGACAACACTATAAAAGGCACATTAACAGGCAAGGGATTAAAAGAAAGCAGCTTAATCCTATGTCCTTAGACAGGTTTGTCAAGTGGATAAAACGAAGAATGCGAGCAGCTGCTCCTAGGTCATCCGCTAAAATGTCATCCAGAGTACATGGCAAGCAAAGACCAATGCACAGTGTATGAAAATTTGGACAGGATGTTAAAATGTGGTGTACTGTCAGCACTTGCCTCATGGGAAGAACGGCACCGGTGCAGCTGTCAGCAGATAGCGGTGGTTGAACCAGCACTGGCCCATCCATAACCGGGCCAAAATGACCTCCTCCCGCCGAGAAGCACGTGAAGAGGTTGTCTGAGCCGTGGGCAGAGGTTTCAAGACCTGAAGCTTGTTT
Organism: Schistocerca gregaria; assembly: GCF_023897955.1. Lineage (NCBI taxonomy): Eukaryota > Metazoa > Arthropoda > Insecta > Orthoptera > Acrididae > Schistocerca > Schistocerca gregaria. The sequence continues at coordinate 129,354,923 of NC_064928.1, read as the reverse complement.
TCACTAAGTGTAGACTAATCGGCATGCCACAGCGATAAAATGCGCTGACAAATGACCCTGCTAAAATCTGATGAAGTCACACAACAAGAAACTGTACGAGGCTGGATGACCACAGCCTTGGCCGCAGCATCTGCAGCCTCATTCCCAGGAATACCGACATGGCCAGGAACCCACATAAAGGTAACCAGAGAATCATCATCCGCCAGCTGCTGAAGAGAGTGCTGGATCCGGTGCATGAAAGGCTGAACTGGATATGGATCACTGAGGCTCTGAATGGCGCTCAGGGAATCAGAGCAGATAACATAAGCAGAATGTTGGTGGTGGCAGATGTAAAGAACAGCCTGATAGGTGGCAAATACCTGAGCTGTGAAGACCGAACAACGGCCATGGAGCCTGTATTTGAAACTGTGTGCCCCAACAATAAAAGAACACCCCACACCATAATTGGTCTTAGAGCCATCTGTATAAATGAAGATCATATTAAGGAACTTTGAACGAAGTTTGACAAACCGCAAGCGGTGTACCGAAGCTGGTGTAACCTCTTTTGGGAGCGAGCTGAGGTCAAGGTGAACACGAACCTGAGCCTGGAGCTAAGGTGGTGTTTGGCTCTCGCCCACTCTAAAGGTTGCAGGGAGTGAAAACTCAAGGTACTGAGGGAGGTGATGAAAGTGAACTCCAGGAGGTAGCAGGCAGATAGATACAAGCTGTATTGACGGTCGAGAGTTTCGTCAAAAAAGGAACGATGAGATGGGTGGCATTGATAATAGCCAACAGACATACCGACAAAGCAGTATATCACGCTGGTAGGTTAGTGGCAATTTACCGGCTTCAGCATGAAGACTCTCAATGGGACTAGTACAGAACGCTATGATCGCAAGACGTAACCCCCGGTGTTGTATAGGGTTGAGGCGGCATAAGATGGATGGCCATGCAGAGGAGTATACAAAGCTTCCAAAATTCAACTTTGAGCGGATGATCGACCGATATAGGTGAAGTAGGATGGTTCGATCCACTCCCCACGACGTTCTGCCGAGAACACGGAGGACATTTAGGGAACGGGTACAACGGGCAGCCAAATATGACACATGTAGAGACCGGCTAAGTTTCCTGTCAAATCTAAGATCTAAAAAATTTTGTTGTCTCCACGAATGGGAGAGCAATGGGACCAAAATGTAAGGACTGTGGGAGAAACTCTTTGTAGCACCAGAAGTTAATACAAACCGTCTTTTTGGCAGAAAAAGGGAAGCCATTGGCGACACTTCAGGAGTAAAGATGGTCAAGACAACTCCGAAGACAGCTCTCCAGGAAACATGTATGCTGCGTGCTGCAGTAGATGGTAAAATCGTCCACGAAAAGGGAGCCTGATACATCAGCTGGGAGGCAATCCATTATTGGGTTGATCGCTATGGCGAAGAGAGCGACACTCAAAACTGAGCCCTGTGGCACCCCATTCTCCTGGCGAAAGGCGTCGGACAGGACAGAACCCACAAGGCACCCTGAACTTTTGATCTATTAGAAATGCACGAATAAAAATAAGGAGGCGACCGCGAAGGCCCCACGTATGCATGGTGCGGAGAATGCCTGCCCTCCAACGGTTGTCTTAAGCCTTCTCAGAATCAAAGAACACAACCACTGTCTGGCGCTTCTGCAAGAAGTTATTCATAATGAAGGTTGACAAGTTAACCAGATGGTCAACAGCAGAGTAGTGCCTACGAAATCCACATCGTACATTGGTAAATAGGCATCGAGATTCGAGCAGCCAAACCAAACGAGAGTTAACCATTCGTTCCATCACCTTACAGACACAGCTGGTAAGGGAAATAAGTCGATAACTGGAAGACAAGTGCTTGTTGTTTCCCAGCTTAGGAATCGGGACAACAATAGATTCGTGCCAGCATGTGGGAACATGACCCTCAATCCAGGTGCGATTGTAAGTACAAAGAAGAAAACCTTTACCCGCAGGAGAAATGTTCTTCAGCATCTGAATATGAATAGACTCAGGGCCCGGAGTGGAGGACAATGACAGGGCAAGTGTGCTTTCGAGTTCCCGCATGGTGAATGGGGCATTATAACTTTCACAATTCGAGGAGCGGAAGTTAGGTGGCCTTTCCACCTCTGCCTGTTTTCGGAGGAGGAAGGCAGGGTGGTAATGAGCGGAGCTCGAAACCTCTCCGAAAAATTGGCCGAAGGCATTGGAGACATCCTCAGGGGCCACAAGGATGTCATTTGCGACCGTCAAGCCAAAAACTGGTGAGTGGACCTTAGTGCCAGATAGCCGGCGCAGGCTACCCCAGACAACAGAAGAAGGAGTAAAACAGTTGAGGGAGCTTGTGAAAGCAGCCCAACTGGCTTTCTTGCTTTCTTTAATAACATGACGACACTGGGCAGGTAATTGTTTATAATTAATACAATTTGCCATCATAGGGTGGCAGTGAAAGGTGTGTAAAGCATGTAAAGCATCTGTACATGCTGTAGTCCACCAGGGGACCGGTATGCGACGTGGAGAAGAAGTAGTATGAGGGATGGAATATTCAGCAGGACTGAGAATGACTTCCGTGAGGTGTGCGACCTGACCATCGCAGCTTGTGAAGTTTTTATCCTGAAATGTCACCCGGGAAGAGAAGAGCCCCCAGTCGGCTTTGGAGATGATCCAACTAATTTAGCATGGAGATGGGCTAATATGCTGGAGATAGATAACACAAGGGAAGTGGTTGCTCAAATACGTATCAGAAAGAGTGTACCACTGATACCGATGTGCAACTTGGGTAGTACATATAGAGAGGTCTAAATGGAAGTAGGTGTGAGTTGTATCCGAAAGAAAGGTAGGGGCGCCAGTATTGAGGCAGACAAGATTGAGGTGGTTGAAAAGGTCTGCTAACAGGGAGCCTCTTGGGCACGATGCCGGAGAGCCCCAAAGGGGATGATGGGCATTGAAGTCTCCAGTCAACAAAAATGGTGGTGATAGCTGAGCAATAATTTGCATCATGTTTGCCCTAGTAACGACAGATGACGATGGCGTGTAAATGGTACAAATGGATAATGTAAAGTGGGGAGTGTAATACGGATGGCAACTGCCTGCAGATCGGTGTGCAATGAGATGAAATTGTAGTAGATATCATCCCGGACCAGTAACATAACCCCACCATGAGCAGGAATACCTGCCACATGGGGTAGGTCAAAACGCACAGAGGTATGGTGTGCCAAGTCAATACGATCGCATGGGTGGAGCTTCGTTTCCTGGAGAGCTACCACGAGCAGACAGTGAAAGCATAGCAGCAACTTTAAGTCCACTTGGTTGAGCGAATGTCGTGAATATTCCAATGAATAAGTGCCATCGTGAGAAGAAAAAGAAAAAGGAGAAGCAAGAAGGGGTCACCTTGAAGGCTGCTGAGGGCCTGGCTTTGAGCAAGCACTGCTGCCGCCATTAATAGGCAAAGAATCATCGTCAATATTTTCAATAGGTTTGTCAGCCACCATGTTAAGATGGCCGGAAGGGGGAGCTTCTTCTGCCAGTGAACAGCCAGATGTTTGGCTACCAGCGGTGCGGCCAGGCGAAAAGGATGATGGCCTGGGGCGGCAACCGCTGGGTGGCGCAGGAGAAGATTAGATTAGATTAATACTTGTTCCATAGATCATGAATACGACACTTCGTAATGATGTGGAACGTGTGGCAGAGAAGGAGAACTTTGCTTCCTATGAGCCTTCCCAGAAGGTCGTTTAGTCGAACTACTGGTCGATGGCTGGGAGTTCAGGGTACGTAGAAAGTCTCCATGGGACGGTTCCTTCTTGAAGGCCCGTGCATCCGACTTCTGGGTCTTAGTCTTGGCAGTGGCTGATGAAGGTGCTTGTGTCTTACGGGTGAGAGGAGGGAGAGGAGATGCTGACCGGGCGATCTGAGCACTGGCTGAACGGACGACCGTAGGACTAAAGGTCAGATCACATCTCTGCGTTGACACATCCCTGGTAGGCAGAGGAGAGGCGACAACAGTACTGTATTTCCCCGCTGGGAGCAGTGTGGGCTTCCTACCAGCAAATAGCTTGCAAGCAACCGAGGTGGACACTTTTTCTTTGATCCGAATTTCCTGTATACAGCGTTCATCCTTGTAGATGGGACAGTCACTGGAGGATGCTGCATGGTCACCCTGACAGTTCACACAATGAGGAGACGGAGGTGGACAGTCACCCTCATGGGAATCCCCGCCACAAATGATGCATTTAGCTGCATTAGAACAAGACTGGCGAGTGTGATTAAAAAGCTGACACTGGTAGCAGCACGTAGGTGAGGGGACATAGGGGCGAACAGAAATAACCTCATAGCCCGCTTTGATGCTCATAAGCAGTTGAACACTATCGAAGGTCAAGAAAAGTGTCCAGGTTGGTAGACGGTCATTGCTGAACTTTTTCATGACCCTTTGGACAGCCATCACACCCTGCCCAGTGAGGAAAGACTGAATCTCCTTGTCAGTCAATCTGTCGAGTGATCTAGTATACACCACACCACACAATTCGACGAATTCAAAGTGCAGTGAGACTCCACCCAGACGGGGAACATGTACAATAGTGTGGCTTGAAGGAGTTTTTGTGTCTGAAATGCGCTCTCAGTTTCCAATGCATCCTGGTACAAGACTTGACAGGTCCAGCTATGGCATCTACGCCCTTCTGAATAACGAAAGAGTTGACAGATGAAAAATCCTTTCCGTTCTCATACCTAGAAACTATGAGGAACTTTGGGGGAGGCGGTAGTACTTATGTCACTGGTGACTGGTCAAGTTTCTGTTTTTGGGCAGAAGTCGAGAGAGAAGAAGGAGAGACATCCATTGCGGATGAATTCCCCATGGTTGCCAGCGTCTCCGATGACGTGGTCCTTCCTTGTGGGGACCCTATCAGAGGGTGCTCCTGCCTTAGGTGAATGTTTACACCTCAGGTCACACTTCCCGAGAAATGGATGGAGGGACTAATCGGTATGGTCGGAAGGTGTCAGCTCAGTCAATCACCCCTCCCTGGGCCTGGCCTTTACCAGGGGGTACGTGCGTGTCTTACTTGTCTACCCAGGGCAGAGAATTACGCATTACCCTGTTATCAGCTACGCATGCGAACGCGTGGGTCAGCCTTCAGTCATGCACAGGGAGGAAAGAAGAAAAAAAAGCGAGGGAGGGAGAGAACGGACAGACTGTCTCAAACACCAAGGCGGAGACCATAGGGTGGACAAGGAGGCAAGAAGAAGGAGGCAAGGAGAAGGAGGCAAGGAGAAGGAGGCAAGGAGGAGGAGCCAAGGAGAAGAAGGCAAGGTAAACAGTAAGGAAAGCAGTGAGAAAGGGAGAAGGACTGCGGTGCACACTACCACCTTGAGGGGAAGGGGCTCCTTTTAGTTGCCTCTTATGACAGGCAGGAATACCTCGGGCCTATTCTTTCCACGGACCCGCAGGGGGCAGGGGGACCATTCACAATTAATGGCTTTGCTGACGTACATAGTCCTTGCTTCTGTGATAATCGCTGTTTCATTCTTTTGTTCTTTCATAAATTGTAACTTTACCACATCCAGGGGGTCTTGCACCATGTACCTACACATTGCTATCCTAACAAACTTTTGAAGGCATGAACTCATTAGAGCTGATCAGCTTCACTGCAATCAGTCGAACAGTATAGGAACAAACAGAAGAAAAACAAAGATGTATTCGTCTTTATAGTTGTATTTATTTATGACTGAATAAAGTCAAAACTAGAAAATTATTCACAACACAGCAATATAAGACAACCAATCATGCAAATTGATACTTTCCAGAATCTGCTCTCTTCACACACCAGTTTGCTGCGCTGATACTGAAAGTGTTTCAGTTCTGTGGCAATACTACTGGAATAGGCATATAAGAAGGGTTGTCACTTTTTAAAGTTTCCAGCTATTTCTTCTTGCTACCTTTTGACTCAATGCCTGGTGTGTATTTTTTATTACAGCAGTTTTTAATAAAAAATTAGTTGCAACACAGGATAATTTTCAGAATGTTTTCAATCATTTGATTGTCACACAAATTAGGCTGCTCAAAATTTGATGACAAATTACACAATATCAATCCCTCAGTGTGTCTGGTTATACTCCTGCAATATGGGCTTTTCAGATAAAAGATGAACAAGTTTGAAAAAGTGATATAGCTGTAGCCTACATTACAACCTTAATGACAAATGGTCGTATGTCAAGTAGGCTACTTTTATCTGAGTACCTTATATGCGTAACCAACTCCTTGCAATTCATAACTTTGTGAAAAACTTGACTATTCTAGCAAACATAGCATTTTAGTTTTCGTGCAGCCACTGAGGTACATGATCAATGGTAAGTAGCTGTTAACACCATTAATGTCAAAATTTTCCAGGATAAGTGGATTTCCACATACACAATATTTGTAATCTCAAGACTGGAACATGTAGGCAACTTCAGAGCAGATAATGTCTCTTTTGTAAAGACTGACACTCCTCTTGCCTACCCCTACCATTCATCAAGATGAGCCAGAAAGTATTTTTGAGGTAATAAGGTGCACAACTGTATTTACCAACACAAAATCCAGGATGGTATATTAACAATTTTATGAAAAGGATGTTGCTACTCACCTTAAAATAGACATGAGTCACAGATAGGCACAAGAAAAAGAAACTAGTAAGATCTTTATTGGGACTGAACAACCAGAATGAGGTGGAGAAAAGGCATGGCAACCAGGTACAGTTAGGAGGTTAGATGGGGAGCAGGGCAGGGTGAGGCAGGGGCGGGGGCAGCAGGAAAGGAGAAGAAAGAAGTCTGTGTGCACTTGTGGAAGAGTGCTGTTTAGTGCTGTAGTGGGAACAGGAAAGGGGAAAGGAGGACAAGGATATTCTGTGGTGACATGACAAGCAACAAGCTGTCTGCATGAATGGTCACCAACAAACTACGGCCAAGAAACAGCTGGACCACCCAGTTGTGAGCATGCTGCCAACACAACCTCCTCCATTTCAAGGACTGCTTCATAGTCTCTGCTAAGTGGATTCTACCCACCAATAGCAGCCTTTCTCAATTGCACAGGTGGGAACTCTTCCTGCATCATCTCTTGTGTCTCTGTAACCCTCCTAGCCTCAACCTGGGGCAGTCACCTAAAATGTTTACATCTCTCTTTGTGAAAGTTCTTTTAGTATTCACTACAGGTACATTTTTGTTTATGAAGTTCGTGCTTGCTAATCATTTGATCAATGTGTAACCATCATCAGTTTCAGTTTCAAAAGACTCGATATTTATGGGTCACAGCAATAATGAGCCATACACATTGGCTACATTGTCTCCTATCACAAGGAGTGTGTACTTATAGCTGCACCTAGCTTCTTGACTGCAATGGATCTGGATCCGGCAGCAAAATTATTTACTCAGACAGACAAAGATACCAATGCTGCTTTCAGGAGAATTTCTTCTATTGGCAGACGCAGTAGCTTATTCGCTTTATTTATTTTCATTGGATCAGTACACAACATACATTTCATGGATCCAGTCAAATTTGTTTTGCAAGAGTTGAAGTAGTATAATATGCTTAATAACTAGCATTTAGCAAATTATGACTGTATGCATCACTATTTGAGTACCATACCATACCTTTTAATTACAATTTGCTTACATCATCTTTCAAACTGTTTCTTGGTACCTCTCATTGCAACCTGTTACAAACGTAATGAATTCAGACCTTAGTAGCACTTGCCTCCAAAATTTTACCGTTTCCCTTTTCATGAAGGCATTGGTGCATTAGCCAGGAATATGCAGTTTTGGCCAAAAATACGATTTTAGTACCACTACATTGTTGGAAAATTTCTCCATTACACATTGCAAGATTGAGACCTCTCCATGTATCCAATTCAGTGTAGTACAGGGAATAGAGTTTTTGACACTGGGTCTTTGGGGCAAGAACCAGAGATGTCAATACTTTGCACTGTCACTGCAACAAACAGTAGCCATTCTGGCATGTGAAATACATCCAAGGAGTTCACTGTGGTTGATGTTAAAAACATGATGTAGTTTTACATTTCTCGTCTCCCTCAAAACTGCTGTATCAGCCTAACACTAAGATGGCTGACAATGAGAAGTTTACTTCTCCAAAATAAAGGGTCTGTTAGTACTCCATTGCAAATAAGCTTCTAGTTTGCTGTAGTGCTTCATTATGACAACCTGTCTATTTTATTTATTTATTTATTATCATCCCAATGATAACATTTGTGATATAGGATTGGTCAGGGTACATTTTAACAACTATATAATATCTATACAAATTTTTTATCCATGCTGAATTCATATGAATCTATCTTATGTTAGTACAATATACAACTAATAAGTGTTTTTATAACATAATTTCTTATGTGCTTGACAGACATATTCACTGACGTAATTTCATTTGTCACATTAACTTATATTCTTTCACAGTTATTACATTCTTATACAGTTGCACAGATATATTCACTTATGCTGTAATAACATTTGTCAAGCATGTGGTTCTTTATAACAGTTTTAAATTTATCCACATTTCCCAGATCTTTGATATGTTTTGGTAGTGCATTAAAAAGTTTGATGCCTTGATTATATACATGTTTCTGACTTCGGGTTTTTGTTACAGCTTGTATGTGGAGATCTTTACATTGCCGTGTATCGTAATTATGGTAGTCTGTATTGGTTTTCATTTTGTCCTGATTTCTTTTCATCACCAACAGACATTTCAGAATGTATAATGAGGGAATTGTTAAAATTTTCAATGCTTTAAAAAGGGGCCTAAAATGAGTTTGAGGTGGGCCCTGGGTCATTATCTGAATAGCGCATTTTTGTAATTTGAAAATCTCATGTAGACAACAATTTGTTTTTCCCCAGAATCCTATCCCATAGGATGCAATGGACTGAAAACAGCAAAAATATACTGATCTGGTACAGTCATTACTACAAACTCTTGAAATTATTCTAAGTACAATTTAGTTTTAGTGCTAAGCTCACCACATGGTCCTTCCAGTTAATCTTCTCATCAATTTGCATTCCCCAGGAATTTTGCACACTGTACTCTTTCAAGTTATTTGCCCTCCATGGTGGGAATTAGGTCATCATGTTCATTTATTTTACCATATTGCACATAATTAGTTTTTTTGCATTCAGTGTTAGCTTGTTAGCACTAAACCATTTTTGTATATCTTGTAGGATATGGTCCAGAGTACTGTGCAATGACTGCTTCATATCACTAACTATTAAACTAGTATCACCAGCAAATAACATGATTCTAGCTTTTCTCTCTGACACCTGAATATAATTAATGTAAATGAGGAACAGCAAGGGTCCTAATACACTTCCTTGGGGTACTCCTACTGTGACCTCCCTTGGATCTGCTCATAGTTTAATATTTTGATTAATATTTGGTGCTGTAATTTCAACAACCTGTATCCTCTTTTCCAGATAAGGCTCAAACCACTTTTTTACCAGTCCTCTGATACCTATAGTTTCAAGTTTTTCCAAAAGTATGCCGTGGTCAACTGTGTTAAAGGCTTTTGACAAATCTAGATATTTCCCAACTACACTTTTTCCCTCTTCCAATTTAGTTATTAATTCTTTTGTGTATTCCAGTACAGCTGTTTTGGTAGTTCTTCCAGCTTGAAATCCATGTTTATTACTGTTTATCAGATTGTGGATATTAAGATAATGTGTTGTTGTTGTTGTTGTCTTCAGTCCTAAGACTGGTTTGATGCAGCTCTCCATGCTACTCTATCCTGTGCAAGCTGCTTCATCTCCCAGTACCTACTGCAACCTACATCCTTCTGAATCTGCTTAGTGTACTCATCTCTCGGTCTCCCTCTACGATTTTTACCCTCCACGCTGCCCTCCAACGCTAAATTTGTGATCCCTTGATGCCTCAAAACATGTCCTACCAACCGATCCCTTCTTCTAGTCAAGTTGTGCCACAAACTTCTCTTCTCCCCAATCCTATTCAATACCTCCTCATTAGTTATGTGATCTATCCACCTTATCTTCAGTATTCTTCTGTAGCACCACATTTTGAAAGCTTCTATTCTCTTCTTGTCCAAACTAGTTATCGTCCATGTTTCACTTCCATACATGGCTACACTCCAAACAAATACTTTCAGAAACGACTTCCTGATACATAAATCTATATTCGATGTTAACAAATTTCTCTTCTTCAGAAACGCTTTCCTTGCCATTGCCAGTCTACATTTTATATCCTCTCTACTTCGACCATCATCAGTTATTTTACTTCCTAAATAGCAAAACTCCTTTACTACTTGAAGTGTCTCATTTCCTAATCTAATTCCCTCAGCATCACCCGATTTAATTTGACTACATTCCATTATCCTCGTTTTGCTTTTGTTGATGTTCATCTTATATCCTCCTTTCAAGACACTGTCCATTCCGTTCAACTGCTCTTCCATGTCCTTTGCCGCCTCTGACAGAATTACAATGTCATCGGCGAACCTCAAAGTTTTTACTTCGTCTCCATGAATTTTAATACCTACTCCAAATTTTTCTTTTGTTTCCTTTACTGCTTGCTCAATATACAGATTGAATAACATCGGGGAGAGGCTACAACTCTGTCTCACTCCTTTCCCAACCACTGCTTCCCTTTCATGCCCCTCGACTTTTATGACTGCCATCTGGTTTCTGTACAAATTGTAAATAGCCTTTCGCTCCCTGTATTTTACCCCTGCCACCTTTAGAATTTGAAAGAGAGTATTCCAGTCAACATTGTCAAAAGCTTTCTCTAAGTCTACAAATGCTAGAAACGTAGGTTTGCCTTTTCTTAATCTTTCTTCTAAGATAAGTCGTAAGGTCAGTATTGTCTCACGTGTTCCAACATTTCGACGGAATCCAAACTGATCCTCCCCGAGGTCCGCATCTACCAGTTTTTCCATTCGTCTGTAAAGAATTCGCGTTAGTATTTTGCAGTCGTGGCTTATTAAACTGATAGTTCGGTAATTTTCACATCTGTCAGCACCTGCTTTCTTTGGGATTGGAATTATTATATTCTTCTTGAAGTCTGAGGGAATTTCACCTGTCTCATACATCTTGCTCACCAGCTGGTAGAGTTTTGTCATGACTGGCTCTCCCAAGGCCGTCAGTAGTTCTAATGGAATGTTGTCTACTCCGGGGGCCTTGTTTCGACTAAGGTCTTTCAGTGCTCTGTCAAACTCTTCACGCAGTATCGTATCTCCCATTTTGTCTTCATCTACATCCTCTTCTATTTCCATAATATTGTCCTCAAGTACATCACCCTTGTATAAACCTTCTATATACTCCTTCCACCTTTCTGCCTTTCCTTCTTTGCTTAGAACTGGGTTGCCATCTGAGCTCTTGATATTCATACACGTGGTTCTCTTCTCTCCAAAGGTCTCTTTAATTTTCCTGTAGGCAGTATCTATCTTACCCCTAGTGAGATAAGCTTCTACATCCTTACATTTGTCCTCTAGCCATCCCTGCTTAGCCATTTTGCACTTCCTGTCGATCTCATTTTTGAGACGTCTGTATTCCTTTTTGCCTGCTTCATTTACTGCATTTTTATATTTTCTCCTTTCATCAATTAAATTCAATATTTCTTCTGTTACCCAAGGATTTCTAGCAGCCCTCGTCTTTTTACCTACTTTATCCTCTGCTGCCTTCACTACTTCATCCCTCAGAGCTACCCATTCTTCTTCTACGGTATTTCTTTCCCCTATTCCTGTCAATTGTCCCCTTATGCTCTCCCTGAAACTCTGTACAACTTCTGGTTCTTTCAGTTTATCCAGGTCCCATCGCCTTAAACTCCCACCTTTTTGCAGTTTCTTCAGCTTTAATCTACAGGTCATAACCAATAGATTGTGGTCCGAGTCCACATCTGCCCCTGGAAATGTCTTACAACTTAAAACCTGGTTCCTAAATCTCTGTCTTACCATTATATAATCTATTTGATACCTTTTAGCATCTCCAGGGTTCTTCCATGTATACAACCTTCTTTCATGATTCTTAAACCAAGTGTTAGCTATGATTAAGTTGTGCTCTGTGCAAAATTCTACTAGGCGGCTTCCTCTTTCATTTCTTAGCCCCAATCCATATTCACCTACTATGTTTCCTTCTCTCCCTTTTCCTACTGCCGAATTCCAGTCACCCATTACTATTAAATTTTCGTCTCCCTTCACTATCTGAACAATTTCTTTTATTTCATCGTACATTTCTTCAATTTCTTCATCATCTGCAGAGCTAGTTGGCATATAAACTTGTACTACTGTAGTAGGTGTGGGCTTCGTATCTATCTTGGCCACAATAATGCGTTCACTATGCTGTTTGTAGTAGCTTACCCGCATTCCTATTTTCCTATTCATTATTAAACCTACTCCTGCATTACCCCTATTTGATTTTGTGTTTATAACCCTGTAGTCACCTGACCAGAAGTCTTGTTCCTCCTGCCACCGAACTTCACTAATTCCCACTATATCTAACTTTAACCTATCCATTTCCCTTTTTAAATTTTCTAACCTACCTGCCCGATTAAGGGATCTGACATTCCACGCTCCGATCAGTAGAACGCCAGTTTTCTTTCTCCTGATAACGACATCCTCCTGAGTAGTCCCCGCCCAGAGATCCGAATGGGGGACTATTTTACCTCCGGAATATTTTACCCAAGAGGATGCCATCATCATTTAATCATACAGTAAAGCTGCATGTCCTCGGGAAAAATTACGGCTGTAGTTTCCCCTTGCTTTCAGCCGTTCGCAGTACCAGCACAGCAAGGCCGTTTTGGTTAATGTTGCAAGGCCAGATCAGTCAATCATCCAGACTGTTGCCCCTGCAACTACTGAAAAGTCTGCTGCCCCTCTTCAGGAACCACACGTTTGTCTGGCCTCTCAACAGATACCCCTCCGTTGTGGTTGCACCTACGGTACTGCCATCTGTATCGCTGAGGCAAGCAAGCCTCCCCACCAACGGCAAGGTCCATGGTTCGTGGGGGGGATAATGTGTGACTATATTTAATTAGTATCTCTAAAACCTCAGAGAAAGTTGGGAGAAGTGAGACAGGTCTGTAGTTTTCTATTTTAAGCTTATCACCCTTTTTCAACATGGGAACGACTTTAGAAATTTTCAGTTTCTGTGGAAACGCCCTTACCCATTGACAAGTTTGCTTTGTGTGCCAATGGTTTCACTATTTGATTAGCTGTTTTATTGACTAGTATTATTAGAACCTCATCTATTCCAGCTGACGTCTTGGACTTGGGACTTTAGATCACTTTTAAAACTTTCTTTTCATTTGTTGGAACTGCCATCATACTGCTGGTTGCCTTGGATGCGTCCATCTTAATCTGCTCCCCAAAATTCCAGCTTAATGTGTGGGGTACATTTAAAAAGTAATTCTTTATATAATTAGGCATGGCATATTTATCTACGATTTTATTCTCCTCATCTTTTAGAATAATTTCCTTGTCTTTGATAGGTACCCCGGTTTCTTTTCTCACAATTTCCCATGCTATTTTAGTTTTATTTCTGGACTGTTTATTTCCATATCATTACTTAGTAACTTTGCATTTGCAAGTACTCTGTGGTATATTTTCCTATGCCTTTTTACATATTCTATAAAATCAGTATCTGTACACTCCCTCAACTCTGAATTCAGTTTTTTTTCATATTTACACATGATTTCTTAATGCCAAGAGGCATCCAAGAACTTGACTTTGTGTGTCCAGTAGACTTGATTCTGGTCAGTTTCTTTGGAAAACAGACCTCAAAGTTCATAATGTAAATCGATGCAAATACACTATATGCCTCATCTGTACTTGTTTGTTTCATAACATCTAACCAATTTTCATTTTCTAAGATACTTATGAACTGACAACTGCTGTTCACAGAGAAGTTTCTTTTGTAAATATTATTTACACCTTTATTTTCCTTTGACCTTAAAGGGATTTCTATGGTCAGAGCATTGTGGTCAGACAATCCTAAATCTATGTTTGTTACCTGTAAGTCAGTTGCTGACATATTTGAGAAAATGTTATCTATAAGGCTATTGGAGGTGTTTGTTATTATAGTTGAATTGTTTATGTGTGGTGACATCTTAAAGTAGGAACAGCAACAGAAACAGGAAACATGTGGTACAACAGGATTTTTGGTATCTGGCCATAATGGAAACTCCAAGTTAACAGTGTTACATGAAAGGAGAAATATTATCAGTTTCAGTGTGGCTTTTTGCTTAATTACAGACTTACTATTTTATCAGTTGATTTGTTTTCACCACATAACACCCACTGTTTACGTCCTCCTTCGTTGCGATGTTTCACTTTTCGTTCTGGTGCCGCAACTCTTGCTTTCCTATACCTTTACTACTTTTTATCTATATAAATGATGAACTATTGGTTTTGCTGCTTAACAAAGTTTTAATAACTGTGGAAGTATTACAGGAATTGGGTCCCACCTAATGTGTCACCCGCCTATATGATTTACACGAATCTCTCAGGACTTGATCAATCTGTTTACAAAGAGAAAACAGTATATCTCTTCCTTCGATGTCGTCCAACAATGACCTAGGAAGCTCAACACCCTCATGGCCCAGGCTCTTCCATGGCTCGCGGTAGTTTGCGACATTCTTTTATTCCTTGCCCACTTGCTGCTACATCGAACTTTCGTGGTGATCATTGGGCAACGTTTTCCACCTTATCTGCAACATAAATAAAGATATCGCCGCCATTCTAAACAGACAGTCTACAAGACCATCAATAACATCGAATTTGCTACAACAGCTGGAGACAAGAAGAATCGTATTCCAGTTAAGTCTGTCGCTGCTCAAGCCCTGCTGGATGGTCCTGCTGTATTCGTCAGTTTCAGACTTAATTTTAGTTTAGATATAAATGATTCATTTGATCATGGTAATGGTTGCTTTACCGTAGCCATTGCTTGCGGTGGTACAGGAGTACCAAATGTTCCAGGACTTGAAAGTTTTGTGGACAGAGACATTGTTGCTTTTCGCACCTACCATATTTCTGAACTAGCCAATAAGGATTTTGGTAAATCAGCATATGTCTCGCCTTCTTCTTTGTCTTCATATACACGGAACAGGAGGAAAATATCTGTCAATGAGTCTATATTTATATGGGTTAAAGGAAAAGGTGTATGTGAATATGTAAAGTTTGTTGGTGATTGTACTGTATATTTTCATAAATAAAGGTTTTATTTGCAAAGTGATCTGTAGCGTAGCTTATTGATCTGTAGTGTAGCTGAGAACCGGGGAGCGTACATCTAGAACCGGGGGGCTCAAGGAGGCAACAGCATGTCACGCCACAAAGGCGGCTGACGTAACTCGCCGACCAGCTTATGCAATCTTGGCAGCGCGCCTGGCTGGCACACAGCGGATCTTCTTTCAGGACTTGATCAATCTGTTTACAAAGAGAAAACAGTATATCTCTTCCTTCGATGTCGTCCAACAATGACCTAGGAAGCTCAACACCCTCATGGCCCAGGCTCTTCCATGGCTCGCGGTAGTTTGCGACATTCTTTTATTCCTTGCCCACTTGCCGCTACATTGAACTTTCGTGGTGATCATTGGGCAACATCTTCCACGTTATCTGCAACATAAATAAACTTTCTTCCCACAGTATTTCTGAAAACCCAAAAACAAACTTAAAGAACATAATAATAATAATAATAATAATAACTGTTCTTACAATTATTCGTATGAGTCTTGGTTGATTTAATGAGGGGTGGGGCAGGCCTGAGCCTTGTGACACCACACAGTGCTCACTCCCGTGTTCTAATGATTGTGACTCTAAATGTGCAATGCCTCAAGAACAAATATTGTGAATTTGAAATAGCAGTAACTAACACCCAACCTGATGTCTTGTGTATTACTGAACATTAGTGCAAGGACCATGAAATTAATAGTATTCATATTAATCCATTTAAAGTGGCAAATCATTTGTTTGTTGTTGTGGTCATCAGTCCTGAGACTGGTTTGATGCAGCTCTCCATGCTCCTCTATCCTGTGCAAGCTTCATCCTACTGCAGCCCACATCCTTCTGAATCTGCTTAGTGTATTCATCTCTTGGTCTCCCTCTACGATTTTTACCCTCCACGTTGCCCTCCCGTACCAAATTGGTGATCTCTTGATGCCTCAGAACATGTCCTATCAACTGATCCCTTCTTCTAGTCAAGTTGTGCCACATACTCCTCTTCCCCCAATTCCATTCAATAACTTCTCATTAGTTATGTGATCTACCCATCTAATCTTCAGCATTCTTCTATAGCACCACATTTCGAAAGCTTCTATTCTCTTCTTGTCTAAACTATTTATCGTCCATGTTTCACTTCCATACATGGCTACACTCCATACAAATTCTTTCAGAAACGACTTCCTGACACTTAAATCAATACTCAATGATAACAAATTTCTCTTCTTCAGAAATGCTTTTCTGGCCATTGCCAGTCTACATAATATATCCTCTCTACTTCGACCATCATCAGTTATTTTGCTCCCCAGGTAGCAAAACTCATTTACTACTTTAAGTGTCTCATTTCCTAATCTAATTCCCTCAGCATCACCCAATTTAATTCGACAACATTCCATTATCCTCGTTTTGCTTTTTTTGGTGTTCATCTTATATCCTCCTTTCAAGACACTGTCCATTCCATTAAACTGCTCTTCCAAGTCCTTTGCTGTGTTTGACAGAATTACAATGTCATCAGCAAACCTCAAAGTTTTTATTTCTTCTCCATGGATTTTAATACCTACTCCAATTTTTTTTGTTTCCTTCACTGCTTGCTCAATATACAGATTGAATATCGGGGAGAGGCTACAACCCTGTCTCACTCCCTTCGCAAATACTGCTTCCCTTTCATCCCCTTTGACTCTTATAACTGCCATCTGGTTTCAGTACAAATTGTAAATAGCCTTTCGCTCCCTGTATTTTACACCTGCCACCTTCAGAATTTGAAAGAATATTCCAGTCAGTATTGTCAAAAGCTTTCTCTAGGTCTACAAATGCTACAAACATAGGTTTGCCTTTCCTTAATCCTTCTTCTAAGATAAGTTGTAGGGTCAGTATTGCCTCACGTGTTCCAGCATTTGTACGGAATCCAAACTGATCTTCCCTGAGGTCGGCATCTACCAGTTTTTCCATTTGTCTGTAGATAA
This sequence comes from Schistocerca gregaria, assembly GCF_023897955.1. Classification (NCBI taxonomy): domain Eukaryota; kingdom Metazoa; phylum Arthropoda; class Insecta; order Orthoptera; family Acrididae; genus Schistocerca; species Schistocerca gregaria. The sequence goes on along the minus strand of NC_064928.1, from coordinate 129,337,788 downwards.
TTTGCGTTAGTATTTTGCATCTGTGAGTTATTAAACTGATAGTTCGGTAATTTTCACATATGTCAACACCTGCTTTCTTTGGGATTGGAATTATTATATTATTCTTGAAGTCTGAGGGAATTTCACCTGTCTCATACATCTTGCTCACCAGATGGTAGAGTTTTGTCAGGACTGGCTCTCCCAAGGCCGTCAGTAGTTCTAATGGAATGTTGTCTACTCCCGGGGTCTTGTTTCGACTCAGGTCTTTCAGTGCTCTGTCAAACTCTTCACGCAGTATCGTATCTCTCATTTCATCTTCATCTACATCCTCTTCCATTTCCATAATATTGTCCTTAAGAACATCGCCCCAGTATAGACCCTATATATACTCCTTCCACCTTTCTGCTTTCTCTTCTTTGCTTACAACTGGGTTTCCATCTGAGCTCTTGATATTCATGCAAGTGGTTCTCTTTTCTCCAAAGATCTCTTTAATTTTCCTGTAGGCATTATCATTATAGTAGGAAAATTGCAAAAGGTCGTGGAGTCGGTATTTACCTTAGACAAGAGTTAGAATTTAAAAATAGATGTGAAGCAGAGAACGTAAGTATGGAAAATTTTTTTGAAGCAGCTGCTGTCCAGCTATATTGCCTGATGAAAATAGTCATAGTCATAACAGTGTATAGGTCACCATGTGGAAACACAGAAGTCTTTTTGGATAAATTGGAATTGTTGCTAATTACATTTTACAAAATGAAACTGATTATTCTTTGTGGTGATTTCAATATTAATCTTCTAGTTGAAAGTCAACAACTGAGACGGAAGTTTAGGAAGTGACTCTGCTAGTTAAGTCAGACAAACAAACAGATCACGAGGCTGGACAAGAACTTGCCAGCATCAGACATGGATTATATGACAAGGTTATCTGGGACAGAACAGTTACAGATGCCACTCACTGTTCATCAGAAAGAGAAGCATAATGAACTTGTGTACCATAAATACTTATGATTCACTATTGTAGCAATTCTCTTTAAGTCACATACTGCTCATAATATTCAGTAAGCTTTCAAGAACCAATAGTTGTTTGTTTTGGTTACTTTAATTTTTTAACATTAAATAGAACTTTGTGGTGCAAAAGCGATACTAGTCCAATTTCTTCAATTCAGTAAGTAGGCAATTATAATTGTGTTGGTAGTCTAAATGTGGTTGGATGAAGACAACACCAGTTAATGAAGTTAAACTATTGGAGGAATTAGTGTTTTATTTGGAAGTATGAAAAATGTAACTTATATGGTTATTGCACGAATCCATTCATCTGTCTGTGCATTTGTAGCAGAAACAGCAAAAGTAAAAAAAATATGGACCTAGTATTACAGTATCTAAAATTTCAGTTGTTGCAGAGGGTATGAACCGTGTTATACTAAATTTCATGTTATTAACAAATTCCAATTTCTTCCTACATGGGGTTGAAAGTGATTGCCAACCCCTCCTTGAGTTTGTGCATGACGTATGTACACTCACCAAAATACTTCTTGGGAGCTCTTCTACTCTATACAGGTCTTCTCAATTCACCTGGCAGTTTCAGTTTTTATAATAAACAGTGCATTGGATATGGCATAAATGTAGACATCAAGCTATGTTACAAACCAATTTGCAATTTGTAACCACAATCATGACTTCCATATTAGTGAGCTTGCACAGTACTCTTACACACTGAACCCCACATGCAGTTTCTGATAACCAAGTTAATTTGGCTCTGGCATTTCAATAGAAAGAGCTGATTTAGAGGAACAAAACATGCTGATAATCTTAACAATTACTGATCATCAGTGTCCTTACTGCTACAAGAGCAAGTCCAATGTGAATCCAGGCATTTGGTCCGATTAATAGCCTTTCACAAGGTCAGCAGTCAGTGACTTTCAGGAATGGCTCTAAACTGGCAGAGGCTGGTAGCACCACTTCTGAAGGTTCTACAGAATAAGATAACCATAATACACTGATCACTTTACACAGCAACACTTAAAAAGATTACTTCAACTGTTTCACTTAATTATTGCGGGTCGCAGAATGAAAGCACCAACAGGTGATCCATCACATCTTGAAAGCTACCGGCAGCATCCATGCAGTACTGTAAATACATATTCCATCTTGTTATGCAAGTATTCACTTGGGCAGATGAAAAAAACGTTTACACAGGCTGATATCACATTAACTTTATGAATGTGTAAGAAACAGATTTTGGATCAATGTTACTGGAGAATGGTGAAAGTTTTATGAATACATTTAACAGCTAGTGAGGTGGTACTCAATCTAGTTGAGGACAATTTATGGCATCATCTGACTGAAAGATGAGATCAATTTACAGAAGAACATTGCAGTACAGTGTGTAGACCTGCAATGATGACAAACAATGTTTTACGGTGTTCACAATACACTTTTTTATGGAACTTCAGTGGATACTGACATGTGAACAGCAGTGAAGCCACTGTCACAAGAAAATACACAGTCCAGTTAATACTGAAAATTAACTATGTATTTCAGTTGCGGCTTGTTAGTTACACATAATAGGATAAAGACATGAACAATGAAGATGAAGAGAAACAGGTACACAATTTACTTACCTTATTAACACCACTTGGATTTCCACATCACCATAGAGCTACCAAGAATGATGCGTTACTCTATATTTTACATGGCGAGTTCCCCAGTAGGCCTATAAACCATAATGAGCACACAATCAAGAAAATATGTGTTTTGAAGATACAAGAAAATACCATGTATCAGCAGAATGCATCACCAAATATGAATAAGAAGGGACAAAATTAAATATTTTCTGATATGTATGTAAGAAGCTCTGCAAGTGTTATGGCTACATTGCAAATCAAATACAAAGTAACTGGCATTAACAAGCTTGGTGTCCTACAGGATGCCCTAAAACATGTGAGACGGGGATGAAAAGGATGCAACGAACTTCAATGGCAGAGAAAAAGGTGTCTATAAATATTGAAACAACAATGCTGACAGGGTTCTAAAAGGAACTTCAGAAAGAATTCCACATGCAGCAAGTGTTTCTCTCGTAAGCAATCCACAGATGCATGGTCTAAATGAAGCCTGGCATGTAAATAAAGACTAAAAGTGCAAACAAAGTTCAATAATATATGTAGCTATGTTTTTTCCTGGAGCCACAAGTTCAGAAAAGGAGCATTTCATGGAACATATCCTGCACAGGAACGATTTGAAAAACCATTCTGTGCAAAGAAAAGCCAGATAGTATAAGCTGTCCAAGAAAAGAAAAAGAGACCAATCTCACTGTCAACAATGAAAGAAATATTAATAAATATCCCCGCGACAACCATCACTGACCCGCGACAACCATCACTGACTTACGAAAATGAAGGAGAAACTTCAGCCCTGCAGAAGAAGGCGTCACTGATCCCACCAGAAATACCACTGTCATCCACAGAGCACATGGAAGGAAATTGGGGGAGGAGGAGAAGGAATGAAGGAACAAAAATCTAAATGACCAGGTTTTCTGCACCGGCCTCAGGAGAGGGGTAACCAAAAGATAGATAGACGTACAAATGTTCTACTGTCGAAATTTTACACTATAGTATACAGTATGGATGGAGTGAAATAGATGAAACAGAAGCAGCAGTAGCAGCAGAACTAAAAAATTTAACTATTATATAACATGAGTTTTATTTTCTAACAAACAGAATGATAAAAAGGTGGCTGATTTCTGTAGACATGAATAGAAGTGTGGAGGAGCTGCAGCACATGAAAGGAGGAATTGCATTCCACAGTCAGTGGACAAGTGAAAATAAATGTAATTTGGAATAGCAGCAATACTGACAATGCTTAAAAGAGAAAGTGTTTGACAGCAGGGCTATACACATCACCAAACAGTCAGGCAAATGGGTTTCTGAAGGAGCTAGACCTGTTTTCACACAGGACTGTCAGTGAATTCTCTTGCATAATGGCACCAGGTGATCTAAACATGAACTCATTGAAAGACAACTGTTATACTGAAACAGCCCTACAAGGTCAGTGAAATTACAGAGACACAGATCATGTAATTATCAATTTATAATTTTACAGCCGAGTTACAGGTCTTAAATAGAGCCACTGCAGATCGTTATGGGGTATTTACTGAAGTGCAAGAACAAGACAGGAAGGTCACACAACAGCTTTGTGAATTGTGTCAAAGCCAGCAAGCCTAGGCAAACTACAAAGATTATTTAATAGGAAACAATGGATGACAATCAGTTTGCAGAACATTGGCCTACAAAATAAATCTTGCATATCCAGTAGCAAGCAGAAATAAAAATGGAAAGTAAAGCACTCACTAGAACACGAAACACATAATAAGGAAGAACTAAAAACTACAGTTAACACTTGTCAGAAGAAACACAAGTAAATTGTGATACCTATAGGGACAAGAAGAGAGCATCCAATGAAGTGTTCAAAGAAACCAAATTGAATCACAACAAAATGGGTTCCACTAATATCACAGAGACTGTATTGTCCCACAAAAAAGAATAGACACAAGGAACAATGGGAACATAGCCATCAAGAATAATGGGAAGAAAATTGTGGACTCTCAGTAAACCAGTAACATCTTAAACTAACATTACAACCAATTAATTATGTAAAAGTCTACTGTCATAAAATGCACAGAAAGTTCTCCTCACAAGACAATGTTTATCCATTATCTGACTAGTAAAAGTAAAACACAGTTTAAAGACAATCTACTGAGGGGCTAAACAACATGTCTAATCAACTATTTAAATGCTGTCTGAAGTGGCTAGCAAAGCCTACAGCTCTTCTTATCTGACTGTGGAAGAAGGAATATTCACTTTACGTTTAAAGGACAATGTTAAGTGATATTTGTACACAAAGATGGCAGTCGCGAACATACAGGAAATTACAGACCAGTAACTATTACACCAACATGATCTAAAATGACAGAATGTAACTAAAGCCAATAGTTAATTTTATAGGAGAAATATGCCCACCATGGGTTTAGTAACTTCAGATCTACCAGAACAATAACAGCTGTCTGTTTAGTTTTTGTAACTAAGGCACTAGGTTAACAGAAGTTTGTGGCATATTTCTTGACTATTCAGTGGTCATTGTGTGTGTCACAACATATACTACTAGACATTCTCCTTTACTGTGTACTGGGGAAAGAGGCTGGCATAAAATTATGCATGGGAAATGATGATGTGTGGAAAGAAAAGCACTATTATAAGTATCTATCTAAATTTTTAATTTATTTAAACAATGGAAATTCTAGGTCAGAATATAAGCATTATTATGGAAAATATACATTGGTAATCAATGTGAAGCTAAACCATTGAGATCCAGACAGACATGATGGAAAGAGAGACATATCAGTTTTCGGCCAAAACCTTCTTCAGAAAGACACATTCTCAAGTCCTTATTCCACAATGTGCCTGAACCATAGATCTGCGCACCAGCAAGCCAAGCATGCATATCTGTTACTACAGGCAGCTTCACATAGGCCTATTACACCATCCATGTGGGATATACCAGGCATGCATGGGCAGTAAATAGTGGTAACGCGCTACTCTGATGTGCACGGACACGTTCGCTGGTCGGTTTGTCCAAGGGACGCTGACACAATGCTCACGCTAGTGACAGACAGTGCAAGGCAGATCTTTCCGACATAGGTTTGAGAAACTTATGGGAGCACTTGTACTGTTTCTAAATTAAGTGTAGGGGTGGGAGGAGAGTACTTCCTGAGCAAAACAGCACACTTGCCAATTGTGGATGCTAATCGTTCACTCGTATCTAACTTGACACATCTGCTGGCTGTGAATTATTCCACTTGCATGGCAGAGTGCGCATGTTGGTGTGTTAAAAATTCTGGAGGCGGTGGGTATCGATCCCAGTACCTCTCGCATGCTAAGCGAGCGCTCTACCACCTGACCTACGCCCCCCCCCCCCCCCCCCCATGACGAATGGTGCTACATACAGCCATATCAATGTCACAGACCCTTGCATTCCAATTATTCCGCAGACAAACACTACTCTCAATGTGTCCGAGAGATGTCTTTCAGGTTTCCTGCGTTCTGTATCGTATCGTAGTTGGCCACAATGAAAGTGGCACGCATATCATCGAAAATAGAGTTCGGACACCGCTCTGAGTAAGACGAACGTGTTGTCCACTCTCTAGACTTCATTGAGGTTAAGCCGTGATACCTAAGACAGATCTGCACTCGATGACACCTCGATAACAGCCGGTCCCCACACTTATATCTTGCTCTCCTTACGTCAGTATACATCATATCAGTCTGTGACGCTGGCTTTGCAACATCTTGCCTGCCTTTAGGGTCGCCGCGACCAACACTTACCATGCAGTGACCACAAAACATGGAGGCGCCGGGGCTTGAACCCGGGACGTTTCACATGCAAAGCGAACGCTCTACCAATTTTTTTTTTCCGCGTTCATGAGTGTGAAAATATTTGCTCCTCTTTACGCAAAATCGCACGCAGCCGGTAGGATTCGAACCTACGCTCCCAGAGGGAATCTGATTTCAAGTCAGACGCCTTAACCACTTTTTTTTAATTTTTTTTATTTTTATTTCTTTGGGCCTCTCTTCTCCCCATACAGCCCATCCATTCGCTCACCTTTTTTGCCTTCTTCGGCTAGCTTCTTGGCTTTAGTCTTTCTTTTACATTGTGAAGTTTAGTAAACCAAAATGTGTTTTCCTTCAAACATGGTAAAATAAATATGTTGGAATGGACGCGCAAGTCTTCTTGTACATTTTCCTTAAAACCTGGGCCACTGTATGCTTGGTCCCTTTTGTAACTGAAGAAACGCCTCCTAAAGAAAAAGGAAAAAAAATTATATATACATGAATACTTAAAGATCGGCGAGTTGCAAATCCAGTAGGTGCGAGCATGCTTCCGCCTGATGCGACACTTGGTAGTGAAGCGTTTTCAGGGTTCTGTTGAGGCCTTCTCGGCTACCGTAGCGGCCTCGGGGCCCTCCAAGTCCCCACCGTACTTCGCCCTCAACAGCTATACCCTACTTCAGCACTCTTCCAAGTTTGGCGCGGAACTGTACGCAGTTAGCCCTCTCCATGTCTCTCGAACAGAATGTTCAACATATTGCCGAAATTCTTTTTGTGATCCTTTTTACGATACAGTCTGTAACATTGTCCTCGTATAAATTCTGTATATTCCAGAATATTGTCATGCCCTTGTTTATTGACAACGTAGTAGATGAAATTTCCCAGGAGCCATAACACTACATTGTTTTTTTGTGGAGGAAAGATAATCTCATGCGGGAAAAATATAGCGTCCAATGTAAGTTCTCGACCGTCAGTTCGCTTAATAAAACAAATCTGCTTCCGAAGGTCGTTCCATATGTCTCTATATCCTTTACAAAGGAACCGATGGGATAAAGTGTCAAGTTCAGAACATTATAGACATTTATTTGTGTCACAAAGTCCGATGGAATATAATTTTTCATTAGTACTAACGATATCGTATACTACCCTATACCATGCCACTTGGACGTCTGTAGGAAGGAATGCATTATGGAGATTTCTCCAAATGTGTTTCCAGTTGCGATGTGGAAATTTTGTCTCCTGCTTATGTTGGGTAGCTCTTGACCATAAACGATCGACCATATAGCGGCAGTTCCGCTTATGTATGTCTTGTAAAACAGATTCCATGTAGCTAATCTCCAAATAGTAAAATCGAATATGTTGCAATTTATAATTGATCGTGCTTATATCGACAGGTGGCTTCAAACTGGCCGGTCTAAAAAATTTGAACAATTGCGATCTTACGCCTGTCGGGTAGTCTTCAATGAGGTGCAGGGATCTCTTTATAAACAAGGCAGTAGTTTTCGTCTGGATATCCATTAGATCAAGTCCTCCTTCGTCCGGTTTTAAGGTAATCATTGCAGCAGCTACTCTAAAAATTTCTCCTTGCCAAATGTATCGACAGACTGTCGACATAACAGCTTTTGCTATGTCTTTAGGGATGGGTAAAATTTGCCCCACATACATGGCCTTAGACAGAACGGAAACATTTACAAGTTTAGTTTTTTGCTTTATATTGAGCTCTCTCATATGATGTAACATGAGAGCACCTCGAATCCTGTCCAACATCTTTTTCCAGTTGGATGCAATTGTTCGAAGGGGACAACTATAAAAGGTGACACCCAGGGCTGTATGATGGTCAACACATTGCGCCCAAGCAATCAGAGCTTCCGGGAGACCGTTAAGAGGTAAAAACGCACTCTTCGCCTCATTAACTATTGCACCCGTTGCGTTGCAGTAAAGCTGCAAATTTTCTGTTAAACGCATTATGTCTTCATAGCTCCTTATTATCACACCAACGTCGTCAGCGTAAGCATTGGTAACTTTCTTCGTACCTGATACGGCGATGCCATCTAAAGCAACAGTTAAACGTGTTAAAAGAGGTTCCAGTGCGACAACATACAGCGTCATGGATAATGGACTCCCTTGTGGAACTCCGTTTCTGATCAAAATATCCTTATTGTAGTGGCCATTCATGCATATCTTGGTGCTGATACATGTTAAAATGTTAGCTAAAAGTTTCACATTTGGAGCAGTTAATCCCATACACTTCAAGGTTTGGAAAAGGTATCTGTGTTTGACCCTATCAAACGCCTTGGCGAAGTCGAGAAAAGCAAGACCGCCTGGTTCAGTTGTGTTGGAAAAGATGGAGACTATGTCCCTAAATTCACTGACAGTCTTGAACATACTGCGTCCAGGAAGACAGGTTTGATGACACCCAATGGCCTTGTCGAAGACTGGCCGTAATCTCTCTTTGAAAACCCGCGCTATTATTTTGTAATCAGAATTCATTAAGGTGATAGGTCTCATTTTACCGATATCCTTTATTTCTGTGTTCCTACCTTTCGGAATAAGCACAGTGATACACTTTTTAAATTCCGGCGGGACGGCCTCTCCATGCAAGACTTCATTTATAATGGCAGTGAAAGTGTTACCTATTATATGCCAGTAAGTTCTATAAAACCCTAAAGGTAATCCGTCAGGGCCTGGTGATTTCTTAGAAGGTGACGACTTCAATAAGTCGAACACGTCGTCTTCGGTTATTGCTGTTCGAATATCGAGGTTATCCTCTTCCGTTATGGTGTGTTCAATGCTAGACGTCGATAAGAAGTCTCTCACTACCGGATCCTCAATCGGCCGTTCTCCATAAAGGGTATCATAAAATCGGAAAACCTCATTCTTAACGTCCTTTTGAACTGTCAGGACATTCGTGTCCTCGGCTCGGAGGGACGCAATGAAATTCCGTCTCCTGTGTTGTTCATAGCGGATGAGATGATATATTGAGGTAGTTTCCTCTTGAACAACAGTCGGTGTGAGTGATCTAATTTTTAAACCCTCTAACTGTGACCTCTTGAGAGCTAGGAGCTTTGCTTTGGTTCTTTTGATTTGTAGGAAAACGTCTTGAGTCATCGGCTGCTCGTAGAGGTCGCGTAAGCAAGAATAGTGGAATTCAATCGTATTTCGGACCCACCTCGCTCGGTCTTTACTGTACTCTATCAGAGTAGCTCGTAACTTTTTCTTGGCAACAGAGATCCACGACTCTATATTAATTCTATATTTATAACGCTGTATCAGACAGGCCTGCCAAGTCGCTGCAATTAGATCCGCGAGAGAGCTCTCCGCCAACATGGTGATGTTTAATTTCCACAGAGGCCTACCCCAGTACGTCTTCTGTTTCATTAATTTCACACTGCATCGTACGCCCAGGTGGTCGGAGAAAGTAGTGGGTACGACTTCAATTGCAGCAACTTTCTCTTCTAAGTTCGAGGAAACACAGATTCTATCAATGCGGCTTTGCGACCGACTCCTGACATAGGTAAATCGGACCGCAGTGGGATATTTTATTTCCCACGCGTCTTTCCATTTCATGTGGTGGACTAGAGAATCAAGTTCGCTGGATTTATTAAAATTTGGAGGTTGGTCCTTTTCCTTTAAGACGCAGTTCCAGTCGCCGCCAATGTGAACCTCCCTCGGGTTGTCTTTAAGTAAAGTTAAAATCTCACTTTTAAAAAACCTAGCCCTCTCGTATCTAGCAGTATTTCCGGATGGAGCATAGATATTGATAAAAGTTGTATTAAAAATTGTATATCTAATGCCCCTCCCTGAATCCAACAAACATACATCTTTCAGTTCGATCCCTTCCCTGACAAGGATCGCTGTCCCACAATGACACTCAGGAGCTACATTTAAAACTTGTCGGTACCCAGCTACATACAGATCCATAATATGAACTACTTGTAAGAACGCAATATCTGTGTCAGACTGATATAAAAAGTCTCTAAGAGCAGCCACTTTAAGGTCATTCTGTATTTTATTGATCTTTAACGTAGTCACGTGATACGTTTGTTGCATACTGATTATTTAATCATTTGAGCTGAAGTTGTACTAAAGATTAATAAATACTCCCGCCCTGTCGTCGTTCGTATTTCTCCTTCTTATGACACATAACATTCGGTAAATCCACTCTGTTAATAAAAGTTGTCTTCGTCTTTTAGGGAATCTTCTTCCATATCTTCATCAGTACATTCGTCTCCTTCTTCTGCCCAGTCCAGTCTGGTCCCTACAGTACTTCGATCGAGCGCTGGTTGGTCTACGATATCTGCAGTAGTAGTGGTGATCTCATTAGGGGAAGGTTGGTGTCCGGTTTCAGACTGCATAAGACTGCCGTGTTTTGCAGGGCCCTCGTCGGCACTTGCCATAGAAGAACCTTTCAGCTCCTTGTCTTTCCCCTGTATGGACCGGAGCTTGTCTCTCAAAGCAGGAGCCAAACTCTCGGCAGCTTCATGGGCCAATCTCCGCTTCTTGGAGTTTCTTTTTCTACTCGGGGATCTTACAGGAGACGAGTCGGGAGATTTTCCTGCGGAGTTTGTGGGGCAATCCTTTGAGGACTTCTGTCCCTTCTGTGTATCTAAATTTATGTTGTCGGTGTCGGTTGGAGACCCAATATTTGGTTCCGTCACCAGCTCATCGATAACTTTAGGTGGTTTGCCCTTATCTGCGGCCTGTACACAGTGGTGGCCTTTCGCATTTGCTTCCGCCTCGTCTCCTCCATTCGACGTTTCCTCCGTTGGCCCGTCAGTTTCCTTTATATGAAGGACTGGCGGACCGGTAGTATTCTTTCCTGACTGATCTGAAGCCGTCGGACCCCCTTGTTGGGAAGTCGAACAATGCCGTACAATGTCAATTCCTGAAGTGTGCAGCATCTCCCGCTGCACATCTGAAAGACTTTCAGTTGTAATGGACATCTGACGCGTTTCATCAAGTGAGTGCCGCTTGTATGTTCCCAGAACAGCGGCACCGAGACTCGGTACTAAGCTACTTGCAGGTACCGCGTGTGCAGAAGGAGCTTCCCCACGTCCCGCGGGGTCGCGAGTGTAAGCAACGGCCGCGTAAGTTAACTTGAGACTAACCGCCGGGCCTGAAACTGCAGTGTCTGCAGCCGGGAGCTGTGGAACACGCCGCTTAGTGCACTCATTCCTCATGTGCTCAGTCGAATTACAGAGAGAGCAAGTTCGGGGTTGTCCGTCATATATAACTACTGCGCGATAGCCACACACAGTTATATATGAAGGTATGTGCCTCTGAAGCTCAATCTTAATTTGACGAACGCCATTCAAGACAGGGAACATGCAGGACTCTGACCATTTCTCTGCAATGTTCGAAATAATCCTACCATATGGCCGAAGAACTTTATTTATCTCTTCCTCCGGAATCTCGAAGGGCAACTCAAGGACCCTAATAGTTCTGATACCAAGACCAGCATGAGAAACCAGAACATCACTGACAGACCCATCGGAATGATTAAATTGATGACACCACCACATTTATCTACCATAGAAGAACATAAGTCGGGACTTTGCAATTTAACAAAGGCAGCATTTGCAACAAAGGACAAATGAACACCAACAACATCGTCAACAGAAATCTGTACTTTCTCCATAAACCAAAGCTTAATCTCAAAAGCTTTCGGTCTCACAAAGTTTCTGTTAAACGCGAATTTGATCGTATCTTTCCTCAAAACATTAACCGTATTCATTCTGTCTTCAAATATAAAGTAAACAAGTCGCAATAACGAAAGAAGCGGTACAAAACAGACCTTTTACCAGCGACACAGTCGTTGTTTACACCAAGGCGCCGGCGCTACCGCCACACGTCCGTCCCGCGCCGTGACTGCGACTCGAATTGAAATTGTGCTGCCCCCTGTGAGAATGGAACTCTCGACAACTGAGCTACGCCCCCATGCACGACCAAGCTGCGCTATTCTCCATTCTTTACGACTCTAATGTGAACGGACACGATGCTTGGTTGGTTTGTAGCGGTGAAGGGACCAGAGTACAAAGGCGCGGACACGTTCATATACACAAGAGTTCCAAGTAGTTTCGATGATCTGGTATTACGAATGCAAATTCCGTCTGTTTTTAACGTCTTAAATTGAAAGGGCGGTCACAAATTGCTCCGTTTTCACTCCTTGTCGACAATCACACAGCACCTGAGGTAACAAGCACATCTCAAGCCCTATTGTGCACTCCATTGTTCATGCCAACTCAGTGCCTCGCTCTTTACTACTGTGTACCACTCTTGTCGTCCAACTGCAAAACACTGGGCCACAACAAGTTTCCGCGTCTCCATAGCACTGCGCATACTACGAAACGCTCCACAAACTTGGCACTCACCCATGCAGCCGACTTTTCCGACTTTACACGACGCTCACGCTTTTTTTTTCTTTATTGGAATTTTAAAACCTGTACAACAGGCAGGCTGTCAGCAGCATTCTATGCTGCTCTTCAGCCAGAGGATACAAGATGAGAAAAAACAGGAAGATTACACATACGTTACAGAATGGTGGGCAAGAAAACAGTTGACACAGAAAGGCAAACACGGAGCCGTTTACACTTGACGATAGTCCACACTTAAAACTGGTGACACGACGCACAAACACGGAAGACGGCGATGGCACAGGTGAACGATGGAGAGCGACGGTGAACACTGAACACTAAACACGACGGCACACATGAGACACTGATGGCGATGATCTCCAGCGCGCGAAAGTCCACGTAGCGTGTGCGAGTCCGGGGACCTGCAAGAGGGGCGGGTGGAGAGGGGAGGGGAGAACAAAGACGCCAATGGCTGAGGTCATGGGAGGAGGAGTAGAGGGACAGGGGAGGGGAAGCCCGGGGGAGGAGTGGGGAGAAAGGGATGAGGGGGGGAGGGTGCCCAAAGAAAGAGAGACAGGAAGAGGGAAGGAGGTTCAAAGTTGGTAGGAGGGGTATATGGAGGGAGGGAGGACATCATCAGGGAGGGGGAGCTAGCGGAAGCCACCTTGGGAGAGGGTAAGGAGGGTTGAGAGATGGAGACCAGGTGGGATGTGGGAATACAGGCACGGCAGCGGGTGGGGGCGGGAGAGGATGGGCGATACAAGCGGGTGAGGAGGATCGAGTTTGCGTGATGTGTACTGGATCCTTAGCCTCTCAAGGAAAAGGAGGAGGTGGGGAAATGGAATGAGATCATACAGGATCCGCATGGGGGAGGGGAAACGGATGCGATAGGCGAGGCGGAGAGCATGGCGTTCACGGATTTGGAGGGAGTTGTAAAAGGTAGCAGGGGCAGAGATCCAGGCCGGATGGGCGTAACAAAGGATAGGGCGGATGAGGGATTTATAGGTGTGGAGTATGGTGGAGGTGTCTAGACCCCACGTACGACCGGAAAGGAGTTTGAGGAGATGGAGACGGGAGCGTGCCTTCGCTTGGATTGTCCGGAGATGGGGGGGTCCAGGAGAGGCGACGGTCGAGAGTGACGCCTAACTACTTGAGGGTGGGAGTGAGGGCGATAGGACGGCCATAGATGTTGAGATAGAAATCAAGGAGGCGGAAGGAGGGGGTGGTTTTGCTTACAATGATCGCCTGGGTCTTGGAGGAATTGACCTTGAGCAACCACTGGTTGCACCAAGCGGTGAACCGGTCAAGATGGGATTCGAGAAGGTGTTGGGAGCGCTGCAGGGTGGGGGCAAGGGCAAGGAAGGTGGTGTCATCGGCAAACTGGAGAAGGTGGACGGGGGGTGACGGCGGCGGCATGTCCGCCGTATACAATAGGTATAGTAGGGGGGAGAGGACGGAGCCTTGGGGCACACCGGCTGAGGGAAAAAAGGTGTAGGAATCTGTGTTATGGATGGTGACGTAGGAAGGACGGCGGGAGAGAAAGGAGCCTATCAGACAGACGTAATTAATGGGAAGGGCGAAGGTTTGGAGCTTGAAGAGGAGACCGGAATGCCATATGCGGTCATAAGCACGTTCGCGGTCCAGGGAGAGGAAGATTGAAGAGTGACAGGAATTAAGCTGTTCAGAAAGGAGATGAGTGAGGTGAAGGAGAAGGTCGTCGAAAGAGAAGGATGGCCGAAAGCCACACTGGGTGATGGGAAGTAGGTGGTGCTGGCAGAGATGCTGGTGGATGCGGCGGGTGAGGATAGATTCCAGGACCTTCCTGAAGACCGTTGTAAGGCTGATGGGACAGTAGGAGGAGACGGCGGATGGCGGTTTACCAGGTTTAAGGAACATCAGGATACGTGAGGTTTCCCACAGGTCGGGGTAGTAACCGGTGGACAGGACTACATTGTAGAGCCTGGCCAGGGTGGAGAGGAAAGAGACAGGAGCTTCACGAAGGTGACGGTACGTGACACGATCGTGACCAGGAGCGGTGTTGCGTTTGGTGCGGAGTGTAGCAATGAGATCCTGTGTAGTGATAGGGGCATTGAGTTCTGTGTGAGCAATGTTGCCCAAGTACTGGAAACCAGGCGCTAGGGGAGGGACACAGGTGTCAGTTCGATCGCAGACATCTGGGAAAAGGGAGTAATCGAACTGGGGATCATCGGGGATGGAAAATACATCGGAGAGGTAGGAGGCAAAGTGATTGGCCTTGCTAAGGGTGTCAGGGAACGGGTGATCATCATGGAGGAGAGGATAGTAGGGGGAGGGTTTAGTTCCGTTAAGACGACGGAAGGCTGACCAGAATTTGGTCGAGTTGATAGGTAGAGTGGCATTCAAATGGGTGCACATCTGTCGCCAGTCCCGGCGTTTCTTGGCTTCGAGCAAATGACGAATGTGTCGCTGGAGTTGCCGGTGGCGTCGTAGTGTATCCGGGTCACGCTTGTGGAGGAAGGCACGGTAGAGACGACAGGATTCACGGAGGAGGACGACGGCCTAGGGGGGTGGATGGCGACAGTATGGACGTGGGCCTCCACGGCCTCAGACAAGGTCTACTGGAGAAAGGAGGCGGCATGGGTTACATCGTCAGGGTGGCGGTAAGTGAAGGGGTGGCTATCGACCTGGGTGTAGAGGGTATCCCGGTAGGCATTCCAGTTGGCACAGGAATAGTCATGGATATACTTTGCGGGAGGGTCAGTACGAGGGTCGGGGCGGGGGCGACGACCGTCGGAAATGGTGAGGAGGACAGGGAGATGGTCGCTACCAATAGGTTCCAGGACATCCACCGTTATGCGGCCAAGGAGGTTAGGGGAGGGAAGGATAACATCGGGAGTGGAGTTGGATTCGGGACGGGTGTGCTGGGGGATGGGGATGAGGAACCGATGCCACCGCCGTAACTGGGCGGCGGAACGACCATGGATGTTGAGGTCAGCGGCGATCACGTAGGAGGAGAAGGTACGGTCAATGTGGGAGAGGAAGTCGAAGGGAATAGGGACGTTAGGGCGGACATAGATGGTGGCGCAGGTGACGGTAAGGCCAGGGAAGAAGAGACTAAGGATCAGGTGTTCGGTGGGGTCGGGAAGGAGAGGTTGGAGCCGTACTGGGATCTGGCGGTGGTGACCAATGGCAACTCCGCCACGCGCAATCGGGAGGGGATTATCGGAGCGTTGAAGGAGGTAGGGCGACGTGTGGACGGTGTGGTGGGGTTGGAGGAAAGTTTCATTGAGGAGGAAGGCATCCACGTGGTGGGTGGCAAGGGTGTGCAGGAAGAGGTTCTTGTTGGCGGGAAGGGAGCGGATGTTGTTGAAAAGGATACGGTGCTGTCGCGCCATGACAGGGATTTAGACAAGGGTGTCAAGACGGGAGAAGGTGAAATGGGCCTGGTTGTTGCAGTAGGTGGCATACATTTTCAAATGGAAAATGGAACGGGCGGTGAGGGAGATCTGTTGAAGGGTGTGAGGGCGCTGGAAAGGGTGGACGTTTTGTAAGACAATGGTGAGGAACCTGATGATGTCCTCAGCAGTGGGGATGGGGGGGACGAAGGGAATTGCCAGGAGGGGTGGGAGCGTCCAGAGGACGGACAGGATCAGTGAGTTCAGGAGTGGTCGGAGGGGGTCGGGCTTTACACTTTTGGGAGTAGGTGGGATGGGGGAGATTGCAGGTATTGCAGGAGGGAGGGGATTGTAGGTTAGGGCACTGCCGGAGGAAGTGGGTTTGTTCACAATGCAGGCAGGTGGGGGCCTCGCGCACTCAGCTGTGGGCTGTGCATTATAACGCAGACACCTCTGGCAGCGCAGGGATTGAGGACGAGAACGGGAGGGGTCGACCTTATAGCGCTGGTGGAAGAGGAGGCACCCTCCTTCAATAGACGGTCAATGGAGGGGGTGTCCTCGGAGAAAACCTGCATGAGGCGGGTGGGGCCGTATGAGTTGAAAATGCGGCGGCGGACCGCCCGCACCTCCAGTGTGGGATGCGCCTTGAGCTCCGCTAACATCTCCTCCTCCGTGATCGTCGGACTGAGCCGAGTGATCACAGCGGTGAGGGTCGGCGGGCAACGTGGGTGTTGGGGTTGGCGGGTGGGAGATGGAGAAGGAGCAGGGGTGAGGGAAGCGTTGGGGCCAAAACGGGTGATGGGGAGGCGGGAGAGGATGTCAGTATGGAGGGTAGGGCTGGGGGAGGAGATGAGAATGGAGGAGGTATTTGTAGAAAGAAGGGGGGGAGGGAGAGGAGGAAGCGGAGGGAGCAGGGGCAGGTGGGGCGACATCCATGGGATCCTGGGAGGGGGAAGGAGGACGTGGCAGGGCCCTTTTGGGAGCAGAGGAGGTGGCGGTGCAACTAGGGCGTTTAACGGCGGCAGAAGGGTGGGTGGTGACATGAGGGATGGGAGCTAGAGGGAGGTGGCGGGAACGGGCAGGTCCCGGCGTGGACGCAGCAGACGGCGCCGGAGATGGTGACGGTGAAGGCGACGGTGGAGGCGGTGACGGCGAAGGCGATGGGGAGAGTTGGGCATGGGCAGTGGCCCGACGGGCCACCACCCTAGCTGGAGCTGCAGTGACAGGCTGGGGGAGTGGGGGGAAAGGATCAGAGGGAGAGGAGCGGGAGGAAGAAGCTGGAGAGGGGGCGACAATGAGCGAAGGCGAAGGGAGAGTGAGAAGAGGAGGGATGGAAAGAGGGGTGTGTGACTGGGCACACCATGTAATGGTGGTGGTGGCGGCAGAGGGGGACGTGTAGACTATGGCTGTGGTAGTAGTGGTCGTAGTGGTGGTGGGGGCTGACATGATGACAAGGATATAGAAACGTACACAGGACAAAAAGGAAAGGGGAAGAAGAAGAAGAAGAAGAAGAAGAAGAAAACTGGGGACGGACGAAGACGGACGACGACCGGAGTCCCACGCTGCTGGCGCGGAAGCTGAAGCTGACACTGACGCCGACGCCGACTGGCAGGAATGCCGCAGCTGGCGCCGCTACCGCGGACGGGGCAGCTGCTGCTGCTCAAGCCGCTGCCGCTGATGGAGGGCGGGCTGGCTGGCTGGCTGGCTGGCTGGCTGGACCGCTGCTGCAGGAGGGGTGGCCGGCTGCTACAGGCTGGACCGCTGATGCTGGTCGGGACCGCTGCTGCTGCTGCTGCTGCTGCTGCTGCTCGGCTGTACCGCTGGCTGGCTGGCTGGCTGGCTGGCTGGCTGGCTGGCTGGCACCTGCAAAACTAGCGCGCTTCGATCAGTGCTGGAATGGCACAACCGAAGGGCGGTAACCTTGCGGAATACCGCCGGAGATGTGTACGACGCTCACGCTTGTGACAGCATTATTTGTAGTTCGACGTCGCGCCAAAGCGACTGAGCACATTTCGCCTACGGCTTAGGCCGCCCTCCTAGTGTGGCTGCTCGGTGTCTGCAGGCAGCGAGGGGCTGCAAGCTTCCTGTGTTTGAACCTATGTCACCTGTGCTTGCTTGTTAGAGACAGACTATGGCAAAACATACAACTCACTCCATGAATTGATTGCTACGGCATCTGTTATCAGCAGTCACAACTAGCAACACCAGTAGCAGCCGACTGCACGCAAAGAACCACTTTTTTGTTTTGTTAATTGCGGCCACAACGCAACCTCCTTATGACTTTTTTATTTTTGTTATTTTATGTGTCTTTACACCTTGTTTTCTTTACTTTTTTTGGAACATTTTTTGTATATTTTTTTCTTTTTCTTTAGTATAACAACGTAAATTCTTGTATCTTATGCAGCGAGAGTGCGAAAGATCCGGACACCATTGTCTTAAGAGAAACGAAAATGATACATTGGCCTAAGCATTGTTGTTTCTGGGTTCTGATGATGCCTTTGCGGCTACTGTAGCGGCCACGGTGCCAACGAAGTCCCCACCGTACTTCGCCCTCACCAACAGTCCCCCACTTTAGCTCACTTCTTCCTGGGGATGTTTGATTTACATCTTAACCTATTCCCTATTTGTGAAACAGGATCCTTAACGTATTTCCAAAATTCTTTTTATGATCTTTTTTCTGGTGTATTTGATACTATTCCTCACAGAGATATGTCCGGTATGCCATGATATTATCGTCCCCTTTCGAATTGACAATGTAACTCACGCATTTCCCAAGAAGCCATAGTATTGCATTATTTTTCGGTGCAGGAAAAAAAGGCCTTTTCTGGGAAGAAAATAAGATTCAAATTAAGCTCCCTCCCATCGCTGCGAGTCAGAAAGGCGATCTGCTGCTTTTCCTCGTGGCATATATCTTCATAGCCTTTGTAGACAAAGCGGTGATCCAACGTGTCAGTTGCGTGCCATTTCTGACACGTGTTTGTGTCGCTGAGACCTGTGGAATGGAGTTTCTCGTTAGTACTAATGACGTTATTCACCACTCTGTATCATGCCACCTGAACTTCCGTTGGTAGTAACTTGTTGTTTATGTTGTTCCATATAGTTCTCCAGTCTCTGTTTGGGTTCTTTGCCTGTGTCTTATTGTAATTTGCCACCGTTCGTAAACTGTTGAATACATAGCGACAGTTTCTCTTTCGTTTAAATCGTACTATACAGCTCATGTAGCTTAATTCAAAGTAGAAGAACCTACTATGTTTGAATTTATAATTCATCTGACTCATATCTATCGGCGGTTAGAAGCTTTGCGGTTTTAAAAAGTTGAATAATTCAGCTGTTAGACCGTCTGGATGACTTTCAATAACTTGAAAAGACCGCTTAAGGAATAAGGCAGTAGATCTTTTGTGGAGATCTGTGAGACCAAGGCCTCCCTCTTCCGGTGGTAAAGTCAACGCGTCCACAGCAACTCGAAAGATATTCCCGTGCCAAATGTAGCTACAAATGGTCGACATTATCGCTTTAGCTATTCCCTTCGGTATTGGCAAAATCTGTCCGATATAAATTGCTCTAGATAAAAGTACTAAGTTTATCAACTTAATTTTTTTGCTTGATATTGACGTCTCTCATATGATTTAAAATGAGCGTGCCACGGATCTTGTCTAGTACAGTTCTCCAATTAAATGCTATTGTCCGAAGAGGGCAGCTGTAGAGAGTAACTCCCAGGGCTGTATGCCGGTCCACATTCTTCGCCCAAGTGATGGTGACGTCAGATGGTCCGTTCAGATTTAGAAAAGCACTCTGTCATTTATCCTCGCACCCGATGCTGTGCAGTACAAGTGCAACTTTTCTGTTAACCTCGCTATGTCTGCGGCGGTTCGAATTATCACTCCTACGTAATCGGCGAATGCGTTCATCACTTGTTTCATGCCTGATACTAGCATGCCTTCTAATACGTGGTTTTCTTAAAAGTGGTTCCAAGGCAACTACGTATAGCATAATTGACAGTGGACTCACCTGGGGGACTCCACTGGCAACAAGAATGTCTTTAGTGCGATGTCCATTAATAGATACTTCCGTTGTTAAACCCTTGACGATGTTGGCTAAAACGTTCACATTACCATCACGAAGCCCGATGCAGGTCATGGTTTTGAGAAGATATTCGTGATTGACCCTGTCAAAGACCTTGATAAAGTCGATAAAAGCCAAACCATCATTCGCCGTTGGATTTACAAAAATGGAAACTATGTCCCTGTACGCACTCACAGTCGTAAAGATACTGCGCCTTGGAAGACAAGTCTAGTGACTACCGATGATCTTTCCTAAAATAGGTGGAAGTCTGTCTTTAAGAACCCTAGCTACGATTTTGTAGTCCGAATTCAATAGGCTTATGGGCCGCGTTTTAGTGATATCCTCTAAACTGTGTTCCTGCCCTTTGAAATTAACGCTGTTATACTCTGTGTGAATGCCACTGGGACATTCTCCCCATGAAGAATATCGTTTATCATTTCCGTAAACTCATTTCCTATAAAATGCCAGTACGTTCGGTAAAATTCCAGTGGCAGTCCATCTGGGCTTGGTCACTTCTTGGAACGTGAGCACATAATTACGTCAAAAACGTCATCCTGAGTGAGGTCAGCATAGAAGTTGCGGTTATAGTGTTCTCTAGGTCTGCTGATGACAAGAGGTCTCGTACAGCGTTGTCGCCTATTTGTTGCACACTATATAGTGTACTGAAAAATCGATACGCCTCGTTGATCATATCCTTCTGATTGGTAAGGACTCTCTTATCTTCGGCTCTGATGGACCCTATAAAATTTCGTCGCCTTTGTTTTGCGTGTTGTAGTAGGTGGTACATTGAGGCATTTTCGTCTTCCACAATTCTTCGCCACAGCGGTCCACCATTCACGTTCGACCGATGTTTGGGACGCACTCGTAAGGCGGCCCTCCAAGTCTCTTGTATTTCTGCAGCTAATGCGGTCTCCAATAGCACGCTTATATTCAGTTTGCAAAAGGGCCTGCCCCAGTAAGCATTTTTTTTTAAACCGTAAGCAGCACTTTACTCCTAGGTGGTCGGAAATAATGGTGGGTACTTCATTGCCAGCGACGTCATTTTCTAGAGTAGATGATACATAGAATCGGTCAATCCTACTTTGGGCCCTGCTACTAAAGTAAGTAAATTTGACCATTGTAGGAAATTTCAGTTCCCAAGCATCTGTCCATTTCATGTTCGACACCAAACGCTGTAGCTCCTTGGACTTATTAAAATTTGGCCGTTGGTCCTTAATACGCAATTCCAGTCACCTCCAAGCAAAACATCAGCAGAACTGTCCTGAAGTAAAATTAAGACATCACTTTTGTAAAACTTGGCCCTTTCTTGTCGTGCATTATTTTCTGATGGTTCATAAACATTTACAATAGCCATATTATGAATGTTACACCGAATGCTCCTCCCAGAGTCTAATTTACAAATTTCTGTCATTTCGATGCCCTCTCTGACAAGAATAGCCGTCCCACAACTATGTTCGTGAGCTTATTTAAAATTGCATTGAATCCAGGGACACGAAGATCTCGAATAAGCACTTCCTGTAAAAGGGCAATATCGCTGTCTGACTGATAGATAAAATCCTGAAGTACGGCCACTTTAGTTGAATTTTGAATTTTGTTAATATTTAATGTGGTCACATTATAGGTTTGGAGCATGTGTTGGAGAGATCAGGTAAGTTTACTGACTGTGTAGTACTTTCATATGTAGTCTTTCTGCCGTCATCCGTCCCACGTTTAGTCTCAAGGCTATCTTGCCAACTCGTCTAATAAAAACGGTCTTCTTCTTGACTTGGGCCATCGTCCATGTTATCTACACCCTGATCTTCTGTGTCATCAGCCCACTTGACTTGCGCTGATGATGCTCTTTAATCTGTCAGTGTTCCACCTTCTGGAAGTTTGTTCGTGAGCCCAGTTTGCGATGGGTGATGTTCACCCTCCGGGTCTTCTTGCCTGTCCGTTCTCTCCGGGTGCCCAGCAGTCCCTACTGCCTCCAGATCTTCTGCCTCCTGATCCTTGCCCTGTATATCTTTCAGCTTTTCCCTGAGAGCGAAGGCCAAAGTCTCTGCTGCTTGGTGTGCCAAACGACGCTTTTGAGATGTCTTCCTCCTCCGCAGGGATCCCGTAGGAGACAAGCCAGGCGAATGTTCCGATGGTTCGGTGGAAGAAGACTGTGGTGAGATCGGTCCTGTCGTTGTCTCAGAGTTACTTGCATGAGTTTCAAGGAGAGTCGCAGTTGGCGGTTCCTTCACTTCCGCATGTGCTGGTTGGGGTTCTGTGGGTTATCCTCCTTTCAGTTCTGGTTGGTGTACTTCTCGGTGACTGACATCCGCGCCGCCACTACTCGACATCTTGTCAGCTCTTTCGCCGTGTGCTTTTGGTGGGAGGTCGAGTAGTTTGTCGTCTTCCATCGGTGTCTTGTAGATTTTTGAAAGACGAGAAGAAATATTTGACGATACAGTCTGTCTTATCAAATGGAGGCATTGCGGTAGACTGGAAAAAGACCTGGCTTGATTTTAACGAACATACTTACTTTCCACAATGTCAAGTGAAATAATGATTGGACAGATAAACACATGCAGGAACTGCGAAGGTTAGTGGAGGAGTGGAGGTTGGATGTAATCTGCCTGCAGGAGCTATACTCCCAAGCTGTTCATATTTCCTTTATGGCTGCCACCTGGCAGATAATTTACAGTGGAGAAGAGCCAAAATTACTCTAATTGCAGCAAATAATTTCGAAGATTTCTATCACTCAATCCACCATGGCGTTGTGAGGACCGATATCAATTCCAAATCCCCCCTCAGGTACTGCAGCACTAGAGATGCCAATGGGGAGTAGGCTAAAGAGCTAACCATGACCTACCAAATGGACGAGGAAATGCCCCACCTATAGAAGTTGAGGCGGATTTGGAACGAGCATAGATGTCACCCAGTCAACACCCAGTGGCATCAGCAACATCAAGAACTGGAGAGTCTTAGATCAAGTCACAACAAGTGACCACAATCTGATTGTTTTCAGCCTTAGTGACGGGGTGCCACTGGGACCTGGGATGGGAGATGCAATACAACTTCAGTAAGACAGACTAGGAATGCCTAGCTCGGGAGTGTGGCATTACTCCATTTCCTGAGGGTGACGTAGACGTATACTGAAGAACTGGTGGGGTCAGTAGTTAGAGCGGTGAAAGCTGCTGCATCAACCAGGAGCAGAGCCATTGTGGCCTCCCCATCACCATAGACTGCCGACCTTGAACGTATGTTCCAGTCTGTGAGACGGGCGAGGAAGTACTACCAGCGAAGTGTTGTCTGGCAAGAAAAAGAGTTCTGGCTGCAACGA
The DNA here is from genome assembly GCF_023897955.1 of Schistocerca gregaria. Classification (NCBI taxonomy): domain Eukaryota; kingdom Metazoa; phylum Arthropoda; class Insecta; order Orthoptera; family Acrididae; genus Schistocerca; species Schistocerca gregaria. Next base: position 129,314,336 of record NC_064928.1, on the reverse strand, counting down.
TACCGAGAAGCCAAAGTCGTCTTGCAGAAAGAACTGAACGGGGTTAGGGATGAAAGCTTGTAAAGATATGTGCTGTGCCAACTGGCCACTTACCCTTGGGGGAGTACCCTATAAGCTGGTCAGAGAAAAAATAAGATCTCCAGCGGTTCTTTCGACGATCAGCGATGGCGGCCGAATGTCAGAGTCATGGCATGCCGAGGTACTCCTCGGACTGGTAACACACGATGAGGAGAATGAGGACAACGAAATGCAACGTCAGATCCGAAGGGAAGATCATGAAGAGTACACAAACAAAACCGTGGTGTACGCCTTTTTGGAGGAAGAAGTGGAGATACATATCAAATCACTCAATATGGTGAAGGCTCCAGGACCTGATGGCATAGTAACGGAGGTTGTACAATTCCTCACCCCTCAGCTAATAGCACAGGGTGCTTCAATGAGTGCCTAAGGCTTGGTAAATTTCCCAAAATCCGGAAAACGTTAAATGTTGTAATTGTAAAGAAAGGGAAATACAAAGACTCTATGAAAGCCAAGTCCTACAGCCCAATATGTCTGCTGGATATGTTGGGGAAATTACTGGAATAACTATTGGCTGACAAACTGACGGCACACAGGATATTTCCCAATATGCAGTTTGGCTTTCGGAGGGGCGTCTGATGCAATTGCCCTGGCGGCCGGGGTATGTGGTAGGTATAATGGTGGATATCAGTGACAACCTGTGTTGCCCCTCACTCTTTTCGCGCTTGAGTGAGAAGGAGTGCCCACGTCCCCTCTATGGCTGTCTGAGGAGCTATTGTGAGGACAGGGAGGTTTGGTTATCATTGCCTAGCGGAAAAGTAAGTAAAACCATTACGAAGGGGTGCCCCCAGGGATCTGTCCTGGGGCCACTCTTTTGGGATGTAAATATCGAACCGCTACTAGAAAAATTAAAACTCAGTGAGGACGTGCTAGACTTGATAGCCTACGCAGACGACCTCTTCCTGCTGGTTGGCGGCCATAGCTGTGAGGGCCTAGAACCCAAACTGGAACGAACAGTAACATCACTTGTTTAATGGTGCCACGAAGTGAAAATGGAGGTTGCTATACACAAATCCACATGTCTTTTGCTGAAAAATAGCGTGATTACAAATACAACCGTAAGAATCGAGGGAACACCAGTTCTTTGGTGCTGCGAGGGTATATATGTAAGGGTTATAATTGATGAAGAGTGGAATTAAACATCACATATAGATACCATATCTCAACGAGCGGTAAGTCTTAAGCAATCTCATCAACATAGGTTAACTTCAGTAGTAGGATGTGGGGGTCTGGGCACACATGCTTACGAGGGCATTTCAGCTGCTGTCTAGTATTAAGGAAAGATTAGAGATGGGTTACTTCGAGCCAAGTAGACGTCTGCTGCAGTTTCACACAGGGCATGGATCATATCTGGCATACTTATGTCGATTTGGTAAACGGGCTACACCAATGTGTGACTATGGCGCTTAAGACGGCGCACCGGATCACATCATCTATGACTATCCAATACATGAGGACGTGGCGAATGAACTGAAACATCTGCTACCGAACAGAGACACTTATTCCCTAATACGACGTGCTGACGCCTTTCATGTCCTAAATAGGCTTGGCAAACGAGGTGTCATGTAAGATTATGAGGGAATTTATTAGAAACCAAAATGGTCAATAAGCAAAACACCGGCAAAGACTGAGGTGCACGTGCCCAATATCGCCGGCTGTGGAATGGACGGCCGCTGTTACGACCGAGATCCGCCGCGCTCCAGGATCAGGCAGGCAGGTGTATGAAAATTCAACAGCAACAGCACTTCCAGTTAGATACTAGGTATTAGAAGCATAAGTTAGAATGTAGATGTAAACTAACAATACTAACAAGATTAGGGACTGTAGCGATTTTAAGTAATTCTGCAAGGCCAGTGCAAGAGGCACGCCCACTGGGATCAACTCGGCGGGCAGGCCACAATGAGTAACGCTGCACAATAGACCAGCATTAGAGTAGATTAATAGATTAAATTAACCTTGTCCATAGAAATAGTGCCAGACACAAATTAAGTAGAAGCTGCATTTGTTATTGTATAAATTAAAGGCCTACTAATTAGTTTCGGTGGTGGGTTATTTTGTATAGTTATCATTGTATTAATAAGGAAATTAATTAAAACTTAGAGCTCTATGATTCGGGTGCTATACCAGCCGATAAGTCCGACCAGGCCCCGATCTGTCGGGTCGAGTCGCCCCTTGCAGGCGACCGCCCCAAGCAGCCACAACAACGAGCGGATACACAGCCGCACGGACAGCCACGCAGACATGGAAACAGGCCTGTGAATTTAATGAAGTCTTTCCCTACATGTTTTGGTCGCCATAAAATACAGGACTGCCCATCACGTAACGCAACGTGTTACATATGCAAAAGAAAAGGCCATTTCCAAGCAGTTTCTTCGCAATGGCACAAAAACGCCAATTTTTGCCCGCTCCCAAAAAACCAGTCTCGTGCACATGCAATGATCTACATCTACATCTACATCCATACTCCGGTGTGTGGCGGAGGGTACCCTGAGTACCTCTATCGGTTCTCTCTTCTATTCCAGTCTCGTATTGTTCGTGGAAAGAAGGATTGTCGGTATGCTTCTGTGTGGGCTCTAATCTCTCTGATTTTATCCTCATGGTCTCTCCGCGAGATATACGTGGGGGAAGCAATATACTGCTTGACTCTTCGGTGAAGGTATGTTCCCGAAACTTTAACAAAAGTCCGTACCGAGCTACTGAGCGTCTCTCGTGCAGAGTCTTCCACTGGAGTTTATCGCGATTACCAAGTAATCCTGTAACGAAGCGCGCTGCTCTCCGTTGGAACTTCTCTATCTCTTCTATCAACCCTATCTGGTACGGATCCAACACTGCTGAGCAGTATTCAATCAGTGGGCGAACAAGCGTACTGTAACCTACTTCCTTTGTTTCGGATTGCATTTCCTTAGGATTCTTCCAATGAATCTCAGTCTGGCATCTGCTTTACCGACGATCAACTTTATATGATCATTCCATTTTAAATCACTCCTAATGCGTACTCCAAGATAATTTATGGAATTAACTGCTTCCAGTTGCTGACCTGCTATTTTGTAGCCAAATGACAAGGGATCTATCTTTCTATGTATTCGCAGCACATTACACTTGTCTACATTGAGATTCAATTGCCATTCCCTGCACCATGCGTCTATTCGCTGCAGATCCTCCTGCATTTCAGTACAATTTCCATTGTTACAACATCTCGATACACCACAGCATCATCTGCAAAACGCCTCAGTGAACTAGTGATGTCATCCACAAGGTCATTTATGTATATTGTGAATAGCAACGGCCCTACGACACTCCCCTGCAGCACACCTGGAATCACTCTTACTTCGGAAGACTTCTCTCCATTGAGAATGACACGCTGCGTTCTGTTATCTAGGAACTCTTCGATCCAATCACACAATTGGTCTGATAGTCCATATGCTCTTACTTTGTTCACTACACGACTGTGGGGAACTGTATAGAAAGCCTTGCGGATGTCAAGAAACACGGCATCTACCTGTGAATCTATGTCTATGGCCCTCTGAGTCTCGTGGACGAATAGCGCGAGCTAGGTTTCACACGACCGTCCTTTTCGAAACCCATGCTGATTCCTATAGAGTAGATTTCTAGTCTCCAGAAAAGTCGCTGTGTTTTCAAAACCTGCTACAGGCTCTGACAAAAGTGAGATTAAGGTTGTGCCTCCTTCTCTCCCTAGTGCTGTGCAACGACGTTCTGACGAAGTATTTGTCTCATTACGAACTGATCGCCGTCGTGTGAACTTTCAGTTCGACACAGGTGCCTCAGTAACTTCGCTTAATCGTCGTACATACGAACAGTTAGGCTTACCACGCTTTTCTAAATCTAGAAAGCACCTCACTGCTTAGAACGGACAGGAAATTGCAATGCTTGGACAGTGTGGTTTGTCTGCCACTTATAGATCCCACACTAGGACAGTGAATTTTACTGTGTTGAAGTCGACAGATGCCTCTGTCCAAGGCAATGTACTTTCAATGACAGCTTTTTCTCCAAAAGAAAAAGAGCTAGCGTGCTTAAAGATTTCCCAGAACTATTTTAAGAAGGAATGGGAAAAGCTACTAATTTTGTAGCGCATGTTCCATTTAAAGACAATGCTCAGCCTACGTTTTTCCGGGGCTTCCAATTGCTTTAAGAGACAAAGTAGCCAGTGAATTGAAAGAATTGCAAGATAATGGTATAATTGCTTCCATTCAAGCTATTCAATGGGCAAGGCCTCTCGTTTTGTTGCCCAAGCCTTCTGGTCGCATCCGCATTGGTGTTGACTTCAAATCTACAGTCAACCCACAGACAGCAATTGACGCTTATACGTCACCTCGCTCTGAGGAACTCATGGACATGCTTGTTACAGGACATTACTTTTCTAGGATAGACTTTCGTGGTGCCTACTTGCAAATTCTATTGGATGAAGAATCACAGAAAGTGCGTTTGCCCTTCGGCAGTGTTTCCACACCTGCCATTTTTCGACGTTACTTGGAACGGCTGACTGCAAAACTGTCATTTTGTTCAAACTACCTGGTCGATATTGTCGTCCCTGGTGCTACACCAGAGGATCATGTTGGCGATCCGTGTACTTTTCATGAGTGTGAAGCCTGACTCAAGTGTCGTCTCGAAAAGTGTGACTTTCTTCGAACTGAGCTACAGTAGTTAGGTCATGTGATAAGCAGTTAGGGTGTGTAGTTCCCCCCCCCCCCCCCCCAGTCTCATTTGCGTGCAATCCGTAACCTGCCGGTTCCTCGCAAAGTTTCTGGACTGCTGTCAGTACTAGCGAAGATGACAGACCACGTTCGGTTCATACCGAATGAAGCCCAGATACCGGCTCCATTTCATCGCTTGCGCGGCAAAAACGTACCTTTCGTGTTGACCAAAGAGTATCACGATGCATTTCAGGAACACAAAAATGCTGTGCTCAGTGACAGATGTGTAGAGCATTTGACGCTGCTAAGCCAATAGTTTTGCAAGTTGACGCTTCTTCCTACGGAATCGATGCTGTGGTTTCACGCTAAATTGGTACACAAGACAGACCCATTACTTTTGTCTCAAAGTTGGTAACTCAAACTCAGTGCAATTATTCGCAAATAGAAAAAGTGGCTCTCGCTGTTGTGTACGGGGTGACAAAAATCCATCACTATTCTTTCTTTTTGGTGACGGATCACAAGCCTTCGCAGTCCTTCTCTCATACGAAAAAGCCGGTTCCTACACGCACTGCTCAAAAATCTCAACGTTTGGCTTTGTTGCTTTCGCAGTATCAGTATGAAACTGCGTAAGGATCTATGCCAAAACATGGCATTGCAGACGCCCTACCTCTGCCTTCCGCTTGACCCAGACTCTAAATTTGATGCATCTGCTGCATCTTTTTGCCATTTCGAGGTGCACAGCTCTGACTTTCTGAAATCTTTTCCCTTGCACTAAAGAAAAATTGCGCAGGTCACGGAATAAGACCCAGATCTCGAGATTTTGTTGCATTACATTAGCACGTCTTAGCCGCGTTCATTGAACAGTATCCAGAACTCAGTTGGGAGCCGATGGTATGGTTCTAGTTCAAAATTGCACCGGATAATAGCTATTGGTTATTCCCAAAGTGTTGCAAAAGGATGTGTTGCGATTGCTCCACCAAGGACATCGGAGAATTGTTCACACTAACGTGACGACACCGTACTTGGCAGGGCATGGACGCCCACGTTGAACAGATGACGTCACAGTGACGAGCATGCGCGGAAACTCGCTGTGTTCCACCACAGACATTCTAAGCATGGCGTAAGACTCCATCGCCATGGCAATGATTGCACATACACTTTGCAGGACCATTTTGGAACAATCATTGGTTCATAGTGGCAGATACTTTTAGCAAGTCTCCATTTGCGGCGCTTATGGCTTCTACCACACCGCGTAGCACCATTCAAGCGTTCTCCTCCATATTTTGCATAGAAGGTTTGCCAGAAGTACTCGTGTCAGACAATGTACCATAGTCCACTTCACGTGATTTTCAACAGTTTTGTGAACGAAATGGCATTCATCATCTAACAAGTGCTCCGTTTCACACACAGTCCAACAGAGAAACAGAATGTTTCGTACGCACTTTCAAACGACAAATACTCGCTTCGCAGCAGCCACACACGTGCACAGGCGCTGTAACTCTTTCTCGCCTGCTATCGCCCCCACCCACAAGACGGACCTTCAGCAGAGGAACTTTCCCACGGCCGCCGCCATCGGACCCTGCTACCCTTGCTACAACCACCGCAGCATTCGGTGCGCCAGTCGTCCGCAAGTATCGCTTTGCGCCGCGCCATCTGGTTCCTTTTTTTTTTTTCAGGGTTTATGGCAATCTCTGGAGCTGGAAAAGAGGCTTGATCCAGGAACGCATTTCCTCTTTTATATACTTTATGTTGTTGTTGTGGTCTTCAGTCCTGAGACTGGTTTGATGCAGCTCTCCATGCTACTCTATCCTGTGCAAGCTTCTTCATCTCCCAGTACCTACTGTTTAGCGTATTCATCCCTTGGTCTCCCTCTACGATTTTTACCCTCCAAGCTGCCCTCCAATACTAAATTGGTAAATACTAAATTGGTGGTCCTGAGACTGGTTTGATGCAGCTCTCCATGCTACTCTATCCTGTGCAAGCTTCTTCATCTCCCAGTACCTACTGCAACCTACATCCTTCTGAATCTGTTTAGCGTATTCATCCCTTGGTCTCCCTCTACGATTTTTACCCTCCAAGCTGCCCTCCAATACTAAATTGGTAAATACTAAATTGGTGGTCCTGAGACTGGTTTGATGCAGCTCTCCATGCTACTCTATCCTGTGCAAGCTTCTTCATCTCCCAGTACCTACTGCAACCTACATCCTTCTGAATCTGTTTAGCGTATTCATCCCTTGGTCTCCCTCTACGATTTTTACCCTCCAAGCTGCCCTCCAATACTAAATTGGTGATCCCTTGATGCCTCAGAACATGTCCTACCAACCGATCCCTTCGTCTAGTTAAGTTGTGCCACAAGCTCCTCTTCTCCCCATTCCTATTCAATACCTCCTCATTAGTTACATGATCTACCCATCTAATCTTCAGCATTCTTCTGTAGCACCACATTTCTAAAGCTTCTATTCTCTTCTTGTCCAAACTATTTATCGTCCATGTTTCACTTCCACACATGGCTACGCTCCATACAAATACTTTCAGAAACGACTTTCTGACACTTAAATCAATACTCGATGTTAACAAATTTCTCTTCTTCAGAAACGCTTTCCTTGCCACTGCCAGTCTACATTTTATATCCTCTCTACTTCGACCATCATCAGTTATTTTGCTCCCCATATAGGAAAACTCCTTTACTACTTTAAGTGTCTCATTTCCTAATCTAATTCCCTCAGCATCACCCGACTTAATTCGACTATATTACATTATCCTCATTTTGCTTTTGTTGATGTTCTTCTTATATCCTCCTTTCAAGACACTGTCTATTCCATTCAACTGCTCTTCCAAGTCCTTTGCTGTCTCTGATAAAATTACAATGTCATCGGCGAACCTCAAAGTTTTTATTACTTCTCCGTGGATTTTAATACCTACTCCAAATTTTTTCTTATGTTTCCTTCACTGCTTGCTCAATATACAGATTGAATAACATCAGGGATAGGCTACAACCCTGTCTCACTCCCTTCCCAACCACTGCTTCCCTTTCATGCCCCTCAACTCTTATAACTGCCATCTGGTTTCCGTACAAATTGTAAATAGCCTTTCGCTCCCTGTATTTTACCCCTGCCACCTTCAGAATTTGAAAGAGAGTATACTTGATAGCAGGTCGCAATGGTTTGCAGCGCTGCAACCAAAACCAAATTCCTGCGTCTCATTTGCCCTGTGATTCAGTTGCTTTTCATCCCCCAGATTCAAGATCTCACGGGACCATGACAACGGTGCAGCATTTCGGGCCGGGGGGGGGGGGGGGTAGGGGAGGGAATGTGCTGATGTAAGCTGTCGCCAACGTCGGTTGCCAAAGATGAAGTGCAAAGATCGATGAGTACGTACAGGATCAAGCACGCCACTCATGAGAGGGGCCATAGACACACCTACAAGCCACACGCCGCCATCGCCCTCTCGACCGCGTATATTTAGGCCGGCGCCACCGTCTGGAGAGCCTCGTGGACTCACTATTCCAGTTAGTGTCCGTCAGCGCACATCACAGGCTACGGCAGTACATTGCGACCAGATTAGTGACGATAGTGGGACTTCGACTTTACCAAAAGTGAGACTAAATGTTCAAACGTGTGTGAAATCTTATGGGACTCAACTGCCAAGGACATCAGTTCCTAAGCTTACACACTATTTAACCCAAATTATCCTAAGGACAAACACACCATTCATGCTCGAGGGTGGACTCGAACCTCCGCCGAGACCAGCCGCACAAGCCAAGACTGAAGCGCCTCTGACCGCTCGGCTAATCCCGCGCAGCAATAGCAAGAATACCGATATTGTATGCAAGAGGATTATTACTGATGACTTTGTACCACAACACTTGGACTCTATTCGAGATAAGTACATGTTCATGTACATAAAGGACCTATTAAACCATGTTTGCATTTGTGTTACAGAAATAGGATACCGGCCACCCATAACAGCATCTTCTCCCTTCCTTCCTTGCCGTACAAGACTCTACAGTGGCGACGAGAATTCTACACTTATCCCACTATTAATACGAAACGCTTAAAGCAAGTTGACACTCGGTGCGGTGGCTGAAGGGAGCAACTGCGAATGGGAAATGCCTTTATGTCGCTCCCAACATCCGCTGCTCTCAGTGTCAACTTACTTTGCCCGAATAGTACATTCGTCCCACTATGAGACAGGACGGTCACTGCATTCGTGCAAAAATGTTTGCAGTTTCCTTTGAAACCATGACTGTACTCAGGAGTGCACTTCTTCGTCCAAAGCAAATCCACATCCACGACATCAAAAACATGTAAATCGGTGGGGTGTATGGAGGATGTGTAGCAGCTTTATTTGACTTCAAGGGCCACCCGCTGCTCACTAACCTTCTGGAACAGGGCACGACAATTAACACAGAGCTGTACGCGGGCACTTTGCAAAAATTTAAGCTTCCCATCAAATCCAAACGCCCAGGAATGTTAGAGGACAGCACTATTCTGCTTGTTTGCTAAGGTTGTTTCGACTCCATTGGAGACGTTTCGCTGAGAAGCGCTTACACATCCTTTACACAGTCCTGATATCTCTTAATGCGGTTTCCATATTTCTGAAGCCCTTGATTTGCTTCAAACGGCTGGGTACAATAGTGGTTCCGTGGGAAACTTAAGCACTCATTTTCTATAAAGGCGTTGACCGCCATGTATCACAGAGGGATAATGTTTGAAATGATAAACAGTTTGCTTATTTCTTGCCATGTGTCTCGTTTTTACTTGGGTGCCACTTTTACTAACAACATGGAGAAGGCATTTTTGTGAGATGTTTAAGCATACATGATGCACCTGTCTCATAGATACGTGGTAGAGCGTATGCGTATAGTGTTTGGTCTATGTGTGCAAGCAGTTGTTCATATATTAGTTCGACATGCTGCAGCCTCTACCACATTACCATATATTTATGCTGGCACAGTACAGTCCTGATAGTTCCAAGTGAACCGGACCGGAGCCATCTCGAACTACTCCAAATCGGGCTATAGCAATCGATGTGGGTAAGAAAAAAAGATGTTTATAGGAATAAACCACGTGAACAACGGCTCAACTTTTTTTCTTAAAACCCCTACTTACTTATAGCTTTTCGCCTGGGAGATTCTTCAGTCAATTTCTTTGAAGAAAACCGTTCCAGTTTAAGTCAGTTCCTTCGTCTACATCATATTCCAGAGCAACCTTTTGTTTGTTTCTTCTTTGCCAAGTCATTTCAATTCTTCTAACTTCAGCAGTCATTTTTAGATGTACAAGCAAAACATCCAACAAGTAAGACGAAACACAACGCGGTACTTTACTGATGATGAAAAACTTAAAACACCACTTTCAAGAAAGTGTGTTCTTATGTAAACAATTGACAACCAGGAGAAGCGTATGTGTGGAGCCGTGGAACATTTGTTGTGCCATCCGCAGCTGAGGGAAGCGGATCGAGGTTCGATACGCTGTACAGTAATCTTTTATTTTATTATTATTTTTTTAAGAGGCTCGGATGTATGGAACACTCGTAATTCCTGGAATAGAAATAGCGAGAATCTACTGCGGTTTTAAAAAAAATGCTATTATTGGCAACGTATGGGATCAAACGTGTGTAAGTGGTATCACAGTCTTACCAAATGGTCATGATGGTAATGGTATTTTATAAATAATTTATTTTCGTTACTTGTTTTCACTCATCAGGAAACTATTTTCTACCCCTTAGGGTTGGGACTATTGCTCTACGGCTACAAGAATGTGTGGATAACGTTGTCTGCTAGTCGCAGCAGGTCCGTACAGGTCAACGGCTGTCAAATGACGTAGTTTAACAGGAATCAGAGGGTGCATCTGAGAAAAATATGAAGCATTTGATGTTTTAACCTTTTAATGTAATTTACATTTCGCTAGAACGCGTCGAATCCATTTTTCATGTTGGAAAAGTAAGTAGTTTGTCGAATTATGTAATAACATAGTGCCTGTAACCCAGACGAATGTACCATAAAAGTTTGCTACCAAAATCTTCAGTAATACACTCCTGGAAATGGAAAAAAGAACACATTGACACCGGTGTGTCAGACCCACCATACTTGCTCCGGACACTGCGAGAGGGCTGTACAAGCAATGATCACACGCACGGCACAGCGGACACACCAGGAACCGCGGTGTTGGCCGTCGAATGGCGCTAGCTGCGCAGCATTAGTGCACCGCCGCCGTCAGTGTCAGCCAGTTTTCCGTGGCATACGGAGCTCCATCGCAGTCTTTAACACTGGGAGCATGCCGCGACAGCGTGGACGTGAACCGTATGTGCAGTTGATCGACTTTGAGCGAGGGCGTATAGTGGGCATGCGGGAGGCCGGGTGGACGTACTGCCGAATTGCTCAACACGTGGGGCGTGAGGTCTCCACAGTACATCGATGTTGTCGCCAGTGGTCGGCGGAAGGTGCACGTGCCCGTCGACCTGGGACCGGACCGCAGCGACGCACGGATGCACGCCAAGACCGTAGGATCCTACGCAGTGCCGTAGGGGACCGCACCGCCACTTCCCAGCAAATTAGGGACACTGTTGCTCCTGGGGTATCGGCGAGGACCATTCGCAACCGCCTCCATGAAGCTGGGCTACGGTCCCGCACACCGTTAGGCAGTCTTCCGCTCACGCCCCAACATCGTGCAGCCTGCCTCCAGTGGTGTCGCGACAGGCGTGAATGGAGGGACGAATGGAGACGTGTCGTCTTCAGCGATGAGAGTCGCTTCTGCCTTGGTGCCAATGATGGTTGTATGCGTGTTTGGCGCCATGCAGGTGACCGCCACAATCAGGACTGCATACGACCGAGGCACACAGGGCCAACACCCGGCATCATGGTGTGGGGAGCGATCTCCTACACTGGCCGTACACCTCTGGTGATCGTCGAGGGGACTCTGAATAGTGCACGGTACATCAAAACCGTCATCGAACCCATCGTTCTACCATTCCTAGACCGGCAAGGGAACTTGCTGTTCCAACAGGACAATGCACGTCCGCATGTATCCCGTGCCACCCAACGTGCTCTAGAAGGTGTAAGTCAACTACCCTGGCCAGCAAGATCTCCGGATCTGTCCCCCATTGAGCATGTTTGGGACTGGATGAAGCGTCGTCTCACGCGGTCTGCACGTCCAGCACGAACGCTGGTCCAGCTGAGGCGCCAGATGGAAATGGCATGGCAAGCCGTTCCACAGGACTACATCCAGCATCTCTACGATCGTCTCCATGGGAGAATAGCAGCCTGCATTGCTGCGAAAGGTGGATATACACTGTACTAGTGCCGACATTGTGCATGCTCTGTTGCCTGTGTCTATGTGCCTGTGGTTCTGTCAGTGTGATCATGTGATGTATCTGACCCCAGGAATGTGTCAATAAAGTTTCCCCTTCCTGGGACAATGAATTCACGGTGTTCTTATTTCAATTTCCAGGAGTGTACAAACATGTCCTGTAGTACTGTCAGGTTTCAATTGTTTGAAAAGAATGTCTTGTCTTAGAAGCTAAAAGATCCTTACTGAAGAGTTGGTTTCGTCACGCCTCTGTTGCTTAACGTTTTTCCATATCGGGTCTTTGTCTCGTTCCCTTGGAATGTCAGTTAAAGCTGATGAAACGTAATTTTCCAGTGCTACTTGTTTGTACAGTACGCTGAAATTGGACTGAATAAAATCTATAGATGAGCTACTTTGTACTACTCTCCAAAAGATTGTGATAAAGCATTTGCTACAACATTTTATTTACCAGGAACGTATGCAAAGCTAAGGCTATGTCTTGTAAATACGTTGCCCGTCTTGTTAATCGATCATGAATAAATTTGGCTGTCGAGAGAAACTGTTAGGCTTGGTGGTTTGTGTAATCTTTAGTGTGTCTTCCACATAAGAAATTTCGAAATTCAGCGAAAGTCCAAATTACTGCAAATCCGTTGAGCTCACTGATGGTATAATTACGTTCGGAAGATGATAATACTCGGTTTGCAACTGCGATATTTTTTTGAACAATAACTTCCTTTTCTCCAATCTTTTGGAATAGACATACACCAGTCGCCGTCTTTGAAGTGTCAGTAGCCAAACAAAAGTCGCGAGAAAGATCGGGCTGTGAAAGTAAAGGTGTATCTAGAAAAGCCTGTTTTAAAGTGTCAAATTCTTTTTGAGCCTGGGTGTATTTGTACCACTAAGCTGTCATAACCGTGGACTGTCAAGAGCATTGTAATGAATGAAACGGCGAAAGAAATTTATGAGGCCAAGAAAACTTCTCACTTGCCGTTTATTTGTTGTAGTAACAATATCTCGAATGGCCTGAAGTTCGTCTTGGTCGGGTGTAACTCCAGAAGCTGGAATAATATGTCCTAAAAATATTATTGAAGTTATTCGAAATTCAGATTTATTCAGATCCACAGTAATTCCATATTTTGAAACAATTTCTAACAAGGAGTTCCAAGTGCTGTTGTGTTGGTGCCACGTTTTCTCCGCAATGAATATGTCACCGGCATATGTAGTGATTCTGTTCTTTAATTCCTCAGCCAGAATGGAGTTTAATTCTCTGATAAATGCTGCTGTAGAAATATTCAGCCTTCAAAGCCAAGAAACGCTGTGCATTTGCAAACAGTTTGGATGCGGTTCAATTTGCGACTTTTTTCCGTCATTGTGGTTCCGTTCAGTCCCTCCTAAATGAGAATTTAAGAATCCTGTCCATGGGACTTCTGTAGTCCTGCTGTGTAAGTCGACTGGTCCTAACCAGATGTAACTTAGAGCAATGCATCTCGCTCCGCAAAGGAAATATTGGAAGAAGGAAGAATAAATAGGTGTTAGTATCGTCTTATTCGGTTAGTACACTATAAATCAATTTCAGCAATATTAAATAAAGTAATAAAGATCTTGTTGCGTCATCCAATAAATAACAAAAAGGAAATGATGATAATGTAATGAGCATACATACACGCTGCGTTCATTACAAATAGTGTGTAAAAACACCGTTTTTCTGGTCGGCTTATTGACTGCCGGCGTAGGTTTCCCTTTTGGTCAGCATTTGTCTAAAATTTAACAAATTAGTACGATGCAATTAATATCAACATATCTGCAAAATTTTTCATTACATTTCTAACACTTCTGTACTTTGACACGTTCCGCAGTAGCGTAGAACTTTTAATGCACCAGACATTGCTTCGTTTTCTATATATATTTTACCTGTACTGATTGTGAGAGTAGCTGGGTATTAGTTATTGTTATCCATTACCTTAGAATTGCACCACTAACCGTTCAGGAATGCACGACGACACCACCATCATAACACAGGGTATGTCTCCTTAGATCGTCAGGGGTATTTTCTTTGCTGTTTCTGCAGACACTTGCAATTTCTTTTTTGCAGTGTACTGCCCATCACATCTTTCGTGCAACACGCATTGTGGACAGAAAACGTCCGTCTGTTTGCCGTTACAACCGAAATAGCTTTTAAAGCGGAACGTTACGCGCGCGACCTTCGGAGCGTCTCGAGGCTAGTCTAGGGCGATATGCGTCCTGTGGATAATTAATAACAGTCACTGGCAGAAGTAAGGCAGCCCACCAGCGACGGCATGGGAAATGTTACACCGCGAGCACTTTGAATGAGCGCTGGACCAAACTTACATTCCAGTGTACTCATGTCCTTGCGATATGTTTAATCTTGACATGTGCAATAATCGGGTCTACTGCCGGATGTTTGTGTCGCTTTGGCACAATATTTCGGCCACGTAACTCGTTGCCTTCTTCAGGTGCTACCTGAGACTGCCGTGTTGGAGGATCGTGTCCAGTATTTATGCCCAGAGGGCGCTGGGTGCTCTCTTTGCCGTCCGCGCCCGCCTGGCGCTGCTTGTAATGTGTTGTCTCTTTCCCGGTGTTCCCTCGGATGTCCGAGCCAGGAGGGCGCGGACGGCAAAGAGAGCACCTAGCGCCCTCTGGGCATTAATACTGGACAAGATCCTCCCAGAAATATCTTTCCAAGACCATCCTACCAACAGCAAAAGAAACATTACTCACGATTTTTCCCAAACCCATCATTCCAAACCCCTATATTACCCGACAGAAGGTATGGGCTCGAGCAGGCCCGGTTCTTCGAAACGAAACGTGGGATACAGATATCCCATCCGACAACCACACACCAACACAGCAGTCTCAGGTAGCACCTGAAGAAGACAACGAGTTACGTGGCCGAAATATAGTGCCAGAGCGACACAGACATCCGGCAGTAGACCCGATTATTCCACATGTCAAGATCTCGCCGGGAAAGCCTGAAGAGTTAGATGTTTAATCTTTTTTTTTCAGTACATAAAAAGTCCATCCCCACAGATGAGTAATGGTGTTACTATGTTTGGGTAACTAAAACTTTAGCTAATTTGCGTGTCTAACTCTACTAGTATTAAAGTGACACTGCAATACAATTTATGGAAGTAGAGACGTACGTTCAAATATATCACAGAACCTGTCTCTTCTTTTTCACTTGTAGGCATCAGCAGTGGGAGGGGAGCGTAACGGAAGAGGGGAGTACTCGCCCCTCCCCCAACTGCCACCCCCCCCCCCACCACCCACCCCCCACCCCCCGCCCCGCACCTTGAGCACACTCGTATCTGTAGTGCAGAGCTTTTACTCAGTACAGAACATTTATACGCTTGTAGAAGGAATCCCAAAACACCTTCGTAAGGGTCCTGTAGCCACCTTTCATTAGTCCGGTAGCCCATTTTCACTGGTATTTCTCTTTCCTTCCTTGTTTCTCTTTTTTCATAATTATCATAGTGGTGTGATTGAATGAATGTGGTTGTTGTGTCACGTTGCTAGACGGTGGCGTAATCTGCTGCAGAAAGTCTGCGATAGTCGTACAGATTCAGCACGAGGGTACAGAATATCCAACTCTCGTAGTGGTCAAGTAGGCAAAGAGGTTTTCGCTACTTATGAGAAGTCCACCTGCTTCAGGTTGGTGCCGGAAATGGCATCTTTGGGTTTTCCGGGCCACGCGGAGCGTGGAAGAGGCTGGAGAAGGAGTGGGAGGCAGTCTGCCGCTGGTACGGGAAGCGTCCACAGCTGTGCTCCAGTCGAAGAAGGGTGAGTTAGACTGACCGCGTGGCGCGTTGTTACTTGGCGAGGGGAGAGCTACGAGCTTTTGGTCTCGCTTTTCAACTCTGAAAGATTGCTTTGCCTTGTCGCAGCAAGGAATGCAAAACTTTGGCAGATGTTTCACTTAGTAAATTTCTATAGCAGACTTGGATTCACCGGAAGAGCGCCACACAAAGGTGTCGATAAGAAGTGAGCACTCGCTTCTGTATGAATGTCTGTTTGCCTTCAGCTGTGCCTGTATAAGCTTTCATTTCTCTAAATATTAATAGCTTTGCCTTCTCGTAAATTTTCCTTGCTTTATGTATCTTTCGTCCATGGGGAGCCGACCACGTGGTAAACAATAAAGTTTTGCTGGGCTACTGTCATCAGTAACTGTCCGGTCTCATGCTTGTTTTAAAGAACTTTAACAGTTCATGATTGTGTGATGTAATATTGTTGCAACGTGGCCACGATACCTAGAAATTGCGTCTCCACAAACCACGTGGGCACGTGGGTGTACTGCGAAACGTGAACCGTTTCACGAGTTATTGCGATCAGTTATCAGGCAACAGCAGTTATATGAATGATTCACACCAATTATTTTAGGAGTAGATTATAACGGCGAATGTATCGATGCTTTTCATTAATGTCTTAGGAATAAATGATTTTATCCACAATTTTCTCTTGTGTTCCGAGGTTACGTTTTTGCACCTAAGCCACTCACCTCGTAGCTTTCCCGTTGGCACATCCAACGCGTTTCCTTACGCACAGGGCCAGAGATCAGTTTCCCCTTTTATTTTAAAATAAATGCTTTAGATTAAGTCTTATTTTCAGGTGTGTTCTGGGAGCTGATCTTATGCAGTGTTCATGCATTTTCTATTTTATTTTAAATGTTTGACTGTCGTGAACAGTGCGCGGGAAATATTATTAATTACATTGTATCCTCTATGAGCGACATCACAACGTATGCATTTTTATGAGTTTTTGGTTTGTGTCAAATTAATTTATTTTCCGACTCGACCAAACCTTCGATTAGTTGTATGGTTAGAGTCGGTGGCGACCCTAATCTTCTCACGTTAACTTCCCAAGCAATAAGTATTTACATTCCCAATAATAACGTAATAACCCGTAGAAACAGGTTAGTTACACTTTCGCAGAGCCGTGACTTACCGCAGTGAGAGAAAGTTACGACTGCGAATCTAGGTTTGTTTGGTTGTCACGACGAGCACGGCTCCTCTCCGCTCACTCACCCTTCCCGGCTAAATTTCTATGGATGTGCTTATTAGCAATATATGAAAAGAAACCTTGGCATCTAAGCTGTGACACTTATTCCGCAGTAGAGAAATTCCCTCTTGAAAACCTTGAGGCAAGCTCATGCTAGATATCGAAGGAAATTTATGAAAATGCCAATCAGAAGCGCATATAAAACCAGAGGTGCTCTTGACAGGGACGTGTCTACAGTACTGGTGTAGTGACGTTCTAAATATGCTGAGCGGTTCCTGCCAATCCTTGTTTTGTACTAAGTTGATACTATTTTCAGGTAAATGTACTTGGACAACTAAATTTTGTTCTGAAAAACTGACTGCTCACTTCACAGACATTCCTACTACACAGGTGTCCAAAATTAAAGCAACAATCGGAAAGTTTGGAAGGTTGCGTTTATTTTGGCACAAAACAATATAAACAGGTGACAGTAAACAATGTAAAGAATGTAGAACGTAAACAAGTGCAACATGCAAAACGGTAGACGAAACGTTCTTCGTTTCTTTCCAAGTCAAATGGTTTTGCTCACTCATTCTGACAACTGGTTAATGTGCTCAGTGAGGTTTGTGATCACCTCTAGCCTGACAACGACGGTACATGCTGTGAATGACGTCAGCATTCCCCTGTTGAAGCAAAGATGCCATTCTTCTTACCGAGCTGCTCACAAGTCTTGGGGAGTGGTTGATGGATGCTGACGTGATGCAAGCCGTCTCCCTAGTGCATCCCAGACATGCTCTATTGGATTCAAATCGGGAGAGAAGGCATCCCACGTCATGCGTGTAATACCTTCCATTCCCAAAAGAACATCAACTACTCGTGCTCTATGAAGTTGAGCATTATCGTCCATCACTACGAAATCTAGGCCACAGCAATTCGCAACAACCGAGCATGAGATCCCAAGGTCTCCTCACTGCACCTGACAGCAGTTAAATCTCCCTGATTCACCGGCACAACTTCATGAAGAGGGGTTCCAGTGGTCAACATAATCCCTGTACACTCCGTTAGGGATCCTCCTCGATAGTCATCAATTTCCACAATGTTTGGGTTCCGAAACCGTGTTCCACGTGTCCACCAGATGCGAATCCGTCGAGAATAGCATTGGAACAATCCGCGTTTCAGGACAAAGTACCGTTATCCAAGAGGGCGGCTGTGATGTCAATCAAGATGGCGGATTTTGGCGGGAAGTTAGAATTTTGGTGGAAAAGTGCCACGGCCCTCTCACCCAGAAAAATGGCGCAAAGTTCAAATTCCAACATGACAATGCGTCACACCTAAGAAAATGGCGGAAAAAATTGTCTTTATTATTTAACAAAATTCAAGCAGATGTGTTCTACATCTACATCTACATCCGTACTCCGCAAGCCACCTGACGGTGTGTGGCGGAGGGTACCCTGAGTGCCTCTATCGGTTCTCCCTTCTATTCCAGTCTCGTATTGTACGTGGAAAGAAGGATTGTCGGTATGCTTCTGTGAGGGCTCTAATCTCTCTGATTTTATCCTCATGGTCTCTTCGCGAGATATACGTGGGGGAAGCAATATACTGCTTGACTCTTCGGTGAAGGTATGTTCCCGAAACTTTAACAAAAGTCCGTACCGAGCTACTGAGCGTCTCTCGTGCAGAGTCTTCCACTGGAGTTTATCGCGATTACCAAGTAATCCTGTAACGAAGCGCGCCGCTCTCCGTTGGAACTTCTCTATCTCTTCTATCAACCCTATCTGGTACGGATCCAACACTGCTGAGCAGTATTCAATCAGTGGGCGAACAAGCGTACTGTAACCTACTTCCTTTGTTTCGGATTGCATTTCCTTAGGATTCTTCCAATGAATCTCAGTCTGGCATCTGCTTTACCGACGATCAACTTTATATGATCATTCCATTTTAAATCACTCCTAATGCGTACTCCAAGATAATTTATGGAATTACCTGCTTCCAGTTGCTGACCTGCTATTTTGTAGCCAAATGACAAGGGATCTATCTTTCTATGTATTCGCAGCACATTACACTTGTCTACATTGAGATTCAATTGCCATTCCCTGCACCATGCGTCTATTCGCTGCAGATCCTCCTGCATTTCAGTACAATTTCCATTGTTACAACCTCTCGATACACCACAGCATCATCTGCAAAACGCCTCAGTGAACTAGTGATGTCATCCACCAGGTCATTTATGTATATTGTGAATAGCAACGGTCCTACGACACTCCCCTGCAGCACACCTGGAATCACTTTCACTTCGAAAGATTTCTCTCCATTGAGAATGACGTGCTGCGTTCTGTTATCTAGGAACTCCTCAATCCAATCACACAATTGATCTGATAGTCCGTATGCTCTTACTTTGTTCATTAAACGACTATGGGGAACTGTGTCAAACGCCTTGCGGAAGTCAAGAAACACGGCATCTACCTGTGAACCCGTGTCTAAGGCCCTCTGAGTCTCGTGGACGAATAGCGCGAGCTGGGTTTCACACGATCGTCTTTTTCGAAACCCATGCTGATTCCTACAGAGTAGATTTCTAGTCTCCAGAAAAGACATTATACTCGAACATAATACGTGTTCCAAAATTCTACAACTGATCGACGTTAGAGATATAGGTCTATAGTTCTGCACATCTGTTCGACGTCCCTTCTTGAGAACGGGGATGACCTGTGCCCTTTTCCAATCCTTTGGAACGCTTCGCTCTTCTAGAGACCTACGGTACACCGCTGCAAGAAGGGGGGCAAGTTCCTTCGCGTACTCTGTGTAAAATCGAACTGGTATCCCATCAGGACCAGCGGCCTTTCCTCTTTTGAGCGATTTTAATTGTTTCTCTATCCCTCTGTCGTCTACTTCGATATCTACCATTTTGTCAACTGTGCGACAATCTAGAGAAGGAAGCACAGTGCAGTCTTCCTCTGTGAAACAGCTTTGGAAGAAGACATTTAGTAATTCGGCCTTTAGTCTGTCATCCTCTGTTTCAGTACCATTTTGGTCACAGAGTGTCTGGACATTTTGTTTTGATCCACCTACCGCTTTGACATAGGACCAAAATTTCTTAGGATTTTCTGCCAAGTCAGTACATAGAACGTTACTTTCGAATTCATTGAAAGCCTCTCGCATAGCCCTCCTCACACTACATTTCGCTTCGCGTAATTTTTGTTTGTCTGCAAGGCTTTGGCTATGTTTATGTTTGCTGTGAAGTTCCCTTTGCTTCCGCAGCAGTTTTCTAACTCGGTTGTTGTACCACGGTGGCTCTTTTCCATCTCTTACGATCTTGCTTGGCACATACTCATCTAACGCATATTGTACCATGGTTTTGAACTTTGTCCACTGATCCTCAACACTATCTGCACTTGAGACAAAACTTTTGTGTTGAGCCGTCAGGTACTCTGTAATCTGCTTTTTGTCACTTTTGCTAAACAGAAAAATCTTCCTACATTTTTTAATATTTCTATTTACGGCTGAAATCATCGACGCAGTAACCGCTTTATGATCGCTGATTCCCTGTTCTGCATTAACTGATTCAAATAGTTCGGGTCTGTTTGTCACCAGAAGGTCTAATATGTTATCGCCACGAGTCGGTTTTCTGTTTAACTGCTCAAGGTAGTTTTCAGATAAAGCACTTAAAAATATTTCACTGGATTCTTTGTCCCTGCCACCCGTTATGAACGTTTGAGTCTCCCAGTCTATATCCGGCAAATTAAAATCTCCACCCAGAACTATAACATGGTGGGGAAATCTACTCGAAATATTTTCCAAATTATTCTTCAGGTGCTGAGCCACAACAGCTGCTGAGCCCGGGGGCCTATAGAGACATCCAATTACCATGTCTGAGCCTGCTTTAACCGTGACCTTCACCCAAATCATTTCACAATTCGAATCTCCGTCAATTTCCTTCGATACTATTGCACTTCTTATCGCTATAAACACGCCTCCCCCTTCACTGTCCAGCCTATCTCTGCGGTGTACATTCCAATCAGAGTTTAGGATTTCATTACTGTTTACGTCTGGTTTCAGCCAACTTTCACGCTGAGTCTGGACTGCAACTGGCTTAGTTCATATCATCGCAACCAGAGGGCGCCACCGCGACGTCAGATCATGATGCAAGTACAGTCATTCAAGATGGCTGCACCCGGTGTATCCAGCACGAGCTCCAAAGCCCAACTGGCTTAGTTCGTATTTGTGCAACCAGAGGGCGCTATCCTGATGTCAGATCATGACAGAAGTACCGGTATTGAAGAAGACGACACCCACTGTTTTCACTGCTAGCTCCAGAACCCAACAGACGTAGTTCATATCGTGACCACCAGAGGGCGCCACCGTGAAATCGCGTGAAGACACAAGATCGTCTGCTCTCTCGCGCGCACTCGTTATATCCGGACACGTGACACGTCGGCGACCGCGAGTGACCACTTACATCACAGCCTCAAGAACGCACCTTTATACTCGTGCTGGACATTGGACATAGTTTTCTGTAAATATGCTAACTAAAGTAACACTCACATTCACATCTAACCTATCAGTTACTGTAGTACTTAATTCCATTTCAATTTTAATCATATTCAATATACAATTTCAATAATCAAGGATTAAATGAGAAGTTCCACATCTTCCCACTATCAGCGCTGTGTTCATCCATGACCTAGAATCCCCCCGCCCCCCCCCCCCCCTAACCCTAGAATGCTGAACTCTTATTGGCTACTGCATTAGTCATCTGATTCAATTACACCAATGCCACACCCATCTGGACTTGGAATCAAACAGTTAAAATTCTCAACCACGATCCTCAACCCAGCACCATGCCCCCTTAACGACCCACTATGGCAGGCTAACGTTCACTAAGCTGTACTAACGTGTTTTATCGTGCACAGCGCATGACATCATCCAAAATGGTGGGGCGAAATGACGGGAAAAGCGAATAGAACACAAGTCTTTATTTATCAGGTGGTGCGTCCACCACGACTTTTACTGTCCAACTGACAAGTACACATTACTGCCATCAGATCACACTGTCATCCATCCTATGACCTAATCCCGGATGGTGGTCCGTAGTGGCTAGAATAATGCTAAAACACTCAGTTTGAGCTATGCTGCTGGGGAGAGTAAGAAGGGAATCCACTCTATTTCCTTAGAACATTTTCTACATGTACATCTACATGATTACTCTGCAATTCACATTTCAGTGCTTGGCAGATGGTTCATCGAACCACAATCATACTATCTCTCTACTATTCCACTCCCGAACAGCGCGCGGGAAAAACGAACACCTAAACCTTTCTGTTCGATCTCTGATTTCTCTAATTTTATTTTGATGATCATTCCTACCTATGTAGGTTGGGCTCAACAAAATATTTTCGCATTCGGAAGAGAAAGTTGGTGACTGATATTTCGTAAATAGATCTCGCCGTGACGGAAAACGACTTTGCTTTAATGACTTCCATCACAACTCGCGTATCATATCTGCCACACTCTGTCCCCTATTACGTGATAATACAAAACGAGCTGCCAATTTGTGCACCGTTTCGATGTCCTCCGTCAATCCCACCTGGTAAGGATCCCACATCGCGCAGCAATATTCTAACAGAGGACGAACGAGTGTAGTGTAAGCTGTCTCTTTGGTGGACTTGTTGCATCTTCTAAGTGTTCTGCCAATGAAACGTAACCTTTGGCTCGCCTTCCCCACAATATTATCTATGTGGTCTTTCCAACTGAAGTTGTCGTAATTTTAACACCAGGTACTTAGTTGAATTGACAGCCTTGGGAATTGTACTATTTATCGAGTAATCAAATTCCAACGGATTTCTTTTGGAACTCATGTGGATCACCTCACACTTTTCGTTATTTAGCGTCAACTGCCACCTGCCACATCATACAGCAATCTTTTCTAAATCGCTTTGCAACTGATACTGGTCTTCGGATGACCTTACTAGACGGTAAATTACAGCATCATCTGCGAACAACCTAAGAGAACTGCTCAGATTGTCACCCAGGTCATTTATGTAGATCAGGAACAGCGGAGGCCCCAGGACGCTTCCCTGGGGAACACCTGATATCACTTCAGTTTTACTCGATGATTTGCAGTCTATTACTACGAACTGCGACCTTCCTGACAGGAAATCACGACTCCAGTCGCACAACTGAGACGATACCCCATAGGCCCGCAGCTCGATTAGAAGTCCCTTGTGAGGAACGGTGTCAAAAGCTTTCCGGAAATCTAGAAATACGAAAGCGCGTTGAGATTCTGAGGTCCCCTATCGATAGCAGCCATTACTTCGTGCGAAAAAAGAGCTAGCTGCGTTGCGCAAGAACGATGTTTTCTGAAACCATGCTGATTACGTATCAATAGATCGTTCCCTTCGAGGTGATTCATAATGTTTGAATACAGTATATGCTCCAAAACCCTACTGCAAACCGACGTCAATTATATAGGTCTGTAGTTAGATGGATTACTCCTACTACCCTTCTTAAACACTGGTGCGACCTGCGCAAGTTTCCAATTTGTAGGTACAGATCTATCAGTGAGCGAGCTGTTGTATATGATTGCTGAGTAGGGAGCTATTGTATCGGCGTAATCTGAAAGGAACCTAATCGGTATACAGTCTGGACCTGAAGACTTCCCCGTATCAAGCGATTTAAGTTGCTTCGCAACCCCTAAGGTATCTCCTTCTAAGAAACTCATGCTAGCAGATGTTCGTGTTTCAAATTCTGTAATATTCCATTCGTCTTCCCTGGTGAAGGAATTTCGGAAAACTGCGTTCAATAACTCCGCTTTAGCGGCACAGTCGTCGGTAACAGTACCATCGGCACTGCGCAGCGAAGGTATTGACTGCGTCTTGCCGCTTGTGTACTTTACGTACTGCCAGAATTTCTTCGTATTTTCTACCAAATTTCGAGACAATGTTTCGTTGTGGGACCTGTTAAAGGCATCTCGCATTGAAGTTGGTGCCCAATATCGCGCGTCTGCAAATTTTAGCCAATCTTCGGGATTTCGCGTTTTTCTGAACTTCGCATGCTTTTTCCGTTGCCTTTTATTTAGAGATCGAATATATTTATCGCACTGATCCAAAACACTCTCCATCATATGCTTTCGCTCACAATACACAATGTGTAGACAAGCAAACAACTCCTAATTTACGCAAATAATTGAATTACAGACATTCATACTCCTCCTAAATAATTCAGCACAGGTATATCTAGACACGCTCAGTTCTCGTAAACTGTACAAATAACTCACAGCACAGCCTACACACCTGCTCCGCCGACCCGTGTCCAGTAGAGCGCACAGACAAGCCCAACGACGTGGAGCGGCCGTCAACTGCCAAACCACGCATACGCACCCGCCCGGGTCCCTCAAGCGGCGACTTCCCTTTCATACTTCATTTCTGAGAAATTCGTATGCAAATACGTGTTTACCTAGACGCCTATCATGACGCGATCGGGCGGGAGGGAAGACAAATACAGAGCGCAAACGCTACAATCTCGGTCGCGCGCATTTGCAGTCGACGCGGGCGTCACCCGTCAAAGCACACACAGACGTCCGCGCTCCGGCACAGTCCGGAGCTGCGGCGGCCGAAAGCAGCTGAAAGTCCGGTCTATACAGTCACCGTTACACCGTCGTCGCAGAATTACAAGACGCAGCCCCCATACGCGAGACACCTCCTAGCAGCAGTTGTCTTTACCGCCTACGACGCAATAGCACACCTTGCATTGCTCCTAGCGCGACATGACACACCCCTTGAACTATACATAACTACACAGCCGCGGCCGGCCGGGGTGGCCGTGCGGTTCTGGCGCTGCAGTCCGAAACCGCGGGGCTGCTACGGTCGCAGGTTCGAATCCTGCCTCGGGCAAGGGTGTGTGTGATGTCCTTAGGTTAGTTAGGTTTAAGCTAAGTTCTAGGGGACTAATGACCACAGCAGTTAAGTCCCATAGTGCTCATTATTACCATTGCCGCAACAGTCTGTCAGCGGTCGATTTACACGTAATTTCTGCTCTTGACTGTTGTCGTTCGTGGCCGAATATCACTATCTATAGAGCCCATAATTTTCGACATAAAAAATCTCGCGCCTTTATCTACACTCCTGGAAATGGAAAAAAGAACACACTGACACCGGTGTGTCAGACCCACCATACTCGCTGTAGAGAGAGGGCTGTACAAGCAATGATCACACGCACGGCACAGCGGACACACCAGGAACCGCGGTGTTGGCCGTCGAATGGCTCTAGCTGCGCAGCATTTGTGCACCGCCGCCGTCAGTGTCAGCCAGTTTGCCGTGGCATACGGAGCTCCATCGCAGTCTTTAACACTGGGAGCATGCCGCGACAGCGTGGACATGAACCGTATGTGCAGTTGACGGACTTTGAGCGAGGGTGTATAGTGGGCATGCGGGAGGCCGGGTGGACGTACCGCCGAATTGCTCAACACGTGGGGCGTGAGGTCTCCACAGTACATCGATGTTGTCGCCAGTGGTTGGCGGAAGGTGCACGTGCCCGTCGACCTGGGACCGGACCGCAGCGACGCACGGATGCACGCCAAGACCGTAGGATCCTACGCAGTGCCGTAGGGGACCGCACCGCCACTTCCCAGCAAATTAGGGACACTGTTGCTCCTGGGGTATCGGCGAGGACCATTCGCAACCGTCTCCATGAAGCTGGGCTACGGTCCCGCACACCGTTAGGCCGTCTTCCGCTCACGCCCCAACATCGTGCAGCCCGCCTCCAGTGGTGTCGCGACAGGCGTGAATGGAGGGACGAATGGTGACGTGTCGTCTTCAGCGATGAGAGTCGCTTCTGCCTTGGTGCCAATGATGGTCGTATGCGTGTTTGGCGCTGTGCAGGTGAGCGCCACAATCAGGACTGCATACGACCGAGGCACACAGGGCCAACACCCGGCATCATGGTGTGGGGAGCGATCTCCTACACTGGCCGTACACCTCTGGCGATCGTCGAGGGGACACTGAATAGTGCACGGTATATCCAAACCGTCATCGAACCATCGTTCTGCCATTCCTAGACCGGCAAGGGAACTTGCTGTTCCAACAGGACAATGCACGTCCGCATGTATCCCGTGCCACCCAACGTGCTCTAGAAGGTGTAAGTCAACTACCCTGGCCAGCAAGATCTCCGGATCTGTCCCCTCTTGAGCATGTTTGGGACTGGATGAAGTGCCGTCTCACGCGGTCTGCACGTCCAGCACGATCGCTGGTCCAACTGAGGCGCCAGGTGGAAATGGCATGGCAAGCCGTTCCACAGGACTACATCCAGCATCTCTACGATTGTCTCCATGGGAGAATAGCAGCCTGCATTGCTGCGAAAGGTGGATATACACTGTACTAGTGCCGACATTGTGCATGCTCTGTTGCCTGTGTCTATGTGCTTGTGGTTCTGTCAGTGTGATCATGTGATGTATCTGACCCCAGGAATGTGTCAATAAAGTTTCCCCTTCATGGGACAATGAATTCACGGTGTTCTTATTTCTATTTCCAGGAGTGTATGTGCTGAATCTATACGTCCCTCACTATATCATAGACACTCGTCTTCTCTAGTCATTATACAACATAAGGTAAACAAGTCTTATCATGCACCCGCATCAAGCACTATCAGTGATATTGAATACCCAACCAGCCCACATAATGCTTGAGAAGACATCATCGACGTGCGGTTGTGTACTGTAACCATCATGACAATCCATAGAACAAGGAAAACGCGAATTCGCTCGTCGTCGATGTTCTAATACGACAATGTTTCCATCATGCATTACATTTCATGCTTTCAACATACTGATTTACTGAATTGGAAGCAGGGTCTGCCTTTTGTTTCTTTCTGCACGCCTGACTTTCAACAGCAAACAACTATTTCACACTGATCGCTATATTGCACCGGCAACTAAACATAGCTAATTGCCATACTTAATACTTAAACACTCTTACTCAGGTATACTGCATTCCCACCGAGGACATGAGCTTGAATATTAAAGTTCTAACTGCAGGAACAACCAAAACCAACACTAAATCGTAAAATCACATTTCATCTTTAATGCTCACAACGCTTAAGCAGCACACGGAGAAAAAAATTCAATCCATAAACACTCTTTGCATAGAGATAGGTCGAGGGTGCTCTATACTGCTGAGTAACTAAAAACAAACACATGAGAAATGATATCTCCACCCGCGAATATCGATCTCGTTCGTCTAGCAAATTTAAAATTATCCCTATAATTTGCAAACCAACTAAGGTCTATCCCGTGTCTAGAGAACAGTCAAACTTATCTTCCACACAACACATTCGATCTTGTCTTCCCTTTTTCTATAACAGTCATCCAGGTCAAATCGATACCTTCACTACAACAGTGCATAGTGACCTCTTTTCCACAAACACATACTTTAAAACCCTAATTCTCAAATCCGCACATGTCACGCACCCACCGCTACTATTAAGTATAAAAGTCCGTCAATAAATCATTGCCTCCGATACTAAATAATACTGACCCAAAATCAACGATTCGTGTGCATGTCCCGTAGGTTCTTCTTGCGAGTCCTAGCACAGTGTGATAGAAAGAGAGACATAATCGAGCAGATGTTAAATAAAAAACTTAATCAGCGAAGTATCGTAGACACACCGTTCCGAAGGCGGTCGTTCAAATGGCTCTGAGCG
Organism: Schistocerca gregaria; assembly: GCF_023897955.1. Classification (NCBI taxonomy): domain Eukaryota; kingdom Metazoa; phylum Arthropoda; class Insecta; order Orthoptera; family Acrididae; genus Schistocerca; species Schistocerca gregaria. The sequence continues at coordinate 129,286,639 of NC_064928.1, read as the reverse complement.
CTATGGGACTCAACTGCTGAGGTCATACGTCCCCTAGAACTTAGAACTACTTAAACCTAACTAACCTAAGGACAACACACGCATCCATGCCCGAGGCAGGATTCGAACCTGCTACCGTAGCGGTCGTGCCGTTCCAGACTGTAGCGCCTAGAAGCGCTCGGCCACCAGCGGCCGGCGAAGGCGGTGGCTCTGGAAATTGACATATCTGTACCTTCCTTATGACTAGACATACTCTTTCCTTCGCTCTCACTGTACTTCAAGTCAAATCCATACCCTCCCTACACAGACATTTACTTTACACAAACACGTACACTTTTAAAAACCTAATCCTCAAATGCGAACATATCACACACCCAGCACTAATACTATGTATAATATTACCTCATCAATAATTGGATGCATACGATACCAAATAATACTGATCGAAAATCAACGATGATTGTGCATGTGCCTGAAGTTCTTCTTTCGTGTCCTACCACCCTGTCAGAGATGTAATCGACAAGATGTTAAAGAAAAACTCCCGATCCCAGCAACTATCGCATGTTAGTCTCACAAGCACTCCTTAGTTCTACAGGTGTACCCAAGTCTCCATGTTAAAACGTATAACCACTATAAGAATCGAAGTACGACATTACCCCTGAATGAGGTGGTGTTTTCCTGACAAATACCGTGACAGTGATCGTAGAAAGTGTGTATTAACAGTCAACGATGCAAGCTCGGGATAAAATCACTGATCTTTAAAAGTAATTCGTCTAAGAACCGTGGTACATATCAGAGGTTCCGTGATATGTTTGCCGAGTTATAGCCGATGACAGACAGTGGTAGTAGATGATGTGTTGATTGAGGTCATAAGAAGAAAAATATACACTAACTTCTCAGATCTCTAGCGTTTCTCTATATTTTAGAAATTGCGTCTATTCAATCACATATTTGCATAGGCTCACACTCACAAGTCAATCATATTTCGAAACGAGTCACCTTTCCCGATCCCAGCCTCTACAGTTAAATTCCAACGTGGTTTAAGTCATCTTCTACACGTTGTGCAACTGATACCATTTCTACAGCTTCGCGCAAGTGATCTGTACCGTTTATGTCTGAACTGAGCACAAGTCGGAGGAAGACATATCCTCCACCTTCTGTAAACATCTGAAGAAACAGAACGACCTGAATTACTGCAACAGGACCGTGTTTCGACCAATCGGTGGAAATGCACGCATTTTCGTTTGTCCCCAAAGTAGATAGAAGCACTACAGATCCACGTCTATTCAATTCAGTCAGCCAACACATAAAAATTACGAATTATAAAAGCACATACGTATTAGAAGTCACCAAGGCACCGATTTGACACACAGCTGCGGTCGGCCTCCAGCGTGAGGAAGCAGATTTCACATTACTTCCCACAATAGCGTAGCGGGCAGCCATCCAAACATTCCTAGCAGTATAGCCCCTTCCTCACCGGCTCTCACCTCAAACTGCAACTCCTACTGCTGCTGTATGTACGACACGATTCTATTAAATATACAGACACCGCTTAGGCCACTTCAAAGTTTGATCACCTATACTCTAGGCGAAATATCGTATGACACGCTCCCTCCGGTCCTGTTTAGTGGTCTCAAACATTGTTTCCAAACACGCTTTTGTACAACGCCAAACATTTAGTTTTTCTTCCACGAGTTCCATACCTGTCTCATGTTCTAAATTAACATTAAGACACCCTCATTCACGGCCTCTGACAGAAAACTAGACATCGCGCTGGGTAAATCGTGTTATTACTGCAACTACCATAACACGCCACACATCTTCTTATTTTAAATATAAACCCGCTTACAACATAACAAAAGTAGAATACTTTTACGGTGTAGGTGTAGGTCTCCAAAGTGAAATCCGAATGCGAATGACGACGTATACATTTAAACTTGTCTCTCACACAGACGGAATAGCTGACAGCTATGCGTCCCCTTTCGACACATTCTTCATATTGCACTCATGAACGCGATCACCGTTTCGGTGCTACCAACCCCCACAACTTGCTGTCCATCCACGAAATTTTTTGCCTCAACTCAAACAAGCCATCTCAGTCAATCATTGTCTGCTAACCAATGCAAGGATGGGATGGAAAAGACACCACCCATGTACTCTAATAATAAACATGAAACTTGATAGCGCGAACAATTTTACAGTATCTTCAATAATTTGACAGCAGTTTTCCTCATTTCAGTGTCATAGCTAAACTGCCCTTTCTCTACTTTGCGAGTGCCATTGCGAACATGCATAGATGACTACTCAGTACGTCCATTCACAGTTAATTCTCGAAAACTTAAATTACCAAAGTATACCAGACAGTGCTCTACATGTTTCTAAGACCTCGAGCATAGTACTTAATTTACGATCCATCTCTCTGAGTATGCTAGTCACAGAGCATTCTCCTCGTCTTAGGATAAAATACCATCATCACACAGTCATTGAATAAACCCGCCCTGCAGCACCGTTAGAGCATTAATCTCCAACCGATCAGAAGAAGACCGCTACATTCCACGTCTCATGAAAGAAGAAAGCTTTCCTAGTGCTAACCCATCCAAGTGCACGAGATTTCTCCAGATGCGAAAATGTCGAGGAGCTTAGCACTCCTTATCGATGTATAGTAACAGATATCCAAGTGCCATAATGTAATATCATAGCTTTAGGAAGAACTATAAAAGACTTATTTTTATACGCGATCGAGTTCGAGACGAATTGAGTTGGACATATTTTTACCTAATTCATCGAAGCTATCAACTCTAAATCATTGTTCTAGAGTCTAGGATCTGTACTTGGAAGGTATTGGTAAGAGAGAGAACATAACCACACGCACTCCTAACACTACAACGTTCTACACTTAAAAACGGGCTATAATTTTACATTGAATACCTTTCTGGCCTATCAGACATACATCCTTCTTCACAGTTTCTCTACGCTGAACTATCTCATCTAATCGCAAAACGGAAAAACTACTTCCATAAAACATTTACTTTGCATCATATGAACACAATATATCTTTGTGGAGACGTATAGTGTACACTGTTCACGTCCGATCACAGTTCAGAAATTATAACACACCTGCATCAGGGCTATGTAAAATGATAGTTAGTAACAGGGGATACGTGCTACAAGGAAACAGATAAAGGCATAGCAGCAGCGTCTGACATGTGAAAATTAAAAGTCATTCCGGCACTAACTCTGTAAGCACAGCATATGTCGGACAAATGTGTACACTGGGATTGTAGCGCGTCACAAGCACATATCACTAACTTAGTTATGACGCTGAACGCTCGATTTTACACGCAAGATGCGACAAGGGCGATCACATAAATAAAAGTTCGTTTAGAGAAATATGTCAAGTTTCTTCACACATGAGACGGAAATCCTCTGATGACCGACAGGTTTACCGTTAACGTTCGCAAGTAGACCGTGCTTTAAAAATGGTTCAAATGGCTCTGAGCACTATGGGACTTAACGTCTATGGTCATCAGTCCCCTAGAACTTAAAACTACTTAAACCTAACTAACCTAGGAACAGAACACAACACCCAGTCACCACGACGCAGAGAAAATCCCTGACCCCGTCGGGAATCGAACCCGGGAACCCGGGTGCGGGAAGCGAGAACGCTACCGCACGACCACGAGCTGCGGACGACAGTGCTTTAAAGTACATACGGAACACGTAGCTGGAAAAAATTCACCTCCATCAACTTATCCTTCTCTATAATGAATACATCACCCATTAAATCGTACCTCCTTACATCTCCATCTCAATCGATCACTCAGTCCACTCTCTGTTATCCTTTCAAGCGGAAGTAAGTTTAGAAATGAATCGTTCTATGTCACCTCAAAAATCATCAAATACAGTAGTCAACTCGCGTGTATCACTGGTACCTCAATAGACATACATTATAATGCTGACTCAGTGGGAAAAAATTGACTGTCTGCCTTGTGCCATTCATTTCTCTGTCCCTGTGTTCCCGGAGTCCTCCTGTTGCGGCGTACTTGGTCCCATATACAAATTGTACGGCGCAAACCAGAAGATACCAAAGTAGGTCCTCACTTTCACCACATTTGGGTCAATATTCGGTGAATTTATACCTATTAGCTCCTCATTTTTCGCATTTCAATCGATTTTAGGTCATATCTACCCATGCTATCATGACATAACATCCAGCTCTGTGTTATAAGACGCTTGTAAATGTAGCATCGATGCCAACACCTACCGCAAATGCTTTGATCAGGGGTGGGGTGGAGGGTGTAATATAGCACTGTACTCGAACGTATGCAGTCATCTCTATATTCAGAGAGCATATGCTCTATTTTGTGTATGCATGTGTATATATAGCGTAATGCTAGAGACCTGAGAAGTTTGTGTATATTTTTCTTCTTACGACCTCAATCAGCACATTATCTACTGCTACTGTCAGTCATGGCCTATAACTCGGCGGATATATCGCGAAACCTCTGATATGGTCTCGAGACAGAACACGTTGCAAAAACCTATGAATTATCTCTTTGGGTGCAGTGTGATGGAGTCGCAAATACAGCGCAGGTACCACGGTCCTTAGACGAATCACTTTTAAAATTCAGTGATTTTATACCGAGCTTGCATCGTTGACTGTTAATACATACATTTCTACGATCACCGTCACGGTATTTGTCCGGAAGCACCACCTCATTCAGAGGTAATGTCGTACCTTGATTCGTAAAACGGTTTTAGGTTTTAACGTGGATACGTGCGTGCACCTGTAGAACTAAGAGCGCTTGTGAGAGTAACATGCAGTAGTTGTAGCGATTGGGACTTTTTCTTTATCTGCTCGATTACGTCTATGGCAGGGTGGTAGGACTCGAATGAAGAACTGAAGGGACATGCACACTCATCGTTGATTTCAGACAGTATTATTTGGTATCGTATGCATCCAGTTATTAACGAGGTAATATTGAACATAATATTACTGCTGGGTGTATGATATTTTCGCATTTGAGGATTAGGTTTATAAATTATAAAGGAAATGTCTATGTGCTGTTGTAGGGCATGAATTTAAGTTGGACTACTGTGATAGCGAAGGGAAGAGTATGTCTAGTTGTAAAGAAGGTACAGATATTTCAATTTCCAGACCCACCGCCTTCGGGAGGGTGTATTTACGATACTTCACTCAGTGTATTTTTTCCTTAACATCTGCTCGATTAGGTCCCCCTTTCCTTGACACGGTGCTAGGACTCGCAAGACAAACCTAAAGGCCGGCCGATGTGACCGAGCGGTTCTAGGCGCTTCACTCTGGAAACGCGCGACCGCTACGGTCACAGGTTCGAATCCTGCCTTGAGCATGGATGTGTGTGATGTCCTTATTTGGGTTGACGTTCAAGGGGACTGATGATCTCAGATGTTAAGTCCCATAGTTCTCAGAGTCATTTGAACCATTTTTGGAGAACCTCAGGGACATGTAGACGCATCTTTGATTTTGGGTCAGTATTATTTAGTATCGTCGGCAATGATTTATTGACGGACTTCTGTACTTAGTAGTAGCGGTGGGTGCGTGATATGTACATAATTGAGAATTAGGCTTATACTTTGTAGAAAAAGAGATGACTATGCGCTCTTCTAGGGAGGGTATGGATTTGATTTGGAGTTCTGTTATTGCAAAGGTAATAGTATGTCCAGTTGTACAACAGGTACAGGTATTTCAATTTTCAGAGAAACTACCTTTGGTAGGGTGTATTGACGATACTTCGGTCTGCTGACGCGGCGGGTGTCCGGTTATAACGAGTGCGCGCGAGACAGCAGACGATCTTGTGTCTTCACGCGACTTCACGGTGGCTCTCTCTGGTGGTCACAATATGAACTAAGTCAATTGGGCTCTGGAGCTCGCGCTGAGCACTGTGGGTGTCGTCATCTTGAATACCGGTACTTGTGTCATTATCTGATGTCAGGAGAGTGCCCTCTGGTGGCACCAATATGAACTAAGCCAGTTGCAGTCCAGACCCAGTGGCGAACATATCACCTTGAAATTTGTTAAATAATAAAGACAAGTCCATTTTTCCAACCATTTTCTTAGGTGTGACGCATTACCATGTTGGAATTTTAACTTCGCACCATTTTTGTGCCGTCCTGGATAACGGTACTTTGTCCTGGAACGTAGGTTGTCCCAGTACTACCATACTACCATACCCAACACATCTACACCGTATGGGAGAAAGGCAAACCGAGGTTTGCACATGTGGCATTCTTGCAACGCCTGAACATGTTGTGTTAACGTGTAACCTACTCGACCATGCACGACCTGCTATAAGAGATGACGAGGTCAGTGCGGTTCTTCGAGACCCAGATAAATGGAACACCTTAAATAGTCTGGCTGACTCAGTGTCAACCACAATGCTTGACATATACAAAAATCAACATCCTACTGCCAGAAAAAAAAAACACAGACAGTAACAGAACCTCAACACATTAATTGGGAAGGTACAAGCTCCGACACTGGCACAGACACTAGAATAGACAGTGATTAATATTGACAGAAGGTGTAGAAAAGGATGGGAAATAGATATTGATTAATACTATAGGGATGTAGATGGGCCTAACTTACAATAATTGTGTCACACAACTGATGATGTACTTCATTAGACATGTAATGTAGGCTCCCAGTTTTGCATCACAGAGTATCAGGGATCTCATTGGACATTCATGCAGATTCCCCTTCCTGGTTCACAACCTTGCCATATATATTGGATCTACTTGTAATCAATTTAAGCAATCGTAATATAAGGATGTAGAGAGTTATCTCACTAGGGGTTAGATAGATATTGCCTACAGGAAAATTAAAGAGTCCTTTGGAGAAAAGGGAACCACTTGTGTGAATATCAAGAGCTCAGATGGAAACCCAGTTCTAAGCAAAGAAGGGAAAGCAGAAAGGTGGAAGGAGTATATAGAGGGCCTATACAATGGCAATGTACTCGAGGACAATATTATGGAAATGGAAGAGGATGTAGATGAAGATGAAATGGGAGATACGATACTGCGTGAAGGTTTTGACAGAGCACTGAAAGACCTGAGTCGAAACAAGGCCCCGGGAGTAGACAACATTCCATTAGAACTATTTACGGCCTTGGGAGAGCCAGTCCTGACTAAACTTTACCATCTGGTGAGCAAGATGAATGATACAGGCGAAATACCCTTTGGCTTCAAGAAGAATATAATAACTCCGATCCCAAAGAAAGTAGGTGCTGACAGATGTGAAAATTACCGAACAATCAGTTTAATAAGTCACGGATGCAAAATACTAACGCGTATTCTCTACAAACGAATGGAAAAAGTAGTAGAAGCTGACCTCGGGGAAGATCAGTTTGGATTCCGTAGAAATGTTGCAACACCTGAGGCAATACTGACCCTACGACTTACCTTAGAAGCTAGACTAAGGAAAGGTAAACTTACCTTTGTAGACTTGGAGAAAGCTTTTGACAATGTTGACTGGAATACTCTCTTTCGAATTCTGAAGGTGGTAGGGGTAAAATACAGGGAGCGAAAGGCTATTTACAATTTGTACAGAAACCAGATGGCAGTTATAAGAGTTGAGGGGCATGAAAGGGAAGCATTGGTTGGGAAGGGAGTGAGACAGGGTTGTAGTCTATCCCCGATGTTATTCAATCTGTATATTGAGCAAGTAGTGAAGGAAACAAAAGAAAAATTCGGAGTAGGTATTAAAATACATGGAGAAGAAATAAAAACTTTGAGGTTCGCCGATGCCATAGTAATTCTGTCAGAGACAGCAAAGGACATGGAAGAGCAGTTGAACGGAAGGGACAGTGTCTTGAAACTAGGGTATAAGATGAACATCAATAAAAGCAAAACGATTATAACGGAATGTAGTCGAATTAAGTCGGGTGATGCTGAGGGATTTAGATTAGGAAATGAGACACTTAAAGTTGTAAAGGAGTTTTGCTATTTGGGGAGCAAAATAACTGATGAATGTCGAAGTACAGAGGATATAAAATGTAGACTGGCAATGGCAAGGAAAGCGTTTCTGAAGAAGAGAAATTTGTTAACATCGAATATTGATTTAAGTGTCAGGAAGTCGTTTCTGAAAGTATTTGTATGGAGCGTAGATATGTATGGAAGTGAAACATGGACGATAAATAGTTTGGACAAGAAGAGAATAGAAGCTTTCGAAATGTGGTGCTACAGAAGAATGCTGAAGATTAGATGGGTAGATCACATAACTAACGAGGAGGTATTGAATAGGATTGGGGAGAAGAGAAGTTTGTGGCACAACTTGACTAGAAGAAGGGATCGGTTGGTAGGACATGTTTTGAGGCATCAAGGGATCACAGATTTAGCATTGGAGGGCAGCGTGGAGGGTAAAAATCGTAGAGGGAGACCAAGAGATGAATACACTAAGCAGATTCAGAAGGATGTTGGTTGCAGTAGGTACAGGGAAGTGAAGAAGCTTGCACAGGATAGAGTAGCATGGAGAGCTGCATCAATCCAGTCTCAGGACTGAAGACCACAGCAACACACTTGAATTATCACAGTTTAAACTTCTATGTAACTTAATTTTTGATTTGTCGATTATAGTCTTTTAGATTTTATGATATATTAACATTGCTTTCTGTTTTTGTAATTTTTTGCCCCAAATAAACTCTTGTATAGAGGAATTGATCATGTATAACCTTCAGCTATCTGAATATTTTTGTAATTTAATTTGTGTTGGGGACAATTTTGGTATCAATTATAATTAACAGCAATAAGGTATAATTATATTGCTATATGTCAATATTTATATTTTTTACTATACACGTGTAATTTTGAACCGTATTTATAACGTCATATAGAGGAATCTAGTTATGTTTAATCTACAGGCACATACATAGCCTCCATACTCAGGAATTGCATGTAAGAGAATCAGACACTTATTTCCTTCTATTCTAAGTATAATGATATTCTTTTATTAATTTTATTAATTTTGGTAACTACCTAATTCTAACAATTAGTGATTTGTATGTTATCTTATACTTAAATTTATTTTTAAATTTTGAATTGAAGAATTCTCTTATGTTTAAACATAGCTACCTGAATACTTCCTGTATCTAAGATTGTCTATGCAAGATATTTTAATATTCATTCTGCTATTATTTTTCATGTGAATTTCTAACATCACTTATAATCTCACATAAAGAAATCTAGCTCAGTTTAATTTTTGGGGCACATGTATAGCTTTTTACTCTAAAACTGCGTTAGGGAGAACTCGGTTCTCTGTAGATACCATATAGTTTAGAATTCTTATTCTTTGTTTTCCTTTGTATATATATTTTTATATCTATAATGATTTATTTTATACTTAATTAATTATCTTAGTTTTTTATTAATTATTTTGCATATAAACGTCACTCACTGTATTAAAGAGTGTAACAACACACAGAGCAACAGCCAGGGCAGAAAAATTAGAAAAAGGTCCGCCTCCACGTGGCAGGGACGGTAACGGAACGGGGGCTTGTCAAGATAACGTAACTTGCAAGTAGCCATTACGGCTAAGAGATCTAACACTGCCTGGATTGTCACTTGTTTTAAGTATCACACGGCTCACCTTAGTAATCCAGGTGGTGGGCTACTCTCCCAATACTGAGAATCACTCTTCAGCCTTAATCAGGCCTCATTTGTGAAAAGAACGTTGGCCCACTGTCCGACCATCCAGGTGTCCATGTTGACAGTTCCAGTCTAGATTATTCGTTCTATGAAGTATAAAATATGTGTCCTTTGGAAGTCATATCTGGTAGATCGAGAGATCTGGAGATATTGAATAAGATCTTCAACATAGCGTGGCCCTGTCAGCAACAGTATAAATATTAATTTTAATTTAATAATCGACAGCCTCAGTTGCACCGTTTATCTAGAATTTACCGACGTTTCAGTCGGGATAACCCAACCTTCTTCAGAATAACAGTAACTACCGTTTGTCCATAGTGGACATAGACGCCAAATTATGGTACATACTTAGTTTTTTCTAATGTAACTATATAATTTTTCTTTTACTGCTAAGAGAACTTGAACGATACAACAGGTATCAGACTTGATCGAATATTGTCAACGTAAGAGCACCGCACACCAGTGTCCCGCCATCAGCACATGGGGCAAACATCTCCCGTCTCACATTGAACGTATGTACATCGGCATGGTTCTTGTGTTTGCCTGTGAGTCTGAAGCTTAGCCGTCTGTGTTCTACTGATGTAAGCTATTAGATATGTTACTCATAAAGCTATTGACAAATTCAAAATGTATACCACAGTCGGGTAGGGAATATCGTTTATGGCGAATGCTCCGAACTATTAGAGCAACAGTGCGGTTGAATGCTCAAGTGTAGCCACATCGTGCCGAGCATTCACTATCTGTCTTTGCAAACATTTTAAAAAGATATGCTGCTGCCTCAGTTTTTGGAAGACATTCCACTGCACGTAAGGCAGTCAGTATGGTACCTAAAATGTGAATATCCCTCTCATTTGGTACACATAATGAATATTATAGCAAGAACAAATACGAGTTATGGAACATAGTACTTTATAGAGAAATGCGTAAGATACAATGAAGCACAGATAGTGAGTAGCAGTAGCTGGCAGGTGTGGCCGTGCGGTTCGAGACGCTTCAGTCTGGAATGGCGTGACCGCTACGGTCGCAGGTTCTAATCCTGCCTCGGGCGTGGATGTGTGTGATGTCCTTAGGTTAGTTATGTTTAAGTAGTTCTAAGTTCTAGGGGACAGACGTTAAGTCCCATAGTACTCAGAGCCATTTGAACAATTTTGCATAGCAGTGACGGCACTGACCGGACAACAGCAATACAGGTTACAGTGCAGGCCGAGCACTCGGTTGCGATCGCTTCAGTAATAATGTTTCCTTGGTGGCTCACTAGAACGCGGCAGGAGCCGACCAAGGTGTCCTCTATAAGTGGGTCTGTGAACCGTACGGATGCGCGATCTCTGAAATTGCGCGCGTCATAAGTGAAGGTACATCACCCTCATTTCTACAGGATGGGAAAATCACATTCATTCGTATGAAAACTAGGTACAGAAAAATACACAGTACAGAAATAAATGTACGTTACAGAAAGTATCATTGGTACCAAATAATCCGTTGAATTACAGGCCTATATCACTAACGTAGATTTGCAGTAGGGGTTTAGAACATACGCTGTGTTCGACCATTATGAAGTACCCTGAAGAAAACGATTTATTGATACATAGTCAGCATAGATTAAGAAAGTATCGTTGTTGTGAAACACAACTATCTCTTTATACTCGTGAAGGAATTAGTGCTATCGACAGGGGATGTCAAATTGATTATTTTTAGATTTACAGAAGGCTTTCGACACCGTTCCTCACCAGCGTCTTCTAACCAAACTGCGTGTCTATGGAAAATCGCCTCAGTTGTGCGACTGGATTCGTGAATTCCTGTCGGAAAGGTTACAGGTCGCAGTAATAGATGGAAAGTCATTGAGTAAAACAGAAGTAATATCCGGCGTTTTCCAAGGAAGTGTCATAGGCCCTCTATTGTTCCTGATCTATATTAACGACATAGGAGACAATGTGAGTAGCCGTCTCAGATTGTCTGAAGATGATGCCGTGTTTTACCGTCTTGTAAAGTCATCAGATGACCAAAACGAATTGCAATACGATTTAGATAAGATATCTGTATAAAGATAAGATATCTGAATAAAGAAAATTATGAAGTTATTGACACGAGTACTAAAACAAATCCGCTAAATTTCGGTTACGCGATAAGTCACACGGATCTGAAGTCTGTAAATTGAACTTAATACCTATGGATTGCAAATACAAATAACCTACATTGGAACGGTTAAATAGATAATGTTGTGCGTAGAGCAAACCAAAGAATTCTATTAATTGTCAGAACACTCAGAAGGTGCAACAGGTCTACTAAAGAGACTGCTTACACCACGCTTGTCCGCCCTATTCTGGAGTATCGCTGTGCGTTGTGGGATCCGCATGAGGTCGGACTGACGGATGACACCGAAAAAGTTCAAAGAAGGGCATCTCATTTTGTATTATCGCGAAAAAGAGGAGATAGTGCCGCAGGCATGCTACGTGAAATAGAGTTTCAGTCATTAAAACAAAGGCGTTTTTCGTTGCGACGGGTTCTTCTCATGAAATTTCAATCACCACTTTTCTCCTCCAATTGCGAAAACATTCTGTTGGCACCCAAGGGAGAAATGATCGCCACGATAAAATAACAGAAATCAGGCATCGCACAGAAACATTTTAACTGCTCGTTTTTCACACGCGGCGTTCGAGAGTGGAACGGTAGGGAGACAGCTTGAAGGTGGTAGGTTAACCCTCTGTCAGGCAGTTAATTGTGAATATCAGTGTACTGACATAGATGTAGATGTAGATGGATCACTGGTACCGAAAAAACATTGGTACCGACGCTGGGAACTGAGTTTATGGGTCACGGAAAACGCCAATGGTGGTGGTGACATCCATTTCATTGGTCGACGGGAGCGGCTGTACCAGCTTGTGGCAGTCAGCATGAGTAGGGTCGGAAGTGGCGAGGGAGCGGGTCGGCGCGTGGGAGGCCGTAGGGACGGGATCTCCACAGCGATATCCTGGCGGAGACGTAAGCTGCACAGCACCCGACGATGGAACTGGTGACTGCAGTCGAGGAGGGGGGGGGGGGGGGGGGGGTGGAGACCGGAACACCAGAGTGCCAACCGGACCGTCTGTGACACGGGAACCGGTGTCGGCAGCGGCGGGGGCAGGGTAGGCAGTAAGCCATCCAGAACGGACCCCACCGTGCACAGCCACAGCTAGTCAAAGTGACAGCAGTGCAGACGACTGACAGACACCAGCCATAGCGATGCTGGATCAAGGCAGGATCGACCTCGGCCAGTGACCAAAACCGCGATCCCACACATGCGCACCCGGCCGGAAAAAATGGTTGAAATGGCTCTGGGCAGTATCGGACTTAACATCTATGGTGATCAGTCCCCTAGAACTTAGAACTACTTAAACTTAACTAACCTAAGGACACCACACAACACCCAGTCATCACGAGGTAGAGAAAATCCCTGACCCCGCCGGGAATTGAACCCGGCTGGAACAGTTGGGAGCCGGTGTCAGATACACAGGTGAAGGAGAGTCCTCGGTTGGCATCCGTGTAGCATCTGTGCCAGGCTCTTCTCCACCAGTGGAGTGAAACGGTACGAACTCAAAAAATGGTCTACAGCAGATTCAGAGGATCTTCCAGATATGTACTTCCGCAACTGAGTTTTAAATGTCTGAACCGTGTGTTTGGGCTCACCAGTAGGTTGAGGATGAAACGCGTGAGATGGTGAACACCAATAGCCTGACAAAAAGATGCAGATTCTCGAGAAACAAACTGGGGGCCATCGTCAAACCCAATAATCTTAGAGAGGGCCTAATCAGTGGTAGCCATGGATGCAGACAGACAACACACCACATAGGGAAACGTGTAATAGGCGTCTGCTCCAAAGAGCCAATACCGATTTAGGAAGGGTCCAGAAAAATCACTCCGACGGGCGCTACAGCATTTGCTGGTGGGGGAGAGATGCCCGCAGGGCCGTCTGTTGCTGAACACGTAAGTTCAAACAGTAATAAGCCATGTAATGTCCCCATCTGTGCAGGGCCAATACCCGTGCTTGCTCACTAAAACTTTGGAGTGAGAGGTCCCGCAATGACCGACATGCAGAAGCTGCAGTACGTTCTAGTGTAAGGAAGCGGGAATCACAATCTGAGGAGCAGTGCTCACCATAGCTGACACACACAGTGGTCAGGGTTACTACAAGCCACATCACAAGTTGGGAAACGGGGCCAAATTTCTAGTAGCTTACTGTCGAGTTGAGATTTTCATTCACAAATGTTTTATTCACATCTTACAGAAACTAGCAGTACGGAAATAAACAGCCTTTTAAACACACCGCTAACGGTAATCAAGTAATTTACAGCAATGCAACAGTTTAAAAATTTCTTTTAAAAACGGCAATCAAGTCATTTATAGTAACAAAACAATTTAATTTAAAAAAAGACACAGAAGCCAACAGTACGGCAATAACAGCCTTTCAAAACACGTCGCTAACGGCAATCAAGTAATTTATAGCAATACAACAGCTAAAAAAAATTTAAAGAACGTTATTAAACAGGCTACTAACGTAAATACAGAACTTTGTTAATAAGGTACGGTGAGGTACTGAAGCTACCAATACCGCCAATAAAAAAAATCAAAGGTCTCAAAAAACACACGATTAATGGCAATAAATGGAGGAAAATAAAAGCGTTTTTAAACAAAAGTGTCCTGGAATATTATTAGAACACAACAGATATGACGGACGTGTAAGGCGGCCGCAAATCCCCCACTCAAGGATGCTCAGGCTAGGCAGAATACTGACCAATTTAAATACGCCAGTAAACACAATTGCCACTCTCAGGCTGGTTACTGCACCGACTCTTAGCCAGCGAAAACTTGTTACAAGATGGCTTAACTTGCTGACAGAATTAGAGCTAACCTCGTGCAAGGAAACATTACACCACACAGTCCTGAATGAGCGACCACATGATCAACCAAAACGAAGCTTGAATTTACTCATAACCCACGACAGAATAGCGAAGCAATTAAACTGCCAAAACTACACCTCTCATCGGGCAGTAACGAGGAGGAAAGATCACTGTCTTCAATTACACCGGTGCCGGGGACAGGAAACCCGGTCGCCGAAGGCCACAAGGCAGAAGAGACTCTGGTTACGCAAACTTATTACTTAATGATTAAACCCTCCACTATCTTAACTTTCAATTATGCTCGAAGAGGCAGTACACGACCTCCGATGGCAAGGATCCACACATACGACCGCGCACGCGTCGGCAGTGTACCCAACACGCCACGGTCACGCGACAACACGCTCTGTCACCGGAGTTTACATCTTCTCTGCAACGTTGATGGTTAGTGACCGCTCCTTCATGTTAGGTGTGTCGTTTTTAAACTGCAGTGTTGAAACGGAGGACTTAAAGAAGCTTGTTAACGTCCCACCAAGGCGAAATGAACAGCAACTACTGGCGGGGCGATTCTGTATACAACCAACCCGCAGGGAGCTCTTCCGTCAACTCGACCCGCTCGTTACACACAACCGACATACATCACGCGGCGACTCGGTACAACCGACCACGCCTGGTCCACGCTGGAGAGCCACACTGCCCTCCTGTGTCCACCAGACTCTCTCGGTGCACAACCCCCCTACTTCCGCGCCGCCACACAAGGTTACAATCGGTCAAAGACCTCACTTCCTCCATAGTAGTTTCCCGGAAGCAAACGCAGATATCGATAGCAGAGGGAAAAGACAACCAAGCAGCCACTTAATAACAGACAACGTACCAAACAAACACGTCAGGGTGCCACTGCTACGGCCGCAGGTTCGAATCCTGCCTCGGGCATGGATGTGTGTGATGTCCTTAGGTTAGTTAGGTTTAAGTAGTTCTAAGTTCTAGGGGACTAGTGACCACAGCAGTTGAGTCCCATAGTGCTCAGAGCCATTTGAAACACGTCAGGGGAAGAAAAGAAAAACCAATGCAATCTTAATACAAGGTGTAGCACGAGTCGATACACAGCTCACTAACAAAAGAAACCCGTCAAATACAGGTAGGCAGTGCTGGAGGGAGGCGTAATTACGCAAGGGATCCGAGACACGACCCGGAGAATTTCCCAGCCAATCGTGCAGTAAAAAGAGAGGATCCGACTAAGTACAGGATTCGCAGTGACGGCCGATGCTATAGTAGCACTAGTGAGGGGGAAACCATATCCCTCGTTCTGATTCCCAGTACCTAAATAGAAACTAAGCAAGACGTCTTAACTGAACGCTGGGTCAGGCCAGTGGATGCGTCTGGTAAAAGCTTATGGTAGTACACAACCTTACCTGCAGTTCCTTAACAGAGGCTGTCTTCAACCAAGTTGCAGTTGCATCGGAATTGACCCCTGCGCAAGAAACCTCAAAACCTCCGTACTCAATTGACTACTGAAATAATTGAGATTTGATAAGAGTGCACTAAAGTGCAGACCGCATAACGGAAAACAACGACCGGAGATTTCTAAGGTGGTATTTGGCGGAAGAACCTAAATCCGGTATTATAGTGGCAATTGATGCTGTTGGACACAGAGGCCGTCAGTCGTTCTAAAAGCCGATGAGAAATTGCGGACACGGCAGCGATGCCAAAAGGGAAGGGTTGGTATTGGTATATGCCAAAGTGTGTATTGACAATGGGAAGGCTCCTAGAGGCCTGATCCGAGGGCAACTGGAGGTATGCTTCCGATAATTCAGTCTCGGTAAAGTAGTGGCCGCCTGACAATTTTGCCAGCAACTCATCAGGGCGGTGCAAATGGTATGTACCTGTCACTGACTGTTAGATTCTCGTGCCACTGAAGTCACTGCAAAGGTGAACCTTACCCATCGGCTTCTTAACTATCAGTGGTGGAGCCCATTCACTGGAAGAAATAGGTCGAATGACATCGAGGGTCGTCTAATTCAGCCTTGACAGAGTCACGCGAACACGCGAACGCGTCTTCTACATCTACATCTACATCCATACTCTGCAAGCCACCTGACGGTGTGTGGCCGAGGGTACCTTGAATACCTCTATCGGTTCTCCCTTCTATTCCAGTCTCGTATTGTTCTTGGAAAGAAGGATTGTCGGTATGCTTCTGTGTGGGCTCTTATCTCTCTGACTTTATCCTCATGGTCTCTTCGCGAGATATACGTAGGAGGGAGCAATGTACTGCTTGACTCGTCGGTGAAGGTATGTTCTCGAAACTTTAACAAAAGCCCGTACCGAGTTACTGAGCGTCTCTCCTGCAGAGGCCTCCACTGGAGTTTATCTATCATCTCCGTAACGCTTTCGCGATTACTAAATGATCCTGTAACGAAGCGCGCTGCTCTCCGTTGGATCTTCTCTATCTCTTCTATCAACCCTATCTGGTACGGATACCACACTGCTGAGCAGTATTCAAGAAGTGGGCGAACAAGCGTACTGTAACCTACTTCCTCTGTTTTCGGATTGCATTTCCTTAGGATTCTTCCAATGAATCTCAGTCTGGCATCTGCTTTACCGACGATCAACTTTATATGATAATTCCATTTTAAATCACTCCTAATGCGCACTCCCAGATAATTTATGGAATTAACTGCTTCCAGTTGCTGACCTGCTATTTTGTAGCTAAATGATGAGGGATCTATCTTTCTATGAATTCTCAGCACATTACACTTGTCTACATTGAGATTCAATTGCCTTCTGTAAGATTCTGGAGCAGAGCAGAGCGTTGACCTATAGTTGGAAACTGTTGTTTATTGTAGCTAACCAACTTCTGTGAAACCTGTGTGAGGAGGTGGGGGGGAGGGGAGGGGAGGGGGCGGGGAGCCCAGCCCAAGTCCAGATACGTTTGTGCGTTTACTAATGTAACTGCAGGTCCGGTATTCACTTGGATTTTTATCGGTTTGTTAAATACACACAAGTCAATAAACCATTCCCTCAGGGAGACAGTCATTGTAGATATACAGTTTGTGTCCATCGTTACTGATGTGTCCACCACATTTGAAGAGGAGATACACACCGATGCAGTGCGGTCTTTCTTTCCATAGCCGGCCGCTGTGGCCGAGTGGTTCTTGGCGCTTTAGTCCGGAACGCGCTACTGCTACGGTCGCAGGATCCTGCCTCGGTCATGAATGTCCTTAGGTTAGTTAGGTTTAAGTAGTCTAAGTTCTAGGGGACTGATGACGTCATATGTTAAGTCCCATAGCGCTCAGGGCCAGTTTTCTTTCCACACTTGTTGCGAACAGCCCACCGCCTAGGGCACACAGCACACTTGTACGGGTAAGACGGAGGGGGGTGACGTGGGTCCTGTTGTGACGCGGCGTGTTGCTCTTGTAGCCGCAACGATGCTGCCCCATGCGACGCCAAGTCTTAGACTGTACTACTGAGGCGGTTTCCCTGTCGTCCTGAACACCTGCAGCGTGCCAAACAGGAGCTCAACGACCAACTTCTGATACAAGTCGCAATCTCATGGCTGGCTTCACATGGCACTCCAAAGTGCTGCGCTATGTTGTATTGAGCACATCCGTAAATGTCTGGTTCTCCCATCAAATTGCTTCTTGACGGACTACCCTACCCGGGGCCAGACGAATAATAACATCACACACCGTGCGATCAGCGCATTGTTAGTGACAAGTAACAGCCTCAAATTTACAACGACGGCTCAACCCTTGCAAATCCGCACCCCTGGCTTTGGAAGACGTGTCTGGCATCACTGACAATGATAAAATTCAACGCGTGTCCGACTGATATGCGTTTTGTCACAGTAACAGTTTGAGAGAAACTTGCACATTTCGTCAAATAATAAGCAGACCCGTTCTCAAAAGGCGCAAGTTGGCACAACAACTGATAAACGTGCGGCGTAAGCCAAGAAATAAAGAAAGCCTTGCACAGGTTTGAATCGCCCACACAAACAAAAAATCTGGAAATGTTAGCGTAACCCTATCTAAATCATCAAATGGCTCTGAGCACTAGGGACTTAACTTCTGAGGCCATAACTCCCCCAGAGCTTAGAACTACAGTAGAGCGTCGATTATACGAACGTCGGTCAACCGAACGACCGCTTAACCGAACTGTGTACTCGCTCGCACCTGTTAGCGTAAAGGAAGAGAATTTGAAGAAAGCCTGGAATAAAATTTTGGACACAGGTGAAACTTCACAAGGTATGATTAAAAATGACGAACAGAATTATATGTCCGAAATTATCGGTATGCTAAAAGAAATATATTGCCACGAATGTGATGAAGAAGACGTTCATGAATGGATGAATATCGATGATGCAGATCCAGGACACGAAATCATGCAGGACAGTGAGATTGTAAACGTCGTCACTGATAAAGATGACGCCGCCAGCATCTCGTCAATCATTGCTCCAGAAAGTGAAGATGAAAGTATACCAACATCTTCTGAGGCGTTCACTTGTTTAGATACTGCCTTGCGATGGTTTGAAGCCCAAGATGAAAGTGACCAGTTTCAAATATCTATAATGAAAAAAGTACGTGACTTAGCTGCTCGTAAGCGTGTAGGCTTGCTTAGACAGACCAAAATAAAGGATTTTTTTAAACGTTAATATTGTATACCGTGTGTATTGTTCAAGCAAAATGCGTATGTAATATGTGTATATTTTTGTTTAATAAACTGTGCCACATACAATACATTCTTACTGAAGTTGCCTTTGTATGTAATACTAAAAGAGATGCCTGTTTTTATGAATAAATTTACTGTACAGTACTTCTTTTTGACAAATAAACATGTACAGTTCGATTATCCGAACAAACGAGTTTTCCGAACACCCATGTCCCCCAATTACTTCGGACAATCGGCGCTCTACTGTATTTAAACCTGACTAACCTACGGACATCACACACATCCGTGCCCGAGGCAGGATTCGAACCTGCGACCGCAGAAGGTCGCGTGGTCCAAATCTTCAGCCAATTCATCGTGTGTCGGAAGGGACAAGGGATGTAGTGAGGCGACAGTGTCCTGCAACGAACAAGCAGAGCGGCGCCGTGGGCCTGCAGTTGTTACGCGACAGCTCGCCGCTGGGCAGGGACGCGCTCGAGTGTTTCTTCCGCCGAGACGTTTGTCCGGTGACTTTACACTGGCCTTAACACGAAGAAGAAAATGTACCGCATCCTTGTTGCCAAGTTTGCTATAACATGAACAAACACGAGTTGTGGAACGTAGTACTTTATAGAGAAACACATAAGACACAACGAACATATGACTGATAACCGGTTATTTACTGAGATGTCGTGGCGAAGGTATTATACCAAAATTTGCCAGGTTTGTCCATTACGTAAATACAAAAGCGGCCAATAGTATCAAGTTCAAATGGCTCTGAGCACTATGGGACTCAACTCCTGTGGTCATCAGTCCCCTAGAACTTAGAACTACTTAAACCTAACTAACCTAAGGACATCACACACATCCATGCCCGAGGCAGGATTCGAACCTGCGACCGTATCAGTCGCACGGTTCCGGACTGCGCGCCTAGTACCGCTCGGCCACCGCGGCCGGCCGATGGTATTAAGAGGCAAGCTAGTTTGGCTGTCGGTACACGGACCGTGCATCCGAACGTGGAGCGTTGAGCGTGCCGAGTTTCTGACGTCATAGCGTGGAATAGCACGTTCGGGAGTCTTTCCGAAAGTGCAGAGCAATAGCTGGCATGTCAGATATTTTGAGTGTGCGTCTGAGCGTTGACCAATGAGACAGCACAACGCCACCTACGTCAGACGCTCGCCGTCTCCCTTCAGTACAGAGTTGTGAGGCGCCATATTGGCGTTCATTTCAAAACTATATATATACAGGGTGAGTCACCTAACGTTACCGCTGGATATATTTCGTAAACCTCATCAAATACTGACGAACCGATTCCACAGACCGAACGTGAGGAGAGGGGCTAGTGTAATTGGTTAATACAAACCATACAAAAATGCACGGAAGTATGTTTTTTAACACAAACCTACGTTTTTTTTAAAAAATGGAACCAAGTTAGTTTTGTTAGCACATCTGAACATGTAAACAAATACGTAATCAGTGCCATTTGTTGCATTCTAAAATGTTAGTTACATCCGGAGATATTGTAACTTAAAGTTGACGCTTGAAACCTCCGACGTTCAGTTGCGTGTTGTAACAAACACTGGCCACGGTCGGCGAGCAGCACCTGCAGGGACATGTTTACGATGACGACCGTGTTTACGAGTGCGGCTGTAGTGCACTGTTGTGGTTTAGTCTAGCTGTCGCAGTGTCCGCATGTATCGCTTGCTGCTATTGTTATTCTGCATTCATCTCCGGACGCAGACCAACTGTAGTACACCGTGTTACCAGACGTCTGTGATGGTGTAGTGTTGTAGGAACTGTGACCATGGTGTATTCGAACTCTGAAAAGGCGGAGATGATACTCATCTATGGCGAGTGTCGACGAAATGCAGCTGAAGCCTGCAGGGTGTATCCAGAACGGTACCCGGACAGAGAGCATCCAACGTGCCGCACATTGCAAAACATCTACCCCCAACTGTATGCAACAGGTATGGTCGTAGCAGGCAAACGGGTCCGTAACAGGCCCATCACAGGAGAAGCGGGTGCAGTTGGCGTGGTAGCTGCTGTTGCCATGAACCCACACATGAGTACACGGGACATTGCGAGAGCCGGTGGACTGGGTCAAAGTAGTGTCATGCGCATACCGCTTTCACCCGTTTCATGCGTCGCTACATCAGCAATTACATTGTGATGACTTTAATCATCGAATGCAATTCTGTCAATGGGCATTAAAAGAGAATGCGTTGCAGTTCTACCTGTTTACCGATGAAGCACGTTTCACAAACCACGGGGCAGTGAATCTACGGAACATGCATTACTGGTCCGTGGACAATCCTCGCTGGCTCAGACAGGTAGAGTGACAGCGACCGTGGACTGTAAATGTATGGTGCGGAATCACTGGCGACCACCTCATTGGTCCTCACTTTATTGCAGGGGCCCAAACAGCTGCAACCTACATCGCGTTTCTACAGAATGATCTGCCAACGTTGCTCAAAAATGTCCCAGTGGAAACGCGTCGACGTATGTGGTATCAGCATGATGCTGCACCTGCACATTCCACAATTAACACTAGGCTGACCCTTGACAGGATGTTCGACGGGCGTTTCGTAGAACGTGGAGGACGCATAAGTTGGCCAGCTCGTTCTCCTTTCACCTCTGGACTTCCTTCTGTGATGCACATTAAAAGAGAATGTGTACCGTGATGTCCCTACAACCCCAGAGGATATGAAACAACGTATTGTGGCAGCCTGCGGCGACATTACACCAGATGTACTGCGGCGTGTACGACATTCATTACGCCAGAGATTGCAATTGTGTGCAGCAGATGATGGCCACCACATTGAACATCTATTGGCCTGACATGTCGAGACACACACTATTCCACTCCGTAATTGAAAACGGAAACCACGTGTGTACGTGTACCTCACCCCTCATGGTAATGTACATGTGCGTCAGTGAAAAAGACTAATAAAAAGGTGTTACCATGTGGACGTAATGTGCTGTTCCAGTCTCTTCTGTACCTAAGGTCCATCACCGTTCCCTTTGGATCCCTACATAATTCGGTGCTCTCCGATACACACGATCGAACAGCGGAGGAGTGGTACTCAAGCGTCAACTTTAGGTTACAATATCTCCGGATGTAATTAACATTTTACAATGCAACAAACGGCACTGATTACGTATTTGTTTATATGTTCAGATGTGCTAACAAAACTAAGGGGTTCCATTTAAAAGAACGTAGGTTTGTGTTAAAAAACATACTTCTGTGCATTTTTGTATGGTTTGTATTAACCAATTACACTAGCCTCTCTCCTCACATTCGGCCTGTGGAATCGATTCGTCAGTATTTGATGTGGTTTACGCAATATATCCAGCGGTAATGTTAGGTAGCTCACCCTGTATATGCCGTTTCTGAGCACCAGCAAAATGAAAATCACTGTTAGTTATTAATTGTGTTATTCGTTTGAATAAACTAATGAGAAACATCATATTCATGGCAAAAGAATTATTGTAACTTGCGTATTATGAGAGTAGGCTATTGAAGGCAGCGACACACTGAAGATCCACCAAACACGCATTGTTCTTGGTGCAATTAGTTATAATTGAACATAATTATGTACGATTAAATATTTTAGCAATCGGTAAGACACTATGGTTAGTATCACTACTGGAGTTGTTGGTTTAGGTTAATGGATAGCTTCTCTGTCGACAAGTGAGGTTTTGTTGGGGCGGTGGTTGGCGCCCTAACACTTCCAATTTTTTTTTTCCTAACATTCGCGTTTTTATTTGGTTCTGATACTATATTATTAGTTAAATGTAAGTATACGCTATAATATTTGATGTTATGTAAATATAAGTTCACCTTTTTTTTTGAGGGGTGACTATGTTGGTTTGGCTTAATCTACAGGACAACTTGCGCTACTTGTATAAAGAGGCTCCTTTTTCTTTTACGCTTCGTAATTCACATGTTGCAAAGATTCTGCTACTGGGTAGAAACAGTGATCAAGTAAGACTGAGATTGGGGTTTTACTAAAATGTGGGAACAATGAAATAATCTTTATCTGATGCAGAGAAGTATTACAAATCCGTACCGCGCTGTTTGTAATGGAACTTTTATAAGCCTGTGTTCTTATTGATCGGACATGGTACTTTCCTTTTCGTGGACGATGGAGGAAGTGTGCGTTTTAATAGAGCTAATTTTACGCACGTTCGTTGAGTAAACAGTGTGATTTACGAACTAGAAACATCCCTCAACTGCCGCTGGAGTGAATTGCGATTGGGATCGCGTTTACCACGTTGGGGCCCACGTACCGTGTGCACAACTCGCATCGTTCCTGAGCGTTCAGCAGCACGTTGAACTTGGCACGCTCAACGTTAACCTTCGACAGCACGGCCCGTGTGTCGACAGCTTTAGTTAGCGAACGCATCCGTTTTACTCGTAGGCGATTGGGTATTATATCCGAAGAATTATTTTATCTTCACTTGGAGATTTCTTCACTTCCATGTATAATATCTTGGGAGTGGGTTGATCTCTCTTCCTGGGCCTTATCAGATTGGGTGCACAGGAGTGCCTCTAGTAGGCAGTGCTCTACACTTCAAAGTCTTTGTCGTCAACTTTTGATATCGGGAAACGATACTTGTCGACGGACTGTGATTAATCTTACAAGTAAGGAACTGGATGGTGTCACGGTGTCAGTGTTGGAAAAAGGTTTAAACCTCGCACCCACGCCTAGAAGCATTCCCACCATGAAATTCATTTCTTCTGTTGAACGAGCTGTGTTTCGTCTTCCGAAAGAACAGGCGGAAGAGATTAGACAGGATGTTTCTCACAACATGTCTTCAGCTGAACAAACAGCCATTGGGTAGATTAGAGAGCACCCTGAATTGTTAATTTTACCAGCGGAAAAAAGGTGATGCTACAGTTTTAATCTCAAAGGCAGATTATGTGAATAAGATGTATGATTTACTTAAGGATCCGTCATACTGTATAGTACAGAAGAATCTCACGGATCGCATAAAACGGACTACGATTTCACGTCTGAGGAAGAGATCCTTACCTGAGGACACTATCAAAAAACTACGTCCTTGTGCGACCGTTCCACCTATACGGTTTGCCAAAGGTCCATAAAGATTGAGTCCCATTGCGCCCTATTGTTTTCTAATTTGGGTGCACGAACTTACCACTTGGATAAATATTTAGCGTAGGTTCAAAGCCCTCATGTGGATAAATGTGAACACCATAGTTCTAACTCCATGGATTTTATTCAGAGTTTAAAGTTGCTTCATCTTGGTGCCTCTGATTTACTTGTTAGTTTTGATGTGGCGTCACTTTTTACTCGGGTCCCTCTGGAAGAGTCATTGATTTTAATTAATGAAAAACTTTGATATGGAAATGATGAATCTCTGCCGACATGTTCTGAAGTCCACCTATTTTTTATTTGATGACAAGTAATTTCAACAAACCGACGGTGTGGCTATGGAGAGTCCTTTACCCCCCATAGCTGCTAATTTTTTATGGAGGACTTTGAGGATATGGCCCTGAAAACATCTTTGTTGAAGCCTTCATGTTTTCTGAGATATGTTGAAGATATATTTCTTGTTTGGCCACATGGAATATACTCTTTGCACCGGTTATTGGACCATTTTAATTGCCGGCCGCGGTGGTCTCGCGCTTCTAGGCGCGCAGTCCGGAACCGTGCGACTGCTACGGTCGCAGGTTCGAATCCTGCTTCGGGCATCGATGTGTGTGATGTCCTGAGGTTAGTTAGGTTTAAGTAGTTCTAAGTTCTAGGGGACTAATGACCACAGCAGTTGAGTCCCATAGTGCTCAGAGCCATTTGAACCATTGTAATTGTCTTCATCCGAACATCAAATTCATAATGGAAATTGAAAAGGAGGGAAAGTTACCTTTACTGAATGTACTAGTTTTAGAAAAGAAGACGGAAATCTTGGACACAGTGTTTACAGGAAACCGACTCATACCGACAGGTATTTACATGCTACCAGCTGCCACCCACATTTTCAACCTACAGCAGTCCTTCGGACCTTGGTTAAACGAGCATATGCTGTCTCGGATGCTGAAAATTTACCGCAGGGGCAGCAACATCTTAAAGACGTGTTCAATAATAAAGGCTATGTGGACCGACAAATTCGACGTGCTTTTGAGTTTGGACCTTTACCTAAACCTTCTGAAGACACCTTTCGGTCTGTGGCTTTTCTTCCATATTCTGGGAATATGTCCACCAAGATAGGTAGACATTTGAGGAAAAATCAGATGTGACTTTCGCGCAACAGCTAAGATTCGAGCACTTCTTGGCTCTGTCAAAGATGATTTAGGTTTGCGGAAATCTGGCGTTTGCAAAATACCTTGTGAGTGCAACAAAATGTACATTGGCCAAACTATTCGTATCGTCAAAGACAGGTGTATTGAATATCATCGCCATACGCGAGTATTACAACCAGATAAATCTGCGGTGGCTGAGCATTGCCTTTCAGAGGGACACAGGATGCTATACAACGAGACACAAGTAGTTGGAAATGCTTCTCGGTATTGTGATTCTGTTTTAAAAGAATCTGTCAAAATCAGACTAGCAGATAATATCATTAATCGTGATAATAGATACCCCCTAAGTAAAACGTGGAATCCGGTATATTAGACATGAAGAAACAACGCCATCTGAATTTGCTGGCTATGAATAAATTTGTAGCGATATTTCGTTTTCAACAGTATCCACCACGGGAGGCTCTGCAACTCTTTTTCGCGCCAGGGGCAGCAGGAATGATTGAGCGACTGCGCACTGCATCTAGCGCATGCGCTGTTGTACTTTCGATGTATATAAAGCTGCAGTCATTTCCGAGTGGAAATAGTTATCGGCGAGAGCAGCATAGCTTTTCTCACCTGATGATGGTGGCCAGGTGGTCCGCTGAAATGTTGTCCTCAGATGGCAGTTTGATTTTTCTGCAAACCCGACAAGAATTTGATAAACACTAATACAGGTTACAGAACGGGCCGAGCACTCGTTTGCAATCGCTTAAGTAAGACTGTTTGTTTTGCGGCTCGCCAGGGGGTCGACCCAGATCGACTCTATAAGCTGGTCATAGAACCGTGTGGACTTGAAATCTATGAAACCGCGTCCCCTTTGGTGAAAGTACATCAATGGCAGAGCCTCTTAACAAAACATCTGGAGAGCACTGGAATTGTAATTCAGCAAATGGAAAATGATATGAACACTCACCAAACTTAACAGTTCTATACTTTTACCTATAGCGAAAACTGAAACAAGAGGTCTAGGAAGGAACTTGCATGAAATGCCTTGTAACACGGTCCCTTCCCGCCGTTAATTCCAGAGGAAACTGAACATTCAATGTTATTTCTTCACAATAACTTTATAGCGCGTAGCAATGCTCGAGATCAACATTTTGAGCACTCGGTATGACACCGGAACACACGAACCGTAGCTGAGTTACGTACTTGCTCACATTTAGTACACTAGGGCAGACTTCTTACGCCAAAAACATTAAAGTTCTGCTTACTGAAAATTAGTGTAAATCTGGAAACGGTTTTATCACTGATGTAGTGCTCCGATATGAATAATCCGAGTTGGTACCGATTTCGAATAGAATTTCAGCTGTGATGAAAAGAAAACCACCGAAATTTTGGATTTTTTCTGCTTTTTAACATTCCTCCGAAACTAAGTGTTTAATGAAAAAAGCCAAAGTTACCAAAACTGCCGAGCACTAAATTTTGCGTCAACTGAGCACCAAAACCCTGCTATTTCATTAAATAGTCCTGACATTTCTTTAAGACAGGGAGATAATTAAGATTTTTCAGAAATAGTTGTTTCGTTGCTATAAAATTTTATAGCAGAAAGTTTATAGAGCATCAAATTGTATTTTCAAAAGGTGAATGAAAGATACAAAAACCTAGGTGGTAAGTATATATCACCATTATTCGATTACGTGCAAATCATATGGTTAACAACCAACATCAGCTTTCAATGCTCCGTGCAGTGAATTTTTCTATTATTCAATTTTTTATTTTTGTTACTGTTACATAATCATCAACCTACAGGTTACTCAGATAGTTTCTTTGAAAATTGTGCAATTAGCACAATAGTATTAATTATTAAACTATAAAAGTGGCACTAAGACTTACGTGGGAAAAATAATTTAAAAGGGTTTTTGTAGTTTTATAAGGAATGAAGAAACTTATGAATTACCAATAAATTTAGTTATGTGTGATTATATTAAATTTCATTCAAGCAATACCGTCAAACAAAGTACAGACACTCTCGTGCTGTGACGCGTTGCTGACGGAAATGTAGTTTAGATGAACACGAGGAAAATTTGGAAGAGGGAAAATTCGCTGAGTGACTCTGTAATGTGATAGCGATGGTCCTTCTACCTCACATGTGCTGACATGGTTTCAGATTATAAGTAGGTAACTTGATGTGAATATTGCTATCAACATAACATTGTAAATAAACACACTAGCTATCACACCATCTGTACTGCAGAGACATGAGTAAATTTGGTCTAGGTTAAAAAATAATGTGGAGTGAATATTTCCAATGACATCACACTTTACCCACACACAAATAACAGCATGATCCGAACAGGAGATACAAAAGTAATTTGCATTCAAATTTCAGAGCTTATATGGCATTAATCTGGGTGTAGGGAAAGTTACAGTACTTTCACACGGCACAAACCATGATATGCTAAGTACTTTTCAGCAAACAAATATTGCAAAATATTGGTGTTTCTTAATAATAGAGGATTTTTTGCTTTTCGTTGAGCTTCCAAAAAAGGAAGCTTGCATCTAGTCAGTTACGTAATTTCGTACGTACCTTTCGCTCTTGTTGTGATCATACTTACGTACTTACGTATAGCGAGAGTGTACCTGGGAACACATGGTGTTTTTTGGTTAGTACTTCAATTTAGCAACTGATTTCAGATTTACAAGAGGAAATGCACAGTAGAGACCAGAATAAGCAGTTTCCTCCATTTTGTGAAGTTCTCAGAAATGGGGATGTGATTTATGCAACATTTGCAAACAGTTAGGTGTTCGCATGTCTAAGTTGTTTATAATATATTAAAGCTATTTGAAATATACTGTAAATTTTTCATGTACAGAGTTTTATTGCCTGTAACATTCAGTATATTTTTAGAACTAGTTACATAATTTGTGGTGAGTTAAATCATAATTTTCCAATGGTGCAGCATCCGTTACCAAGGAAAGGTTGCAGGGCTACTAGAATGGAACACGTGGTATTTGCAAATGATCTGACTTTTTTTAGTGACTTAACTGTTCGCAATAGTTACACTACTGGCCATTACAATTGCTACACCAAGAAGAAACGTAGATGATAAACGGGTATTCATTTGAAAAATATATTATACTAGAACTGACATGTGATTATATTTTCACGTAATTTGGGTGCATAGATCCTGAGAAATCAGTACCTAGAACAATCACCTCTGGCCGTAATAACGGCCTTGATACACCTGGGCATTGAGTCAAATAGAGCTTGGATGGAGTGTACAGGTACAGCTGCCCATGCAACTTCAACACCATACCATAGTTCATCAAGAGTAATGACTGGCGTATTGTGACGAGCCAGTTGCTAGTCCACCATCGACCAGAGGTTTTCAATTGTGAGAGATCTGGAGAATGTGCTGGCCAGGGCAGCAGTCGAACATTTTCTGTATGCAGAAAGGCCCGTACAGGACCTGCTACATGCGGTCGTGCATTATCCTGATGTACGGTTTCGCAGGGATCGAATGAAGGGTACAGCCACGGGTCGTAACACATCTGAAATGTAACGTCCACTGTTCAAAGTGCCATTAATGCGAACAAGAGGTGACCGATACGTGTAACCAATGGCACCCCATACCATCACGGCGGATGATACGCCAGTATGGCGATGACGAACACACGCTTCCAATGTGCGTTCACCACGATGTCGCCAAACACGGAGGCGACCATCATGACGCTGTAAACAGAACCTGGATTCATCCGAAAAAATGACGTTTTGCCATTCGTGCACCCATTGCAGGCGCTCCTGTCTGTGATGTAGCGTCAAGGGTAACCGCAGCCATGGTCTCCGAGCTGATAGTCCATGCTGCTGCAAACGTTGACGAACTGTTCGTGCAGATGGTTGTTGTCTCGCATACGTCCTCATCTGTTGACGAAGTGATCGAGACGTGGCTGTACAATCCGTCACAGCCATGCGGATAAGATGCCTGTCATATCGACTGCTAGTGATACGAGACCGTTGGTATCCAGCACGGCGTTTCGTATTACCCTCCTGAACCCACCGATTCCATATTCTGCTAACAGTCATTGGATCTCGACCAAAGCGAGCAGCAATGCGCAATATGATAAACCGCAGTCACGATAGGCTACAATTCTTACAATTCAACTTTTATCAAAGTCGGAAACGTGATGGTACGCATTTCTCCTCCTTACACGAGGCATCACAACAACGTTTCACCAAGCAACGCCAGTAACTGCTGTTTGTGTATGAGAAATCGAAACTTTCCTCATGTCAGCACGTTGTAGGTGTCACCACCGGCGGCAACTTTGTGTGAATCCTCTGGAAAGCCAATCAATTGCATATCACAGCATCTTCTTCCTGTCGGTTAAATGTCGTGTCTGTAGCTTGTCATCTTCGTGGTGTAGCAATTTTACTGGACAGTAGTGCACTATTTCAAAAGTATTTAATGTGTAGTTGCACTTTAATAAATCCTGTTCTTAACATTGTCTTTCTTATTCATTTTTAGAGTGTAATAAACTAATAATGTAGCAGATACATTATTAAATGCGGTGTTGTTATTGTTGTTGTGGTCTTCAGTCCTGAGACTGGTTTGATGCAGCTCTCCATGCTATCCAACCCTGTGGAAGTTTCTTCATCTCCCAGTACCTACTGCAACCTACATCCTTCTGAATCTGCTTAGTGTATTCATCTTTTGGTCTCCCTCTACGATTTTTACCCTCCACGCTGCCCTCCAATGCTAAATTTGTGATCCCTTGATGCCTCAGAACGTGTACTACTAACCGGTCCCTTCTTCTCGTCAAGTTGAGCCACAAACTCCTCTTCTCCCCAATTCTATTCAGTACTTCATCATTACACTGGACTCGCACTCGGGAGGACGACGGTTCAATCCCGCGTCCGGCCATCCTGATTTAGGTTTCCTGTGATTTCTCTAAATCGCTCGAGGTAAATGCCGGGATGGTTCCTTTGAAAGGGCACCGCCGACTCCCTTCCCCATCCTTCCCAAATCCGATGAGACCGATGACCTCGCTGTCTGGTCTCCTTCCCCAATCCAACCAACCAACCTCCTCATTAGCTATGTGATCTACCCATCTAATCTCCAGCATTCTTCTGTAGCACCACATTCCGAAAGCTTCGATTCTCTTCCTGTCCAAACTATTTATCGTCCATGTTTCACTTCCATACATGGCTACACTCCATACAAATACTTTCAGAAACGACTTCCTGACACTTAAATCTATACTCGATGTTAGCAAATTTCTCTTCTTCAGAAACGCTTTCCTTACCATTGCCAGTCTACATTTCTCTACTTCGACCATCGTCAGTTATTTTGCTCCCCATACAGCAAAACTCCTTTACTACTTTAAGTGTCTCACTTCCTAATCTAATTGCCTTTAGCATCACCCGACTTAAGTCGATTACATTCCATTATCCTCGTTTTGCTCTTGTTGGTGTTCATCTTATATCCTCCTTTCAAGACAATGTCCATTCCGTTCAACTGTTCTTCCAAATCCTTTGCTGTGTCTGACAGAATTGCAATGTCATCGGCGAACCTCAAAGTTTTTATTTCTTCTCCGTGGATTTTAATACCTACTCAGAATTTTTCTTTTGTTTCCTTTACTGCTTGCTCAATATACAGATTGAATAACTTTGGGTAGAGGCTAGAACCCTGTCTCACTCCCTTCCCAACCACTGCTTCCCTTTCATATCCTTCGACTCTTATAGCTGCCATCTGGTTTCTGTACAAATTGTAAATATCCTTTCGCTCCCTGTATTTCACCCTCGCCACCTTTAGAATTTGGAAGAGAGTATTCCAGTCAACATTGTCAAAAGCTTCCTCTAAGTCTACAAATGCTAGAAACGTAGGTTTGCCTTTCCATAATCTTTCTTCTAAGTCGTAAGGTCACTATTGCCTCACGTGTGGCATAATTTCTACGGAATCCAAACTCATCTTCCCCGATGTCAGCTTCTACCAGTTTTTTAATTCGTCTGTAAAGAATTCGTGTTAGTATTTTGCAACTGTGACTTATTAAATTGATAGTTCGGTAAATTTCACATCTGTCAACTGCTTTCTTAAATGCGGAAC
This sequence comes from Schistocerca gregaria, assembly GCF_023897955.1. Classification (NCBI taxonomy): domain Eukaryota; kingdom Metazoa; phylum Arthropoda; class Insecta; order Orthoptera; family Acrididae; genus Schistocerca; species Schistocerca gregaria. Next base: position 129,255,128 of record NC_064928.1, on the reverse strand, counting down.
TTATGAGAATTTCTTGACTGAATTGCTTCTAAGTTTCAGGATAGCACTTACGTCCACTACTAGGGTGTACCTTGGAACATGTTTTCGGTTTGAGAAACCTTAACATTTGTAAGTATTTCTTATAATATAATAAAAAACATGCACCACGTCAAAAACGAATGGCATGACTTAATATTCGTATAAAAAATTCTACTAAATGACTTTTACGCGTCTGGCGAGACGTGAAAATCTGGGAAATGTACCTCAGTACATGGGTACAAAGACAGATTTCGTGATTAAGATTTTTATATCATTTATTTGAAAAATACTGAAAAACATGTAAGCTTTCATTTCAGTCCACAGATGTCTGTCGGACATCATGTTAACAGATCGATAAGTTGCTGGTGGCTGTTCTCCCTGGCGAGGTCCAGCGGCGTTTTCCCGTCGCCGTTTCTGGCCCCCTTGTCGGCCCCCGCTTCCAGCAGCGTACTTGCCATCTCTGCATGGCCATTCCGCGCCGCGAAGTGCAGTGGTGTCCAGCCGTGCTGGTTCTTCGCGCTGTGGTAGGAGGAGTGCGCCAGCAGCAGTCGCACCAGAGACAGGTGGCCGTGCTCTGCCGCCAGGAGGAGCGGCGTGGTGCGGATGTGGTTCCTGGCGTCTGCGTCTGCCCTGGCCTCGAGCAGCTGCCGAGCCACTGCCGCGTGGCCCTCCCTCGCAGCCCAGTGCAGGGGCGTGGCCTGAAAGACGCCGTCCCTGGCGTCGACCTCCGCTCCGGCCCGCAGGAGACACCTCGCAGCCGCCGCGTACCCCAGCTCTGCTGTCCAGAGCAGGGCAGTTTTCCTGAAATTGTCATCGTCCCTCGCCTCCAGATCTGCACCAGCTGCCAGCAAACTCTGCAGCTCGCTGACTCTCCCCTCCTTAGCTGCCTGGATCAGCCTCCTGCCCTTCACCTCTGCAGGGAGGCTCCTGTGCAGAAAAGGTAAGTTCTAAAAACTTTTGTCTAGATGCACACTTACAGAGGAAACTGCAATAGTTACGAAACCAGACATGTCCAGTGACAACTAAATACAATTTTCCAAATTCAAGTTGATTCCGTATTTCTAATTTTCAGGAAAGCTTTCGACACTGTTCCTCACAAGCAACTTATAAGCGGAGTTATTGAACGCAGTTTTCCGAAATTCCTTCACCAGAGAAGATGAATGGAATATTCCAGAATTTGAAACACGAACAGCTGCTAGCATGAGTTTCTTAGAAGTAGATACCTTAGGGGTTGCGAAGCAACTCAAATCGCTTGAGGTCCTGATTGTATTCCGATTAGGTTCCTTTCAGATTACGCTGATACAATAGCTCCCTACTTAGCAATCATATACAACCGCTCGCTCACCGATAGATCTGTACCTACAGATTGGAAAATTGCGCAGGTCGCACCAGTGTCTAAGAAGAGTGGTAGGAATAATCCATCGAACTACAGACCTATATCATTGACGTCGGTTTGCAGTAGAGTTTTGGAGCACATACTGTATTCAAACATTATGAATCACCTCGTAGGGAACGATCTATTGACACGTAATCAGCATGGTTTCAGAAAACGTCGTTCTTGTGCAACGCAGCTAGCTCTATATCCGCACGAAGTAATGGCCGCTATTGACAGGGGATCTCAAGTTGATTCCGTATTTCTAGATTTCCGGAAAGCTTTTGACACCGTTCCTCACAAGCGACTTCTAATCAAGCTGCGGAGCTATGGGGTATTGTCTCAGTTGTGCGACTGGATTCGTGATTTCCTGTCAGGAAGGTCGCAGTTCGTAGTAATAGACGGCAAATCATCGAGTGAAACTGAAGTGATATCAGGTGTTCCCCAGGGAAGCGTCCTGGGACCTCTACTGTTCCTGATCTATATAAATGACCTGGGTGACAATCTGAGCAGTTCTCTTAGGTTGTTCGCAGATGATGTTGTAATTTACCGTCTAGTAAGGTCATCCGAAGACCAGTATCAGCTGCAAAGCGATTTAGAAAAGATTGCTGTATGGTGTGTCAGGTGGCAGTTGACGCTAAATAACGAAAAGTGTGAGGTGATCCACATGAGTTCCAAAAGAAATCCGTTGGAATTCGATTACTCGATAAATAGTACAATTCTCAAGGCTGTCAATTCATCTAAGTACCTGGGTGTTAAAATTACGAACAACTTCCGTTGTGGGGAAGGCGAGCCAAAGGTTGCGTTTCATTGGCAGGACACTTAGAAGATGCAACAAGTCCACTAAAGAGACAGCTTACACTACACTCGTTCGTCCTCTGTTAGAATATTGCTGCGCGGTGTGGGATCCTTACCAGGTGGGATTGACGGAGGACATCGAAAGGGTGCAAAAAAGGGCAGCTCGTTTTGTATTATTACGTAATAGGGGAGAGAATGTGGCAGATATGATACGCGAGTTGAGATAGAAGTCATTAAAGCAAAGACGTTTTTCGTCGCGGCAAGATCTATTTACGAAGTTTCAGTCACCAACTTTCTCTTCTGAATGCGAAAATATTTTGTTGAGCCCAACCTACATAGATAGGAATGATCATCAAAATAAAATTAGAGAAATCAGAGCTCGAACAGAAAGGTTTAGGTGTTCGTTTTTCCCGCGCGCTGTTTGGGAGTGGAATACTAGAGAGATAGTATGATTGTGGTTCGATGAACCCTCTGCCAAGCACTTAAATGTGAATTGCAGAGTAGACATGTAGATGTAGATGTACATGAACAGTGATACAGTGTCCGTATATTAACTTACAGGTGTACAGTTACATCGACTGCTCAAAATCTTCATCCACTCTCTATAAACAACTTGTGCCTTCCATCTCTCAGGTCGTTTAGTCATCATATTTTCTTGTATTGCTCCTCAAAAATGAGTTTCTTGACCTCATAATGTTGCTGTTAAGCAGTCATGGACCCAAACAGAGATTCTTCGTGCAGCTAATGGTATTCTGCCATTTATAGCAAACCTATTCATACTTCCAACTGTGACATTCAAGACTAATCTCATCTCCAGGTGTTAGAAAATAACTTCCTGTCAGGGGTAGAAATAAATTTAAGTCTTTTTTATTTTTGCAAATTTCTCAATACAGCCCCAGCGAAGACAGAAAGCTAATGATTAACAGGAAAAAAATGTAATCGAAGTAGTTCAGATCTCCAGGTGTTAGAAAATAACTTCCTGTCATGGTAGAAATAAATTTAAGTCTTTTTTATTTTTGCAAATTTCTCAATACAGCCCCAGCGAAGACAGAAAGCTAATGATTAACAGGAAAAAAATGTAATCGAAGTAGTTCAGATATAACAACGACTAATTGAATTCCCTTACGCAGACACAAAAACACACTTGCATGCATGCACACACAAACGCAAGCACGTACCCACATACACTCAGTTTTCAACTTTAGCTCTTGTGACTGCAATGTGTCTAAAGACAATAGCATCCTGCAATTTATGAGGATAAATTTATATATCATACATCCTTCTAGACTACCATTCGAAATAAAACTCCAAATAAATCTTTGCTTCATGAACACGCTATAGACATTGCACTACTCATGTGTATTCTGAGGAACACACCATCTCATTTATATGTGACAGCCTCACTACAATGAGTCAAAGACACAGTACCCACAATTATGGTACTGCAAACTGTGTGTTCCATGTCATCGGGAGTAATATTTAGCAGATCTTTATAACCTAAGCCAACTACAAATAATTTCTCAGTATTATTCTGCCAAGTGAGATATTACAGCAGACAAATGCAACATCTGCCTATCAATTGAATATTCACTTTCTTTTTCTACAAGTATTATAAGTGCATGTAGATGCTAATGTTCCTGTTTCAACTGAAAACCATACAGTTCATCTACTCAAATGGATCGTGGTGTCCTGATAACTCTGCGAAATACTTTTCGATGTTCTTCATCAAATATGAAGACATAAAATGTTAGTTATGATTGAGTGTATGGTGGCCGACAGCCTGGATGTCAGTTTGACCACCATATTCTCTTAATAGTTGAGGCCCAGTTGGAGGTGATGCGCCACTGCGTGCATCTGGTGTGTGCACCTGTTCTCCCTGACCAATTAAATGGAATACTGATAACGGTGCTACTTAGCTTTAAAACACACACAGCACTTACAGATGGCAAATTCACATCCGCAGAATCAAAAAATTATGCAAAAACGAGTCAGGTCGTAAGCTTTGGAATCAGACACATTGGTATACAACCATCAAGATGGTTCACCTACAGCCGGCCAGGGTGGCCGAGCGGTTCTAGGCGCTTTAGTCTGGATCCACGCGACCGCTACAGTCGCAGGTTCGAATCCTGCCTCGGGCATGAATGTGTTTGATGTCTTTAGGTTAGTTAGGTTTAAGTAGTTCTAAGTTCTATGGGACTGATGACCTCAGAAGTTAAGTCCCATAGCGCTAAGAGCCATTTGAACCATTTTTGTTACTCTACAGATGTGGTCTACCGCTACTGATATTGCACTTCGAATCAGGATCACTGATATTTTAAGATATTTTGCCCGGCCTACCACGTTCCCTTATTACTACTCTGCTTTTTCTGGGCCTTCCCTTTAATTAACAAGCGGTCACCTCATCATCACTTCCAGAACGAAAAATCCCTTGCACCAATTCTACAGACGTTCTCAAAGAAAGTTTACGCTCATTTAGAAAAATCGTATGCATGCTTCAGTTTCTCGGTTTTGGCTGTTAAAAGATGTACAGATCTGCACTGTGCAACTCTGTACTGTTGAAGCACCCACCAACAGTGGGAGGGAATCCAGTTTACACGTGTCAGGTTGCTGGGAATGGCAGAAGCGTCAACTTGTGTGGGTGTGCCTCCCGCTACACTCAGGTAGGCTGACAGGACATGGCACAACAGGTAGTTTCGTTAGTAATTTTCCTGGCGCTAATGGACAGTTTGTGGACCTCATGAAAAATCGCTCATTTCAAATAATGACTGTCATGAGTTAAAATTTCTTAGCTTTTTTTAAAAAAAAATTCCTCAAATACCACATACAAGTGTCTTCCGTAATAACAATGTTTCAGTCCAAAATAATCTAGTGTTATCGTGAGTTGCTAAGCCATATGTAAATTACTGTGTTTCGAAATGTTAACAAGAGACAATTGAATGTTATCATTTAGTCAGAAAACTAAGGACATTAACAAAAAAATTATTCTACTTGTAAGTATTTTTTACTACATGGTTCCAGAATTTTTTTTCCTCTCTCTCTCTCTCTCTCTCTCTCTCTCTCTCTCTCTCTCTCTCTACTGGTGAAAGTTACTTTAACAATGTTTTATAAGATATTATGTGGCACAACAATAAGCTAATCTAAAAACGCTATTCAGATGTAATGACTAGCTTTAAGAAACAGTACATTACATAAGCAATAATTAGGTGAAATGAATATAATATACTGAAGAGAATGAATGACTCAATTACAATGAAATCAATTAAGATACACTGGATTCAAATCATGTCAGTGCAAACCAGGCAGATTTATTGAACCTGGGATGTAATGCTGTGGACCTTTGGCGACAGTTTAAAATTTGCGCCAGACCTTGGACGATAATCGAGGTTTTTCTGCTCATTGTGAGCACTCATCTTAAACGTTCATTTCTAATCTCTCACTTTGAGAGATAATTAAAAGGATCCATTTATTCCTCAAAACAGGAGTTTCTTTGACCCTCCTATCCCAATAAAATAGTTGTTCAGTGGGAGAGTAATTCGTCCAATTCAGTTGAAGCATTTTCTCCAACTCTATGTTTGTCTATGTTCCTCTTGTGTTGAAAGCTATTTTTGTCTACGACAAGGTACTGCAGTCACTGCAGCTGGGGAACTCCTAGAATCTCTATAATGTCTCCTATACAGACTAGACCAAAAAATAATGTTCTTCCCATTGGCTTGGATTTTTGTGGTCGGCAAGGGATTGCTTATATTGCAGCTGAGGAACTCCTAGAATCTCTATAATGTCTCCTATACAGACTAGACCAAAAAATAATGTTCTTCCCATTGGCTTGGATTTTTGTGGTCGGCAAGGGATTGCTTATATTGTCCCTCGTCTCCTACCTTACAAACTTTACAGAAGCTCTCCTTTCTTTCAGGAGAGTTAGTCCTGCATGGTTCGCAGGAGAGCTTCTGTAAAGTTTGGAACGTAGGAGACGAGGTACTGGAGGAAGTAAAGCTGTGAGGACGGGGTGTGAGTCGTGCTTGGGTAGCTCAGTTGGTAGAGCACTTGCCCGCGAAAGGCAAAGGTCCCGAGTTCGAGTCTCGGTCCGCCACACAGTTTTAATCTGCCAGGAAGTTTCATATCAGCGCACGCTCCGCTGGAGAGTGAAAATCTCATTACTTCCACTCTTGCTGGTATGGAAACACTTGTGTCTCACTCTGCTTAGCTGCTCCTGTGCTGGCCGTTTCCACCTGGCGAGCTGGCGGGCTCGACTCGCAGTAAGCGACGGCTGCCAAGTTTCACAAGGCGTAACATCTGCTCTCACCTATGGCTGCCTCGGCTGCCATCTCCTTCCTACGCTGCACATTTTTGGCGCTGCACTAAATAAATTTATTTGTAGGGTCTGGTTTCTTCCAGTGTCTTCAGTGACGTTAAGCGCCATTGCTTGATCTACAGAGCCTCTGTCAGCAGCACTCATGTGGCCTGGAGCCTTGTGGCACTGAAGGCGGACTTGAAGCTGTTGCCACGTCTTACAAACTGATACAACACTGCTGGCGTTCTTTTAGAAAATGTGGTGGTCAGTTGAACAGCTGCTGCTAATAATTTATTTTAATGACGATATATGCTTTCATAAAGACTGTCAATCTGTGTTTACAATAATCACATATAATTTATACTTTTTGGTTATATCATGACAGTATGCTTCAGTTTAGAAAATACTGATATCTCATAAACAATACCATGTAAGTTTCTACAACGCACTACTTATAGTTTACATAAATGTCTGGCGAAGCTCTAACTATTTATAATATCCCTAATTTTGTAGGAAAAGGGAGAGAAGGAAACATAGTGGGTGATTATGGATTTGGGATAAGAAATGAAAGAGGAAGCCGCCTGGTAGAATTTTGCACAGAGCAGAACTTAATCATAGCTAACACTTGGTTCAAGAATCATAAAATAAGGTTGTATACATGGAAGAATCCTGGAGATAGTAAGAGGTATCAGATAGATTATATAATGTTAAGACAGAGATTTAGGAACCAGGTTTTAAATTGTAAGGTATTTCCAGGGGCAGATGTGGACTCTGACCACAATCTATTGGTTATCACGTGTAGATTAAAACTGAAGAAACTGCAAAAAGGTGGTAATTTAAGGACGTGGGATCTGGATAAGCTGAAAGAACCAGAGGTTGTACAGAGTTTCAAGGAGAGCATAAGGGAACAATTGACAGGAATGGGGGAAAGAAACACAGTAGAAGAAGAATGGGTAGCTCTGAGGGATGAAATAGTGAAGGCAGCAGAGGATAAAGTAGGTAAAACGATGAGGGCTGCTAGAAATCCGTGGGTAACAGAAGAAATATTGAATTTAATTGATGAAAGGAGAAAATATAAAAATGCAGTAAATGAAGCAGGCAAAAAGGAATACAAACGTCTCAAAAATGAGATCGACAGGAAGTGCAAAATGGCTAAGAAGGGATGGCTAGAGGACAAATGTAAGGATGTAGAAGCTTATCGCACTAGGGGTAAGGTAGATACTGCCTACAGGAAAATTAAAGAGAGCTTTGGAAAGAAGAGAACCACGTGTATGAATATCAAGAGCTCAGATGGCAACCCAGTTCTAAGCAAAGAAGAGAAGGCAGAAAGGTGGAAGGAGTATATAGAAGGTTTATACAAGGGCGATGTACATGAGGACAATATTATGGAAATGGTAGAGGATGTAGATGAAGACGAAATGGAAGATAAGATACTGCGTATGGAGTTTGACAGAGCACTGATAAAAGGCCCCCGGAGTAGACAACATTCCATTAGAACTACCGACGGCCTTGGGAGAGCCAGTCATAACAAAACATAACCAGCTGGTGAGCAAGATGTACGAGACAGGCGAAATGCCCTCAGACTTAAAGAAGAATATAATAATTCCAATCCCAAAGAAAGCAGGTGCTGACAGATGTGAAAATTACCGAACTATCAGTTTAATAAGTCTCAGCTAGGAAATATTAGCGCGAATTCTTTACAAACGAATGGAAAAACAGGTAGACCTCGGGGGGGATCAGTTTGGATTCCATAAAAATGTTGGAACACGTGAGGCAATACTGACCTTACGACTTATTTTAGAAGAAAGACTAAGAAAAGGCAAACCTACGTTTCTATCATTTGTAGACTTAGAGAAAGCTTTTGACAATGTGTACTCGAATACTCTCTTTCAAATTCTGAAGGTTTCAGGGGTAAAATACAGGGAGCGAAAGGCTATTTACAATTTGTACAGAAACCAGATGGCAGTCATAAGAGTCGAGGGGCATGAAAGGGAAGCAGTGGTTGGGAAAGGAGTGAGACAGGGTTGTAGCATCTCCCCGATGTTATTTAATCTGTATATTGAGCAAGCAGTAAAAGAAACAAAAGAAAAATTCGGAGTAGGTATTAAAATTCATGGAGAAGAAGTAAAAACTTTGAGGTTCGCCGATGACATTGTAATTCTGTCAGCGACGGCAAATGACTTGGAAGAGCAGTTGAACGGAATGGACAGTGTCTTGAAAGGAGGATATAAGATGAACATCAACAAAAGCAAAACAAGGATAATGGAATGTAGTCAAATTAAATCGGGTGATGCTGAGGGAATTAGATTAGGAAATGAGACACTTAAAGTAGTAAAGGAGTTTTGCTATTTAGGAAGTAAAATAACTTATGATGGTCGAAGTAGAGAGGATATAAAATGTAGACTGGCAATGGCAAGGAAAGAGTTTCTGAAGAAGAGAAATTTGTTAACATCGAATATAGATTTAAGTGTCAGAAAGTCGTTTCTGAAAGTATTTGTATGGAGTGTAGCCATGTATGGAAGTGAAACATGGACGATAAATAGTTCGGACAAGAAGAGAATAGAAGCTTTCGAAATGTGGTGCTACAGAAGAATGCTGAAGATTAGATGGGTAGATCACATAACTAACGATGAGATATTGAATAGGATTGGGGAGAAGAGAAGTTTGTGGCACAACTTGAGTAGAAGAAGGGATCAGTTGGTAGGACATGTTTTGAGGCATCAAGGGATCACAAATTTAGCATTGGAGGGCAGTGTGGAAGGTACAAATCGTAGAGGGAGACCAAGAAATGAATACACTAAGCAGATTCAGAAGGATGTAGGTTGTAGTAGGTACTGGGAGATGAAGAAGCTTGCACAGGATAGAGTTGCATGGAGAGCTGCATCAAACCAGTCTCAGGACTGAAGACAACAACAACAACAACAATTTTGTAGAATTTTGAAGATGACAAACTGATATGTCAAAACTGATAAGGTGAGATAAAAATATCTGTGCAACTGTTGACTGAATTTTATTCTAAAATATATACTACTGTTGCTGAAACAGTAACAGTTATGAATAAAATAATAAAGGCTACTATTAAGGCATTGTCACAGATTTTGATCAAAAATACCAGTCTAGCTTGCGCATTACTGCACTATTAACAATGACAAGTTTCGGCTTACTGCCATCACTAGATCTGTTACACTATAGAAAAAAAACACTATTGTAACAATAACAGACCAAGTGTGCACAAAATGTAAAAGAACAAAAAAATCATAAGATGGCTGACTGTCATTATATACCATTAAGAGTATTCTGATACATATACATATACGGATATGGTATCTGTTCTTTCGGACATGTCCGAACGAACAGATACCATTGATGACCAGTAGCCGTCTACAGCGAAATTAGAATTATATATTAATACCTTCAGCTGCTGACTGGTGTTGATACAAATGTAGTGTGTGGGCATATAACGTGAGACTGTGCATTTGGTAGCTGTGATAGGTAGAGCGTCTGCAATGTATGGAGGATATCCTGGGTTCGAGTCCCGGTCGGGACTCACATTTTTATCTGTCCCTGTTGATATATATCAACGCCCGTCAGCAGCTCAAGGTATTAATATATATTTCTAATTTATACCCTGACGTCATACTTACTAACACGAATATGAAGTGTAGCTGGTAAAGGGTGCTACCACTGAGGTACATAAGTGACCAGCATCAAAGATGCAATAGATACGATTATAATATTCATACTTATTAATTCCAGCTCTCATACCACACTTAGACTTCTGGCAGTTAAGCAATGGCTGGATTCGAACAGGAGACGAAAGACATTTGATTACTAGTCGCAGATGCTAAGCCTAGAGCACAGCTAACGGAACATGTCATAGGAAAGGTAAAAAATCTAGAAAGGAGGATGCAAAGAGTCAATTTGGATGTAGTGGTGGTTCAGTGAAGTGGAGAGAAGATACGGATTTCTGGTCAAAAGAATACAGCGTACATCAACATCAGCCGAAAATAATATGAGTAGGACCTGTTATGACGAGGAAAGTAGGACAGGGAGCAATTTGCCGTGAACAGTTCAGGGACATGGTTGTTCACGATTCCACAACAAACCAGTGCTGCCAACAATAGCTCACATGCACATGCCGACATCGCAAGTAGAAGATGAAGAGATGAGAACCAGTAAGAGCGTATTTAACAGGAACTTCAGGATGTAAAAGGAGAATTTACTAATCATGGGGGACTGGTATGTGGTTGTAGGAGAAGGAACAGAAACGAGAGACGAGAAGGGCTCATTGGGTTCCATAAAAAATTTAGATCTGTTCGGGGATCAGTAGAGAAGGAGGTACATCGGAAAAAGACCTGGAGACATGGATTGAATCCAGTTGGATTACATCGTCCCCAGACAAAGATTTCGAAATCAAATATTAGATTATAAGGGGTATCTAGAGCAGATATAAACTCAGATCAGAATTTAGTAATGATGATGAGTAGACTCTAGTTCAGGAGAAGCATCCAGAAGCACCAGTGTAGAAGAAAGTGGGATACTGAAGTACTGAGAAATGATGAAAAGAGTTTGAAGTTTGCTAAGGGCGTCGATTCTGTGATAAGGAATATCAGAATGGGCAGTGTACCTGAAGAGGAGGGGACATCTATAAATAAAAGATCGTCACAGACGTTGGACAGACAAACATTGGTACAAGGTAGGAAAATGTGAAGAAACCCTCGGTAACAGAGGAAATACTTCAACTGATCAATGAAAGATGGAAGCACAAAAATTTTAAGGGAATACAGCAATATAAATCACTTATGAATGAAGTAAACAGTAAGTGTAGGGAAGTCAATGCTTAATGGCTGCATGGAAAATGTGAAGAAATCGATAAAGAATTGCTCATTGGAAGAACTGACTCAGCATAGAGGCAAGTAAAATTAAACTTCAATGAAACTCAAAGCATAGGTGGTAACTATAAGAGTGCAACAAGGATACCACTTTAAATGCAGAGGAGCGAGTTGAGGGGTATAAAAGCACACTGAAGGGCTCTGCAAGGGGCGTGACTTGTATGACAGTGTGATAGAAGAAGAAACAGGAGTTGACAAGAGGTAGGTGTCTATTATTAGAGTCAGAATTCAAAAGAGCTGGAAAACGTGAGACCAAATAAGGAAGAAGGGGTACATAGATTTCTAAAATCATTGGGGGAAGTGGCAACAAAAGGATTGTTCTCATCAGCGAGATGAATGTACAAGACTGGTGATATACTGTCGGGCTTTTGGAAAAATATCATCCACATAATTCCAAAGATTGCAAGGGCCGATAAGTCAATGGACTATCACACAATCAGCTTAAATGCTCGTACATTCAAGCAGCTGATGAGAATAATATACAGAAGGATGGAAAAGGAAGTTGAAGATCTGTTAGATGGAAATCAGTTGGTCCTCAGGAAAGGTAAAGAAACCAGAGAGGGGGTTGTAATGTCGCATTTGAGGAGGAAGAGGAGGAGGAGGAGATAAGTGTTTAACGTCCCGTCGACAACGAGGTCATTAGACACGGAGCACAAGCTCGGGTTATGGAAGGATGGGGAAGGAAATCGGCCGTGCCCTTTCAAAGGAACCATCCCGGCATTCGCCTGAAGTGATCTAGGGAAATCACGGAAAACCTAAATCAGGATTGCTGGACGCGGGATTGACCCGTCGTCCTTCCGAACGACGGTTCAATTCCGCGTCCGGCCATCCTGATTTAGATCGTCGCATTTGATAACGGAAGCAGGACTAAAGGAAAATGGAGACACCATCGTAGGATTTGTGGACCTAGAAAATGTGTTCAGCAATGTAAAGTGGCACGAGATGTTCGATATTCTGAGGAACATTGGAATAGGTTACTGGAAATGATTGGTAAAATACCGTATAAGACTAGAAAATCAAAACAAAATGTTGGGGTTAAGTAGGGTGTAAGACAGGGATGCAGCCTTTCATTACCACTGTTCAATCTACATATCAAAGAAGCAATGACAAAAGTGAAGGAAAGGTTCAGCTGGATTAAAATTCAGGGCGAAAGGATACGAACGAAACGACAGCATTCGTCAATGGCATTTCTGTCTTCAGCGAAAGTGAATACGAATTACAGGATATGTCAAATGAAATGAACAGCCTAATGAGTATAGAATGTGGACTGAGAGTAAAACAGGAAAGGACCAGAGCAATGAGAAGCAGCAGAAAAGAGTAGTGAGAAACTTAACATCTAGTCTGGTGATCATGACATAGGTGAAATAAGGAATTATGCCACTTTGGAAGCAAAATAACCGACGACTGATGAAACGAGGAGGACGTAAGAAAAAGACTAGTAGGTGGACAGATAAGATAAGGAACGAGGAAGTTCTCCGTAGAATCGGTGAAGAAAGAAGAAGGAAATATGCTGAGACATCGGGGAAGAGCCGCCATGGACCCAGAGGGAGCTGAAGAGGTTATAGCCTTTGGAGGAAGGAAAATCTCATTCTGGAAATATCCCCCAGGCTGTGGCTAAGCCATGTCTCCGCAGTATCCTTTCTTTCAGGAGTGCTAGTTCTGCAGGGTTCGCAGGAGAGCTTCTGTAAAGTTTGGAAGGTAGGAGACGAGATACTGGCAGAAGTGAAGCTGTGAGTACCGGGCGTGAGTCGTGCTTCGGTAGCTCAGTTGGTAGAGCACTTGGCTGCGAAATGCAAAGGTCCCGAGTTCGAGTCTCGGTCGGGCACACAGTTTTAATCTCCCAGTAAGTTTCAGTCAGAAGACTGACCACTCAAAAAGAAAAGCCATTAATTAAATCATTTTCAGATTAAAATTGAAGACACCGCAAGAGAAGCGACAATATTTCCAAGTGAAAATTGTGGACTCACTAATGTAACAGACATGTGGACTGAAACAGAAACAAAAGGCCTATAAATAAGTTCACTGATGAAATAGTAGTAGATGCTTGAAATTCTATGGCCACATCTGCCGAATGCACAACACTAGATTAACAAAAGAACTACTGAATATAATAAACTCGGAAAGGTAAAATTCATTTATTTAGAAGAAGTGAAGTACTACTTTAAAAAAATTACAACCACGTACAATACCGTCAGGAAAGGTAAAACCTCTGGAATACTTGCTGAAAATCATACATTTGCAGGGACAACTAAAAAAGTAATTGGAAAACAGTGGGCCGAGGAACGTAAGAAAATATGCGGTAGATTCGTGAAGAGCTGTTAGATGAAGAAGAAGAGAAGTAAGCTGTCACACCAAACTAACCAGATTAAATCCGCTCTTTAACTGGGCAGAGTCAAAGGGAGACCTTTTCGTAAGGCGAAAGTGTATGTCTAGCAGCCAAACGTAATCTACAACATGTAAAAGCAAAATCCGTTGATACTTCAAGAATGAAACGTATTGAAAAGATACAAAATCAGCTAACTGCCGGAGCACCACCAGAACATACCATCCTTCACACAGTCCGCTCGGAAAGTCCTCTAAATGCACTACTGACCGCCGAGACTTTTAATTAAACTTTTCCTTCAACACGGCATCATGTTCCTTTTGCATTGTCAGACTATCTTTCCTGTCAGCAGAGACATGCTGGTAGATTTGCTACTAGTTCATTCGATGAACACTCAACTATTACTGATTTTTTTTCTTTTCTCAAAACCAGTATTGAGAACATTTCGAGAACTGTTATTTCAAGCTGAATGAATGATGATTCTATTGCAGCCAACGTACATTTTGCATGAGGTCAATAAGCATGAAATTAGAGCTCTTACAGAAGCTTACAGACAGTCGCTTTTCCCTCGTTCTATTTGCTTGTGGAACAGATAATAAAATGACTAATAGTGGTTCATGGTACCCGCTGCCATGCATCATACGGTGGCTTTCAGGGTATATATGTACACGTAGATGTAGATGTGTACCACTTTTACACGTTTTACTGTCAATTTAAGTATGGGTTTTGTTGTTACACGTTGTATTGTACATTTACTGTTAAGACACACACTCTAGCCACGTGGAAAGTATTTTAATTAATAACTGTAAGTATTCTGTTTTAACCTATTGCTTGTCACCTTAACTACCTCAGTGAAAATGCCCTCTACCAACTACAGCTCTTTTTTGTGCAAGTACAGGATGCTCTCAGGTCTTTGCTAGCTACTGCTCACATACTTGCATATACAAGTTGTGTAATGTTGATACTGATATGTGAGTACTCATAATACAATGTTACGGCTTTCAGCCTTCATACCCTTTCACATATTCTAAGATTTTTCTATAAACTTAACTCTCTGCCAACAGAACATATTGTTCCATTATTATTTTGTAACTGGTCTGATTACGGCAGTCAGACGAAATAAGCAACAGTGAATTTATGAATGAAGTGCCAAATATGGTTGCAGACTTGTTTACAGGCTTTACATCATCAATTATCGTGTCATAATCCTTGATCGCTTCAAGTTTATTACTCAAGTTTATTATATTCCGAGTTAACTGAAACGATGTTTTCCAGACTGGGAACTATAGAAGTCCCAACAGTACAGTCCCCGTAGTTACATTAAGATTTTCATGTTTAGGGTAGTTCCATTAGTCAGAAAATTCTTGTAGTCAACTTTCTCACGTGTCACTTGGACATATGTTTCTTTTTTTTTCAAATCTTCCTTGTAGTTGATCAGAAGGCTGCTTTCATGAGGATATGCCTTACATATTATCTTCACAACACAATGAAAACCCTAGAGTGCTTGTAATGTTTACAGATGTGGTTTCATATCACTTACATGTAACAGCCTTGTCGAACCAGATTTTTTTACTGATAATGATGTCGTAAGTTTTCGTTGACACTGGTACTGGATGCCTCATCCATACGATGTTGTGTATAACATTTGCCATCTGTTCATTACATCCCACTTTGCTCACTGTCCTAATACAGAAACGGTTTTAACACAATCATACAATCCACGATCATTGTGGCTAGTTATGATCCACACACTGAGTGAGACATAATATATATCTTTATATTCTGCCAGTATATCTAACTGTAGTTATCAAGGAGTACATTATGTTTCATAAGTAGTTTTAGTTTGCCATTTAATAATCATGCTAAAATTTGTAAGAGGTATTAAGTAATATCTTCATCTACCATACTACACTTAATAAGTCATGGCACTAATTTACACTTTACTGTATCTCCAAATAACACTTATTTTTCCACACATGTCACCTACATTGCATACTGTCTCTATTTAATTTAATTGTTTTGTATTTTTTGTAAGAAAATTATACCTAACTTCGCTGTGTAAAGACAGTCTTTGAGAGTTTATACCTTTACCCATGATTGTAAACAGTTTACTTTTAAAGTAGCTGGTTTTAGTTTTCCGTGCCCTGTGACACTTTATACAAGACTTTTTGTCATTCTCAAAACTGTCTACTGCTAATCACAGATGTAAGTCTTCACTTTCTTCACCCTTACACCGTTATTCTTATTAGTGTCATGCCTACATGTTGTTGCTCAGCACACATTCTGCACTCCAACCAGGTTTACCTATTCTCTTTGTCAAAAACATTTTTTCTCCTTTTTTTAAAGTCCTGTCTTAGTTCATTTTAGCTTCTTCCTTTATTTCCTCTTGCAACTGATTCTTTATTGCATTCACTAAATGTGATGGCCGAGTAGTTAGCACACTGGGCGACAGTTCTAGTTGCCATTCACCATTGAGATTTAGGTTCTTCCAGTATTTCCCCAAATCGCAACGGGAAAATACCTGCATGTTTCATTTTAACACGGTGTGGCTGATTTCTTTTGCCATACTTTCCCTAATCTACGACTCTGCTCTGTTTCTAATGAGTGCATTGATGGTGGGACATTAAACAAATTTCCTTCTTTTCTTATAGCTTTTTTTGGTTTTCTGTAACCTTTTTGGTTGCTTTCAGCGTGTTGTCTTCTTTATAGTGATGCTTTTGTGGTGTAAATTTCTCGTTTCCATGCCTTCTTTATGATTTCATTCCTTTAATTTACTTTCTGCTTTGTCTTCTGTCACATTCTCTACCGATTTTACTATTCGTTGCATCAATTAAAGTCCTTTCCTAGACACCATGTTCACTCTGTTAAATATTACTGACAGGCAAACGAAAATGTACGGCTCCAGAGACTCTTTCAAGTCTGAAACATTTGTAAAGGGTAAATGCAGACTTAAGTGACTAACAAAATTTGTAACAAGGTTGGGAGCTGAACACAGGTCTTCTGCTCACTAGAACCACTACGCCACCATGGCACAGTGGCTTTCCAAAACACCATGGGCTACCTTAGCACCCCTCTCTCCTCAATCCAAATTCCCATACAGGCCTCAGCCTGCTCAGTACTTCCCATAAACCCAAACAGTATTGCACAGGTTCTCCAACCGTATTGGAACAGCACATTAGCATCGAACGAAACAAGGGATCCTGCCTGAAACCCAGGCATAGGTGCTTTAAGCAAATGAAATTATATGGTTCGAAAGAGCCTGCACGAGCAGCGAGACCCCAAAGGACACCTGATGTTACAGAAGTAAAATCAGGCGGTTATGATGTCATAGTGTTCCGTGCAGAGCACAGACAGATGGTCAGACACACGGTCTGGTAATCTGAGGAATCGGAAAACTGATAAGCAGATAATCGAGGTTTTGCTCTTTGTCTGATTCTCTGCTGTTATACACCTTAAGATTCGAGCGGGAATGTTATTTTATGTGTGGTATTCAACCATGTGGCTTGATCTTAGGTCCTGAAACCGACTGAGAAAACTACTCGCTCACTACAGTGTTGAACCTCGCGATTTGCTTTACACACTAAACAGCACAAATAATAGCTAATTGCACTCCATATTTTGACGTGTTCAAAGTCAACTAAATAAAGAAAATAAATACTAACACTGTTTTTAAACATTTTTACATAACCTCTTCCGAAAAACATCCCCACCTATAGGGGTAGTGGGAAATCTCCCTCCTACTGTACTTTTATAAATTAATATGTCACATATCTAACAACTTTCTTTGACATTTCTGTACGTGTGCCTGAGACACATTTTAAGGTCACGTACAGTGCTTCTTTCCACGCAGGTAATAACAAGTCAACTTCCAGTTCTTAAGGAATTGGACTCGGGAATGTCAGCGAGGAAAAGTGTAGAAAAATTTTGAAATTACGTTTAAAATTCGTTGGAATTGGCTAAGTGCTCTCGTTATGAAACAGTGGATTAGTGTACTCTGGGTATCTTCAACTTATTTTTATGGAAACCTAGTTTTTCAGGCGTCTCATTCATTGGTGTATGTGGATACTATCTGCAAAATATGCTGCAAAAATGTTACTAGTAAAGAAGTTACAAATTAAAACGTCATGCCTGATGTGGCAGATTTTCATCCATCACAATATTTGTAATGTTATATGTCCTGAACTTTGTGTTGTAGAGTTATATAACTTTTCAGGCACATTTTGTGTTATGTTTTAATACTGTCTGCAAAAGCCATTACGAATTGAGTCAGTATTAAAGAAGCAATAAATTTAAAAGTTCCTGCCCTTATGGGCAGTTTTATTGCCGGAATATCGAAAGTGCAAAAAATGATATTTTTTTCCTTATCATTGAAGGGAGTGGGGAAGTCAGGAGAAAAAGTTTCAAAAGTTTGAAATTACATTTTGAATTTGATCGAAAGTCACTAAGTGCTCTCATTCTCAAATAGTGGACGAATACGGTCTGGATATTTGTGCAGCATATCACACTTCTTTTTCTCGTCCACACTCACTGACTCAGCCATTTGAGAGGTTGGTGGTTGTTACTCCCATAAGCTTCAGGCTATATAGGAAGCGATATGTGTACCAAATTTGGTTGAAATCAATACAGTAAGTTTTGATATGTTGGAAACACATTTAAAAAAAATTCATGCAGTAGTTCATGAGATGTTGAACATACATACCTACCTACATACATACATACATTCATACACACTTACATTTTTATTAGTCGACCATAACACTCAGTTGCAGCTCTCATAAGATGTACTGTGAATGTGGAAATCGTGCACACCCAGTGACAGAACTCACCGCATGAGAGAGACGGTGGGGTCGTCAGGTGGAGGAGTGTGGCAGCCGGCAGTGTCTGGGCGAGTGACAGCGCTGGCCTCGCTGTGTGCGGCGGCTAGGGGGCTGCAAAGACAGACAGACAGACGCTGCATGGGAAGCACATTCATGTGGCGACCAGAGGGCAGACCATTATTGACAGTATCGCTGAGGGACTCTCCACAAACACACGTGACAGAACACATACCGCCCGAGAAAATAGTGGGCTGGCTAATATGAATGAGTAATCATTGAAGTAATCAGTTTACCCACTGCCTCTTACCAGTTGCTTAGCATACCAAACATGAATTTGCACAAAATTAGAGCACGAAGTAAAGACACGCACAAGTTTCGACATTGAAGCTAAAGTGATACGCATCAGCTGGACTGCACAGTTTGAATACATAACAAAAACAACCATAGGGAAATTAAAACTGCAAATACCTTTAAACGTACATGGTGAGGCACTATTATAAAAATTATATTATACAAAATATATTTATGTTACCTTCATTAGAGTTCACATTTGAAACTGAATGCTTTCACACACATGAAACTAAATGTAAAATAAATATGGCACGCTTTGCTGTAGTATTTCACATTAACATAAAACATGTGCAATCATGGAACTCCTCAAAAGTGTGCGCAACATGTACTGAACTGTAAATATGTCAACTCTGTCATGAACAAAGAGCAATGGAACACTTGGCGCTTGGCTGTGTCAAGACTCCATTATTTAAATTACAAATCGTATGACTGATTTGATGTGGACTGTTACAACTACCTCTCATGTACCAGCCTCTTCCACTCAGAATGACACACACAATGTCCTACATTAGTTATGAGACGAGCTCCAATCTCTGTCTTCCCCTGCAGTTTCTAACTTTTACAGCTCCCTCAGGTACTATGGAAGTTACTCACTGATACCTTTAAAGCAAGCCAACCATCCCGTCCCATCTTATTTCCAATATTTCTCACACGGTTCTCTCCTTGACGTTTCTGTACAGAACCTAATTTCTTTTCAAGTCAAGCCACCTAAATTTCAACACCCACCTTCAGCACCATATCTCAAACCCTTGCATTCTCTTGTTTTCCATAGCTAAGCACAATACAATGTTGTGCTCCAAATGTGCATTATCTGATATTTATTCCTCAAATTACCACCGACGTTTGATGTTACTGAACTGCTTTTGGCCAGGAATCCTATCAATGCCTGCTGGAGTCACCATTTTATGCCCTCCTTCCCTGGTTGTTATTGTAGTTCGCTTGTAGCAAAATTTCTGCACTTTGTCTACTTCGTGGTCTCCACTGTTGACGTCAAGTTCATTGCAAATCTGATTTCTGCTACTCATCATTACTTTTGACTTTCTTCCGTTAACTTTGAATCCACAATTCGAGCCGAGCGAGGTGGCGCATTCGTTAGCACACTGGACTCGCATTCGGGAGGACGGCGGTTCAATTGCGCGTCTGGCCAACTCGATTTAGGTTTTTTGGAATTTCCCTAAATAGTTCCAGGCAAATGCTGGGATGGTGCCTTTGAAAGGGCACAGCCGAATTCCTTCCCTGTCCTTCTCTAATCCGATGAGATTGATAACCTCGCTGTTTAGTCTCCTCCCCCAAACAACCCCTCCATAATTCGTGCTCCTTAGACTTACTTCTATTCAAGAGGTACTGCCATTTTTTCTAATTTTCATTGAGAATAATAACGTCATCAGCAGTATCGTTTCATCTGTAAGCTTAATCATATTCATTTAACTTTATTTTATTTACTTCATTGTTTTTCCGATGCACTGATTGAACAGTAGGATACAATGACTACATCCCTGTCTTATACATTTTCTAATCTGAACACTTCATTCTTCATACTCCATTCTTAGTTCTCCCTATTGGTTCTTGTACATATTACGTAATACCCGTTTTTCCCCATAGCTTACACTTGTTTTCCTGCTTTACTTCAAGAAACCTTTTTTCTAGGATGAGAAATCCTGTGAACGAATCTTGATTTTACTTAAGTCTTACCTCCATTATGAAACGGAACCTCAGTACTGCCTCCCTGTTGAGTTTACCATTCCTAAAGCCAAAATAGTCATCTAACAGACTCTCAACTTTTTTCTATTCTTTTATACACTACTCTTGTTAGCAACTTGTAGGTTTGAGCATACTAAGATGACTGTATAATAGATGCTCTTATCTTAGATCAGGTGGTATGTCTCCAGACTCATATGTTCTACAAACCAACTTCAGTTCCCTTTCCCCAATAATTTTTGATATCCCACCAAGGCCTATTTCGTTTTCTACCTGTTATCAGAGGTTTCCTCCCTACTGTAGAGGCCTTAAGTGTTCTATTGTGATCATTTAGCTCTCTTCTCTGCATTTAAGAATCAAATTCTCCTTGCTCTTTTACTGTTGACACCACATTTTTTTAATTTCACTGAAGGTTGTACTGATTTGTCTATATAGTGATTCAGTTCTTCTCACAACCATTGCTACTTCGATGTCTTCCCATTTTTCCTGCTGCCACTTTGCTGTGACATCCCTGCACTTCCTATTTATTTCATTCCTAAGTAACGTAGATGCTGTATTACTGTGTTTTCCTAAACACTTTTGTACTTTCGTTTTCTTCAGTCTACTGAAGTATTTATGAACAGCTATCAATAATCGGTTCAGGGACAGGTAAACATATGGGTGACACATCACTCCTGGTTACGTGATAACATCGAAACTGATATGCAGTGAGATAGTAACGTCAGTCCAAGCCAAAACAAGCCACTTCCATTTGAGTCTATACTTCCAGTGTAAGGTTACACACTCAGATGACTTACAATCATGATCACCCCCAACTCCTCTCCACTAGAGCAACCACCAGCACGTGTATGTGGTCCATTCATGTCACTGAGAGGAACCCTTGCCCATACTCCCTCTCCTGCTCTCCCCGAGTAAACAGTAGCACATGGAAATGGTGGGAAGCCTCTCCCATCCACTTATCTCTCTCTGCTACTAGAAACGCAATAAAATGTTGCGAAACCCAATGGACCTAGGTCCTTCTTTACTTCCTATACGTATCAATTGTATAGGCCTGTTCAGTCGAGGTCTGTGCTGCATGGGGAGGGTTTCAGATCTGTTATAATTAATAATTTCATAGTGAAATGGTTTGAAAATAATAACATTGCTGTAAGAAACTAGCTTTATAGTTTATTATTAACAGTTTCTTATTGTCAGTACAATTTTTTACAATAATTTTTATTGTTTATTTACTACTTTTTTCTTTTATTTAAAACCTATTGTTTCTGATGACATATCTCATGATTTTTAACAAAATTATTTTTGTTATCATTAAATGCTAATTTTTTCAGTTTCTTTGTTGATGTATATACATGGCTATTTTTTTACATATATAATCCCTTGGATTTAGTAGTAAATTTTTATTATTTATGATGGTTCATAGCTATCACAAGCATTTATTGCTGTGCACACTTTTTACTCTTTTATACAATATATTTTCTATCTGTCCATTCTATACCCACTATTTACATTTTATTTTTGATGCCTCTGTATACAGTATTTACATTAAATCACTTCTTATTATGTAATACTTACATGGGAAATGAAGAATAGCAGCAGAAATTGAGGACAAACCCACCTCCACCCTCTCACCACACACACATATAACTATGACAAGTGGTTCACCCGACTATTCTGCGCACACTTTCACATACACATCAACTATTTACAAGTAAATATACAGCCATCTACTCAATTTCTCCAACAAATAGTGCAAGTAGAGTAGGGTGCCGATGCAGTCCCGACAGATGAATAACTGACAGGCTTACTTTCACACATACTGTGCAGTAAGTTCCTCGTGAGCTCTTGACTAAAATATTACCTGATGCATTACATTTGGAGCAGAACCAACCCCCTCGAGAGGGCACGTCCCGTTATCTTCAATCGTGAGAGCCTTTGAGGCAGCACTATGCACATCCAAAGCCCTGCTCTGGATGGCATCTACATCTATGTGGCATATGAACATTTTGGATTCAATCCGTTCACCCTGTCATCCATCAGGCCATTAACCTTCTTATTTTGAGCTGTCATTACAAGAAGCCACATATACAGATGTTTCAAATGTTTCAGGGTTGTACCTAAGTATTAAAATGGATTGCAGCCTTTCACCCAGTAGATGAACCTGTTTATACCCATATAATGTACGCTGGGATCAGCGAAGTTTGAGATCGCAAGGTAACAGTGAAAGCAGTACATGGGGCGTCCAGAACACATATTCTGGCAGACAGGCTTTGTGAATCGCATAGAAACCCTGGACTTTTCCACCGTGACTACTCCTTCATTGCAGATGGTGACCCATTTCAAATTTGGTGTGGCAATGAAACTGGTTGTGCCAAAACGCCCATCCCCAGTAAAGTAAATGAATTTCACAGTATTTTCTTAACATTTTCCTTGGTGTTCCCAAAAATAGAATAGTTCATTAACTTGTAAACAAATCACGTCATGAGAGCACTCTATTTGCTGTTAAAACCATGTACTCCTTCAATCATCAATGCTGTTTGAGAAGGTGCCACTGGTTATACAAACAAGTTCCATCCCCAACCTCAGACACTGCTGAAAGTCTCTGACTAGTATACATATTGCTGATTGTTCCCTAACATTCTGAACAGATTTGTGACAGAACCATTATGTGGGACTATGCACTTTGGATACAGTAGCTAGGTGCTGTGTGCATCATACAAACTCATAGAAACTGATGGGATATGCCATATCTACCTCCAAGACATGTCCTCCACCAAGATCCACGGGCACATCACAGAATTTTTCTTTGGTATAGTCATTTACCTTTTCAACAGCCAATGGAGCTCTCAGTGGTAGCTTTTGTTGTGTGGCGTACCTGCTGAGATTGTTTATATCCAAGTAAAGGATGTAACTTAAATCGTCAGATGGCCTGTACTCTTCCCATTCTTTCATGGGTTATTCATATTCTCATAACTGCACATGCATTGGCAAAGTCCACCACCCATCTAGCATTTGAAGAAGAACAGCTTGTCAACATCAACCAACAATTCAGTGTTTACACGTCTCCATTAACATTTCATCCCTTCAAATCCCTGGAATGGTGCAGTACAGGGCAGGATCCATATAATATGTGCTCATTCATACATCAAGAACTTCTCGAAAATATTGAGCAAGTGTACATCAGTTTTCATTTACAATCTAGCAACGTCTCTCACATCGAGGATGCTGATCTCCTGCCAAACATTTATAGCATTCTAATATCTCCCATCTATTATGACTTTATTAGTTTACTGGGGAATGTGGTTACATTTGGGAATGTGGGTTCATGGAATATCCCCAATGAAGCCACCAGAATCTGAAACTTTGCATCATTGGGTTATGTGGTTGTGATGAAATGCATGTCCTTCTGAAGCGTTGTCTCAGCAAGTTTCCAATGAGACACTTGCATGAAGAGATACTGACTTTAAAATACTTAAAACCGAAATCATCTAAGAGGTGAGCATGAAAATGAGTATTGCACGTTACATGGAAGTAGGCAAGCGATTTGGCTGCCTCGAGTTGGCTAGAGGGAGGTGAATTTGTTTTCGTAGCTGAAGATATCTTATAGCCCAAGGGCTGAGGGCGCATTGCAGCTGGTGTGCTAGGTGAGAGAGGCACACAGACTAGAAACGAGACTGGATATGGGCAAATCCTAGGATGGAGAATTCTGACGATGCTCAGTTGCTTAAGTGGACAGACAATACTCCAAGCAATACTGCAGTGTCAGACAGTCTTAAAGATCGCTAAGTTTAAACTCTTTGAAATTCGGGAATAATTCACGGTCGAATACTAAAGCAAATCTGAATGCATCTTTGATATCTTAAAAATAAGACACATCAAATGACACAATATTTTCAATATCTTTAAAACTAATTCACAGTGAATAAACATTTCCACCATTAACCTTTGAATTTACAACTTTTACACCCTTCATGCAATCAGCAAACAATATCTCACGAAGAATCAACTGTGTGCGAGGTCGCAAGTTCAATTCCTAAATTTATTTTACAAGTCTAGTTCAGTAGGACCAAATTGAGGAGCAAATTTCCAAATAACAAGGTAAAAGTAATTACATAAAAAATAAAAAGCCAAAAATAGGCAACCCATAAACTTAAGTAAACATAATCCACAATACAACAAAGGAATCAGCTTAATTTCTCATGGAACTCCTTGACAGAATAAGAGGAGTGACCCATGAGGAAATTATTCAGTTTCGTTTTGAAAGTGTGTGGAATACTGTTAAGATTTTTGAATTCTTGTGGTAGCTTATTGAAAATGGATACAGCAGTATACTGCACACCTTTCTGCACAAGAATCAAGGAAGAGCGATCCAAATGCAGACTGGATTTCCGTCTAGTATCAACTGAGAGAAAGCTGCTATTTCTTGGGAATAAGCTGATATTATTAACAAGAAACGACAGTAAAGAATACATATACCCCTGATAGGCCAATGTCATAATACTCAGACAAGTGAACAAGGGTCGAGAAGAGGTTCGTGAACTTAAACCGCTATTGCCCAAACTGCCCGCTTATGGGCCAAAAATATCTTTTGAGAATCGGAAGAGTTACCCCAAAATATTATACCACACGAGTGACTGAAAAATAAGCAAGGTAGACTAATTTTCGTGTCGAACGATCACTTACTTCAGATAGTGTTCGAATACTAAAAATGCCAGCACTAATTCTCTGAACAAGATTCTGAATATGACACTTTCCACTACCGTTTACTATCTGAATACCTAGAAATTTGAACTGTTCAGTATCATCAATCATATGTTCATTCTGTGAAATTAAAACGTGGCGTTTTGTTGAATTGTATGTTATAAATTGTAAAAACTGAGTCTTACTGTGATGTAGCGTTAGTTTATTTTCCATAAGCCATGAACTATGTCATATACTGCACTATTTCAAACAGAGATAATGTTGCACACAACATCCTTTACGACCACGCTAGTGTCATCAGGAAACAGAAATATTTTAGAGTTACCCGTAATACTAGAGGGCATATCATTTATATAAATAAGGAACAGGAGTTACTCCAGCGTGGATCGCTGGAACATCCCCCGTTTGACTGTGCCCCACTCAGGCCCCACATCACAGTCATTATCAACACCGTAACGACCTTTTGCTGTCTGTTGCTAAAGTAAGAGGTGAACCAATTGTGAGCAACTCCCCGGAGTCCACAATGGTCCAACTTATAGAGTAAAATTTTATGATCAACACAATCAAACGACTTAGTTAAATCAAAAAATATGCCTAGCGCTCGAAACCTTTTGTTTAATCCACCCAGTACCTTACACAGAGGGAGAGAACATAGCGTTTTCAGTTGTTATATCAATTCTAAAGCCGAACTGTTCATTTGATAACAAATTATTTAATATAAAATGATCAGTTATCCTTAAATACACAGCCTTTTCCATAACCTTAGCAAACACCGATGGCATAGAAATAGGTCTAAAATTGTTTACAATATGCCTTTCTCCAGTTTTGTTAAGCGGATTTGCTACTTTTACTTTAATCATTCAGAAAACTAACGATTTTTAAAGGAAAAATTACAAATGTGGTTAAGTACAGATCTAACATATGCAGCACAGTACTTCATTATCCTTCTAAAGACTCCATCATCTCCATGAGAGTCCTTACTCATCAGTGATTTAATTATTTACTCAATCTAACCCTCGTCTGTATCACGGAGGAGTATGTCAGTCATTAGTCTCGAAAGGCATTTTCCAAGAGAGTATATGATTCCCTGTAGAAAGTAAGTTTTGACATAATTCTCCAGCAATGCTCAGAAAATTATTGTTAAGTACTGTACATATATCTGATTTATCAGTAACAGAAATACTCGTATTTTTTACTACGAACTGACTTTACATTGTCTGTTGATCAGACACTTCCTTCGAAACTGACCACATGGTTCTATTCTGTTTGCGGACCACATACTCCCTGCCTTCCTAATAACATTTTTAAACACCTTAAAATACTGTTTGTAATGAGCTACTGTAGCTTGATCGTGACTACTTCTAACATTTTCATATAATTCCCAATTTGTTCTACATGATATTCTTATCCCACTAGTCAGCCACGCAGGCTGCCTCTTACTGCTAATACCATGTTTGCAACGTTCTAATGGATAGCATGTCTCAAAGAGCATGAGAGCTGTGTTAAGGAAAACATTATACACTCCTGGAAATGGAAAAAAGAACACATTGACACCGGTGTGTTAGACCCACCATACTTGCTCCGGACACTGCGAGAGGGCTGTACAAGCAATGACCACACGCACGGCACAGCGGACAACCAGGAACCGCGGTGTTGGCCGTCGAATGGCGCTAGCTGCGCAGCATTTGTGCACCGCCGCCGTCAGTGTCAGCCACTTTGCCGTGGCATACGGAGCTCCATCGCAGTCTTTAACACTGGTAGCATGCCGCGACAGCATGGACGTTAACCGTATGTGCAGTTGACGGACTTTGAGCGAGGGCGTATAGTGGGCATGCGGGAGGCCGGGTGGACGTACCGCCGAATTGCTCAACACGTGGGGCGTGAGGTCTCCACAGTACATCGATGTTGTCGCCAGTGGTCGGCGGAATGTGCACGTGCCCGTCGACCTGGGACCGGACCGCAGCGACGCACGGATACACGCCAAGACCGTAGGATCCTACGCAGTGCTGTAGGGGACCGCACCGCCACTTCCCAGCAAATTAGGGACACTGGTGCTCCTGGGGTATCGGCGAGGACCATTCGCAACCGTCTCCATGAAGCTGGGGTACGGTCCCGCACACCGTTAGGCCGTCTTCCGCTCACGCCCCAACATCGTGTAGCTCGCCTCCAGTGGTGTCGCGACAGGCGTGAATGGAGGGAAGAATGGAGACGTGTCGTCTTCAGCGGTGAGAGTCGCTTCTGCCTTGGTGCCAATGATGGTCGTATGCGTGTTTGGCGCCGTGCAGGTGAGCGCCACAATCAGGACTGCATACGACCGAGGCACACAGGGCCAACACCCGGCATCATGGTGTGGGGAGCGATCTTCTACACTGGCCGTACACCTCTGGTGATCGTCGAGGGGACACTGAATAGTGCACGGTACATCCAAACTGTCATCGAACCCATCGTTCTACCATTCCTAGACCGGCAAGGGAACTTACAGTACCAACAGGACAATGCACGTCCGCATGTATCCCGTGCCACCCAACGTGCTCTAGAAGGTGTAAGTCAACTACCCTGGCCAGCAAGATCTCCGGATGTGTCCCCCATTGAGCATGTTTGGGACTGGATGAAGCGTCGTCTCACGCGGTCTGCACGTCCAGCACGAACGCTGGTCCAACTGAGGCGCCAGGTGGAAATGGCATGGCAAGCCGTTCCACAGGACTACATCCAGCATCTCTACGATCGTCTCCGTGGGAGAATAGCAGCCTGCATTGTTGCGAAAGGTGGATATACACTGTACTAGTGCCGACATTGTGCATGCTCTGTTGCCTGTGTCTATGTGCCTGTGGTTCTGTCAGTGTGATCATGTGATGTATCTGACCCCAGGAATGTGTCAATAAGGTTTCCTCTTCCTGGGACAATGAATTCACGGTGATCTTATTTCAATTTCCACGAGTGTATTTGTTATCTACACTCCTGGAAATTGAAATAAGAACACCGTGAATTCATTGTCCCAGGAAGGGGAAACCTTATTGACACATTCCTGGAGTCAGATACATCACATGATCACACTGACAGAACCACAGGCACATAGACACAGGAAACAGAGCATGCACAATGTCGGCACTAGTACAGTGTATATCCACCTTTCGCAGCAATACAGGCTGCTATTCTCCCATGGACACGATCGTAGAGATGCTGGATGTAGTCCTGTGGAACGGCTTGCCATTCCATTTCCACCTGGCGCCTCAGTTGAACCAGCGTTCATGCTGGACGTGCAGACCGCGTGAGACGACGCTTCATCCAGTCCCAAACATGCTCAATGGGGGACACATCCGGAGATCTTGCTGGCCAGGGTAGTTGACTTACACCTTCTAGAGCGCGTTGGGTGCCACGGGATACATGCGGACGTGCATTGTCCTGTTGGAACAGCAAGTTCCCTTGCCGGTCTAGGAATGGTAGAACGATGGGTTCGATGACGGTATGGATGTACCGTGCACTATTCAGTGTCCCCTCGACGATCACCAGAGGTGTACGGCCAGTGTAGGAGATCGCTCCCCACACCGTGATGCCGGGTGTTGGCCCTGTGTGCCTCGGTCGTATGCAGTCCTGATTGTGGCGCTCACCTGCACGGCGCCAAACACGCATACGACCATCATTGGCACCAAGGCAGAAGCGACTCTCATCGCTGAAGACGACACGTCTCCATTCGTCCCTCCATTCACGTCTGTCGCGACACCACTGGAGGCGGGCTGCACGATGTTGGGGCGTGAGCGGAAGACGGCCTAACGGTGTGCGGGACCGTAGCCCAGCGTCATGGAGACGGTTACGAATGGTCCTCGCCGATACCCCAGGAGCAACAGTGTCCCTAATTTGCTGGGAAGTGGCGGTGCGGTCCCCTACGGCACTGCGTAGGATCCTACGGTCTTGGCGTGCATCTGTGCGTCGCTGCGGTTCGGTCCCAGGTCGACGGGCACGTGCACCTTCCGCCGACCACTGGCGACAACATCGATGTACTGTGGAGACCTCACGCCCCACGTGTTGAGCAATTCGGCGGTACGTCCACCCGGCCTCCCGCATGCCCACTATACGCCCTCGCTCAAAGTCCGTCAACTGCACATACGGTTCTCGTCCACGCTGTCGAGGCATGCTACCAGTGTTAAAGACTGCGATGGAGCTCCGTATGCCACGGCAAACTGGCTGACACTGACGGCGGCGGTGCACAAATGCTGCGCAGCTAGCGCCATTCGACGGCCAACACCGCGGTTCCTGGTGTGTCCGCTGTGCCGTGCGTGTGATCATTGCTTGTACAGCCCTCTCGCAGTGTCCGGCGCAAGTATGGTGGGTCTGACACACCGGTGTCAATGTGTTCTTTTTTCCATTTCCAGGAGTGTATGTTATCAGCAGTATAAACATCCTGCCAATCGTATTCCTTGACGTGGTTGAAAGAACTCTCTATTGCTGTTGGATTACCTTTACTACATAGTTTGTAATTATACGTTACATTTGTTTGAGAACAAAAGCCTTTTAGTGTTAAAATTAGTGCATCGTAGTCTGAACGGCCATTCATCCTTTTACTAACAGAATGCCCATCTAGTAATAAAGAATGAATAAATATATTGTCTATGACTGTGCTACTGTTCCCCTGCACCCTAGTTGGAAAAAACACAGTCTGCATCAAATCATATGAATTTAGAGGATTTACCAACATCCTTTTTCTTGCACTGTTATATAGAAAATTAATATTCAAGTCACCACATATAATTTCTGGTACTTCCTCTAAAGTGCATCAAGAACCCTCTCTAGCTTCATCAGAAATGCTCTGACGTCAGAGATAGGGGACCAATAAACAACAAAAATTAGAAGTTTAGTTTCTCTAAATTCAACTGCCCCTCACAACATCCAGATATATGTTCAGTGCAGTGCTGTGATACGTCTATGGATTCAAATGGCAAACTATTTTTTACGTACATGGCCGCTCCAAACTCCGCAAAGAATTCCTTGAGAAACTGCCAGTTATCTGTATCCTGGTAGACAAAGAATAGTAATCCTCATTGTTCTGTTAGTAGGTATGACATTTACTGTGTTCTGTAGTTGGCGATGTTATTCTGCTGACACAAACAAGAGGTTATTCCAGTCATGTTCCTGCTACTGAGAAGAACTTAGAGAAAGTAGTTGAATGATGGAGTGGGACAGATAGGATCTTGCTTTGATGGGAATGAGTTTTCAGCTATGTTGTTCAGGTAAGAGCGTTAAAGTCAAGGGGAGGTATGAGGGACACTGCACATTGATAAGACAGTACAGAAGCCAGAGGGTATGGAAATTTCTGCACTTGTTTGCACACAGCCAGTATAGCTGTGCATAAGATGATGAAATATGAGTACAGAGCTGAACATCACAGATATCATGAATACAGGTGTTCATAACAAGTTCCAGGCACAATGAGCTTTCTTGGAAAGGTCTTGCCAGAGAACTAGAGAACTTCGCTGTAATAAGTAACTCAATGTATGGGTGTTTGTACAAATTTTCTCGTCATATGAAGACGAAATAGCTTTTTCATAAAGCGCACACTACGCTGCAGAGTGAAAATCTCATTCTGGAAACATCCTCCAGGCTGTGGCTAAGCCATGTCTCAACAGTTTCCTTTCTTTCAGGAGTGCTAGTTCTGCATAGTTCGCAGGAGAGCTTCTGTAAAGTTTGGAAGGTAGGAGACGAGATACTGGCAGAAGTAAAGCTCTGAGGGACGGGCGTGAGTCGTGTTTCGGTAGCTGAGATGGTAGAGCACTTGCCCACAAAAGGCAAAGGTCCCGAGTTCGAGTCTCGGTCGGGCACACAGTTTTAATCTGCCAGGAAGTTTCAGCGTTTTATAGTTTTGTAGAACATGTAGAGATGCTGACGCCTTCTTACACATTGCAGTTACGTGCTCAGTCCAGTTTAGATTTTCATCTGTATTATTCAGACTTTTTTCTGGAGCGGAAACGTTGATATTTGTCCCATTTGTGGTCAAAGATGGTAGGGATTCCCAATATTTTGGGATAATTAGCCTATAATGACTAACCAGTATTGGATTGCGCTTTAACCTTATACCCAGTGTCCATTCTGGCAGTGCACACACGGCAGTATTGAGGTTCTTGATCGCAGTCTTCAGATTTATTTGTTTTGCACTTAGATACAACTGGAGGTCATCTTTATACATGTGGTATTTGGAGTTGGGCAAAAGTGATGGCGCATCATTGACGTACAATGAAAAGAGTGCACCACCTAATAATGAAGCCTGGGCTGCCTGATTCAACCTGCCTGCATTGTGACTTTACAGTGCCAGACATAATACGTTACTGGGGAGATGTCACGTATGATTGAAAGCAATGCAGTGCACTTGGCAAGAAATTTAATATGCTACGTCAGTGTCAGAGTCTTTTCTGAAGTCTAAGAAGCACACAGTAGTTGGCTCTTGTGCATCCGTGGCAAGATTCAGGTCATACGTTATCTTCATTAATGCAGATGCTATACTTCAATGTTTATGGAAGCCTGATTGGTATTCATCTAGTAGGCTGTTTGTA
The DNA here is from genome assembly GCF_023897955.1 of Schistocerca gregaria. Lineage (NCBI taxonomy): Eukaryota > Metazoa > Arthropoda > Insecta > Orthoptera > Acrididae > Schistocerca > Schistocerca gregaria. Next base: position 129,223,331 of record NC_064928.1, on the reverse strand, counting down.
CGTAGGTGGTTTATTAGCCGGTCATGGACTATATATTTTAAGGAATTAGAGAGTGCAGGAAGAATGTAAATAGGTCGGTAATTGGAGGGAGCTGTGACAACGCCTGTTTAGATGGTGGCTTAACCAGTCTCTGTTACCAGGCCTTAGGGTTGAAGATACCTCATAGTGGGCATAAAAGGGTCAGTAATAAGCTTCGTCGTTTCGACTCTGATACCATCGTGTCCAGTAGATGTTGATCTGATACGCATGATGGCTTTTTTGACGGTCATGATTGAAGTCGTTTAGCCCCATGAAGTAATAAATGAGTCTCTGTTTTGTTTGTGGTTCAGTTGTGGTTGTAGGTAAGAAGTGCTGGTTCAGTTCTTTGACTAGGGACAATGGGATCAGCTGCAGTTTTTCCTTTGTCTATACCGAGACCACACATGTGTGTTGTTGGGACAGCTCTTCTCGGTTAATGTATGGGCACGTCTGAGCATTGAATTTCTCATGCTTGACTAACTTTTCCATTTCTGCTTATAAGCAATATGATTTTCAGGCATGGGGTGTAATTTGTATGCCTGATTTGCAGCATCTCTGAGATTCTTGAGCTGTTTTAGTTCTTCAGTTATCCAAGATTCAGGTTACTTCTTACTTTTATGGTCTTTGGGGGAGCATATTTGTCATATAACTGAGTAAGTTCGTTGTGAATCCATGCAGTTTTTTATTTTCACCTGAGAAGAGAATGAAAGATGTCCCCCACACTATTTATTGTGTCTTAGTTGCAAGTTTGGATAAACTAATGCATTTGAAGTCTCAGTATTCTGTCAGTTGCTTTTCCCTTCTGGGATATTTCAGCGAGTTCATCTGAAAATTAATTCGTGCCACACATGCCATGGGGAGATATCAGAGAGGTAGAAATTACTCTGAGGATTTTGTTGGAGATATATCAGTGAGAGTAGAACAAGCTGAAGTAGCAACACATTTGAAGAAGAAAGCATCCACTCATATTTCACACTGAATGGATTATTGTATAGAAAACATTTGCTGATGTCAGTATCTATAATCAACCGATTGTGAACCGACTCCAGGCTTGAAAGAGCAGTTTCAAAGCAGGTAATCCCGACTACTTTAGGAGGATGTAAATGACTCACATCAGGTATTAGGTGATTAATCATACCGCCTGTATGCACCTATTCCACCCCTCTCTCACGTCTTCTAACGGTGTAGCTGTTTAAGCTTACCAGACTTGTGGAAATACTTAGTTTAATCCATGTCTCCGACAGAAATATTACATGGATGTATACGTCTTGAAATATGTAACAGAACTCGATATGAGTTGGCAGAGATAGGACATTGTCATGTACAATATGTAGCGTTGTGCACTCAGGTGCAAATCTCACAAAGATTTTCGCTGCTGGATGTTAGCCACTCTGGGCCAGTGAGGGTGGGAGAACAAAACATGGTGGGCACTCTGTGTCAGGAGAGCACAGGTTTCAGAAATGAAAGCACTGGTACCTTCAGGGAGAAGGGAGATTGTATGGCCAGACCAGCAGGTTTTGGCAGTGGTTACTAAACAGCTGACAAGTGTCAGGGACAGCAACTCACCAAACAGACCTAAAACGATTTGTGCCTAACGGTATTGAACACAAGCTAAACAGAATAAAAACAAATTGTACTATCAATGGTTATAATGATAAGTAACAACAGAGATATTGTAAACTGCTACGCAAAACTAGAAGCAAGACAGTAAATTAATCGCCTGGATGAAAACCCTGTCAGAGCAGTGAAGTAATAGTGAAATAAGAAACTACGAGTATAACGGTGTTGGAAGTATGAAAACTGAACAGAAAATATATAATTAGTGCTAAAATTAAATGTAAACAAATGAATGACAGGCTGATCTTTTCTCCATTTTCCGTCTTCACCATTATCCTGCTGTCATTTGCTCAAGTGTTTTGTAGCCAAAATCTCAAGACTGAACTATTCAAAAGCTTTAGCCTTTGAGAGTTGAGTTCCAGCTATACTGTCAGACCTGACATACGAGTTTCTCCTTCTCTTTGAAGGTATCAGATCTTTTCCTGTAAGACATGAACTTCGCTGTTTTGGGTCTAGGTTTTGAAGATCCTGACGTCTTATGTCCATGACACCTGTCTGTATCATTCTGTGTCACCTGCAAGCTTAGCTTCTCTCAGACAAGGCTGATATTTTAATCATCTTTATTCTCTCTGCTGTTCTCAGGAATCCTGAACTTTCTGAGATTATCGAATCTGTGGTACTGTTTGAGCCCATCAGATTTCTCGACCAGCTCCTGTTCGAGCAATTGTGCCCTATCCTCAGCTTCTTTTAAGGATCTGTTAATGCAGGAGTCTCGTTCGCATTTGTCTCCAGGGTCTCCCGTATTTTGGTCATCACTACTCCAGTGACCCCATCAGTGATGGTCTGTACAACCATCCTGAGCATGTCTTCTTGTGCCTGGAGCATGACACTCAGCTCGGGCTTCATTAATGTGGTGACGCCGGAGATTTTGGGGGTGCGACCACGGCCCCTGGTGCTGGTTCGACTCCAGTACTGCCTCCCGACTGCCCGTTGGCGATTCTGCGTGTTGTTACACAGATAACCATTTTAAATTCAGTTTTAGATTACATATTTTCAAAATGAAACGCTAAATGACACTAGTGATTCGCAACACACTTCTCGCATAAAATAGCTTAAATGCTTAACAACACCTCCAAAATTCTTGTGAAGTTTCTAGCAAAATTAACGCGTGTTATTCACTTGCTGCCAGCTTGTTTTCCACATAGGATTATATTTCAGTACAGGTTCATACTGGTCTTTCGTGCAGGCCCCATTATGCTGTTCAGAGAGTAAGAAGAGTTTACGGATGCTGTCAAGGCCTGTTGCATCAGATAATGCTGTCAAGGTATACCACACACATTTTAGTAGTGCACCTTTTACAGATGTTTGGTAGCACAGGAGTCATCGACCTAAGTATTACGTCATTCAGTGCTGTGTTGGTAGGAAGTATCTAGATGTCACAGGATATGAAAGAATTATTAAAGTGAAAATACTACGTTGGGCAGCGTGCTCAGTAACTGGGTGATCCAGCTGTTTCTTGGCCACAGTTTGTCTGTGGTCATTCATACAGACAGAAAGCTTGTTGGATGTCATACCTACGTAGAGTGCACCACAGTGGTTGCAGCTTTACTGGTGGATCACATTATTGGATTCACAGGTAGCTTCTGATGGGACAGGTGTTTCTTGTGACTGGGCTGGAGTAGATGGCGGTGGTAGAACTGATAGGACAGGGATTGCATCCAGGTCTATTAAAAGGCTATCAGCCATAAGGCAAGGGTCTTGGAGCAGGGCTTGTGTAGGCATGGACAAGGACATTGTGTAGGTTGAGTGGGCGGCGGAATATCATTATCGGAGGAACGGAAAGGATAGTGGGTAGGACATTCCTCATTTCAGGGCACGACGGGAGGCAGGCGAAACCATGGCAGAGAATGTGATTTAGTTGCTCAATTCCTAAGTGGTTCTGAGACACAAGGATTGCTTCCATGTGGCTGAACGGTGGGACTGAGAGGTCGGGGGTCATTAGACAGGTCTATTTATGTATTTCTGTTTAAGGTTGGGAACGTAATTACAGTCTGTGAAGTCCGCGGTCGGTTAGGCTGTATGGAAGGAAAATGTAGTATTTAAGTTCCTCTCCTCTATACTAGTTTTATCATACATAAATGAATTAGATAGCTATAAGCCATCAGAAATACATAACTTTGCTAATAAAACAAAGCTATACATATGAACAAGAAAATAGCTGTAACACATCAACAAAAATTTGTAAAAAGATTACAGGATGTATACATGACAGAGGAGAAAAACGGTTTCTAGGGGATTTTCTGGTTAAAAATAAATTTCCTCAGAGGTGAAAATACACTTTTTCTGTGTTGACTGACAGTATTCTTCCCCTATGAACTGTAAAACTCATCAATCCTTTGAATGGTAAAAGTTTTATACACTGGCATAGAACGTACCGGCCCTTTAGGACATGAAAATCAGCAAAAAAAGAAAAAATTTAAAAACAGGAAAGAAAAAAAGACGTTTTGGGAAGGTCTTTGATGTGCACCAATATATACACTGCGTTTTTCAAGTTACAGAAATATCAATACGAATTCCACCAAACACAGCAAGAAAGTTTCCAAAGCGTTGAAATCGAGATGGTGATGCGTTTTCGCCAATCTCACCTCACGTCACGTGACCTCGCCAGCCAATGACAGCTGATATTCCGAGCATAGGACATGTAATGTGGTCATCCAGCAGCAGGATCACTGTTAAGCAGCGCAAACACACAAATAGAAAAATTAATGGTTTAAATTACTATGTACAGCTAAAAAGAAAAGCTACGCTTTCATATATAATTATGATCTTTTTTTGCTTCTGTTATCCTTTGGGAAATACCAAACACAGATGTGTCAGTAAAATTGTAAATAATTATATGAATGTCTGGCCTTCTGGATCCGAAATTTTGTGAAGTGGCTGCTCCTCAAAGTGTTAAGTTTTGAATGCTCTGTAATTTAAGAAATTCACTGCACATTCTTACACATAACACAATCCATTTTGCATAAAAGGAAACTTATTTTGAAAGTAACGTTTCTCAAACCACCATTCACAATATTTTCCTGCAATCTGTTGGAAATTAAACAGTTGTGAGGGGATTCTCGTCGAAAGATGTTCGTCATTACGAAGTGTTGAACACTTTTCATCCTAAATCCTTTCCTTTGCCAAATTTTGGTGTCAGCACACGTTTATGTGCAAACTGTGTTTTTGTTGTTGTAAATGGACCATTTTCTTTGCAACTTAAATTTTATTTTGGAGTTTTTCTTGCATTTGTCTGTTGTTGCTGCAGTATTATTCTGCAGCAGCCGGCTAAAGTAAAATTCTTTGTTAGAGTATCAGTTCGTACCAGTCAAAATACCAAAAATTTAACTGAAAACTAAAACAATGAAAAATACACGGAATTTTAAACAGTTCCCAGAATTCTGAAAACTTACCATGTTTTTTTTTTCTATTTTCTCCCAAATGAAAAAACTTGCAGGGGTTTCCCAGATTTCCCGGTTGTCCCACAGCATATACATCGTAAATTACTTTTGCAAGTTACTGTGTACAAGAAATAGCATTATAGAACAATCCAATGAGATATGTTATCAGAAAAAAATAGGAGTAGCTTTGTAAATAAAGGAAAATATTGTTAACAAATAATAAAAAGTTCTTGGAAAAAACTGTGTTGCATTAAAGCAACTGTTAATAATAAACCATAAAATTAGTTTCTTACATCACGGTTGTTATTTATAAATGCTTCCACTGTAGAATTACTGTTTATAAAATATATGAACCTCTCCCCATGATGCACATACCTCAACCAAAGAGGCCTACACAGCCTTAGTTAGTTGTAAACGATGGCAAGAGAGAGGACGGGAAAATTGGTCCGTTGGGTTTCCTACCATTTTATTGTGCTCCCATTGTCTCAGAGAGATTGGGGGATGGGAGGGGTTTCCCACAATTTTAATGTGCTCTTGTTGGTTCAGAGGAGAGGGCAGGGGAGGGGAGCAGTCGCGGGGGCTCCACTCGTTTACCTTCAATTGACATCGACTGCTTGTCACCCAAATCGGTAACCTGAATCAGAAGTGACAAGATCGTTATCTTCAACTGAATAGTCTTTGCTATCCTACTACTTCTCATTACGACATTATCACACAGGGTGTTTCACAATTTATGATATATTCTTCTAGCTGTAAAGGGCACTTCGATCAACCCTTACACATAACCTCATATCTGGTATCGTCATCCAACCATGGCACAGATCGTCAAAGTTACTGGCACCAGTGCCTTTAAATGATTGTATATTCAGGGCGAATCTCTGATAATATTACAAACTTTCTAGGATCATGGAGAAGGATAATTGTATCAATTTGAGGTAAGGGTCTCTCTACTTGAAAGGGACAAGTCAAAAGAAATAAGTGAAAACTGTTTTTATATCTGCGACAGTGGAATACAGGCACTGGTACTGTTGTCGCTAAGACTGTAGAGTAGGCAACCTTCAGAAATGGTAGTAAGGACTAAAACAATGAAACGTGTCCAGCAAACATTGGATGTAAAGCCGCATATCTTAAGAGCTATTGTTCAATAGAGGAGATGTGTTTCAATGTAGCGAAGATGAACACGTGCTCATAGCTCATTGCTTTAGAGCCAATGTTTGCTGGACACGTTTCCTTGTTTTCGTCCGTGGTACCACTTCTGAAAGTTATCTATCACACAGTCTTAGCAACAGTATTACCAGCACATTGTCAGAGGTATCAGAATGATTTTCGTTTATAACTGTCGAGTCGTTCATAACAGGTGCAGGGAATCTTACCTCAAGCTGATACATTTATCCTCCTATATCGTCTTAGAAACCGATATTCTAAGTTCGCTCTACAACCACTATCTGACAGGAAATTGTCAAACACACTGCATCATTGGAACTGAGGTGTCACCTAATGCCCTTGATAACTACTTTTCTTTACATTTAACTTCTTTGTATCTCTACTTGTCTGCAACTTTGTTTTTAGATATGTCCAGTCCTTTTCACTTGAAAAGCCTATTGTGGTATTCGTTGTCGCAGTATATTAGCTTTAAAGAAATTCAACTGTGCCTACCCGTTCGTTTGTAATTCTTTACTACAGTTCTTTCACATTGATAAATCGTACGATTTTCTTCAGCCGCAAGTCTACCCTTTACTATCACTAAACTGTTACATCGCCATGTATATCTGAGCACTTGTACTTGACATTGGTTTGCTGTCCATTATAGTGAGAATAATCTAATAGCTTAACTGTTCGCAGTCACTCCATTTCTGCCGTACGTTCCTATTTTTTGCCAAATTTTATTCCTGTTACACCATTTTCCGCTGCTCTTTGTATTACCCATATTTATCGGACAAGAAGTCGTTGATTTTACCCCTATTCATTTCACTGACTCCCAGCACGTCTACAACGAGATTTTGGTTTCATTTCCAATTTTATAGAATGTTACTCTTTTTTTTATGTTCGCTCTAGCTTTTTCTCACTGGCATCCCTTCCTTGGCAGTTCCCTACCGGGTCCGAATGGGAGACTAATCATGAATGTTTTACCAGTGGAGACTGTTTTTCAATTACGAGTCATATCTCTTATTGGTATTCGTTATACGTTTCTCCATTAGTGGTTTCCATTGCCTTATGCATCCTCATGTGGTTGAGCACTGCTCATTGTTGCACCTTTCTTTTTCCGTTACTTGTTACCAAGGAAACGAATATGTTCCCAGTCATGCACAAACCCAGCACATGCAGAGCTATTAATAAATGACATCTGCCGTTAAGAATGTGTGTGCAATATGTAACTGTTTACAAAGCAACGAATGCATTTCTCAGCACACTAGCGAAGTGTTCTGCTCGAAGACCAAAAAGAAATGGCATAGCTCATTCTTAAAGTGGTTAAGAACAAACTGACAGTTGCTAGGGCAAAATGAGGAATATTTAATCGTATTTCTGTTGTACGGATTGTTGAGGCCTTCGTTCCTTTCCCTGCTTTTTTCCACAACGTTATTTTTGTATGCAGCAAGGAGAGAGTCTCACCCTCATACCTGTGTTCTGGGGATGTCAACTCACTTTATGGGCACTATCTCACAGACGACGGGCAGACATGGATTGTTGAGGCCTTCGTTCCTTTCCCTGCTTTTTTCCACAACGTTATTTTTGTATGCAGAAAGGAGAGAGTCGCACCCTCATACCTGTGTTCTGGGGATGTCAACTCACTTTATGGGCACTATCTCACAGACGACGGGCAGACATGGATTGTTGAGGCCTTCGTTCCTTTCCCTGCTTTTTTCCACAACGTTATTTTTGTATGCAGAAAGGAGAGAGTCGCACCCTCATACCTGTGTTCTGGGGATGTCAACTCACTTTATGGGCACTATCTCACAGACGACGGGCAGACATGGATTGTTGAGGCCTTCGTTCCTTTCCCTGCTTTTTTCCACAACGTTATTTTTGTATGCAGAAAGGAGTCGCACCCTCATACCTGTGTTCTGGGGATGTCAACTCACTTTATGGGCACTATCTCACAGACGAATGGCAGTTCCAGGTCGCAGTGCACGTCGTCGTAGAAGCCCCTGTCCGACAGCGCCAGGCAGTCCTCGGTGTCCTCTCGGGTCTTGTTTTTTGGCTCGCCAGCCTTCCACACTTGAAATTCCATGTCTTTTAGGTGCCTGCCTGTGAAAAATAAAAGAGTTATGGGCACTACAAATATGTTCAGATACGACACAAAACATCACTGGGGCATAAACCTGCTATGAAAAATACGGAACTCCTGTGACACATTATGAATACTTCCTCAGCCAGCTCTCACACCCAGCCTGCACAAAACACACGCACACACACACACACACACACACACACACACACACACTAGTGGCACAGGCAGGCAAGAGAGGGGGGGGGGGAGGGAACGAGGGAAGGAGTGAGTGAGGGAGGGGGAGAAGGATAGCAGCAGATACAAATTCTAAGACATGAAAGTTACATATCAGAGAAAATTATTCAATCATAACATACAATGTAATTGTGGAAATCATCATAGTAGTAATAAAGCATTTAACATTCCTCATATATATATATTGATTTATAGCCCATTCAGAATAACTGAAGGTGTCATCAAATGTCGTCTTTGTTTTGAAACCTTCTAGAATATTAATACTGTGCCCGGGACCACGACTCGAACCAGGTACCTTTGCCATTCACACACAGATGTTTAACAACTAAGACTATCCAGGCAGAACGTGACTCACCCTCACATCTTGTTATCCACCAATACCTCTCCTCTACCGTCGTAACTTCACCAAAGTTTCTGTACACGTTGTAGGAACAGCAGTCCTGGAAGGAAGGCTATTGTAGAGAAACGACTTAGCCACAGATGATGTGATTATTTCCCGAATGAGTTTATACTCAGCCGTGACGTGCCTGTGTGCCAGAGCAGCCTTGAACCCTGAACCTTTGCTTCTCACAGTCAAATGAATCAACAACTGGTACAAGCAAATGATCTCAGTATTAAAAGTATGAGAGTGGGTCACGAGTAGTGCCTGCACAGCACAACATTTAGCTATGAAAGGCAAAGGTTGCAAGTTCGAATCCCAATTCAGCTTTCAGTTCTAATCTCATAGCAAGTTTCCAACTACCACACACACCAGTGTAGAGTGAAGTAATCCCCTAGCCTAAATGTAAGCCATTGCTCCACAGTAACCTTTCGGCTTGACATGCTAGACCGCAAGCTATGTGGGAGAACGTTTGTGTAGTTGGGTTGCTAGGACATATGGTATATGTTATGCGGGAAGAATTAAAGCTATGAGCATGGACCGTAAGTCATGTCTGGGTGGAGCTTCCAGAGCCCGGGTTCCCGGGTTCGATTCCCGGCGGATATATTATCAGATCAATTTGTATTTCAGCAGACATACTTGTACAAAATTACGTAGCCTCAATGCTACACGCTTTTCAAACTGCCATGTACTACTTTCACTGCAGCATGACTTTCGCCATGAAATTATAGCTGAACCTAAGGGCTGGCTGTAATCATTCAGGGATAGTACAAAATAAGATGCATTAATTACGATCTTTTCAGCGATCAAAGTTAACCCTAGTAATAACATATAACAGGTCCAACTGGAGGTAAATTTTAGCTTTACGATTGCTTTCAACCGCAATCACGGCTCTTCTACATCTACATCTACATTTATACTCCGCAAGCCACCCAACGGTGTGTGGCGGAGGGCACTTACTAGACACTGTTTAATTTCTGGCTCATGTAATTATATCTTCAGTTGCCTCCAGCCAGCACTTACGCGGGTGACACACGACAGCATGCCAGTCGGATTTGTGAATGTTGTCTTTCTCCAGAAGAGGGTGTGCTGATTTGAAACTTCCTGTTAGGTTAAAATTGTGCCAGACGAGGACGCGAACAGGGCCTTTCACCCGAAAATGCCCTTCTGATTCTGCCACCCAGACAGGAAAGTGGCTCTGAACACTATGGGACTTAACAGCTATGGTCATCAGTCCCCTAGAGCTTAGAACTGCTTAAACCTAACTAACCTTAGGACATCACACAACACCCAGTCATCACAAGGCAGAGAAAATCCCTAACCCCGCCGGGAATCGAACCCGGGAAACCGGGCGCGGGAAGCGAGAACGCTACCGCACGACCACGAGCTGCGTACTCAAAGATTCTAATCAACAGGTACACTTGCGACAGATTGAGAGGAAACATACAGTCTCATCACATTATCTTACAAACATGTTGTAGCTGATTTAAAGAATCCATGGCAAATGACTTTAAGGATATACAGTTGCAGTGTTCACACATTTGAAACATACCAAATGTGAATGACTTCAAAACAAGGAAATATAATGCAAAACTTAAGTTCTACACAATTATATGGTCCATCTTTGATTTTATTTCCTGTCCAGTGACAATGTCAGATCTTTGTAAAACTCATGGTAGTATTCAGTCAGATCAGAGTATGTTGCCAGTGTGCCAACTGCAATTCCATTTGGGAAAATCTAGAGGAATTTACAATTCCAGGAACAGCCCTTCATTCAAATTAAACATGTGACTATGCATTTTGAATTGTACATTTCATTCCTCCCAAACGAACACAACTGGCAGTAACATATTTCTACGTCTTCTTATTCTTGTTCCTCTTTTCCTTCTTCTTGTTCTTATTTTTTAGCATATGAACAGGAGGACAATGCTGTTGCTCTACACTGTCATTGCAGTTATTTCACAAGCCAATGGTGGCTCAATGACAAGTGGGTACCAGAATCCTGTAGGAGAAAACGAACTTGCTGTGGAGGTTGATATTTGGGAAACAGAGCATTCGAAACCTTGTAGAGATGTGCACGGCAAATTACTCAGCCCACAGCTCATTCAAGTGGTTAACGACTGAACACACAATAACAGCACTCAGCCGAAGTGCAGGGCAAGGTCTTTAGTGGTTGAATTTGGCATAAGCACTGATCCATTTGGCTTACAGTTTCTGGAGATGTAAACGCTTCACAATTGGAATGTCCACTGGCAGGAGTATGATATCTCTCCGCCGTGAAAAGGCCATGCAGGGCCGAAAATGGTCATTCGCAGACTGCAAAAACCAGACGAGGTCCGACCACCGAAGGAGGCAATGTCGGCGCCACCTACTCTGCCAGAAAGGTGTGGGAATATGGAGGCTGGGGCAGTGGCGGATCCACTGGTGGCAGCGAGGACGAGTGTACCCACGACCGGGAAGGGGGAAAGAGTCAGAAAGTCGGGGACAGTTCGAAATCCATGGACTCCAGCTCAGCAGACAGAGGCATGAGCCATAATAAGGACTCAGGCTGGAGGCAATGGGACTATAGGTATGTTGTAGATTGGGATGGAATGGAAGGTGTGCTTCCACAAGTGGGAGCCGACCTCTGGAACAACTCAGCTCACCAGAAAGCGGCAATGATGAGACCCCATCAGGGCATGGGAGCAACTGATTTGCATGACGGATCAGCTGCTGTCTGACGGTATCCACCACCAGGAAATGCCGACCTTGTGGCCCACCGTGACTCTCGACAGCCACCCCTACCACTGCCCGAAAGACCAAGACAAAATAATAACCCTGCAGGGAAACATGGCAGGCCACAGTGCTCCACGGTTCGATACTGAGGCTGCAAAAAATTCAAGAGACCCTCTGGCAGACTGCATCCACTGCAGGCAAAAAAAAACAGCGCAGAACCTCATACGCGGAAAAAATTATTTAAAAATGGCATAGTACAAGGAAGTACACACATGCAGATGGGAATCTTTTCCCAAAATGAGTTATGTAAAATATGGATAAACGAAAAAGGGATTGGTAGCAGAAAAGTTGTTTATAAACAAACCCGTTATATTCACAGTCGTGGGCTTTCAAAAGAACAAAAAAAAAAAACTATGATGGACAAAAGCAGAAACAAAAGTTGACGTAGAAGAGATAAGGGATCCACTATTAGAACCAAATTTAAAAGAGCTTTGGAAGACGTAAGGAGAAGGGACAGATAACACTCAATCAGTATTTCTAAAATCATTGGAGGAAGTGGCAAGAAAATGATTATTTATGTTGGCGAATAGAATACCATCTGACTTTCACAAAAACATCATCCACACAGTTCTGAAGATTGCAACAGCTGACAAGTGCGAGACTTATCACAGAATTAGTTTAACAGCTCATGCAGCAAATTTGCTAACAAGAAACACAGAAAAATGGAAAAGAAAAATAATGATGTGTTAGCTAGTGATCAGTTTGGCCTTAGGAAAGGTCAAAGCACCAGAGAGACAGTTTCAACATTGCGGTCGGTAATGGAAGTAAGACCAAAGAAAAGTCAAGACACGTTTATTTGTTGACCTGGAAAAAGCATTCGACAATTTTTGAAATTTTTCGAAAAAAGGGGTAATTCTCTATACTATTCCATCCTGGAGTTTCCAATGTTTGAAAAATAGGGGTAAGCTTTACAGAAAGTTGGGTAGTAAACAGGGTGGGGCAAATAAAAGTTGCCCAGGGAACAGAGTTCCAGGGTACAGAGAAAGAGCAGAGGAAATGCCTTTTATATCTGGAGTAAGCGACGCTGCCTCCATGTGGACACACGCGTATCGCTACCGGACGACTTTGCCAACCGGCAACAGCGGTAGTATAGAACTCTAATGGCTTTCTGTGTTGCATTCCGATGTGTAGGTATCGGGAAAGAACCGGTACACGATCTATGTAAATAGTGATAAATCTGATCATAAACATTAATCTGCTTCGCATGTAATGTTTCGAGAAGCTGATGGAAATGCACAAGAAGTAAACAGGGTGAGTCACCTAACATTACCGCTGGATATATTTCGTAAACCACATCAAATACTGACGAATCGATGCCACAGACCGAAGGTGAGGAGAGGGGCTAGTGTAATTGGTTAATACAAACCATAAAAAAAATGCACGGAAGTATGGTTTTTAACACCTATGTTTTTTTAAATGGAACCCCGTTGGTTTTGTTAGCACATCTGAACATATAAACAAATACGTAATCAGTGCCGTTTGTTGCACTGTAAAATGTTAATTACATCCGGAGATATTGTAACGCTTGAGTACCACTCCTCCGCTGTTCGATCGTGTGTATCGGAGAGCACCGAATTACGTAGGGATCCAAAGGGAACGGTGATGGACCTAAGGTACAGAAGGGACTGGAACAACACATTACGTCCACATGGGAACACCTTTTTATTGGTCTTTTTCACTGACGCACATGTACATTACCATCAGGGATGAGGTACACGTACACGCGTGGTTTCCGTTTTCAATTACGGAGTGGAATAGAGTGTGTCCCGACATGTCAGGTCAATAAATGTTCAATGTGGTGGTCATCATTTGCTGCACACAACTGCAATCTCTGCCGTAATGATTGTCGTACACGCAGCAGTACATCTGGTGTAATGTTGCCGCGGGCTGCCACAATACGTTGTTTCATTTCCTCTGGGGTTGTAGGCACATCACGGTACACATTCTCCTTTAACGTACCCCACAGAAAGAAGTCCAGAGGTGTAAGATCAGGAGAACGGGCTGGCCAAATTCTACGTCCTCCACGTCCTATGAAACGCCCGTCGAACATCCTGTCAACGGTCAGCTTAGTGTTAATTGGGGGATGTGCAGGTGCACCATCACGCTGATACCACATACGTCGACGCGTTTCCAGTGGGACATTTTTGAGCAACGTTGGCAGATCATTCTGTAGAAACGCGATGTATGTTGCAGCTGTTTGGGCCCCTGCAATGAAGTGAGGACCAATGAGGTGGTCGCCAATGATTCCGCACCATACATTTACAGTCCACGGTCGCTGTCGCTCTACCTGTCTGAGCCAGGAAGGATTGTCCACGGACCAGTAATGCATGTTCCGTAGATTCACTGCCCCGCTCCATCGGTAAACAGGTAGAACTGCAACGCATCCTCTGTTAATGCCCATTGACAGAATTGCACTCGATGATTAAAATCATCACCGTGTAATTGCTGATGTAGCGAGACATGAAACGGGTGAAAGCGGTGACGATGCAGTATGCACATGACACTACTTTGACTCAGTCCACCGGCTCTCGCAATATCCCGTGTACTCACGTGTGGGTTCATGGCAACAGCAGCTAACACACCAACTGCACCCGCTTCTCCTGTGACGGGCCTGTTACGGACCCGTTTGTGTGCTACGACCGTACCTGTTGCATACAGTTGGCGATAGATGTTTTGCAATGTGCGGCACGTTGGATGCTCTCTGTTCGGGTACCGTTCTGCATACACCCTGCAGGCTTCAGCTGCATCTCGTCCACACTCGCCATAGATGAGTATCATCTCCGCCTTTTCAGAGTTCGAATACACCATGGTCACAGTTCCTACAACACTACACTATCGCAGACGTCTGGTAACAGGGTGTACTACAGTTGGTCTGCGTGCGGAGACGAATGCAAAAAATGGTTCAAATGGCTCTGAGCACTATGGGTTTTAACATCTGTGGTCATCAGTCCTCTAGAACTTAGAACTACTTAAACCTAACTAGCCTAAGGAAATCACACACATCCATTCCGGAGGCAGGATTCGAACCTGCGACCGTAGCAGTCTCGCGGTTCCGGACTGAGTGCCTAGAACCGCTAGACCACCGCGGCCGGCAGACGAATGCAGAATAACAATAGCAGCAAGCGCTACATGCGGACACTGCGACAGCTAGACCAAACCACAACAGTGCACTACAGCCACACTCGTAAACACGGTCGTCATCGTAAACATGTCCCTGCAGATGCTGCTCGCCGACCGTGGCCCGTGTTTGTTACAATACGCAACTGAACGTCGGAGGTTTCAAGCGAAAACTGTAGGTTACAATATCTCCGGATGTAATTAACATTTTACAATGCAACAAACGGCACTGATTACGTATTTGTTTATATGTTCAGATGTGCTAACAAAACCAACGGGGCTCCATTAAAAAAACGTAGGTGTTAAAAAACATACTTCCGTGCATTTTTAATGGTTTTTATTAAACAATTACACTAGCCCCTCTCCTCACGTTCGGTCTGTGGAATCGGTTCGTCCGTATTCGATGTGGTTCACGAAATATACCGTAAGTAAAGTGGTCTAGGGATAGCATCTTTAATTTATAATCAAAATGTCTTCGGTCCCGGGTTCGTTCCCCGCCACTGCCTAAATTTTGATAAATTATCAGCATTGGCGGCCGAAGACTTACGGCACAAGAAGTCAGCCTCATTCTGCCAACGGCCTTGTCATAGAGGGCGGAGGAGCGGATAGATGTTCAGGGCACTCTCTTGTCCTGGGGGTGGGAAATTGTCCCTAAAGGCGGAAGAATCAGCAATGATCAACGACATGAGGATGCAGAAGGCAATGGAAACCGCTGCATTAAAGACACGTGACGTGTATCCACAGGACATGTGCCCTGTTGTTGAAGAAGTGTCTTTATGATCTCTCCATTGGCAAAAGATTCCGGAATAGTGCCCCATTCGGATCTCCGGGAGAGGACTGCCAAGGGGGAGGTTACCATGAGAAAAAGATTGAATAATCAACGAAAGTATAATGTTCTAAGAGTCGGGGCGTGGAATGTCAGAAGCTTGAACGCGGTAGGGAACCTAGAAAATCTGAAAAGGGAAATGCAAAGGCTCAATCTAGATATAGTAGGGGTCAGTGAAGTGAAATGGAAGGAAGACAAGGATTTCTGGTCAGATGAGTATCGGGTAATAACAACAGCAGCAGAAAATGGTATAACAGGTGTAGGATTCGTTATGAATAGGAAGGTAGGGCAGAGGGTGTGTTACTGTGAACAGTTCAGTGACCGGGTTGTTCTAATCAGAATCGACAGCAGACCAACACCGACAACGATAGTTCAGGTATACATGCCGACGTCGCAAGTTGAAGATGAACAGATAGAGAAAGTGTATGAGGATATTGAAAGGGTAATGCAGTATGTAAAGGGGGACGAAAATCTAATAGTAATGGGCGACTGGAATGCAGTTGTAGGGGAAGGAGTAGAAGAAAAGGTTACACTAGAATATGGGGTTGGGACAAGGAATGAAAGAGGAGAAAGACTAATTGAGTTCTCTAACAAGTTTCAGCTAGTAATAGCGAATACCCTGTTCAAGAATCACAAGAGGAGGAGGTATACTTGGAAAAGGCCGGGAGATACTGGAAGATTTCAATTAGATTACATCATGGTCAGACAGAGATTCCGAAATCAGATGCTGGATTGTAAGGCGTACCCAGGAGCAGAAATAGATCACAATACAGTAGTGATGAAGAGTAGGCTGAAGATCAAGACATTAGTCAGGAAGAATCAATACGCTAAGAAGTGGGATACGGAAGTTTTAAGTAATGACGAGATACGTTTGAAGTTCTCTAGCGCTATAGATATAGCAGTTAGGAATAGCGCAGTAGGCAACACAGTTGAAGAGGAGTAGACGTCTCTAAAAAGGGCCATCACAGAAGTTGGGAAGGAAAACATAGGTACAAAGAAGGTAGCTGCGAAGAAAACATGGGTAACAGAAGAAATAATTCAGTTGATTGATGAAAGGAGGAAGTACAAACATGTTCCGGGAAAATCAGAAATACAGAAATACAAGTCGCGGAGGAATGAAATAAATAGGAAGTGCAGGGAAGCTAAGACGAAATGGCTGCAGGAAAAATGTGAAGACATCGAAAAAGATATGATTGTCGGAAGGACAGACTCAGCATACAGGAAAGTCAAAACAACCTTTGGTGACATTAAAAGCAACGGTGGTAACATTAAGGGTGCAACGGGAATTCCACTGTCAAATGCAGAGGAGAGAGCAGATAGGTGGAAAGATTACATTGAAAGCCTCTATGAGGGTGAAGATTTGTCTGATATGATAGAAGAAGAAACAGGGGTCGATTTAGAAGAGATAGGGGATCCAGTATTAGAATCGGAATTTAAAAGAGCTTTGGAGGACTTACGGTTAAATAAGGCAGAAGGGATGGATAACATTCCATCAGAATTTCTAAAATCATTAGGGGAAGTGGCAACAAAACGACTATTCACGTTGGTGTGTAGAATATATGAGTCTGGCGACATACCATCTGACTTTCGGAAAAGCATCATCCACACAATTCCGAAGACGGCAAGAGCTGACAAGTGCGAGAATTATCGCACAATCAGCTCAACACCTCATGCATCGAAGCTGCTTACAAGAATAATATACAGAAGAATGGAAAAGAAAATAGAGAATGCACTAGGTGACGATCAGTTTGGCTTTAGGAAAAGTAAAGGCACGAGAGAAGCAATTCTGACGTTACGGCTAATAATGGAAGCAAGGCTAAAGAAAAATCAAGACACGTTCATAGGAGTTGACGACCTGGAAAAAGCGTTCGACAATATAAAATGGTGCAAGCTTTTCAAGATTCTGAGCAAAGTAGGGGTAAGCTATAGGGAGAGACGGGTCATATACAATATGTACAACAACCAAGAGGAAATAATAAGAGTGGACGATCAAGAATGAAGTGCTCGTATTAAGAAGGGAGTAAGACAAGGCTGTAGCCTTTCGTCCCTACTCTTCAATCTGTACATCGAGGAAGCAATGATGGAAATAAAAGAAATGTTCAGGAGTGGAATTAAAATACAAGGTGAAAGGATATCAATGATACGATCCGCTGATGACATTGCTATCCTGAGTGAAAGTGAAGAAGAATTAAATGATCTGGTGAACGGAATGAACAGTCTAATGAGTACACAGTATGGTTTGAGAGTAAATCGGAGAAAGAGGAAGGTAATGAGAAGTAGTAGAAATGAGAACAGCGAGAAACTTAACATCAGGATTGATGGTCACGAAGTCAATAAAGTTAAGGAATTCTGCTACCTAGGCAGAGCAAAGAGGACATCAAAAGAAGACTCGCTATGGCAAAAAAGGCATTTCTGGCCAAGAGAAGTCTACTAATACCAAAAACCGGCCTCAATTTGAGGAAGAAATTTCTGAGGATATACGTCTGGAGTACAACATTGTATGGTAGTGAAACATGGACTGTGGGAAAACCGGAACAGAAGAGAATCGAAGCATTTGAGATGTGGTGCTATAGACTAATGTTGAGAATTAGGTGGTCTGATAAGGTAAGGAATGAGGAGATTCTACGCAGAATCGGAGAGGAAAGGAATATGTGGAAAACGCTGATAAGGAGAAGGGACAGGATGATAGGACATCTGCTAAAACATGAGGGAATGACTTCCATGGTACTAGAGGGAGCTGTAGAGGGCAAAAACTGTAGAGGAAGACAGAGATTGGAATACGTCAAGCAAATAATTGAGGACGTAGGTTGCAAGTGCTACTCTGAGATGGAGAGGTTAGCACAGGAAAGGAATTCGTGGCGGGCCGCATCAAAAAAACGTTAGGTGACTCACCCTGTATATGATACGAACCTGTTTCAGTAATGAAGTCACCTTCGACGGCCTTATCTGTGAAGCCCATCAGGTAGAGTTGGATTTTCGGCTGTAAGAGGCTCAGCACGGCGTCGGCGCGGAGCGACGTGTCTGCGACGGCGAGCGTGGCATTCTCGGAGCGGCACGCACTGGCTGCCTGCGCGTGGGCCTTCCGCTCCGTGTGCACCTTGTAGAAGCGGCCGGCGTCTTCGATCCACACGTAGCTGTCCGGTACGCCCACCGAAAGCGGGCGCTCACAGAAAAACGGCGCAGGGTTCTGGCAGGACACGACGTCCGTGAATCCGTCTCTGTCCAAGATGACGCAGTCTTCGTCTGCACTGCCAGTGTGGGCCCGACGAAGCAGTGATGGCAGAGCCGGCACGGGGCGACCTGGCGCAGTGCGGCAGTGTCGGTAGGGCACAGGCTTACCCCAGGCAAGAACGTAAGTACTGCAGCAGACGTTACAGTCGAACCAGGGCACAAGCCTAGCGGCAAAACGACATGTGCTGTTTGAGGCTTGCCCGGCGCTGCATCTGCTTACTTCCCGGGAACTACGCCGGATAACATTGTAGAAACCGCACAATATTCCAGCGAGACACGTAAGGAGAATGTCCTGCTTCGGCCTACCGTCAGTAATATAGGTGACCCCACATACCACCTAGCTAAACATCTGGCTTCTCTTCTGAGTCCCATGGTGGGGAAATGTGAACACCATATTCGAAACTCAGATTTTACACGGCGACTGAAGAACCTGCGTCTTGAATCTGCCGACTTACTAGTGAGTTTCGATGTGGTTTCTTTGTTCACACAGGTGCCTCTGATGGACTCATTACAACTCATCGGAGCTAAGCTGGAGGAGGATGTCTTACACCTTTTCAAACAAGTGCTTACCTCGACTTACTTTTTATTTAACGACCAGTATTTTGAGCAGACTGACGGTGTTGCTAGGGGTAGCCCTCTGTCTCCCTTAGTAGCTAATCTTTTTATGGAAGATTTCGAGGATAAAGCACTTCAGACGGCGGTTTTTAAACCCAAATGTTTTTGGAGATATGTAGATGAGACGTTTGTGGTATGGCCGCGTGGGACAGCAACGCTTCCTTCTTTCCTGGAACATCTGAACTCCCTCCATCCAAGCATCTGTTTCACCATGGAGGTAGAAAAAGATGGTGAGCTCCCGTTTCTGGATTTTTTGGTTCGTAGAAAAGAAAACGGCTCCTTGGGTCACACTGTGTTCCGGAAGCCTACGCACACAGACTTGTATTTACAAGCTACGAGCTATCATCCCTCACAGTGCAGCGGTGTATTACGGACGCTAGTGCATAGGGCTACAGCCATCTCAGATCAGGACAGCTTATCGGCAGAGCTTAGCCATCTCCGCTCTGTGTTTGCCCAGAACGGGTACTCTGAGAAGCAGATGCGGAATGCATTTCGACCAGCACGCTCCAAACCTCAAGAACAGCCTGAAGAAGCAGACAACACCACGGGGTTGATTTTTCTACCGTATGTCGGTGGCGTGTCTTTTAAGATGGGCAGAATTTTCAAGAAATACCGGATTAAATCTGTTTTCCGGCCTCCAGCACGAGTGCAATCGATGCTGGGCTCCCTTAAAGACAACCTCGGCCTGAGGAGACCAGGAATATATAAAATCCCGTGCCAGTGTGGGAAGTCTTATATTGGCCAGACGTGTCGTACGGTCAAAGACAGATGCGACGAACATAAACGTCACACGAGGTTGGGTCAGCCAGAGAAATCTGCGGTTACTGAACACTGCCTTGACACGGGATACGGCATGAATTATTAACAAACCAAGATCATCTCGCATGCCTCCACATACTGGGACTCCATCATCAAAGAGGCGGTCGAAATACGTATAAACAGTGACCGAATAAACAGAGACACGGGGTTTCACCTGAGCAAAGCCTGGGAGCCAGCCTTGGCAGCACTAAGGAATCGTCAGCCACAGATTAGCAAACGCACCGAGTCAACGCAGATGGAAAGCCTTAGCGCAGAGGCTTAAATCGCGCGCCAACACCTCGTGCGCGCGAACGGGGTCCGTCGCTGCCGGCCGCATTTTCCCACACCGCGGCGCGCTTCCGCAGACCGCGACCCGTTTCTCCAGCAGAGGGCTCTGGTATTAGAGGCTGTCTACGATTGGTCTTCGATGACGTTATGCCCCGCTGGCGCCTGCGCTGGTCTAGAAATCCAACATATAGATTGGCGAGCTTCTCAGCGACGCAACAGTAGAAGATGGCTGGCAGTTGTCTCGCTCAAATATTGTGCGGCTTCTACAATATTATCCGGCGTAATTCCCGGCAACCTATCAAGCAGCAAAACGACATTTTGGAAGCTGACGTACATTAAAGTACTTCAGTTACAATTTTACTTCACACTGTTTAGCCGAAATCAATCGTAGAGAAAATTAAAACACCGTGACAAGAATACTAAGATATTTGTCACATGCATCACAGAATTTGTGAAGTGATACCAGATAAACTACATATCATTACATTCTGTGCATTCTATGTCTTCATTGGCGCTTAACTGGTGTACAAATAAATTTCTCCTCGATCCCGGGAAAACACGACACAAATATGTGAAATGTAGGGGGACATGATCCATGTGTCAAACTTATGCTTCCCAGAGGAGCTGTTGTCTTATCTGCAGTGGGGTTCCTAGCTTTATCACATGCAATAATGAAACTCATGGGCTGCAGTCCCATTCGTCAGATACAGGTTTTCATCCTGACATCTCATTCCCGCTGTGCGTTCACCACGAAATTTCTTTTGTATCCCATATTATGTGCAACGTGATGTTGTTGACAGAGATGTTCACATTGAGCTTCTGCTTCACAGGAAATTTCTAATTTTTCTACTTTATGGAGCCCTGGCCTGTCTTACCTGCCTAAATATGAAAGTCATCCACCCATAGGAATGCATACCTGACATCTATAGCTTTCATAGTATCCACTCCATATTGATACACCAACCGGTTTTGTGGTAATATTGGAAATACAGCAGTCACTGTTTTTATGTAGAAGTAACACGCTTCGCCATGGTTAGGCACCATCAGATTATATAAAACTGTCACATGAAATTCAATGCACTGGCTACCTCAGTTCAAGCTCGACCACATACACTTAAGACCATCTGGATGAAAATAGAGCGAGTCACCAGAATTCCAGTGCCGTTGCCATTTCGACAACCTAGCTAATTGTCATCTAGACTAATATGATGCACGCATCTGCTCTATTTGCTGCTCCAGCGGTTCAAAGGTCCGCTTCGCTCCTTTTAGTAATTCCAACGGGATTTTCCGTCAGACTGTATCATGTGCATGTGCCTGACATAGAGCTTTGATAGCCAGCACAATAAACTTCATTTTACAGTTTTACCTAGTCTGATGGTGCCTAATCACAGCAAAACACTTTATTTTTTAAATAAAAATAACTTTGCAACCGTGACTGTTTCATTTCGAGCCTAACTGTAATTTTCTTATTTGTACGCAAGATATGCTGCAACTTTATCACAGTTCTCTGAGACACTGAGATAACTGTACTCCTTTTTGTGACAGTCATACAGTCAACGGTCATACTTCTCCACATACCATCAACAGAATTCTACTCCATTCGTGTGACATGGCGATCCACAGTGGAGAACCGCCATAATCTCTGCCTCAGTCCTGTCGGTAACACGCCGAAAAGCCATGATGACACACCGTACACGGAGTGTGAGAACACTCCAGTGAAGCCGCTTGTTTCAGGCTATTCTCCTTCGTGTGACACGTAGTGAAACTATAAAATACCCTCCTGGGTCTCCGAAACACACGAATATGAGAAATACACATTCTGAACACCATCCTACATTTTTACTAAGAAGGTATTGTACTAGCTGTTAATATTATCATGAAGTCTAACTGTCTTAGTATCATGTGGTCACTGGTATCTTCCTATTTGAGCTACTTTTTTCCAATTGTTAACGTATAACAAAAAGTAGTATGAGGTTACTGTTTGGTTCATATAGAGCTGATGGCGGTTGAGAGCACTGTATGTATGGTCTGTCTGAATTAGGTTCTCATGCGCAGTGAACATCGGTCGAGTCAATTGCAGGTTAACAATCGTGCAAGCTTCATGCTGAGAAGTTACTGTACCGTACTGTTGCCAATTATGTTTAAACACGTTAACAGTTACTTTGCCCAAAGATAAGAAATATTTGGTACATCAAACACTTAGAGAAGGTAACAGATGTATCACATGAAGTGATAAGTAATTTTCTCATTAAAGTTTTCTGATAGACGGTACTACTGAAATACAGAATGGGAGAGAAGCTGACTGACTGGGAGCTCCTCGAGTCGTAACATTATGTATACGTGCAAGCACTTTGGCTCTACGAGAATAGAACACAGTCTCACTTGTGTTAGGACTAGCATGTGTACCACAACAGATTGCCATTACCAGTATTTACGATGTTTAAATAATCAGAGAAGAGAGAGTAGACAAGCCCTCGGTCTTAAAGCAGGATTGCAGTGTTTACATACCTCAGCAAGTCGACGAGTGTCATACTTGTTACACCCACTAAGGTGTAAGAAATATACACTCCTGGAAACTAAAATAAGAACACCGTGAATTCATTGTCCCAGGAAGGGGAAACTTTATTGACAAATTCCTGGGGTCAGATACATCACATGATCACACTGACAGAACCACAGGCACATAGACACAGGCAACAGAGCATGCACAATGTCGGCACTAGTACAGTGTATATCCACCTTTCGCAGCAATGCAGGCTGCTATTCTCCCATGGAGACGATCGTAATGCTGGATGTAGTCCTGTGGAACGGCTTGCCATGCCATTTCCACCTGGCGCCTCAGTTGGACCAACGTTCGTACTGGACGTGCAGACCGCGTGAGACGACGCTTCATCCAGTCCCAAACATGCTCAATGGGGACAGATCCGGAGATCTTGCTGGCCAGGGTAGTTGACTTACACCTTCTAGAGCACGTTGGGTGGCACGGGATACATGCGGACGTGCATTGTCCTGTTGGAACAGCAAGTTCCCTTGCAGGTCTAGGAATGGTAGAACGATGGGTTCGATGACGGTATGGATGTACCGTGCACTATTCAGTGTCCCCTCGACGATTACCAGAGGTGTACGGCCAGTGTAGGAGATCGCTCCCCACACCATGATGCCGGGTGTTGGCCCTGTGTGCCTCGGTCGTATGCAGTCCTGATTGTGGCGCTCACCTGCACGGCACCAAACACGCATACGACCATCATTGGCACCAAGGCAGAAGCGACTCTCATCGCTGAAGACGACACGTCTCCATTCGTCCCTCCATTCACGCCTGTCGCGACACCACTGGAGGCGGGCTGCACGATGTTGGGGCGTGAGCGGAAGACGGCCTAACGGTGAGCGGGACCGTAGCCCAGCTTCATGGAGACGGTTGCGAATGGTCCTCGCCGATACCCCAGGAGCAACAGTGTCCCTAATTTGCTGGGAAGTGGCGGTGCGGTCCCCTACGGCACTGCGTAGGATCCTACGGTCTTGGCGTGCATCCGTGCGTCGCTGCGGTCCGGTCCCAGGTCGACGGGCACGTGCACCTTCCGCCGACCACTGACGACAACATCGATGTACTGTAGAGACCTCACGCCCCACGTGTTGAGCAATTCGGCGGTACGTCCACCCGGCCTCCCGCATGCCCACTATACGCCCTCGCTCAAAGTCCGTCAACTGCACGTACGGTTCACGTCCACGCTGTCGCGGCATGCTACCAGTGTTAAAGACTGCGATGGAGCTCCGTATGCCACGGCAAACTGGCTGACACTGACGGCGGCGGTGCACAAATGCTGCGCAGCTAGCGCCATTCGACGGCCAACACCGCGGTTCCTGGTGTGTCCGCTGTGCCGTGCGTGTGATCATTGCTTGTACAGCCCTCTCGCAGTGTCCGGAGCAAGTATGGTGGGTCTGACACACCGGTGTCAATGTGTTCTTTTTTCCATTTCCAGGAGTGTACTTCAGCGCACAGTTTGTATTACTACAGAAGTGACACTGGCAGTGTACAAAATACAGTAAGTGCCAGTAGCCGGAAGTAACTCAAAGCTAAGAACGTTGTCCAGAAAACCATATCACAAAGAATTCTGGAGCAGGGTAGTTAGCAGCCCTAAAAGACGTCCACGTTAACGTTCAGGCAATGACGGCCCATCATTGGCGAGAGAACAGCAGCAGAGCACGGCTCGGTACGAAGCGTCGTTCTCTTGAGGACTGGTCTGCTTTAGGGGCAGCCCGTCTTCAGAGGCCGTGCCCTCTCGGTAGTCCGATCGCCTTTTGTCAGCCACTTCCAGACTCCTCACCATCCCATGCATCTTTATTTCTATAGACTCCTCTATTACGCTTTCCCAACAGGCGCTAGCTGTACGCAGCAACTTGGTGCTCCCAAAATCAAACACGCTGCCGAAAGTGACTCTGTACTCTGACGCTGATGACATCTGTGTCCGTCTGGGGCAAACACACCAAACTTCTCCTCGTAACAGTCTGCGAGTCAACGCTAGATTTGCCCAGTGTAGCAGCTGTCAGAGGCTGTTACGTTCCACTGCTGCATAGTTTCAGTAGAACCTTCACCGAGTGACAAATATCTTTCGTCGTCTTTGCTAGAAGCCGGTGGACGGTTTTGATGTCGCACTTTCAAAGAGTCTTCATGATCTCGACTCAGAGTGAACCCATATAGACTGCTGCTTAAGTGATCCGCAAACTGGGGAGCCTTACCATCCGTGGCATGGAAGGAAAGGGGGGGGGGGGAGGCGGTACTCGCGCCATGTCTATAAATACAGTGAACTTCGCAATACCTTGACACTTCACCATAACCTGACGAGTGAGACACTCCTTGAAATGTTTGCATTAAATGGTTCAAGTGGCTCTGAGCACTATGGGACTTAACTTCTGAGGTCATCAGTCCCCTAGAACTTAGAACTACTTAAACCTAACTAACCTAAGGACAGCACACACATCCATGCCCGAGGCTGGATTCGAACCTGCGACCGTAGCGGTCGCTCGGTTCCAGACTGAAGCGCCTAGAACCGCGAGACCACCGCGGCCGGCGTTTGCATTAAACCTACAGCTCGGAAGTCGTACGATGGCTTTCACAGCACCCATTGTTATTGTAGGTGCAGTGTCTTAGCCACTGCATGATGTCATCTACAGACAAATAAGTGTTTCCCGTTAGTGCTGAAACGTGTTACATGCACAAAAGTCAAGCATATGAATATGGAAGTTTGCAGCAGTCTGATGACATCTTTCAATACACCACAGGCTCCGTGCATTTCATGTGATATGGTTCACGCAATGTATCATAGTTAGCAAATGAAAGATTTTAATAGAGAACAAACAATGTATTTACCTTAATAGTCAATATATATATATATATATATATATATATATATATATATATATATATATATATATATCATTTCATGACACCAATTCTTACAATTTTCAAAACTCCGCCATCTCTCTCCCCACGTCCACCACTGCTGGCGGCTCACCTCCAACTGCGCAGCGCTACGCGCTGTTAGCATCCAGCTGCCGCTGCCCAACACTACAATGGCGAGTATTACAACAATGCCAACCAGCCACAGACTGCACACGGCACAGCCAGTGATTTTCATACAGAGCGCTACGTGGCGGCGGCGTTACCAATTAAAAAATTTTCTTTTGATAAAATCTGAAGAAATCTGCGCTGATATAAAATGTATTCTGCACCCACTCGGAGTGAAAAAATTATAGCCACTCGAGAAAAGACGAATGTACACCAAGGTAAACAATGAAGAACCACGGGATTTGAAACTGCATGTGTAAGTATTGTATCGAAACAACAGAAAATCCAAATATACATACTAAAAGTGTAAGCAGTATTACCATGTATGTCTACAAATTCACCCTCTTTGGCTCGATCTGTGATTCCAAGGTAGGCGTACGACACCCCTTTTACTTCCGCGAAGATCTGCTTCAGCCCGTCGTAGTTGTGGTGGCCTGTCGGAACGGCCAGGTTTGCCCGCTCGTCCTCGCAGGTCTTCTTGGCTGCCGCCCACGGCTTGAAGATGCGGGACAGCCTGATGAGTCCGTAGCCGGGCACGTGGTGGTAGCCTCGCGGGATCTCCACCACCTCGGCTGCAACAGCGCAAGTCGCACCAGGTCGGATACGCGTCACTGCAGCAGATGACAGTTCTACTGTACAGAGGCGCACGTACTTGCCGATTATAGGTACTAAAGACTGTTAACTGTGGGACAGACTATTACTTTATTGCGAATGGAGTTTTCCACCGCTATGTGTGCTTCAGTAAACTGTAGTTTTCGGAGGTGTTAACTAGCGGAAAATTCTCTTCTACGATCCTTCTTGCTTACTTATGGAGTAGACTATAATTTGACGTTGACTCAACAGCTGAAAGAAGCCATATTGCATGAGTATTAAGTGTATCTTTTGAGTAACATGTGCCATCTTGTTTGTACCCGTCCTTGAAACAGTGCTAGCAGAAAGAGGGCATTCTACCTGGTGTAGAAGTACGAAACCGGAATTTCGTTGTAATAATTACACATCTGTTGTTTGAAACTGATGAACAGTAGTTTATTCAAAATGATCTCCATTGCTATTTATACGTTTCTCCCACTTATCTGGCAGGCTATGAATGCCACGTCAGACAAACAGTTCTTAGTTTGAAGCCAACCAGTCAGCGAGCTATTTTCGTATATTTTCATACGAACTGAAGCGTTGTTCAGCGAGAGCGTGTCGCAGAGATGCAAATAGATGATAACCGGATCAGGCCAAATCTGGAGAATAAGCCAGCATGCACTACTATTTCCCAACTGAAGGCCTCGATCGTCTCCCTGATCCTTTTTGCTGTGTGTTATGGAGCGTTGCCGTGGAGTAATATGACTGAGTTGCCTTTTTCCATTTTCCTTCTGATCCCACCAAACACAGAGAATTGTCTTCTTTCTAAGGCGATTTGATGTTGCCGCAGATGTCGATGGTTTGCCTCGACTCACCCATGATCTACGACGCTTAGGATTCTTATACTACTTGCATTTTTTTATCACCTGCCACTATTCGATGTAGAAACGTTTTGTACCTGAAGACCAAAATTTCACAAGTTGTCTTTTGATTTGCTTGCTGTCTTTCATTCAGTTCATATGGAACCCACTTTCCCACTTTCTATACCTTTCCCATAGCTTTCGACCGAAAAGAAACTGCTTTTCCCGCACATTCAATTGTTCCGAGAATTCCTGTTGAGTTCGAGTATCATCTTCATGCAATAAGGCCTGCAATTCGTTGTGTCAAACTTTTTCGGTGGTTTTCCGAAATCGTCGTTTCTCACGTCGAAATCACCACTTTTGAATTTTTTGAACCACTGTAAACACTGTTTTCCCAAGACCATGTTCGTCGAAAGTTTGGACAAGCATTCGTTGAGATTTTGTAGCAGTTTTCTTTAAATGATAACAGAAAATCAATGCTGTCAACAAATCGTAGTTCGCAGTCACACAATCGATATGTTTAAGGGTTTGAAACAGATACCGATATATGGAACTTGGGTTACTGTATGTTGACATTCGTCGTCAGCCGTTACAGGAAGCAGATGGCGCTGCCGACGCGGTCTCACGGGCCCTGCACTGACGGCTAGCACCATCTATAGGGGAATTCCGGTTCCATACTTCTACACCTGGTACTTTTCCTCATAAACTCTGCAATATCTTCGGTACAAGAGATCATACAGCCAGGTCAAATATGAAGTACTGTGTCGCTAAATCAAAATCGCCTAACCGACCGTTTTATAATGTCCGCCACTGAATGTTTCATACCGGAATGACAACCCGAAGAGAACAAATCGTGCTTAAGCACATAACCAGAAAACGGATGTGGTTGTGATAATAAATCGTGTACTGTTTTGTAGTCATATAATATAGTAGTTATTGTTTGGGATATTCTAAGTATCAAAATTTTGAAGACTGAAGCGTTATTAATGTACTTATAATGTTACCTGGTATTCATGTGATCTCACATTGATAAATACATATTTAGATCTTATACTTTTGTTTACAACTGCATAGTATAAAATTTTGATGCACTCGCAAAATTGAAAAAACAAAACAGTAAATATTGTAAACCCTTGCTCCATTATGTTAACTGACTTACAAGGGTAATATCATTACGTAGGCTTATATGCTTTTCTGTTTTGTCTGCAAGTTGAGAACAATGTGTTGACAATCTGAGATCGAAAACTAGACTGTCATGAAATAAAGAAGTATTTTCAAACAGCCTCTGCGATTTATGAAGCAATCATTGGCAGTTGGTAACATAATTCGAAAAACATTTGAATTAAGCTCAGCTATGTGAAGGAAGCGGTTCTTCTGATTTGACGAAAAATACAGAAGCTTATGAGATACAGCACGCTAATTAATTTAACAAAAAATGCACTTCACTGGATTGAAAAACTTAAAATGACGATGAGAAATTGAGTTTCGACGAAATTAAAGGAAACGTGCAGTCGGCGGTCATGGCAGTTTGTCCCACGCTCTAAGCACTCTGACGTCAGCATCGGTGTTGGGGCCATGATGTTACTGCTGTTTTAGTTACAGTACAGGACATTTCGTCTATCTGGGCAGTATCTGTCCAATATTGCAGGTAGCCGACCGTAAGCAGATCAGATACACGCAAGATAGGAAGTGAATCGCACACGAGTGAGACTCAGGCGAGTGCAGATGTCACGCCTTAGGCTGCGTCCACTGTGACACTAACAATGGTCGCCAGAGGTCACCCGGTAACATCGGCCGACAGCTTGATCACTGTGCGTCCGATCTCATTCGTTAGTTTTTGACGGGATCGAGGAGGGTTGGTTAGCTTAGGTTAGAATCTAGGCTATATCTTAACGTCCAAGGACGGGACGGATACCACGACGCCTCTGTGCTTGGCATACGAGCGCTGCAGTGCGGCTTTTGCCAGTGTGAGGTACCTGTGAACGAGCTGCATCTGTCTCGAAACGAACACACTGTACACAGTTACTGGAATTACCAGACAAGTTTTACAAATATATGAGATGAAGGGAAAAACATGCCACAAAAGTTTAAAAGGCATTAACTTTGGGAAGCAACTTTCCTTCTCTCGCCAGCGATTAGCGTTAGAAGGGACCACCACTTTAGAAACTACAAGTTTTTTTCAGATCGTGGTTTATTATGCTACAGTGGCAGGATATGCGACTTCGGTCTAAAGTTTTTGCCAATGACGTTATGAGCAGAAAATGGTTAATTTACGTGGCGAAAATATACGTTTCTATTACACGATGCACGAATAAAATTTGTATGTAAGGAAGCAGGTATTATCTGACTAATTAAAGCAGCTCTCTTGCTCCTAAGAATCGTGAAAATTAATGCAGTACTGGCTGGATGTTCAGATAATCAGATTCTAGTACACTTCACTGCTCTCTAAACACTTATCTAGAGGATTTGAGAAAGGAAGTAACAGTATTCCTGGTAGCAGTATTATTTCAGATTCAGTTTTGCTTAATAAAGAAAATCAATATTACAGTGACTTTTAGTGCACTTGCACAGCTTGAAAATTTGGTTTATAAAAAGCAAAAATTTCGTACAAGACGTATTTGAGATGCAAGAGTAAAAATATTGGATTTTAAATTACTATTTAGAGCATCGTAAATAACATCTAACATATCACATAAAAACTTTTAAACTGTACTTTTCAGAATGTGTTATAGGTCTAGTTATCTGAAGGTTGCAACCGACAGATGTCAAATGTTGAAGTGTCACTTCTGGTTTTACTTGATAATCTTCAATGACCGTCATTCTGTACACAAAGTTTAGTCTAAGATACCCTTAACACCTAGAGCACTGAAAAGTGGAAACACTTACGTACACCACATTTGCAAACCACTTCACGTAACAGAATCTCGGTTCTATTGCCATAAAAACAACAATTTGTATACAGCTAATGACCACCTACCACTACCCAAAAAGATGCACAACAGTAACTTTAATCAAAAATAAGCCATCCTTGTCACCTGAACAAATTATTTTTCCAGTTTATAATCCCACACCCAAAGAAGCTTTCCTGCCTCGTAAAGAACGTGGCGAGTACTATACATTCTGCCCTCAGTTATCGGAATAATCAGACACGTTTTACGAATACATGAGATGACAGAGGAAACGCTCTGTTACTTACTCGAGATAATTTGTGGTGAGCTTGAAATGCAAGTAACAAACACTCTGTTTCACTGTATTTATTTACAGTTGTGGTGACGTACGCCAATAAACTTTAAGTGACTGTCATTTAGCACACGAGAACACGACAAACATAAAGTGTAGCAACCTAAAGCACCTAAATGTGGAAACACATACCGGACACCACATTTGCAAACCACTCCATATTAACAGGATCACTACCCTACTGACCAGTAAACAGTAACAATAATTTGTAAACAAGTAACGACGATGTCCCACAAAAAAGATCCAGAACAGTAGCTGCAAGCATATAAGATATGACACCATCTTCACTTGAACAAATTAATTTTTAATGTTGTAAACTATGCCTAAAATTTCCATTACAGGTTTTGCCTGTTTGAGGCTTCGAACAAACCTTCGATTTCAATCCATAGTTTCCGAAATATATCCC
Organism: Schistocerca gregaria; assembly: GCF_023897955.1. Classification (NCBI taxonomy): domain Eukaryota; kingdom Metazoa; phylum Arthropoda; class Insecta; order Orthoptera; family Acrididae; genus Schistocerca; species Schistocerca gregaria. Next base: position 129,192,185 of record NC_064928.1, on the reverse strand, counting down.
GATTACGATATTTTCATCCTCAGGATGCCATAACATCATTCTTCTTTTTTTTCTCTCGTTATTGTTACTTTTAAACCTGTCCACAGGCAGGCCTGCAGCAGCATACTACGCCGCTCTTTTGCAGCAGAGAAACACAAAAGATACAAATGGAGACAAGTAGAGAAAAAAATACGGTGGACATATAAACGGAGACAAACACATTTTAAAATACATGGAGCCGTTCACGGGCGTAGAGCCCAACATAAATTTGTTCAGTCACTTGGACACATACATAGCCGAAAATTGTCACACGTGAACGTAGGTGCACAAAAAGAACAACACTGAACCACTTAAGCACAAAACGACGGCACACACAGAAACACGAGGCGTTGATCTCCGGTGCGCGAATGTTCACTAACCATCTACGAGTCCGGGGATCTTCCAAGAGAGAAGGGGTGGTGGGAGAGGGAGATCAGATACCATTGGAAGGGGAGATAGGGGGAAGGGAGGAAGGGGGAGGGGAACGCCCAAAGGAGCAAACACAGGAAGAGGAAGGGAGGATCAAAGTTGGTAGGAGGGGTAGATGGAGGGGAGGAGGGCTTCATCAGGGAGGGAGAGCTGGCGGAAGCCGCCTTGGGAGAGGGTAAGGAGGGTGGAAAAATGGAGACCGGTGGGACATGGGAATACAGTGCGGCAGCGAGCCGGGGTGGGAGAGAATGGGCGCAACAAGCGGGTGAGGAGGATCGAGTTTGTGGGAGGTGTACAGGAAGCATATCCTTTCAAGGAAAAGGAGGAGGTTGGGGGTACGGAATGAGATCGCATATGATCCATGTGGGGGAGGAGAGACGGATGTGATAGGCGAGGCGGAGAGCATGGCGTTCAAGGATTTGAAGGGATTTATAAAAGGTAGGAGGGGGCGGAGATCCAGGCCAGAGGGGCGTAACAAAGGATAGGGCAGATGAGGTATTTATAGGTGTGCAGTATGGTGGAGGGGTCCAGACCCCACGTACGGCTGGAAAGGAGCTTGAGGAGATGTAGTCAGGAGCATGCCTTGGCTTGTATTGTCTGGAGATGGGGGGTCCAGGAGAGTCGACGGTCGAGGGTGACGCCAAAGTACTAAAGGGTGGGGGTGAGGGCGATAGGACGGCCATAGATGGTGAGATAGAAATCGAGGAGGCGGAAGGAAGGGGGGGGGGGTTTGCCTACAATGATCGCCTGGGTTTTGGAGGGATTGATCTTGAGCAACCACTGGTTGCTCCAAGCGGTGAACCAGTCAAGATGGGATTGGAGAAGGTGTTGGGAGTGCTGCAGGGTGGGGGCAAGGGCAAGGAAGGCGGTGTCTTCGTCAAACTGGGGAAGGTGGACAGGGGGGTGACGGCATGTCCGCCATATACAAAAGGTACAGAAGGGGGGAGAGGACGGAGCCTTTGGGGCACACCGGCGGAGGGAAAAAAGGTGTAGGAATGCGTGTTATGGATGGTGATGTAGGAAGGACTTTGGGAGAGAAAGGAGCCGATCAGATGCACGTAGTTAATGGGAAGGGCGAAGGTTTGGAGCTTGAAGAGGAGACCGGAATGCCATATGAAGGACCTTGCTGAAGACCGAGGTAAAGCTGATGGGACGGTAGGAGGAGACGGCGGATGGCGGTTTACCAGGTTTAAGGAACATCAGGATATGGGAGGTTTTCCACAGGTCGGGGTAGTAACCGGTGGATAGGACTACATTGTAGAGCCTGGCCAGGGTGGAGAGGAAAAAGACAGGAGCTTCACGAAGGTGACGGTAGGTGACACGATCGTGACCAGGAGCAGTGTTGCGTTTTGTGCGGAGTGTAGGAATGAGATCCTGTGTAGTGATATGGGCATTGAGTTCCGTGTGTGCAATGTTGTCCAAGTACTGACAACCAGGTGCGAGGGGAGGGGCAGAGGTGTCAGTTCGATCGAGTAAATGAACTGGGTATCATCGGAGAGGGAAAGCACATCGGAGAAGCAGGAGGCAAAGTAATTGGACTTACTAAGGGTGTCACGGAAGGGGAGATCATCATGGAGAAGAGGATAGTAGGGGGAGGGTTTAGTTCCAGTAAGGCGACAGAAGGCTGACCAGAACTTGGACGAGTTGATAGGTAGGGTAGCACTTAAACAAATTACGAATGTGTCGCGGGAGTTGCCGGTGGCGTCGTAGTGTGTGTGGCTCACGTGTGTGGAGGAAGGCACGGTAGAACGGCGAGATTCACGGAGGAGGAGGACGGCCTGTGGGGATAAGGTAGTATTGTGGGGGTGGTTGGCGACATGGGCCTCCACCGCCTCAGACAACGTCTGCTAGAGAAAGGAGGCGGCATGGGTTACATTGTCGGGGTGGTGGGAGGTGAAGGAGTGGCCACTGACCTGGGCAGAGAGGGTGTCCCGGTAGGCATTCCAGTTGGCACAGGAATAGTCATCGACGTTCTTTGAGGGAGGGTCATTACGAGGGTCGGGGCAGGAGTGACGACCGTCTGGAACGGCGAGGAGGACAGGGAGATGGTCGCTACCAATAGGCTCCAGGACATCCACCGTTATGCAGCCAAGGACGTTGCAGGAAGAAAGGACAACATCGGGAGTGTTGGATTCTGGATGGGTGTGCTGGAGGATCTCGTTCTTCCTTGAGCTAAACTTATAAGGTTCGCACGCTCCATACATCGTGTGCGAGAACGTCGGTCTGCAATTTGGCTTCTGTCTCGGGTTTTTCGGTCGCCGTTGGTTTGTTAGTTTATCAGGCTTCCCACGGCTACGGATAACCAGTTGTAACATCATAGATTAAGGATCGACCTGCGACAGCAATCACACAACTTGTGTACGGGCCTCTAGACGACTCCGCGAGCGCTAAGAGTGCACTGCGATCGGAGGCGCGCGTGTTGCGTACAGGCCGCGAGGTGCTGCCACGAGCACAACCGTATATAAGTGCCGACGGAGTTCGGCTAGCTCTCCCTTCCCGCCAACAATAACCTCTTCCTGCACACCCTTGCCACCCACCTCGTGGATGCCTTCCTCCTCAATGAAACTTTCCTCCAACCCCACCACACCGTCCACACGTCGCCCTACCTCCTTCACCGCTCCGATAATCCCCTCCCGATTGCGCGTGTCGGAGTTGCCATTGGTCAACACCGCCAGATCCCAGTTCGGCTCCAACCTCTCCTTCCTGACCCCACCGAACACCTGATCCTTAGTCTCTTCTTCCCCGGCCTTACCGTCACCAGCGCCACCATCTATGTCCGTCCAAACGCCCCTATTCCCTTCGACTTCCTCTCCCACACCGACCGTACCTTCTCCTCCTACGTGATCGCCGCCGACCTCAACATCCATAGTCGTTCCGCCAGCCAGTTACGGCGGTGGCATCGGTTCCACTCCTCTCTTCAAGGCGACCTTATCGTCATCCCCCAGCACACCAGTACCGAATTCAACTCCGCTCCTGATGTTATCCTTTCCTCCCCTAACCTCTTTGGCCGCATAACTGTGGATGTCCTGGAGACTATTGGTAGCGACCATCTCCCTGTCCTCCTCACCGTTTCAGACGGCTGTCGCCCCCGCCCTGCCCCTCGTAATGACCCTCCCCAAAGTACATCGATGACTATTCCCGTGCCAATTCGAACACCTACCGGGATACCCTCTCCGCCCAGGTCAAAGGCCACCCTTCACCTACCACCACCCTGACGATGTAACCCATGCCGCCTCCTTTTTCCAGCAGATCTTGTCTGAGGCTGTTAAGGCACACATCCCTAAAGCCGCCATCCACCCCCATCGTCATACCTTACCCCCATAGGCCGTCCTCCTTCTCTGTGAAGCCCGCCATCTCTACTGTGCCATCCTCCACACACGTCACCTGGACACACTAAGATGCTACCGGCAACTGCAGTGACACATTCGAAATTTACTCGTGGCTAAGAAACGCTGGGACTGGCGACAGACATGCACCCATTTAAATGCTACCCTAGCTATAAACTCGTCCAAGTTCTGGTCAGCCTTCAGTCGTCTTACCGGAACTAAACCCTCCCCCTACCATCCTCTTCTCCATGATGATCACCCCTTCCCTGACACCCTTAGCAAGGCCAATCACTTTGCCTCTACCTGTCCGATGTCTTCTCCATCCCCGATGATCCCCAGTTCAATTACTCCCTCTTCCCCGATGTCCACGATCGAACTGACACCTCTGTCCCTCCCCTCACACCTGGTTTCCAGTACTTGGACAACATTGCACACATGGAACTCATGGCCCCCATCACTACACAGGTTCTCATTGCTACACTCCGCACAAATCGCAACACTGCACATGGTCACCTACCGTCACCTTCGTGAAGCTCCTGTCTCATTCCTCTCCACTCTGGCCAGGCTCTACAATGTAGTCCTATCCACCAATCACTACCCCAACCTGTGGAAAACCTGCTGTATCCTGATGTTCCTTAAACCTGGTAAACCGCCGTGCGCCATCTCCTCCTACCGTCCCATCAGCCCTTCGTCTTCAGCAAGGTCCCAGAGTCTATCCTCACCCGCTGCATCCACCAGCATCTCCGCCAGAACCGCCTCCTTCCCGTTACCCAGTGTGGCCTTCTCTTCTGACGACCTTCTCCTTCACCTCACTCATCTCCTTTCCGAACAGCTTAATTCCCGTCGCTCCGCAATCTTCCTCTCCCTGGACCTCAAACGTGCTTATGACCACATATGGCATTCCGGTCTCCTCTTCAAGCTCCAAACCTTCGCCCTTCCCATTAACTACGTCCGTCTGATCGGCTCCTTTCTCTACCACCGTCCTTCCTATGTCTCCATCCATAACACGGATTCCTACAACTTTCTTCCCTCCACCGGTGTGCCCCAAGGCTCTGTCTTTTATATATGGCAGACATGCCGCCGCCATCACCCCCGTCCACCTTCTCCAGTTTTCCGATGACACTGCCTTCTTAGCCCTTGCCCCCACCCTGCAGCGTTCCCAACATCTTCTCCAATCCCATCTTGACCGGTTCACCACTTGGTGCAACCAGTGGCTGCTCAAGGTCAATCCCTCCAAAACCAAGGCGATCATGGTAGGCAAATCCAAGCCTTCCTTCCGCCTCCTTGATTTCTATCTTACCATCAATGGCTGTCCTATCGCCCTCACCCCCACCCTTAAGTACTTTGGCGTCACCCTCGACCGTCTACTCTCCTGGACCCCCCATCTCCAGACAATACAAGCCAAGGCACGCTCCTGACTCCTCAAGCTCCTTTCCGGCCATCTATGTGGTCTAGACCCCTCCACCATACTCCACACGTATAAATCCCTCAACCGCGTATCCTTTGTTATGCCCATCCGGCCTAGATCTCCGCCCCCGCTACCTTTTATAAATCCCTTCAAATCCTTGAACGCCATGCTCTCCACCTCGCATATCACAACTGTCCCCTCCCCCACGGAGATCCTGTACTATCTCATTCCGTTCCCCCACCTCCTCCTTTTTCTTGAAAGGGTAAGGATCAGGTACACCTCCCGCAAACTCGATCCTCCTCACCTGCTTGTATCGCCCATCCTCTCCCACCCCCACACACTGCCACGCCTGTATTCCCATGTCCCACCCGGTCTCCATTTTCCCACCCTCTTTACCCTCTCCCAAGGTGGCTTCCGCCAGCACCTTCTCCCTGATGATGCCCTCCTCCCCTCCATCTACCCTTCCTACCAACTTTGATCCTCCCTCCCTGTTCCTGTGTTTGCTCCTTTGGGCACCCTCCCACCCTTCTCTCCCTCTTCCCTCCCTCCTCCATTTCTCCCCACTCCTTCCCTGGCCTTCTCCTCCCGATTGCGCGTGGCGAAGTTGCCACTGGTCATTCCGCTGGCTCCCAGTTTGGCTCCAACCTCTCCTTCACGACCCCACCGAACACCTGATCCTTAGTCTCTTTTTCGCCGGCCGTACCGTCACCTGCGCCACCATCTATGTCCGCCCTAACTACCCTGTTCCTTTCGACTTCCTCTCCCACATTGATAATTCCTTCTCCTCCTATGTGATCGCCGCCGACCTCAACATCCATAGTCGTTCTGCCACCCATTTACGGTGGTGGTATCGGTTCCTCTCCACCCTCCAAGGTGACCTCATCCCCATTCCCCAGCACACCCACCCCAAATCCAACTCCACTCCCAATGTCATCCTCTCCTCCCCAACCTCCTTGGCCGCATAGCGGTCGCTGTCCTCGACCCTATTGGTAGCGACCATCTCCCTGTCCTCCTCACTGTTTCAGATGGTCGTCGCCCCCGCCCCAACCTTCGCACCGACCCTCCCCCGAAGTACGTCCTGTCCCAACTGGAATGCCTACCAGGATACCCTCTCCACCCGGGTCGAAGGCCACCCCTTCACCTACCACCACCCTGACTATGTTACACACGCCGCCTCCTTTTCTCCAGCAGACTTTGTCTGAGGCTGTGGAGGCTTACGTCCCTACTGCCGCCATCCTCCCTCACCGTCCTACTTTACCCCTACAGGCCGTCCTCCTCCACCATGAATACCGTCGTCTCTACTGTGCCTTCCTCCACACGCGTGACCAGGACACACTACGACGCCACCGGAAACACCAGTGACACATCCGAAACTTGCTCGAGGCTAAGAAACGCCAGGACTGGTGACAGACATGCACCCGTTTAAATGCTACCCTATACATCAACTTGTCCAAGTACTGGTCCCCCTTCCATTGCTTTTCCGGAACTACACCCTCCCCCTACTATCCTCTTCTCCATGATGATCACTCCTTTCCAGACCCTTAGTAAGGCCAATTACTTTGCCTCCTACCTTTCCGATGTCTTCTCCATCCCCGATGATCTCCAGTTCGATTACTCCCTCTTCCCGGATGTCCGCATTCGAACTGACACCTCTGTCCCTCCCCTCGCACCTGGTTTCCAGTACTTGGGCAACATTGCACACACGCAACTCAGCGCCCCTATCATTACACAGGATCTCATTCCTACACTCCGCACAAAACGCAACACCGCTCATGGTCACGATTGCGTCACCTACCGCCACCTTTGTGAAGCTCCTGTCTCTTTCCTCGTCACCCTGGCCAGGCTCCACAATGAACTCCTGTCCACCGACTATTACCACGACCTGTGGAAAACCTCCCATATCCTGATGTTCCTTAAACCTGGTAAACCGCCGTCCGCCATCTCCTCCTACCATCTCATCAGCCTTACCTCTGTCTTCAACGAGGGCCTGTAATCCATCCTCACCTGACCTATCCACCAGCTTCTCTGCCAGCACTGCCTTCTTCCCATTACCCAGTGTGACTTTCGACCATCCTGCTCTTCCGCTGACCTTCTCCTCCACCCCTCCTCATCTCCCTTCTGAACAGCTTAATTCTCATCGCTCCACAATCTTTCTCTCCCTGGACGTCGAACGTTCCTATGACCGTGAACGGCATTCTGGTCTCCTCTTCAAGCTCCAAACCTTCGCCCTTCCCATTCACTAAATCCATCTGATCGGCTCCTTTCTCTCCCACCGTCCTTCCTACGTCACCATCCATAACACGGATTCCTAAACCTTTTTTCCCTCCACCGGTGTGCCCCAAGGCTCCGTCCTCTCTCCCCTTCTGTACCTTTTATACATGGCGGACATGCCGCCGCCGTCACCCCCCGCCCCGACTACCTTTTTCGGTTTTCCGATGACACCTCCTCCCTTGCCCTTGCCGCCACCCTGCAGCGCTCCCAATACCTTCTCCAATCTCATCCTGACCATTTCACCACTTGGTGCAACCAGTGGTTGCTCAAGCCCAATCCCTCCAAAATCCAGGCGATCATTGTAGGCAAAACCACCCCTTCCTTCCGCCTCCTTGATTTCTATCTCACCATCTATGGCTGTCCTATCGCCCTCACCCCCACCCATAAGTACCTTGGCGTCACTCTCGACCGTCGCCTCTCCTGGACCCCTCATTCCGGACAATCCAAGCCAAGGCACGTTCCTGACTCCATCTCCTCATTCTCCATTCAGGCCGTACTTGGGGTCTAGAGCCCACCACCATACACCACATCTATAAATCCCTCATCCGCCCTGTCCTCTGTTACGCCCATTCTGCGTGGATCTCCGCCCCCCCTGCCTTTTACAAATCCCTTCAGATCCTAGAACGTCATGCTTTCCGCCTCGCCTATCGCATGCATCTCCCCTCCCCTACACGGATCCTGTATGACCCCCACGTCCTCCATTTCCTTGAACGGATACGGATCCTGTACACCTCCCGAAAACTCAATCCTCACCCGCTTGCCTCGCCCATTCTTTCCCATCCCCGTCCGCTGCCGCGCCCGTATTTGCACGTCCCACCTGGTCTCCATGTCTCCACCCTCCTTACCCTGTTCCAAGGTGGCTTCCGCCAGCTCCCTCTCCCTGATGATGCCCTCCTCCTCTCCATCTACCCCTCCTACCAACTTTGATCCTCCCTGTGTTTGCTCCTTTGGGCACCCTCCCTCCCTTCTCTCCCCCTTCCCTCCCTCCTCCATTTCTCCCCACTCCTCCCCCGGGCTTCCCCTCTCCTGTCCCTCTACTCCTCCTCCCATCTCCTCAGCCATTGGCATGTTTGTTCTTTCCTCTCCCCCCTCCCCCCACCTCTCTTCCCTTCTTGGCAGGTCCCCGGACTCGCACACGCTACGTGGCCATTCGCGCGCCGGAGATTGTCGCCATCAGTGTCTCGTGTGTGCCGTCGTGTTTAGTGTTCAGTGTTCACCGTCGCACTCCACCTGTGCCATCAAGATCTTCAGTGTTTGCGCATCGTGTCAACAGTTTGTACTGTGGAATCGTCGAGTGTGAACAGCTCCGTGTTGGTCTCTATGTGTCTACTGTTTTATTAGCAGCTGTTGTGTAACTTATGTGTATTCTTTCTGTTGTTTCTTTGTCTATTCTATGGTAGAAGAGCAGCGTAACATGCTGCTGACATCCTGCCTGTTTGTACAGGTTTAAAAATAACAATAAAGAAAAAAAATCGGCCAGCTCTAATTTTGTTGACATCTCATTTTTGCCTGTTCTCGTATTTGCTTAGTCGCTTAGCTCTTATTCGTTTATGTTATTGTACTCTCTTTCAGCTATTCTGATTGTTTTGATTTACTCCCAATTGAGAAGTGCTTATTTTGGCATTTCAGTTTTGCATGTTTCTCATTTTGCTGATAATATGTCCCTTAGCCTTTTACAGGTGAATTGATTAACAAAGTCTCATGTATGTTCATTTCAGCCTGTGAATATTTTGATGTTCTTCAAATACTGTAATAATTATCGGAAGCATTTCTTCCCTTAAACTTGTGTAAAGTATTCTCGATGTAGGATTTGTTCTGTGACACAGGTGTAAGGTTTTGAATATAAATTATATATGAAACTGTGCTTCAAAAGGAATTTATTTTTTCAGTTTGTACTACATCAGATGTCAATTTTGTGATATGATGGAGAAATCTGAGGGCGAACCCATGGAAATAGTCTTAAGTGGTCCCCTCTAAAAATAAAAATTTGTGTGACACTGAAAGACGTGACAGTGTAGGCACCGAATATATATTGACTGTGGCCGGTTGGGGAGAGGCGAAGGGAAGCCACAATAGGCAGCTTAGGGCGGCTCAAGCTCTGAGAAAGCGGTAACGGGGTGCGGTCTCCAGCTGCCTTAAGGTGAGTGACAGTGAGTGGATGGTTGACCCGATGCTGGTGTACCGAGAAGCAGAGAACTTGTACGCCTGTTGATAAATGTCCGTCATCCCGTTTTCAGTGAAACATGCGAAAAAGCCGCGCAACGCTACGGTGGAGCGGTAAACAGAGGTCAAAATATGCGTATTCGTGACTATAGCAACTTCACGCTGAATTCACGGTCCGCAGAGTCTGAAGTGAATCTGGTGAAGAGCGACGGAATGAAATACGCCGGCCTCCTATGGGAATGTAGGACCAAGAAAGTAATTCTGACTCTCCTGGGAGTCAGAATTCCGGAAAAAATTGGTGTTTTGTGCAGACGCTAATCTTGATGGGCGGCCTGGGAGGAGCTAAATAGCAGAAGTTGAGAGGAAGGGAAATTATGTGGGAATTTGTTCACTTCCCAGAGCAGGCATTGTAGTGGGACGCGAAATTGAAGCGTCAGCCATCCACCAGTGTCAGCCCAGTTTGCAGGTGAATATAAGTTTAATTCAGTGTTTGTTTATGTATTTTGTAATATTTGTAATGGTTGTGAATTATCTAAAGTTCTGTATTTATTTTTATGTTTCATGTACGGAGAGGGCGGCGCAACGAACGCAGACAGCATCTTCACTGCCGGGACCAGAGAGAAAATTGCTGGCCATTATACGTCGCGAGTCGACAGCCAAAGAGCAACAGAAGATCCTGAAACCGAGTTGTTGCGTCGTGCTTCTAAAAACTGAAAAAATAAAAATTTGTAATGTTTCTACAACAATGAAATCGTAGAAAGCTTAATCATGTTGTAAATGTTCAGTCCTATCTTGTCATGGCTCAGGTTCACGTCTATGTGTAGTATATAGTAAGATAATAAACTAGTGTATACTACAAAAGTTTAAATACGTGTTCCGAGAATTTATTTATGAAGATTTAAGTTAAGGAAGAAGTATTACTAATTTATTTGACAAGATTATTAATTTTTGACAACGTTCATCCCGAGTTTGAGTCTTGAAAGTTTATACAATGTGGTTTTAATATTTATTAAAGCAGATAACTTGCATTAATATAATTTCTGAGAAGAAACAAACGACATCTAAACTGAAAAAGGTTTGCGCAAACCAACTGGACTGAGTCACGTAATTCTGCGTATTCGACTCAAATGATGATGTTTTAATTACAGTTTCGTTCAAGAACCATTCAGAGACAACTTTAAAAAGAATTTAAATAATTTTGGTTTTGTAACTGACGTAGGTGACGAAGTCTGCACATGGTCATATGTCAAAAGAAAATCATTTAAACAAAACTTACGTCGTTACACTACAGCATTGGTCGGTGCTGGGAAGCGACGCATAATTAACGCGGGTTGCGCTGCAATTGGCGTAAGTGATTTTGCTGGAGGGGAAACCGAGGCGATGAGCGGACTGGGAGAAGTCTCCGTAGTGGTTTCTCTTCCCAGCTCGCCTAGAGTGCGGACGTGGCGTTCTTTACTCAGCTGGCCTGAGGAAGAGTGAGCATCTCTGCAGTTTAGGACTTAGAAAATGGAACGATTGAGCTTGGTGATAGGAAGTTTTGGTTCAGCTATGTACTGAGCAAGATGGCTAGGAGTGAACAGACGAGCGCAGCCTTGCAGCACCACGAGGTCGGCTGACGTCCACAGAACGACGCCGCTCCGCCACGCTGTATTCGGTGATATTGCGCCCGCTCCGACAGCTGATTAATTTGTTGGATCACGTCGGCAAAGTTTCCACGATGGTTTCATGGGCTGTGAATTGTAGAATTCTTTTCGCACTTCGCATTACGCCTGGGTCAGTCGATAGGAATTACTTTTAAGTTATCGCGCTTTACTCCACACCAACGCAATTTATTACCACTGCCTCATAGGAAAGTCTTGTAATGTCATGATTGAAGGTCGGGAGTTAAAATAAATCTGTGTTAATCGACTGCATCTGTTTTGAATCAAGTAGTTGAAATCCCAAGTCACTTTCTTAATTAATTTTATGTTCAACATTTGCATCTGGTGTCTAATAGCTGAATACAACATCAATGTGCACCTCTTTTTAATTGAAAGTGATCAATTCTAAATCAATTAATGTCAACACTGCCACCGCAGTTCAATCAGGAGTCACAGGGCCTTATTACGTTTTTTTGCGTTATCCGATAATGCGGCAGTTTTGCACTCTCTGTTAATCTGTTAGTCAATTATCTGGGGCGAACACACACCAAAACCAGATAAGTGACGGGTGGGGTGTTACAATACCTTGGAAAAGCCCTTGGACGTTAGTGTGTAGGTACATCTAATGTGCGGCCGAGCTCTACCCCATCTTTGAAAAATCATCAAAAGTTGACCTAAACACCCGAGACAGAAGCCAAATGGCACTTTGTTAATAAACAATGGTGTTAGTGATATACGCAATGAGTGGCTGGCATTGGCCTAATGAAAGAAGCAGTTGTTAAAACTCTTTATAAGCAGAGTGACAAGAAAGCGTCCAATAAGTATTATTCTGTTTCGTTTTCCACTGTATTCTGAAAAGGAATGTACTCGAGAGTGGTTTAACATTTAAGTGGAATTAATTTACTTATATGTCACAGTTTGGAATTCAGAAGCGTTGTTTGACTGAAAATGGTATTTGTAAATTCACTCATCACATATCACACAACTTAAATAATAAACAAATCGCTAGATGGCACTTTTTTTCCCAAGGCATCTGACTATAGATCATGCTTCTCACATAGGAATACTTAAGCTTTTTGGAACTGATGGCTTTATACACAACTGTTTTAAATAATATTTAAAAGTATAGAGCAATAAATGGTGCTGAATAATTGAAACAATGTTGGAGCTGTATTATCTCAATTTTTTTTCATTCCTATGTTGAACTTCACTGTAGAAAATTCTGCACTGAATCATAACTGTTGAGATTTTATTTTAGCTTCATTGGTAAATAGCAACAGCATCAGAGCATAAAACTTAGTTAACTGTCATAGTTTGGATTTTTTAGTAAATTTAAACAGATTTCAAAGTGTACTTAAGGTATGTCTTCCAATGTTGGACGTAATGCTGTGGGATTATTTCAGTAATTTCATCAGCCTTGTACTCAATCAGCATTTGTGACAAGATTAACACCATTCAGCTTAAATGAGTGTGTAATATTCATCAAAATGATTGTCCTGAATTTTTGCAATCTCATGCATATCCTAATTTCAACATGGATTTGCATAGTTGTACTACATCCAAATCGAATAATGAGAACTCGTTCGCTACTAAACTTGAAGTTGTATGTGAAAGCACAACTGCGTCAATGACACAAGCAAAAAATGAAAGATATGTTAGGAAAACTAATCCTGTACTCTTTTTTGAAACCAGTATGTGTAAATTACAAATCCGTGAGAACACAGAGCAAGACTCAGCTGTGAAAAAGTCAGCACAATGGATTCCACTGAGGACGAAGTAAGTGCAGTAGAGTGTAGAGTGAAGAAAATCAGTCGAATAGATCACCAAATAAAAGCGATTGCTCATATCAAACCTCAGACAAGCCACTTAACCAGTGAGCAAACTAAAACACATGAAACTGTTGAAAAATCTGTATCGAGAAATGAATTGCATTATGGACGATAGAAAAACATGTCGAATGGGAGTTTGATGAAGAAGTTTCCTCGATGCGAGAACAAATGTCCAGTTACGCTGAACGAGCAAGTACATAAATAATAGAGCCAACTGATGACTGAATTTCCACTCAAAATGAATGTAATATCTACTGGTGCCACAAACAAAAAAGAAAAAGAAATTCATAGCGAAAGTGGTGCGTGCCTCCAATGCCAGCCTAAAGAGACCGCCTCACATCGCCTCAGACGGAACAAGGGCTACGCCACGTGCAAACAGCCATATACAATTCAGAGGCAAAGAAACTGGTACAACTGCCTAATATCGTATAGGACCCCAGCGAACACCCAGAAGTGCCGCGACACGACGTGACATGGTCTCGATTAATGTCTGAAGTAGTGCTGGAGGGAACTGACACCATCAATTCTACAGGGATGTCCATAAACACGTAAAAGTACGACGGGGTGAACATGTCATCCGAACAGCATGTTGCAAGGCATCCGAGATATGTTCAATAATGTTCATGTCTCGTGAGTTTGAAGGCCAGCGGAAGTGTTTAAACTCATAAGAGTGTTCCTGCAGGCACTCTTTAGCAATTTTGGATGTGTGGAGTGTCGCATTTTCCTCCTTGAAATTGCCCCCGTCCGAAGGAATGCACAATAGACATGACTGGGTGCAGGTGATCAGACAGGATGCTTACGTACGTTTCACCTGTCAGAGTCGTATCTAGAGGTGTCGGGGCTCCCGTATCACTCAAAACAGTTACAGAGCCTCAGCCAACTTGAACAGTTCTCTTTTGACATGCAGGTTCCGTGGACTCATGAGGTTGTCTCCATACCCGTACACGTCCATCCACTCAATACAATTTGAGACGAGACTCGTTTGATCAGGAAACAGTCCAATGTTCACGGGCCCAGGTGAGGCGAAAATCTTTGTGTTGCGCAGCCATCAAGGATACACAAGTGGGCCTGCGCCTCCGAAAGCCCAAATCAATGGTATTTTGTTGAATGGTTCGCACGCTGACACTTGATGGCGCAGCACTGAAATGTGAATCAATTTGGGGAAGGGCTGCGCTTCTGTCACATTGAACGATTCTTTCCACTCGTCCTTGTCCCCTTTCTTGCAGGATCTTATTCTGGCAGCGGCGATGTCACAGATTTGATATGTCCGCAGCTCGTGGTCGTGTGGTAGCGTTCTCGCTTCTCACGCCCGAGTTTCCGGGTTCGATTCCCAGCGGGGTCAGGGATTTTCTCTGCCTCGTGATGACTGGGTGTTGTGAGCTGGCCTTAGGTTAGTTAGGTTTAAGTAGTTCTAAGTTCTAGGGGACTGATGACCATAGATGTTAAGTCCCATAGTGCTCAGAGCCATTTGAACCATTTTTTGAACAGATTTGATGTTTTACCAGATTTCTGATATTCACGGTACACTGGTGAAACAGTCGCACGGGAAAATCCTCACTTCATCTCTACCTCGGAGATTCTGCGTCCCATCGCTCGTACGTCGACTACAACACCACGTAGAGACTCACTTAAATTATGATGACCTGCCATTGTAGCAGCAGCAATCGGTCTAACAACTGCGCCAGACACTTGTTGACTGCCGAAAGCAGCGCCGTATTCTGCCTATTTTCACACCTCTGTGGTTGAATACGCATGGCTGTAGCAGTTTCTTTGGCGCTTCAATGTATAAATCGGCTCTCCAGGCTCTCAGCCACTCTAATGTCACCGTGACTGCGGATCACTTGCCTGTTAGACCGAGCCATAATGTAACCCCTGATTTTGTGTATTTGGACTTATTACTACATCATCCATCATGTCTGCATTTTCCTTTCCGTGGAAGTGAAGTAAAAGGCGGTTGGTGGGAATTCTAATATTGTGATGTGAGTGTAGTAAATGCGTTTCGTTAAGGCAGTTCACTGTGGCCAATATGTTGGTGGAATAAATTCTTCAGTCTCTCGTTTACCGGCAGTGAGCTTTGAGCAATCAGCGGCGAGCCCTCTCTGCGGCACTGAACAATTTGCAGGCCTACCTGACGTGGCACGCTTCACTGCCGCAACCCCCCCCCCCCCCCCCCCCTGAAGATGCAGAAGAACGTTGGGTCGCATACGGAAAAGCCTTCGGCGACATTTCCGAGCGTTTGTGTCGTCGACCCTAGAGTGTAATAAGGCTTTCAGGCTTTCTTTCCGTCAGAGACTTCTCCCCGCGTTTATCGTGTCAGGTTCGAGCATGGTACCATAAGTACCCGACCCAACAAAGAAAACACAAAAATTTAGGAAAAGAATGTATTTATTTTTCAACAAAATTTCGTTTCATCTCAGTACAGTTTTTCCCAAAAATGTTCAACAAGTTCGATACTCTTTTTATACTGAGAACTGTCTAACTCCTCAAAATAGTCACTAACTCCACAACGAGGTTTTCACTCAGCAGCGGAGTGTAAACTGACATGAAACTTCCTAACAGATTAAAACTGTGTGCCAGACCGAGACTCGAACTCGGGACCTTTGCCTTTCGCGGACAAGTGCTCTACCATCTCAGCTACCGAAGCACGACTCACGCCCCGTCCTCACAGCTTTATTTCTGCCAGTATCTCGTCTCCTACCTTCCAAACATTACAGAAGCTCTCCTGCGAAACTTACAGAACTAGCACTCCTGAAAGAAAGAATATTGCGGAGACATGGCTTAGCCACAACCTGGGGCATGTTCCCAGAATGAGGTTTTCACTCTGCAGCGGAGTGTGCGCTGATGTGAAACTTCCTAGCAGATTAAAACTGTGTGCCGGACCGAGACTCACTAACTGCCGATATTACGCCTTAATTTGTTGACAATCTTCGACCATCGAGCCATTTTTTCAAGTTTGGAACAGAAAATAATTTTAAGGGGCTAAATCTTGTGAAGAGGGTACATGAGGTAGCAATTCAAACTTTAATTCACTAATTTTGGCGATTGCAATAACGGACGTGAGCTGGTGCGTTATCCTGAAGAAACAACACTTTCTTCTGGGTCAAATGACGTCGTTTTTGCTTGATTTATTCGCCCAAAAGTTGCAAAAAGTTTGCATGATACTAGCTGTTGATAGTTTTTCAAATGGGTCAAATGGCTCTGAGCACTATGGGACTTAACATCTTAGGTCATCAGTCCCCTAGAACTTAGAACTACGTAAACCTAACGAACCTAAGGATATCACACACATCCATGCTCGAGGCAGGATTCGAACCTGCGACCGTAGCAGTCCCACGGTTCCGCACTGCAGCGCCTAGAACCCCAGGCCACCGCGGCCGGCAACTGTTGCAGAAGCTTTGGGCCTTAATCACGGTGCTGGAAGCAGCTGGGCTGAAACGTAACTTGGGCAAATCAAAATTTTTCAGCTGTCATCGTGTATATCAGTTTCAAAGTATCGGATGCTGGCGATGAAAATTGCTGCGCCCGAAGAATGTCAAGAGTTGCATGCATTTCTAAGGAAGATTGTTTCCTACCATTAATTTCTTCCTGATGCGGGCATCGCGGCTCAGCGCCTTCGTGCTCCGTAAGAGTGTTCGTTTTCACCGGCCTTCCACTTGCGAGCTTACTTTCACCCTGTAGAAGTCAAAATTACACTCGGTACCTCCCTTGGTTATCTTCCAACCAGCCAACACCTCGTTCTGGTCACAGGCGTCTCCTATTGTGGCCTCATGGCCGTAATCACACACAAATATCCAGACAGTTGTCAAAGTCCTATTGTGTACACTTCCATAATTCTGAATCAGGAGCACCAATGCTACTAGTAGATAGAACAAAAATTCCTGGCTATTGTGCACGCCTTCAAAATATTTCATGTTTTGCTCCGCGGGTCTAAATTTCATTTGATTACTGGTCATAAACGTGTGGTTTTTCTTTTCCATCCTTCAGTACCACTTCCAGACAAAGTCGCAAATCACCTGCAATGCTCGGCTCAGTTTTGGTCAATTTGTCACGGTCCATCATTTGATCAGGATGAACTATTTTTGTTTCCATTCAGACGTGGGAGCCCAGAACACTTTGGATGGTTTCTCCGTTACCTGTTCTTGGACTGTTGCGTCAGATCCTGTCTTACTTCAAATTGCTCAATTTGTCCATTGCGACTGGCCAGGTAAACCACCAGGCCGAGCATCAGGTCCTAATTATTATGCTCTCCGCCATCGTCTCTCAGCTGTAGATGGTATATTACTCTTAGCTACTGCACAGTCGGCGCCCACACTTGTCATTCCGTCCCCATTGGGGAGTGACGTCATGTGCCTGCTCCACTTGGACCATTGGCGTGTACCTCTCCTACAAAATTGTTGGCCTGCCACCACGTTTTTCGGTCGGGTATTGACAATGAGATCACAGCCTGCCCGGTGTGTGTCACCCATCAATGGGGGCCACCGGCCTATGTTTCTCCGCGGTCCGCCGCAGCGTCCCCCCCTCCCCCCCACCCCCCACTCACTCTCTCGTTCCCTGGGAGTATATTTGTGCTGCTTTCGCATATCCGTTTCTTAGCTTGTTTTCGCTTGTTGTAGTAGTCGCTTTCTCAGAACTTGATCACGTGGTTCATTGCCCGTCCATATCCAGTCACGGCATCTGCAAAGATTTTTTGCTCGAAAGGATTACCGTATGTGCAGTTTGGGACTCAGGATTTTGGCGATTTTTTTGTACAGGAATTGGTATTTAGCATGTTACGGCCGCTCCATTTCATCCTCAATGAAATGCTGGTCCATACCTCCTCCCGAGGAAGCCCTCGATAGTTTCGCGAGCTGCTACAGCTTCACTCCGGTTGGCGATCTTACCCGACCCGTGCGTCCCCACCGCCGCTTCCAGTGTCCAATATCTTTTTCGACTCGTGCGCCATTTTCGTCGTGGGTGCCGCCGCCGCCGGGCGGAGCAGTTGACGCTGGGCCGGCTCTACCCCTGTGGCGTCCGCTGGCGCCGCCTTTGTCTCGTCTGCTGCCTCTGCCGACGAGTGCTCGCACACAGCTGGGCACGGAGAAGCAGCGTCCACCTCCGGCGCTCCCTCACGGCCTCTTGCGAGGAAGTGGGCACCGCGCCTGGTTACGCCTGCACCATGTTCTGCTTCAGCAGTCGCGCCCTTCCGATCGAGAGCAACATGACTAACGTAGAGCAGTGAAACAACTTAAATCACTTAATCAAAGCAGGTCTTCTGGTCCGGACTATATACTAATTCGGTTCCTTTCAGAGTATGCAGATGCAATAGCTCCATACTTGACAATAATATACAACCGTTCGCTCTACGAAATATCCCGAACATTATGAATTTCCTCGAAAAAAAAAAAAAACCGTCTATCGACACACAGTCAACACGGATTCATCGTTCTTGTGAAACACAACTACGCTATGTTATCAAAAGTATCCGGACACCGGGCTCAACGAATGTTTTTGGGAGTGTCCGGATACTTTTGATCACATAGTGTACTTATAATCCGATTTTATGAAAACTATCTGGTGAAAAAATTTAATTCTTTCGCATCTTACAATTTGACATCTTTGCTCGGTGAACATCTGAATTTCTTTTCGTTATTCGTCATAGTTACTGTGCTGCAAGAAACTGGGCACAGGACTGCACGAAATTTTTAAGAGTTTGCTGAGGTAAATGGTTCAAATGGCTATGAGCACTATGGGACTTAACTTCTGAGGTCATCAGTCCCCTAGAACTTAGAACTACTTAAACCTAACTAACCTAAGGACATCACACACATCCATGCCCCAGGCGGGATTCGAACCTGCGACCATAGCGGTCGCGCGGTTCCACACAGAAGCGCCTAGAACCGCTCGGCCACTCCGGCCGGCTGCAGACGTACAATCATGTTGCTTAGACTTTTCGTATAGTTCATTCTAGGCCATACATTATTGCGTATAAAATGCAACCAATGTATCTAAATTGTATTTAAAGCCGAGAGCGGAATGATATCTCTTTTCATTCCTGTGATATTGGTTGTTAGTCGTCGTGAAAATCGGTTCAAGTTGTCGAAACGACGCAGAAAGGGCTATTTTATCATTTGATTAACACTCGATAAGTTTTTGTCAAACATGTAAACAGAGCGGAAACAAGACTTCCTATAAATTACACCATGAGGTCGGAATTTTCATACCGGACCGAAAAAAGAGAAACGGGCAAAAGGGGTATCAAACTGACCAGCGTGAGGTCTAGTTTTGCGTGGAAATATTTAATTTCTTGAAAGCAGTCAGGGTAATGAAGGAAAACTTAATTACTGAGCTGAGAAAAAATATTTCACGAAAAGCTGCTGCCAAGCTATGTAAATAAAGTGCCAAAAAGTTCATTTTTTCAAGATCTAGATAATATGCACATAGAAAGATACACTGGTGCAATATTTAAATGTCAAAAACGCTTCCTTCGAATCAGGTACCGAAGTTAGGATTTTCGAGAACAGAAGACGTTAGCAAGTAAAGTGAGGTGTCAGTAAGATCATGCTTTCTAAATAAAACTTGAAAATAAAAAATAAAAGAAATCGGTCAAATATTTTGTAAAATAATTTGCGTGAAAGAAGTAAGTAGATCAGAGAAACATTCTACGTGCCTTTGAGCTATGCTGGAAATCATGAACGGAAAATGAGGTGCATCAAACGGTTCTATAATATTTTTTATTTCATGCTTTTAGACAATTCCTTTCACAAAATATTTGACTTTCTTTTCGAAAATTGCCGCTCGGAGTGGCCGTGCGATTTGAGGCACCATGTCACGGATTTCCCGGCCTCTCTCACTGAAGGTTAGTCCTCCCTCGGGCATGGGTGCGTGTGTGTGTATGTGTCGTTGTTAGCATAAGTTAGTTTACGTTGTGATTAAGCCTAGAGACCGATGACCTCAGGATTGTGGTCTGTTAGGAATTCAAACACATTTGAACATTTTTCGATAATTTTGTATGCTTTAGTTTTACAGACTATTTTAGATTCACTGAAACGTTTGGCCTTAACATTGACTGCTGATTAATACGTTCGCGACATCAAATACCAGTAAAATTTCATGGTTGTTCATTGCATTTTGTTAGGAATTTAATGTGCGTGATATACTGTGATAGTTGTGTATACAATAAAACAAAGTTTTTCAAGTACTTTGGCAAGACCTCAAAAATATACTTTGCGATGCAGAGTAAACAGCATACATAAAACCTAATACAGAGAATTGCAGCTGAGTCAGATAAAATGTAAGAACCCGGCTCCTTCAATCAGCCGCTAGCACCAGCCGAGTACGCTACCATTACGACACAGATAGCTCTCCAGTGCCGTCCTCATCCGTTTGAGTGTAAGGCAATCAGTCATTCTTCCGCATCTATCGGCTGTTAAAGGTTCTCGATCACGTAAAAAATAATCGTTTTTAATTTATTGATGAGATAGTCGAACGCTCTTCTGCTCATTCACGTCTGTTCGAAGAATGTGTATGGTGATCTTCGTAGTTGATATAAATTATGAAATTCTCCTTGAAGATTCTTCCATTTGTAATTTTCATGCACAGCATTCCTTTTCGCTTTGTTTCCCTAAGTAAACCTAGTTTTGTAGTCTTACTCTCCATTACAGTATTCTACAGTTTAGGGGCGCTGTTTTATAGAAACAGCTGGTTGGCTCTAAGCAGCGATTTTGTACAAGGAGATGGTCACTCGCACGCAGGACACCCGACCTTTTCGCCCGATGCTGCTGCTCGTTGCTGGAGTGTCACGTATCCAGACGTCGTTCGCTGTCGGCCGCTTCTAACGCTAACGTAGAACACGGCCTTAGTCTCACAAACAGGTTCCAGGTGCTGTCTGTTTCAGAGGAAGCCTCTCAAGCCTCAAGACCCGGGCAGTCACAGAGGGTGGGATTATTGGTAGTTGGGAGCACCAATGTTAGGCCCATTACAGGGACCATTAAGGGACATGGCTGCCGAGAACGGAAAGAAAAGCAATGTGCACTCCATGTGCATACCGGGAGGAGTCATTCCAGATGTGGAACGGGTCCTCCCGGATGCCATGAAGAGCACAGTCTGCAGCCAACTACAGATGGTGGCTCACATCAGTACCAATAAAGTGTGTCACTTTGGATCAGGACAGATTCTGCTTGCTTTCTTTTTTTCTTTATTGTTATTTTAAAACCTGTACAACAGGCAGGCTGTCAGCAGCATTCTACGGTGCTCTTCAGCTGTAGAATACACAATGAGAAAAAACAGTAAGAATACACATAAGTTACAGAACGGTGGGCAATAAAACAGTAGACACATAAAGACAAACACGTAGCCGTGCACAGTGGACGATAATCCACACTGCAAACTGTTGACACGAAGCACAAACACTGAAGTCGGCGATGGCACAGGTGAACGATCTAATGCGAAGGTGAACACTGAACACTAAACACGATGGCTCACACGAGACACTGATGGCGATGATCTCCGGCGCTCAGAAGTCCATGTAGCGTGTGCGAGTCTGGGGACCTGCCAAGAGTGGAAGAAGGGTGAGGGGGATGGAGAGGGGAGAACAAAGATTCCAATGGCTAAGGAGATGGGAGGAGGAGTAGAGCGACAGGGGAGGGGAATCCTGGGGGAGGAGTGGGGAGAAATGGAGGAGAGAGGGAAAGGGGGGAGAGAAGGGAGGGAGGGTGCCCAAAGGAACAAACACAGGAAGACGGAGGGAGGATCAAAGTTGGTAGGAGGGGTAGATGGAGGGGAGGAGGGCATCATCAGGGAGGGGGAGCTGGCGGAAGCCACCTTGGGAGAGGGTAAGGAGGGTGAAGGGATGGAGACCGGGTGGGACGTGGGAATACAGTGCGGCAGCAGGTGGGGGTGGGAGAGGATGGGAGAGACAAGCAGATGAGGAGGATTGAGTTTTCGGGAGGTGTACAGGACACGTATCCGTTCAAGGAAAAGGAGGGGGTGGGGGAAGACAGATTCTGGTTTCGAGCTGCTAACAGAAGTGGTAAAGGCTGCCAGTCTTGCTTGCGAGATGAAAGCACAGCTAACCATTTGAAACATAGGAGGAAGGAGCGATTGCAGACGTCTGGTACAGGGCAGAGTGGAGGGTCTGAATCAGAGGTCAGACTAGGGATGGGCTACGATCGCTCCCGAGAAATGCGCGACGCGAAGGCAATTTCTCGAGAATGTCTCGGGTACGCTCGAGAAGTTGACAGTGGTGCGCTCTCTGAGAAATTGCGCAAACTTTCAGTACACGAAGCACTGGGCCACAGCGGTCGTACTCGTCGTTCGTACGTGCACGGAAAACCCTGAAATTCTGTGATTGGTATCAACTGTACTACCGTTATTAATGTGTACTGAGGTATTAGTACCTGTTTCATAAGACACAAGTCATAGAATTGTTGTTTAAAACAAAGCACAGAATTTGCATGAAACAGAAGCTTTATTCTTACAAAATAAATTGCCTTGTACATTCTGCAGGAATGCATGCATGCTTAAATGTAAAAGAGAAGTGCTATAGCCTTTTATGCCCCTCCCCCCCCTTTATTAGTCCTCTCCCTCCTTGGTCCCCCCCCCCTTTTTCGTTTTTTTCCCTTCCTCCCTCCTTGTTCTTCCCCCTCCTCCAGGTCTCCCCCCCCCCATTTGCCTTTGGCTCGGGAGTGTCATCTTTTTGCCACCCTTTTCGTGCAGTGTTTTTCAGTGAGTGTTTTACAGTGAGTGTTCCGTGTTATGTTTTTTTGGGAAGTGTTGCGAACGACCATCATACTGTCGCTGGGTGTGCTTTTTATCTCTTGCGAGCAGAAACCAGACTGTCGCCATGTTTTTTAATTGTATGTGTACTACGTTACTTGCCTGATTCCTGTGTCTTTTATTAACATTGCCAACCCCTTTTGCTTTATGTTTTAACTTTCCGCATTTTTGCGCCATTTTACACTTTATGTCACCGTTTTATCGCCTGTTTTTCTTGTTTATTTTCTTCTTCCGTTTTTAAAATAAAAGTCTGTAAGCTGTAGAGCAGCGTACTAAGCTGCTGCCAGCCCGCCCCCTTCGAAGGGAATTGAAAATCAATAAAGAAAAAAAAAAGCCTTTTATGTACAGAAACTGTGTACACGCGTTTACTTACTGAAGACAGAAAGGAAACAAAAGTTGTTCAGTAGAAGGCATTTTTACATCCCATTGCTGCACTGCCGTCGATTTTTGTTTAGAAATATTACTTTATTAAGCTATTTGAGCCAGATCTCTGGTCGATCATCAGCGATCGGCTAGTTATCTTTGGCGCGTCCCTGCACATGAGCATCTTTGCGTTTTCGGCTGGGGCGCGCGGTACGGCGAGAGGCAGTCGGTTTGGGGCGGCCGGAGAGACTGGCGTAAGCATATGTGTGATGTCTGTTACGCTCGGGCTGTTTACTAATCGTGAAACTCCTGCGGCGGTTATTGGTTACCTGGAAGGCATTTCATATGAACTGTGCCAAGCCTCGCAGTGAGAGGGGAGTCCGGAGGTGGTGTTGGCCTAGATGTCTGAACAAACAGACGTGGCAGTGTGAGAAACACGGTGTGGGCCTGTTGGTTGCTTCGTCTTTCTGGCAGCCACCGCAAGAGGATGTTCGGCCGGAATGTCTACAGTTTGTGGTGAGCATAGTGTGAACAAGTTCTCGTAGGATGTGCTCCCAGCCTGACTCTTAGCCTGTGTTATTTGTGGGTGCCGTCTGTGACTGCTTCCGGGTGTCCTGTAAGATTTCACAGCAAAACTGTGTTTTGGTGGCATTCTGTGTTTCTGGCTCAGCCTCCGCCTAGAAAGTGGAATTCCTTAATGCTGTAATTTAAATATATAAGAAAAACTTATTCTTTCAGAATAAGCGCCTGTCTCTTATGGACGCTGCAGTTCAAACAAGAGTGGCGCAATGTTAATTAGTATTGGTTATTCGTCAAGTGAAGTGTTTTTAATGTCTTGCATTTTTCTGGGGCACGCACCTGTGTTATTTAACTCATTTTGAAGTGTTCTGTCCGGTGAATGATAGCTCCCCACTTCAGTGTATTCTTTTGAGTAGTATTTCAAGGTTTTTTGGATATTTGTCAGTGGGGTGTATTGATTCAATTTTGTTTTCCTCTTTCTTTTCAATTACGGAGAATTGTTTAGTTTATCTGGTTATTGGTTTAACTCTCGCTTCACGCACTAAATCAGCTCATACTGATATTGTTTTTTTTATTCTTGTTTAATGTCAGACAGATTCAAATTTGAATAACAACTTTACTCGAATGAAACCTGAGACATACTAGTTACGAGCAGCGAGCGTGTTTGTCGTGTGGCGGCATTCAGTTCCTAAAACAACAGCGGCGCGGCAAATGTTGTCGCAGTTAACTGGCGCGCAGCGGCACACGCCGCCGAGCCGTTTCTCGTGAGCTAGAGAACTAGAGGCTCGAGGAATTCTCGGTACACTCGAGTCGCCGCGCCACGCCATCCCATCATTGGGTCAGACGGTTCTGCGACCGTGTAGTGTACAGATTCAACTTATGGGTGGTTGCATTTCGGGATCCGCTAAATATGTCAGGGGACAACTACACGCAGGAGGCGGCTACACGGGCTGTGTGGTGTGGCCTGGACGGTTTTTTGAGGGTAAAGGGACACGAGAAAACACAGAAAGGGCTTCAGTCTAAAAGGATGCAGGCCGAACATGGTATGAACTAGATGCAGGAACCATCGGTATAACAGATGTAAACTGTCGTAGCTGTTTTGGGAAGGAACCAGAGCCCCAGGCTCTGATAGAAAGCACTGATGCTCAAAGTGTTATAGGCATTGAAAGCTAGATAATGCCGGAGATAAGATCAACCGAAAATTTTCAGAAGGACCTTACAGTGTTCCGAAGCGCTAGGCTAAACACAATTTACGGTGGCGAGTTTGTTGTTGTTACATGTAGTCTCCACGTCACAAAATTGGAATAGAAGTTCCTGTGAGTTAGTATGGGGGGGGGGGGGGGGGGGGGTTCATTCTTGGCAACTGGAATATAATAATAAATAGATCGTTTTACCGACCTCCCAGTTCAGATGATATAATTCCTGAAAAGCTGAAAGAAAACTTGAGTTTTATTTCAATCATGTACCCGACTCACACACTTATACACTCCTGGAAATAGAAATAAGAACACCGTGAATTCATTGTCCCAGGAAGGGGAAACTTTATTGACACATTCCTGGGGTCAGATACATCACATGATCACACTGACAGAACCACAGGCACATAGACACACGCAACAGAGCATGCACAATGTCAGCACTAGTACAGTTTATATCCACCTTTCGCAGCAATGCAGGCTGCTATTCTCCCATGGAGACGATCGTAGAGATGCTGGATGTAGTCCTGTGGAACGGCTTGCCATGCTATTTCCACCTGGCGCCTCAGTTGGACCAGCGTTCGTACTGGACGTGCAGACCGCGTGAGACGACGCTTCATACAGTCCCAAACATGCTCAATGGGGGACAGATCCGGAGATCTTGCTGGCCAGGGTAGTTGACTTACACCTTCTAGAGCACGTTGGGTGGCACGGGATACATGCGGACGTGCATTGTCCTGTTGGAACAGCAAGTTCCCTTGCCGGTCTAGGAATGGTAGAACGATGGGTTCGATGACGGTTTTGATGTACCGTGCACTATTCAGAGTCCCCTCGACGATCACCAGAGGTGTACGGCCAGTGTAGGAGATCGCTTCCCACACCATGATGCCGGGTATTGGCCCTGTGTGCCTCGGTCGTATGCAGTCCTGATTGTGGCGCTCACCTGCACGGCGCCAGACACGCATACGACCATCATTGGCACCAAGGCAGAAGCGACTCTCATCGCTGAAGACGACACGTCTCCATTCGTCCCTCCATTCACGCCTGTCGCGACACCACTGGAGGCGGGCTGCACGATGTTGGGGCGTGAGCAGAAAACGGCCTAACGGTGTGCGGTACCGTAGCCCAGCTTCATGGAGACGGTTGCGAATGGTCCTCGCCGATACCCCAGGAGCAACAGTGTCCCTAATTTGCTGGGAAGTGGCGGTGCGGTCCCCTACGGCACTGCGTAGGATCCTACGGTCTTGGCGTGCATCCGTGCGTCGCTGCGGTCCGGTCCCAGGTCGACGGGCACGTGCACCTTCCGCCGACCACTGGCGACAACATCGATGTATTGTGGAGACCTCACGCCCCACGTGTTGAGCAATTCGGCGGTACGTCCACCCGGCCTCCCGCATGCCCACTATACGCCCTCGCTCAAAGTCCGTCAACTGCACATACGGTTCACGCGGCATGCGGCATGCGGCATGCTACCAGTGTTAAAGACTGCGATGGAGCTCCGTATGCCACGGCAAACTGGCTGACACTGACGGCGGCGGTGCACAAATGCTGCGCAGCTAGCGCCATTCGACGGCCAACACCGCGGTTCCTGGTGTGTCCGCTGTGCCGTGCGTGTGATCATTGCTTGTACAGCCCTCTCGCAGTGTCCGGAGCAAGTATGGTGGGTCTGACACACCGGTGTCAATGTGTTCTTTTTTCCATTTCCAGGAGTGTAGTTTGGTGGTGACTTTAATGTACCCTCAATATGTTGGCGAAAATACATGTTAAAATCCGGAGGTACGCATAAAACATCATCCGGAATTGTACTCAACGCATTCTCTGAAAATTATTTCGAGCAGTTAGTTCACAAGCCCAAGCGAATAGCAAAGGTTTGTGAAAACACACTCGACCTCTTATCAATAAGAAAGCCCGAAATTATAACGAGAATCAAAACGGATACAGGGGTTAGTGAACACAGGGTTGTCGTAGCGATATTCAATATTCTAAGCCCCATATCCTCCAAAAGCAAACGAGAAATACACCTATTTTAAAAAATCAGATAAAAATTCACTTGACGCCTTCTTGAGAGACAATTTCCACTCCTTCCAAACTAACAATGTAAGTGTAGACGAGATGTGACTTGAATTCAGAGAAATAGTATCGACAGCAATTCAGAGATTTACACCAAATGAATTAACAAACGACAGAGCTGATCCTCCTTGGTACACAAAATGGGTCAGAACGCTGTTTCAGAAACAACGAAAGGAGGATATCAAATTCAAACGGACCCAAAATCAAGACAATTTCGAAGCTCTAAATTCAGCGCAGACTTTAATGCGGGATGCTTATAATAGTTTCCACAATTAAACTTTGTCTCGAAACATGGCAGAAAATCCAAAGATATTCTGGTGGTATGTGAAGTATGCTAGTGGCAAGACACAATCAATGCCTTCTCTGCGCGATAACAATGGACATACTATCGAAGACAGTGCTGCCAAAGCAGAGTTCCTAAACACAGCCTTCCGAAACGCCTTCGCAAAAGACGACGAAGTAAATATTCCAGAATTCGAGTCATGAACAGCTGCAAAGGTGAGTAACGTAGAAACAGACATCCTCGGAATAGTGAAGCAACTTAAATCACTTAAGAAAAGCAAGTCTTCCTGTCCAGACTGTATAACAATTAGGTTCCTTTCCGAGTATACTGGTACGATAGCTCCATACTTAACAATCATAGACAACCGTTCGCGAGAAGAAAATTCCGTACACAAAGCCTGGAAAGCTGCACAGCTCCCACCAATATTCAAGAAAGGTAGTAGGAGTATTCCACTTAATTACAGGCCCATATCGTTAGTGTCGATATGCAGCAGGATTTTGAATTCGAACATTATGCACTACCTCGAAGAGAACGTCTATTGACACACAGTCAACATGGATTTAGAAAACATTGTTCCTGTGAAACACAACTAGCTATTTATTCACATGAAGTGTTGAGTTGTGTTGACAAGAGATTTCAGATTGATTCCTTATTTATGGATTTCCAGAAGGCTTTTGACACTGTACCACACAAGCGGCTTGTAGTGAAATTGCGTGCTTATGGAATATCGTCTCAGTTATGTGACTGAATTCGTGATTTCCTGTCAGAGAAGTCACAATTCGTAGTAACTGACGGAAAGTCATCGAGTAAAACGGGAGCGATATCTGGCGTTCCCCATGGTAGTGTTATAGGCCCTTTGCTGTTTCTTGTCTATATTAACGATTTGGGAGAGAATCTGCGCAGGTGTTTTAGGATGTTTGGACATGACGTTGTCGTTTATCGAGTAATAAAGTCATCAGAAGACCGAAACAAATTGCAAAACAGATATAGAAGAGATATCTGTATGGTGCAAAAATTGGCAGTTGACCCTAAATAACGAAAAGTGTGAGCTCATACACTTGAGTGCTAAAAGGAAGCCGTTAAACGTCGATTACACGATAAATCAGTCTCCTCTAAAGGCCGTAAAATCAACTAAATACCTAGGAATTAGGAAGACCGAGAGACAGATGGCTGAAAGGAGTGGATGAGTGCGTCCAGAAGAAAGGAGAAGACTGGACCAAGGTGAAGACGGAGAGATGGTGGCAAGACAGAAGGCGATGGAGCGGCTTATGTTCCAAACAGACCCGGCCGGAGGCTGGAAACTGTCCATGATGATGATGACATTGGAATTATAATTACGAACAATTTAAATTGGAAGGAACACAGAAAATGTTGTGGGGAAGGCTAAACAAAGACTGCGTTTTATTGGCAGGACTGTTCGGAAATGCAACAGATCCACTAAAGAGACGGGCTACACTACGCTTGTCCGGCCTCTTTTATAATAGTGTCGCGCGGTGTGGGGGATCCTTTCCAGACAGGACTGACGGAGTACATCGAGGTAGTTCAATGAAGGGCAGCTCATTTTGTGTTATCGCGAAACAGGATTCGGAGTCGATATAATTAAAACAAAAGCGTTTTCCGTTGTGGCGGGTTCTTCTCACGAAACGTCAATGAGCAACTTTCTCCTCCGAATGCGAAAACGTTTTGTTGACGTCGACCTACATAGGGAGAAACGATCACCACGATAAAATAAGGGAAATAAGAGCTCGCACGGAAAGATATAGGTGTTCATTCTTTCCGCGCGCTATACAGGATTGGAATAACAGGGAATCAAGCACTTAAAGGTGATTTGCAGAGTGTCGATGTACATGTAGCTGCTGTGACTGTTACAAACGATTCCATTTGAGAACAACTCGCAGATACACGCTGTCTTTGTGTTTGCTGGTAGGAGTTAACAGTTTATGGTCTTAATCTTTGGTCCGCCTGTTACCTCAGGTATATTTATCTCAGCTCTACACTAGGTGCTTGGCCCTGAACTACTGGAAAAAGTAACACTAACAGCATCTTTGATACTTGTGAACAGAATTGTTCGACAATCAAACTAGAAGCATTGGCAGTGGTGTGCGCGTTTAAGCGCTTCCACTATTATTTACAGGGACAAATCTTGGATGTTTGAGGTGATCACAATGCCTCAAGCTCTCTATTTACCTGCAGACTGCTATTCTCGCCCTTAGAGCGTCGCCATATGACTTAGCTGTCTACTTGGATAGAACATACAATTCTGTCATTAACAAATTGACGAGCCTATTACAAGAATTATTGTTAGAGGTATTTCAATAATTTTATTTCTATTATTTTTGATGTCCTACGTAAAGCCTTTCTGATCCATTTTAATTGCTTTTTTTTACTATATTCCCCTTGAATAATACTGAACTTACTACAGTTTTGATGCCCAGCATTGGGCCATTCAATTTCATTTGCACGCTCCTTATTTGCTACAGCACACATTTTTGAGGGCCAGTCCTCAATTAAGTGTTTGACGTGGAAAATACCAAACTCTTGCCACAGCTGTCGACAATACCTGAGGTTCACAACGATAAAGGCAGAAGCTGCTCTTTCACCAGTTCGATTACATTTAGAGAACGAAAGGGAACAAGCTGTTATGTTTCAGTTACAGACACCTTCCGCATTCGTATACTGCCATAAAGAAGAAAGAGGAGTATTTTAATACAAAGCCCACTGCCGTACTAACGCCGAAGTCTCTTTCCTGTGCACCTTTGTATTCACTCACGTAGCCACTGAAACCAGGAGAACAAGACGCGTTGACGATTCGCGGAGGTGAGGCCACATCAGATGGAAATACTCCACGGATTACAGTTACCAAGATATAACCATCGACACCAGCCTGCTAGGACACCTATAGTTCTGTTCGTTATTTCCTGTGCCATATGATGCTTATTGTTGCCACCTGAAGAACATTATGTTGCGAACCTATGGGCATTGTGCTGAATTATTGTAAAGGAAAACACATCTGGCCAACAGCAACCTGTGTTGCTAGAATGATTATTGATGATACAACAAAAAATTTTGGAATTTCTCGTTTTAAGCAAAAGTAGCTGTAATGTTTTACTTAGTGTAATGCAATCGAGTCAATAACACAACAAGCAACATACGATGCCAGAGAGTATCGATCACTCATTTGGAAATAAATAACTTCCGATAAACATGTACTGACAAAAATGGCTGTTTCATTTTTAAATATTCATATTACACATATTTTATCAATGGTGAATCAGTTTATTAAAAATTTTTAAAATTTATTTTTTTTGTTTCCAAGATCTACCAGCGATTATTGATGACACAGTTTCAACTCTTTGATTTTATACTATGTCTCTGCCCTTCCATGGTAACAGTCTTCACAGGAATGTAATGTGAAAAGAATGCTTTAGCAGAAGAGCTATTGTAAACGCCGCTAATGGCTTTTGTAATACTCCTGAAGCCAGAAGTATCTTTTAGTAATAGTTCAGTGTGCACAAATATTAGTTGAAGTAGTTGTGTACACAGTGGCAGCCACTCAAGGAAAATATAAGGGAACTGATTTAAAAATACAGGGTGAGTCACCTAACGTTACCGCTGGATATATTTGGTAAACCACATCAAATACTGACGAACCGATTCCACAGACCGAACGTGAGGAGAGGGGCTAGTGTAATTGTTTAATACAAACCATACAAAAATGCACGGAAGCATGTTTTTTTAAAAATGGAACCACGTTAGTTTTGTTAGCACATCTGAACATATAAACAAATACGTAATCAGTGCCGTTTGTCGCATTGTAAAATGGTAATTACATGCGGAGATATTGTAACCTAAAGTTGACGCTTGAAACCTCCGACGTTCAGTTGCGTGTTGTAACAAACACGGCCCACAGTCGGCGAGCAGCACCTGCAGGGACATGTTGACGATGACTACCGTGTTTACGAGTGTGGCTGTAGTGCACTGTAGTGGTTTGGTCTAGCTGTCGCACTGTCCGCATGTAGCGCTTGCTGCTATTGTTATTCTGCATTCATCTCCGGACGCAGACCAACTGTAGTACACCGTGTTACCAGACGTCTGTGATACTGTAGTGTTGTAGGAACTGTGACCATGGTGTATTCGAGCTCTGAAAAGGCGGAGATGATACTCATCTATGGTGAATGTCGACGAAATGCAGCTGAAGCCTGCAGGGCGTATGCAGAACGGTACCCGAACATGCAAAGTGCCGCACATTGCAAAACATCTACCGCCAACTGTATGCAACAGGTATGGTCGTAGCACGCAAACGGGTCCGTAACAGGCCCGTCACAGGAGAAGCGGGTGCAGTTGGTGTGTTAGCTGCTGTTGCCATGAACCCACACGTGAGTACACGGGACATTGCGAGAGCCGGTGGAGCTATTACATGGCGATGATTTTAATCATCGAGTGCAATTCTTTCAATGGGCATTAACAGAGAATGCGTTGCAGTTCTACCTGTTCACCGATGAAGCGGGTTTCACAAACCACGGGGCAGTGAGTCTACGGAACATGCTTACTGGTCCGTGGACAATCCTCGCTGGCTGAGACAGGTAGAGCGACAGCGATCGTGGGCTGTAAATGTATGGTGCGGAATCATTGGCGACCACCTCATTGGTCCTCACTTCATTGCAGAGGCCCAAACAGCTACAACATACATCGCGTTTCTACAGAATGATCTGCCAATGTTGCTCCAAAATGTCCCACTAGGCTGACCCTTGACAAGATGTTCGACAGGCGTTTCATAGGACGTGGAGGACGCATAATTTGGCCAGCCCGTTCTCCTGATCTTACACCTCTGGACTTCTTTCTGTGGGGTACGTTAAAGGAGAATGTGTACTGTGATGTGCCTACAACCCCAGAGGATATGAAACAACGTATTGTGGCAGCCTGCGGCGACATTACACCACATGTACTGCGGCGTGTACAACATTCATTACGCCAGGGATTGCAATTGTGTGCAGCAAATGTTGGCCACCACATTGAACATCTATTGGCCTGACATGTCGGGACACACTCTATTCCACTCCGTAACTGAAAACGGAAACCATGTGTGTACGTTTACCTCACCCCTCATGGTAATGTACACGTGCGTCAGTGAAAAAGACCAATAAAACGGTGTTAGCATGTGGACGTAATGTGCTGTTCCAGTCTCTTCTGTATTTAAGGTGCATCACCGTTCCCTTTGGATCCCTACGTAATTCGGTGCTCTCCGATACACACGATCGAACAGCGGAGGAGTGGTACTCAAGCGTCAACTTTAGGTTACAGTATCTCCGGATGTAATTAACATTTTACAATGCAACAAACGACACTGATTACGTATTTGTTTATATGCTCAGATGTGCTAACAAAACTAACGGGGTTCCATTTTAAAAAACGTAGGTTTGTGTTAAAAAACTCACTTCCGTGCATTTTTTTATGGTTTGTATTAACCAATTACACTATCCCCTCTCCTCACGTTCGGTCTGTGGAATTAATTCGTCAGTATTTGATGTGGTTTACGAAATATATCCAGCGGTAATGTTAGGTGACTCACCCTGTATATTTGAAAGGCCCAGCCGAGTGTTTACAAGTTTTCTCTTTGAGCAACCTTGGCTGTGTCTACACGACACAAGGTCCTTCCATTTCACAACCGAGGCAGTTCTGTCCAGTTAAAGCTACTGCGAGATATGCCCTCAGCCCTCTGCTTGCCAGTTAAAGCCATCGGTTTAACCAACAGCCTGAACGGAGGGGCAAGTTACGTGTGTGGGCGCTGGAGAGTTCTGCAGGGCAGTGCACACAAGCTTCTCTCTCTTGCGATCCAGACCTCGTCTAGGGAGACAGATCCTCTGGCTCAGCACCGCCTGACTGGCTGCCAGCAGAACTTAACATGAACTTCCTCCCATTCCATCGCCAACTCCTAGACTGTCTTACACCTGGTAATTTCCTATTCTAGACACGCACTGTGAATTTCACACACTGCAATATACAGGATCTATCAAAAATAATCATCAAATTCGGCACATATCTATTCCTCTTTGATGAATGGGAAACTTAAATAGTTCTTTTTCATACCTTTTCAAGGGTGTTCAGTACGGCCCCCTTGAGATGCATAGGATATGTCAATCCGGTATTCAAAATGCTCCCACACTGCAGCGAGCATGTCTTGAGTTACAGCTCCCATAAATGCTGTTATCAGGTATCTAAGTTCATTCATTGTTGTTGGTAACGGCGGCACATAAACGGTGTCTTTTATAAGCCCCCACAAGAAATAATCACATACAGTCAGGTCCGGCGACATTGGAGGCCAGTAATGGAAGAGCGAATCATCTGGTTCAGTGCGACCGATCCATCGTTCAGTAATCCATAACTTAAAAATTCCCACACTGCCTGACTCCACTGTAAAGATGCCCATCCTGTCGGTAAATGAAGTCATTCGAATCAGTCTCCAACTGTGGAAAAAGAAATTTCTGAAGCCTACCGAGATATGTGAAAGGACTGCATCAGAGTTATCAGCAAAGAAAAATGGACCATACATCTTTCCCGTGAAACTGTACAAAACACATTAAATTCTGGAGAATCCCTCGTAATGTTGTACAGCTTCATGTGGTTCTCCCGTACCCCACACTCTCGCATTATGACGGTTCACTTTTCCATTTAACTTCAACTAACAGTTGAAGAAAACTGTCATGCTCCACCTTGCCAAGAACGAAATTACAAAACTCTACACGTTGTTGCTTGTCACCTTCACGAAGAGCTTGCAGTAGCTAAATTTTGTTTCATGTGCAAACGTCAACACAATAGACGTCAGACGGACATCAGCGGTATGTTGAGCTGTCGAGCTGCACGGTGAACGGATTTGTGCGGATGCGTTCGACGTCTGTGTCAGACACTCGGGGACGGCCCGGCGATTTGCCTTTACACAAACAGCCTGTTTCTTCGAATTGTTCATGCCATCGCCTAATGCTCTGTGCTGTAGGAGGATCCACACCATATCTAGTACGAAAGCCACGATGATCAGTTGTTACTGACCTGCACTGCATAAAGCGTAGAACACAAAACGCTTTCTGGTGTCCCGACACCATTTTTCGGTAGACGTGAGGTTGGCATACACTGCTGCTACCTTGCGGGAACCATGTAAAACTCGAGTTTGTTCACGCACGCATCTCAGATAAATTAATAGTTACGTTTTTTTTAAATCGAATGCTTCTTTTTGATACACCCCATATTTTCTTTGTTTGACCAAATTACCTGTTCTATCGCTTAAGGTCAATATGCAGACTGTTGCCCCTGCAACTACTGAAAAGGCTGCTGCCCTTCTTCAGGAATCACACGTTTGTCTGGTCTTTCAACAGATACCCCTCCGTTGCGTTTGCACCTACGGTACGGCTTTCTGTATCGCTGAGGCACGCAAGGCTCCCCACCAACGGCAAGTTCCATGGTTCATGGAGGCGGGGACTTCTAATTACCATATTATTCCTACCAGGAAAGTTATGATATTTCACGATAAAATGTGTTTTTTCTGGGACAATGTTGAGAAATGATTTGAGTAACACTGGAAGTGGTTATTCACAAACATTGCAGGTCTCCGAAAATATTGACAACGCATATCGCTTGTCACGCCCACAATCGTGAATCTCTCTTCAATATTCTTACTGGTCTCAAAGTGTACTCACCCTTTTGGCACGAAACCCCAGAGACTCCACCCTGAAAAATTACAAAAATATCGTGGTATATTACATACTTCCTACTACTGTAAATTTGTTTACATACCTAAACTAAGAAATAACAGACTGTTTGTTAAGTTGTGTTACACACTTAAAGCGAAAGCAGTTATAACTTTGTGTAGGTGACAGTGTCGGGGTCCTTGCCGTTATTGTGCATCTGCAAAAACGAGTGATAACGAATTGCACTCTTCAATGTGCGCCATTTAACAGACGTGTGGTAGGTAGTTCACTAACTCCCGCAAACGCAGAGGCGCGATAACAACACCTCACAGTAACCAATGTTGAACTGCAAACGGTCAGTGCAGTAAGAGGCACCGTGTGTACTATGCTATATACGGTGCTGACCGTTGGAATTGTAGAACCGTGGATACGCCACGGAACAATCGTTAAATATGTATGCTCGGATATGCAAATGGTTATTACATCACAGCTTAGGTAGGAGTAACAGTATTTTCGACATTTCCCGGCCGTGTCAGCAACTGTATGAATATTAATTTTAATTTTAAAAATCAGTAGCCTCAGTTGCACAGATTACCTAGATTTACCTAGATTTCAGTCGGGATAACCCAGCCTTGTTCAGAATAAAAGTAACTACCGTTAGTCGATAGTGGATATCATCAAGCTAAAGCTACAAATCGATAAATTATCGCCAGACTGTACAAACTTATCTGAAACAGCGTCGGCCCCTCTTCGCGAGTTCCAGTACAGCACTAGTGGCTGCCGCATCGCGCTCGTGAAGTGGGGCCGAGGCAGTTTCAGATACGTTTTTACAGTCTGACGATAATTTATGGATTTGTAGTTTTAGCTTGATGATATCGACTATCGACAAACGGTAGTTACTTTTATTCTGAAGAAGGTTGGGTTATCCCGACTGAAGCGTAGGTAAATGCGCCGCGGCCCAGCGGCCCAGCCACGCTGCGGCCCTCTGTCCTGTCCTGTCCTGTCCTGTACTCCAGCACTTCCCGGGTCTGTCAGGGCCTTACCGCTGACGCGCACGTAGGGAACTGAGTGTAGAGGAGTGGCAGACGGGCGGGAACCCAGCAGCCTGGGGAACTGACACACTCTTCGCACGGCCGTGCAAAGGTCGCACACCCCGTTGCGCACTGTCACGCTCAAAGACGTCTGAACGACCTCAGTTGTCTGCAGCCCTCATAACGAAACTGTCCTGTGCCTCTTCTCGCCTCATTTCTACATACAAATCTGACAACGACAAATGATTTCAAAGGAGTCCACTAGTGTTCAAAAAAATGGTTCTAATGGCTCTGAGCACTATGGGACTTAACATCTGAGGTCATCAGTCCCCTAGAACTTAGAACTACTTAAACCTAACCTAAGGACATCACACACATCCATGCCCGAGGCAGGATTCGAACCTACGACCGTAGCGGTCTCGCGGTTCCATACTGCAGCGCCTAGAACCGCACGGCCACACAGGTCGGCGACATCTCAAAAATACAGTGTGTATCAAAAAGAACCATCCGATTTAAAATGAAACATAACTATTACGTCATTTGAGACATGTGCGTGAACAACGGACTTTTGGAAAGAGCAGACTCTCGAGTTTTACATGGTTCCCGCTAGGAAGCAGCAGTGTGCCCTCACTTCAGTTCTAGTAAAAAGGGTGACGGGACAACACAGAGCGTTTTGTGTTCTACGTTTCGGGCAGTGCACGTTAGTAGTAACTGTTCAGCGTGACTTTCGTATTAGGTATGGTGTGGATCCTCCTGTAGGACAGAGCATTAGACGTTGACGTGAACAATTCCGAGAAACAGGTTGCTTCTGCAAAGGTAAACCGGCGGCGCGTCCTCGAGTGTCTGACACAGACACGCACCCGCTATAGTTTCACAAGGAGGCCGCAGAAATACGTTCGCCGTGGAGCTCGACAGCTCAACGTGCCCCCCGATGCCGCTCTGGCGTGTGCCTCTTCGACGTTTACACATCAAACCGTGCAAAATTCAACTGCTGCAAGCTCTTCGTGAATGTGACAAACAACAACGTGTGGAGTAATTTCGTTTTCGGCGAGATGAAGGATGACAGTTTTCTTCCATTTAAATGGAAAGGTGAATAGTCATAATGTGAGAGTATGTGGTAGGGAAGAACCACATTAAGTTGTAAAACATAAGAGCGACTCTCCAGAATGTAATGTGTTTTGTACAGTTTCGCGGGAAGAGTTGTATAGTCCATTTCTCTTTCCTGAGAACACTGTTACAGGAGGCACAAATCTCGATATGCTTGAGAACTTCCTTTTCCCTTCAGTTGGAGACTGATTAGAACGACTTCCTTTACCAACAGGATGGGGCACCGCCATTGTGGCATCTGCAAGCGCGGGAATTTTTATATCAGAGAATTACTGAACGGTGGATCGGTTGCGCTGGACTAAATGATTGAGGCTTACATTACTGGCCTCCAAGCTACCGGACCTGACTGTATGTGATTAATTATGGTGGTGGTTTATAAAAGACTCCGTTTATGTGCCGCCGCTACAAACAGTGAATGAATAGCTGTTATTCAAGACATGGTCGCTGTAGTGTGGGAACAGTTTGAATACCGTATTGACATATTGTGTGCATCTCAAGTGGGGCATATTGAACACCTATGAAAATGTAAGAAAACAAATTTTATGAGCTTCCCGTTCATCGAAGAACAAAATTCATTGTACAAGTTTATTAGTTTCAGAAATATACATCTGCCAAATCGGATAACTCTTTTTGATACACCCTTTGTAACCATTCTCATTACCACTCAATTGGATCACAGTTTGTCGTGGTTAACAGATTTCTGATCAATATCTGGGCTCCCAAAAGGAAAGTAGAATGCCACGCTAAAAGATTTGTTGACCACCCATCAACTGTCGGCAAAACTTGGAGAGCGGGTTTTTATGAACTGGTTATTGAGGTAACCAGTTAGAAAAACCGCTATTAACGTCGTCGAGCGC
Organism: Schistocerca gregaria; assembly: GCF_023897955.1. NCBI lineage: Eukaryota > Metazoa > Arthropoda > Insecta > Orthoptera > Acrididae > Schistocerca > Schistocerca gregaria. Next base: position 129,154,243 of record NC_064928.1, on the reverse strand, counting down.
TGTATGAAAACATCAATATCAACAGTTTATCAATACTAATTTCGCTGTATTCGTGGCGGCTTGTTCACCTACGTGAATTTCGAAGAACACCTATCCACATTGTTGTGGAGCGCAAGTGGCATTCTGTATACAAGATGTACATGATCCACTAGATATGTATTTATTTGAACTTCAAATGTGATGAATAATTTCCTTCGGACATAGAATTTAACCCAGCACCTATGACCACTGATAACTACGTAACGCTTCCGTGCCTAACAGAGGCGTGAGCACGGCACCGATCGTCATTGCTGATTATGGAGAAGGCGCATGGAATTTCTAATTTTTGGCCACTAACAGTTAGCAAGACTCCTTTTAAATTTGCACGGCAAAAACTTTCGAATTTGGAGTCTTCTTCATCGCCTACTGTTCATTTTAACTAACCATGAAAGACACTGAACATGGTTTCTTAAACAGGTAACAAAGTCTTCAGATACAATGAATCCTTTCAGTGCGATGCCGCGAAAGGACAATGACGTTTACGGCGTTGGATATGGCACATATTGTATGCCAGGCAATCACAATATTGGCTGCTAATGGGAACAGCGGGTGGGACAGTGGGTTTCCAGTGGTTAGTGCAGAGTGAGGCTGTGGAGCGTAGTCGACTTGTAACTTCCGCGCGGGATTAGCCGGGCGGTCTGGGGCGCTTAGGGCGCTGCAGTCATGGACTGTGCTGCTGATACCGGCGGAGGTTCGAGTCCTCCCTCGGGCATAGGTGTGTGTGTTTGTCCTTAGGATAATTTAGGTTAAGTAACGTGTAAGCTTAGGGGCTAATGACGTTAGCAGTGAAGTCCCATAATATTTCAGACACATTTGAACTTTTTTTGTTGACAGTGTTACATAGCTAGTGGTGTTGACACAAAGCAGAGCTATGGCAATGGTAAACAAAGCAAACATTGCATTATATCTACTACAACAGTTGACATTTCGTCAGAAAGGAACTCAAGGGATTTCGCAAGGTGAGAAAGAAGCGATAGACGAAATATTAGCGTTCCAGCAAGACGAGTGCGTGGATTGTGTGGTGTTGTGTATGCTCGACTATGCAGAGAACGTACGTCAGGAGTACAATGATGATGGTACGTGTGTAACAAGTGAAGTGATACTGGAGCAGGTGTCGAATCACATAGTTAACCATCCTTGTCGGAAAGGAAGCCACACAGATTAGTGATTTCAAGCGAAGCAGTGGATGGTTACATAGCTTCGAACCGTGCTACAAAATTGGAAGATGTAAGGTAATGAAATATCAAACAAAGCGTCAACTAGACGGCGCACAAAAAATGCAGAATCGGAGCGAAAATCTGAAGATGAGATAAACAAAGTTTATCCTATAATTCTGTAAGGAATTTGTTTTTCAGTTCCGAGCAATCGGGATCTGAAGAGGACACGCATATTAAACGAACCCTGGAAATTGGAGGTACCAGGACAGTTATTATCAAGATAACTAACGTCAATGCCTTAAATCATTCGTGTACAATTATGCCGACTGTTGATCTGGATATTAAATTGGCTGGAGAGTTATCCATTGTGAAGCAATTAGTGGGAGGTGCTCTGCCCCCTACGATCGCTTGTGGTATGCGTGATGTTTCCAGGGCTGTAGGGAATATTTACGCCACAGCAAGAAAGCGTGGGAACGTCGCCGTAAGAGGACTACAACTGTAGTACGACGACTGCTTTTTGCTAACAGCTGGTCAAAATACACTCCTGGAAATGGAAAAAAGAACACATTGACACCGGTGTGTCAGACCCACCATACTTGCTCCGGACACTGCGAGAGGGCTGTACAAGCAATGATCACACGCACGGCACAGCGGACACACCAGGAACCGCGGTGTTGGCCGTCGAATGGCGCTAGCTGCGCAGCATTTGTGCACCGCCGCCGTCAGTGTCAGCCAGTTTGCCGTGGCATACGGAGCTCCATCGCAGTCTTTAACACTGGTAGCATGCCGCGACAGCGTGGACGTGAACCGTATGTGCAGTTGACGGACTTTGAGCGAGGGCGTATAGTGGGCATGCGGGAGGCCGGGTGGACGTACCGCCGAATTGCTCAACACGTGGGGCGTGAGGTCTCCACAGTACATCGATGTTGTCGCCAGTGGTCGGCGGAAGGTGCACGTGCCCGTCGACCTGGGACCGGACCGCAGCGACGCACGGATGCACGCCAAGACCGTAGGATCCTACGCAGTGCCGTAGGGGACCGCACCGCCACTGCCCAGCAAATTAGGGACACTGTTGCTCCTGGGGTATCGGCGAGGACCATTCGCAACCGTCTCCATGAAGCTGGGCTACGGTCCCGCACGCCGTTAGGCCGTCTTCCGCTCACGCCCCAACATCGTGCAGCCCGCCTCCAGTGGTGTCGCGACAGGCGTGAATGGAGGGACGAATGGAGACGTGTCGTCTTCAGCGATGAGAGTCGCTTCTGCCTTGGTGCCAATGATGGTCGTATGCGTGTTTGGCGCCGTGCAGGTGAGCGCCACAGTCAGGACTGCATACGACCGAGGCACACAGGGCCAACATCCGGCATCATGGTGTGGGGAGCGATCTCCTACACTGGCCGTACACCTCTGGTGATCGTCGAGGGGACTCTGAATAGTGCATGGTACATCTAAACCGTCATCGAACCCATCGTTCTACCATTCCTAGACCGGCAAGGGAACTTGCTGTTCCAACAGGACAATGCACGTCCGCATGTATCCCGTGCCACCCAACGTGCTCTAGAAGGTGTAAGTCAACTACCCTGGCCAGCAAGATCTCCGGATCTGTCCCCCATTGAGCATATTTGGGACTGTATGAAGCGTCGCCTCACGCGGTCTGCACGTCCAGCACGAACGCTGGTCCAACTGAGGCGCCAGTTGGAAATGGCATGGCAAGCCGTTCCACAGGACTACATCCAGCATCTCTACGATCGTCTCCATGGGAGAATAGCAGCCTGCATTGCTGCGAAAGGTGGATATACACTGTACTAGTGCCGACATTGTGCATGCTCTGTTGCCTGTGTCTATGTGCCTGTGGTTCTGTCAGTGTGATCATGTGATGTATCTGACCCCAGGAATGTGTCAATAAAGTTTCCCCTTCCTGGGACAATGAATTCAAGGTGTTCTTATTTCAATTTCCAGGAGTGTAATTAGATTTTGCTCGATTTCTGGTTTGTGTATAAAAACGAACATCGCACTACCTGCAGCTACGCCTTAAAGGGTAGTCAGTTCGCGATAAGCTCCATGACTGTTTTATATTCGGTTGCATGCCGTTACATTCAATCAGTTCTCATAACCCCTACACCAATATGATTCTACATGCACTTGATAGAAGTGGATACCTAGGTGAGCTTTCTGCTTGGTTTGTATCTCTCAAGGAGTTCACCTGTAATCATGATGGTACAAATCTTTGCGATTATAGTGGCACACCAGTTTTCATTCGGTTTTCATAGAACAAGTTAATGGTTTGTTCCAAATTTACTTTAGCGTTCTCGCTTCCCACGCCCGGGTTCCCGGGTTCGATTCCCAGCGGGGTCAGGGATTTTCTCTGCCTCGTGATGACTGGGTGTTGTGTGGTGTCCTTAGGTTAGTTAGGCTTAAGTAGTTCTAAGTTCTAGGGGACTGATGACCATAGATGTTAAGTCCCATAGTGCTCAGAGCAATCTGAACCATTTTGAACGAAATTTACTTGAATGTCGACGACGTCCAGTTTGTGAAGTGTAATAAATACACCTCATACAAAGTTGATCTCTACTCCTTCCGGACGTTCATTTTCTGTCGTCGTTCTGATGTACGTGGTGAGTCATTAGCAGCTAACATTTTTCCTGTCGCAATTGTTAACACAACACTTACAAACGAGCCTTATTAATGATTGAACTTGCGACGTCGCAGTCGAGGGGCTCCTCGCCAGACCTGAAACGACGTGACAGTTTTTTGTGTTGGATTGGGGACTAATCGGATTGTTAGAAAGCATAATCAAATTCAGATATCGCATTGTTTCACTAGTAGCAAGGCACTGGAAACAGAAACGGCGAGACGAAAACTTTTTTGCTTCGCTGGGATTGCACACGGCACCAACCACCGGTTTCCTACTCACAGACAGATATTAAATTTCAGTTTCTTTCTCCAGCAGCGCGGTGGGCGCACGTTTGAACTGTAAATAACGTGTTATGAAGTACAATGCTGACTGGAGACAAATCCCATGCACACTATCGTTGTTGACTGTACACAAAGAAACAGCAACCATCGAAATCTGCATACGCATCTAGACCCAGATTCTCTGATCTACAGAGCTACAACGAAAGTTTTGTGTTTTCCTTGAAGTCGAAGCCGGCATCTACGGCTGTTACTGATACCAATCCTATGCCTCCATTTGATGGAGAAGAGGTGTGGCGTCCTAGCCCGTCGAGTCTGAAAGCCCTCCAGACGGTATGAAATGGCTGACGGCCCGTAGGTGGTGCTATCAAACTTGCGAGCACTGCTGCCGCCCTTGTGATGGTGGCTGCGAGGGAAACGCCTACCGTGCCGGTCTACCGGCGCCCGTGATTTCCCTTTAGAGCCAGCAGCAAAGTGTCTACACACAGTGTTGTCAACACGTTGGATTTGTCCCATATTGTGGGACATTTTGACAGATATTTTCAGGAAGGTACAAACGGATTTTCTTGGAAAAGTATTCCTCTCTCTAACATTGTGTAGTAATGGTTATAGAACATGTAACAGTAAAGATAAACATTTCACGAAAGTATATGACATCTGCCAACAGTCCTTGCACAGCCAGCAGTTAGCACTCTCACAATGGGGTTCAAATGGCTCTAAGCACAATAGGACTTAACATCTGAGGTCATCAGTCCCCTGGACTTAGAACTACCTAAACCTAACTAACCTAAGGACATCACACATATCCATCCCCGTGGCAGGATTCAAACCTGCGACTGTAGCAGGAGCGTGGTTCGAGACTCCAGTGCCTAAAACCGCTCGGCCACAGTGACCAGCTCACTATGGGGCAAAATAGGTTTGTTTACACAACAGTAAAACACATGCTCTCTTATAGGTATGATCGTTACATGCCGCGAAAATAATGTAAAATAGGACACAGAAGTAACTGTAAGACACCCATAGACTGTCATTTATTCAACCAGCAGTCAGCACTCACAGTTTAGTAGCTCCCATTAGTTCAAATTTCCTTTCATATTCATAACTTAAAAGCACCATTGTTTATGTATGAGTGACACATGTGAAACATTGTCGAATTTCCCAATGAACATTGCATCTCACAGTGAAATTTCGGTCGTAGGCCAAGTCGAGAGACACAAAGAGAGAGAGAGAGAGAGAGAGAGAGAGAGAGAGAGAGAGAGAGAGAGAGAAAGAGAGAGAGAGAGAGAGAGAGCTTTGCACATGATGCAAAGATGTAAACAATTATTATTATACGGTACTGTCTGAAGTGGTTTAATTTGCTCAGATCACTCTCACTCGAAGTTCTTACCCATCATTTGTCACTTGGTGTCTTGTGTGTTAATCTTGATCTTATTAAATAGTAAATGTTTCTGAATTGTTTGTTTAAGAATGTCAGACTGCAGTCCTTCAAGCGCAAAGAAATCGAAATCTGAGTGCAATGAATTGGATGTGGAAAAATATACTAAAACTTTCCAGTACTCTTGGTATCAACTGACAATTTAAAGGGTGGTTGGAGGTCGTTGAGAGTGACAACAGAAAGGCGCAGTATAAAAAGTGTAACGTGATTGTTACTTGTGGTAAAAGCGAACTCAAAAAACACGCATCTCGAATTAAACACATCAAAATTTTAAAAATTTGCAAAGTAATAGAACTTTTGTGGACTGTTTTTCCACAATGTGTGACAAAAGCGAACATGTGAAAAAGTGAAAGCAGCTAAAATAATATTAGCAACTTTTTTCATGGAGCATAATGTTGCATTTTCAACAGTGGAAGATCTTGTTCCTGTGTTAAAAGATGCTTTTCCAACTCCAAAATTGCTTCAGAGGTGACAGTCAGCAGTGGGGAAACATATGTTCTAGTGCAATTTTGATATCGAATTGATATGCAAATCAATCAATTGATCAATTAATTACCCCCACCCATGGATGATGATGTGGATTTTCCCCAGCTGGCACATGAGCCCCCTCAGGGAACTTCCAGCCCCCTCCCTACCCCATCCAGATGTAATCCAATATGGCACCCCAGGAAAAAATAGCAGGAAAAGTCGCTCAGTCTGCATTTGGACATTGGACAGAGAGGATCTCACAATGGTAGACTAATATAGCGTCAATCACAATGCATTAAACAATTTGCATGGATATTATCTATTTCTAATACACCTTGAAATTTTTGCTGGAGTTTAAACAGTTTGCAGTGATATTGTTTATGCAGAATATTGTTTCACAGGAATAATAAAAATTCACAGTTAGTAGCAGGCTTACTAAAAATATCTGAATTAAATGTTGCATGGAGTATTGAAACAGTTTTCAATGATAATGTTTATGAAAGATTGTGTGTTCTTTAAGCAATTTGAGCATTATGCTGAACATTTCACACAGTTTATAAACTGAATGTCACATAAACTAAATATAACATTGCACAAAGAGAGAGAGAGAGAGAGAGAGAGAGAGAGAGAGCGCTTTGCACATGATGCAAAGATGTAAAAAATTTGCGATGTTATTATAGTTTTTATTTCGAGGAATACTGCCACACTTGAACACAGACTCTAAGAAAATTGTGGCCAGTTCTGGCTCATTTGTGAAGCCTTTGTCTTCGCTGAGCCTTTCTCCCTGAGACTTCGAGCACTTTTATGGGAAAGACTCCAACCTTCTATTGTCTCTGACCATGAACTGCTTAATAAGATATTAATTCCAATAGAATATGTCTCTGAATACACATTCAAGTAGATCGTTGCACAGTAGTTTGCTTCAAGATGTGTCGTAAGAAATCGGTAAACAATTTGTGCATAAAGGAATTAGACATGTAAATGTAGCTTTATACAATTTTCTTCAAATACACTTGCACACAAAACACTGCACTCTAATTGCCAAATGTTGCATACCCATGTTCGAAGGCGCAATGCACCGAACCACGGCCAAGCATCTCGGAAAGAGTGGAGGCCTTCTCAAGTGTTTAGATCCGGTACCTACTTCATGTCGTTGCTTGCAAGCGTGGCACTCTGCAGACGTGCACGTGAAACGGAAATATATCGCTTAAAAGTAAATGAATGCTAATACACTCGAAAATACATGGCACAGGAATATTCTTTATCGACTGAAACTAAAGTAATTGTTGTTTTGTGGTCTTCAGTCCTGAGACTGGTTTGATGCAGCTCTCCATGCTACTCTATCCTATGCAAGCTTTTGCATCTCCCAGTACCTACTGCAACCTACATCCTTCTGAATCTGCTTAGTGTATTCATCTCTTGGTCTCCCTCTACGATTTTTACCCTCCACACTGCCCTCCAATACTAAATTGGTGATCCCTTGATGCCTCAGAACATGACCTACCAACCGATCCCTTCTTCTGGTCAAGTTGTGCCACAAACTTCTCTTCTCCCCAATCCTATTCAATACTTCCTCATTAGTTATGTGATCTACCCATCTAATCTTCAGCATTCTTCTGTAGCACCACATTTCGAAAGCTTCTATTCTCTTCTTGTCCAAACTATTTATCGTCCATGTTTCACTTCCATACATGGCTACACTCCATACAAATACTTTCAGAAAAGACTTCCTGACACTTAAATCTATACTCGCTGTTAACAAATTTCTCTTCTTCAGAAACGCTTTCCTTGCCATTGCCAGTCTACATTTTATATCCTCTCTACTTCGCCCATCATCAGTTATGTTGCTCCCCAAATAACAAAACTCCTTTGCTACTTTAAGTGTCTCATTTCCTAATCTAATTCCCTCAGCATCACCAGACTTAATTCTACTAGATTCCATTATCCTCGTTTTGCTTTTATTGATGTTCATCTTATATACTCCTCTCAAGACACTGTCCATTCCATTCAACTGCTCTTCCAAGTCCTTTGCTGTCTCTGACAGAACTACAGTGTCATCAGCGAACCTCAAAGTTTTTATTTCTTCTCCATGGATTTTAATACCTACTCCGAATTTTTCTTTTGTTTCCTTTACTGCGTGCTCAATATACAGATTGAATAACATCGGGGAGAGGCTACAACCCTGTCTCACTCCCTGAAGTAGATGAGCTCAAATACATCACATCGAAACTCTAGAAATGATCCTACATAAAGTAAAAATATTGTTAAATACATTATCACAATAGTTTGCTGCACGAGATACTGTCATAACCTGGAACCTGCAAAGCGACACATTTGTCAGCAGTTGCAGCTCGCCACAGAGTGAACCAGTGACTGGAAGTGGGATCTCTGGCCGGACTGATGAGCGGGTCCATCACAAGGAATGGATCAGTGGAATGAGTACGTATTTCCAGAGTGCGCCACAATGAACGTGCAAACGGGAGCGAATTCCGTGACCCGCTCAGACCAGCATTCATCAGCTGGTGGGGAGGAATGCCAGCCTGCTATTGTCTCCCTCGGTGTAATGGTCGTTCGGAGTGGTAGAGGTTATGTAAACCCTCATCGTTGTGCAGTCCCTCTCATGCTGCCATCATCAGTTCACTTGTGTGTTCGCTTGTGTTCTTGCATTAGTTTTTTTTTTAAGGGAGAAAAGAAGCACTCAGATTCCAATGACAGCATCAGCAGTGGTAGTAACAGCAAACGCCTTTGCCAGGGTAGCCTGACATGTAAGTTAACTGTTCTATTATTCAATGTGTCTGATTGCCCAATAAGTTCAGTATCTCTCAGAGCGATTATTTAGGTTGTAGTCAGCAGAGGCATTCTTCCATACTACCGTGCTTTTGAACGGTGCATGAGATGGCGGCTGCTGACTATGCTTTTGGATGAGGAGGAGGAAATACAGGATTTTTGGGGTGGGGGAGGGGGGAACTACCAGAAAGCCTGACTTAACTGTTCAAGCCTTGGAGCCAGTATGTAAAAGGTGATTATAATGCAGACATTGTCATTGGAACATGTAATTACCATTATGGAATGTTGGTGTACGTAACTGCTGTTGGTATGAGCTCACAGCACGTATTTAAAAAAATTTGGCATTGAACTTAATATTTTTTGTTATTCATCTGTTAAGAGGCGTCACCGACAGCACCCAATGTCTAGAGTGGTGGTTGCGGAGGCAGGAACGAAACACACGCTTAAGCAGCGTGCACCGCTTGGCAAGATACTACTCTTGGCTGTAAGAGAGGTGACCGCAGTCGCTGCAGTGTGCTCCTTACAACAACCCACCGCCGTCACACAATTGCGTACCCTCTGACATCTGTGGACAGATCAGTCGAAGAAAGAAGAACAGCAATGATCTCCCGCCCCCCAGGCTGATGGTGGTGGAGATTCTAGCATGTAGCAGCAGCATCAGCCACATTGCCAGACACCATCACTGCAACTTGGGTACTCCCACTGTACCTTATCACCACCACCTCCTCCTACTCCAGCTCTGACTGAAAGGTATGTGAGCCTCTGCACATACCACTCCCCCCCCCCCTCCCCTCCCAGCAAGAGCCTCCTCACCAGTACCATCATCCACTAGCTGGATGCAGTCATCAGATTCATTTCCTAGACACAGTATTAATGATAATGAATCTGTGGCTAGCCGTAGTGCTCTCTCCTGTCCTGATAGTGAAGGACATCAGATTAGTGGCCTCATGACCCTTCTAGAACAGTCGACTGTTGAAAAGGCATTTGAGGATTATATTTCTTTCAGTAGAACTGAGTATCCAGTCAGGGGGTATTGTGACCCAGTCAGGTATCTAGGAGCATGGTTTCCAGTGCTGGCCTAGATGATCTGAAATTTCCTACCAGACCATTAAATGTGATACAGTACTTTGCTGCAAGTTGACTCACCGCCCCCCTCCCCTGCCCCCAACAGCATGGTGCTGCTGAAGAGAAAAACCTGAACTACATCTGGGGCCATAATGGGATCAAATCTCGGAGCACATAAATCACCATGTGGTATCGTGAATCCACCATGGGTACTATACTGGCCAAATTTTCTGAGATAGAAGTAAGTGGGTCAGCTAAAGCACTCAGCCAAATACAACACCTCATCATCCACCGACATCCATTAAAATGGGGGTCCAGTTATAAAAACTCCCTAAGGATATAGCTGATAAGAAGGTGTGTATTAATGTCCAAAATGAAAATGATCAGGTTTGTTTTGTATGGTCAATCCTGACTTCCGAAAGAAAAATTAAACAGAAACCGGAGTGCACATCTCGAAAGGGAATAGGCCTTAACATTTGTGGATGTTATAAGTTTGTCAGTATCGAGTTCCCCATAAAGATTCAGAATATACCTCAGTTTGAGTCAGAAAATGCTGGAGAATCAGTTCACGTTTATGGTCTGAAGAAACGCAAATCAAATGTGCGGAACATATCATTGCCCGACCCCTCCATTTCTCAAAATTTGTCAGTGAGCTTGAGATGGATGTAAACATGCTCTTATTTTCCGCTGAGAAATGTAAGGAGAGATGCAATTATCATTTTGTTTGGATCAAAGACATGGCCCAACTCCTTTCCTCCCAGTTGTCAACTGATAGTTATTTAAAGCATATTTGCTAAAAACAAGTTAATTAAGAAATCCTCACCACCAGGAATGACGTCCATTTGTTTTATATGCTGACTTGCTCCCATCATCCACAGTGAAGGAAACCGCTTAGCCTCACATACCACCTTCACATAAAAACACATAAAGTATGTGACAGTGTACCAACTTGTATGCTTATATCGTTCAAGTCTTAACCACTTCGAAACTTGCAGCAGGGATAATCCTACAGTTTAGTTTTTCATTGAGCTCTAATAACTTTCATGAGATTTTGATAGGCTTTATAGCATCAACATCCCCATGACAGCATTAGTTGAGGATAAAAAATTATACAATGATAGAGATAATTGTCATATTAGTGGGCTGCTGTTAGACAGAAAAGTTAAAATTCCCCATAGAGATCATTGTCATCTTATGGGGCAGTTCTGTAGTGCAGCTTACAATGCTTGCAAGTAGAAGTTTATCATGACACATACCTGTCTTCTTTCACAATTTCAGTGGATTTGATGCTCACTTTCTAGTTGAGTAATTGGCTAATTTCGGCATGAGGAGAGTCCTACCTGTGAGTGTAGAGAAGTATATTTCTTTCTCAAAACGAATGACTCCAGAAATTATGATCCTCTTCCTTCACTCTACGTTTTGTGCAGACTTCACTCCAGAATCTTGTTGACACTCTACCTCACATTACCTGATCTGCATAACCCAATGAGGAAAATTTTCAAATTATGACTAGGAAAGGAGTTTTCCATTATGAGTATCCATATAGCAAAGTAAAACCCTATGAAACAAGTTTATCCAACATAGCTGCATTATAGAACTCTCACAGGCAATCCTATAACTAGTGCAGATTATGAACATGCCATGCCATGTGTCTCTGGCGAGAATTCAACATTCCCAATTTGACTATACATGGACTCCAATGCACAGTTGCTTTCAGAGCTTTTTGAAAAGTTCCAGTATGTATGCACAGCCACATACTCTCTGGACACCTCCCGCCTTTTATTACAGAGCACCTGCGTTGTCCAGGGATGCAATGCTGAAGAAAATGATGTGCAGCTTCGAACTTTTGATGGATGCCGAAATGTTTCGTTTCTTTGAGTGCAATATCCGTGGGGCAGTTTGCCATTGTGTCCATAGACAAGCCAAGGGAAATAATCCACATATGGTTGTGGGGTGCACTACATTCTTTGCTTTAAGTTATATTCTATATTTTCATGTGAATAACACATATGGACTTGCCATGATGCAGCCATTGCCAGTTGGTGGATTTCAGTGGGTGCGCAAAGACAAATTAGAGGGATGAGGTGGATGTGGCAGCTGATTCTGATCTAGAGTATGTGATGGATTTAGGCCTCACATTCCTGTCAGTATGCATGAAATGTCAAGTGACTAGCCGTTATGTCCAGACCAAGACGTTCCACAAGGAAACACTGTCCCTGAATTGGTGGGCACAAGCAGGGATATGTAATTCATTGCCATAATCTCTAGTAATGTCTCAGCTTAGGAATGGATCTAGGTAGAGTCACCAGGGATATCTCCTTCAATCAGTCCTCCTGGTTGCAGGGGGAACTAAACACTGAAAAGTGAGTGGATGTGACCAGTAATTTCGAAAAAGGCTTTTATATAGTAATGAATATTTCCATTTTGCTAAAACCATCCAGGATATAAGAAATGGACATGATATTTACATTAGGACCAAATGGTAGTCACGTTATGTGATAAGAAATTGCATCGCCAGACCAACTTTGAAGTTGGTCGTTAATTTCAATGAGAAATTTGTTGCTGTGAAGATATAGAAGGTTTCAGCATAGTTTACGAATCCTATCTATTTGGGGTTGTGTATACTGGAAATCTCCAAACTTCATATATACCACTTCCACTAAGAGTTTCCCAAAATTCGTTTCATGGAACCAAAGTTACTTTATATGGATACAGATAGCTTCCTCTATTAGGTGAAAAACTGTGATCTCTATGAAGTAATGAGGTATCACAGTAACGAATGCGACAAATCTGGACATGCAGGCGGTAATAGTTATAGTATTGTTTCCCAGAACAAGAAGGTTATCAGCTTAATTAAAGATGTGGGGAACAGATTGCCGATTGTGGAGTCTGTAGTTCCAAAATGTAGATCGTACAGCAGATGGGGCCACCCAAAGGTGGGCTAAGGGTGTGTGACATATGGCATCACGTGTCCCCATGATCAAAGACTACTTCATCGCACATCGTACAGCAGATGGGGCCACCCAAAGGTGGGCTAAGGGTGTGTGACATATGGCATCACGTGTCCCCATGATCAAAGACTACTTCCAGTGCATTTATGGAGGTGTTTTCAGTGCTCCACCGCAATCTTTGCAAATCGTATGACGAACTAGTATTTGTTCGCGATGCCAGGAGGTGTACACCGTGTTGAAGTCTAAAGTCAGATTGTCATCTCATAATGATAAAAAATCCATTTATAAAGACAAGATCGAAATCCTCCTTCTGGGTCATCAGTCTTCTGACTTGTTTGATGTGGCCTGCCAGGAATTCCTCTCCTGTGGCAGCGTTTTCATCTCAGATTAGCAGTTGCAACCTATGTGCTCAATTATTTGCTGGATGCATTCCAGTCTCTCCCTTTTTCTACAGTTTTTGCAGCTCCTTCTAGTGCCATGGAAGTCATTCCCTGAAGTCTTAATATATACTCTAACATCATGTCCCTTCCACCTGTCAGTGTTTTCCACATACTCTGCTCCTTCTGTGCAGAACCTTCTCATTCCTTACCATATTACTCCACCTGATTTTCAACATTCATCTGCAGCATCACATCTCAAATGCTTCGATTCTCATCTCTTCCGGTTTTCCCAAGGTCCATGTTTCACTACCATACAATGCTGTACTCCAGACGTACATTCTTCAAATTAATCCCTATATTTGATACTAGTAGGCTTCCCTTGGCCGGTAATGACCTTTTTGCGATTGCTAGTCTGCATTTTAATGACCTCTTTGCTCTGTCCATCAATGGTTACTTTACTGTCTAGGTAGCAGAATTCTTTCAGCAGATCCTCTAGTTCTTCTTCACTTTCACTCAAGATAGCAATGTCATCAGCGAATAGTACCATTGATATTCTTCCACTTTGAATTTTGATTCCACTCCTGAACCTTCGTTTAATTTCCATCATTGCTTCTTCGATATACATATTGAACATGAGAGGTGCAAGACTACTTACACCATTCTTAATACGAGCACTTTGTTCTTCGTCGTCCACTCTTCTTATTCCCTACTGGCTCTTGTATGTATTGTATATTACCCATCTCTCCCTATAGTTTACTCCTCTTTTTATCAGAATTTCAAAGAACTTCCACCATTTTACACTGTCGAATGTTTTTTTTATGTCGACAAATCCTATGAAATTATCTTGATTTTTCTTTAATCTTACTTACATTATCAAATGCAGCGCCAGAATCGTCTCTCTCATGCCTTTACCTTTTCTAACGCCAAACGGTCTTCGTCTAGTGCATCAATTTTCTTCTCCATTCTTCTGTATATTATTCTTCGCAGCTACTTGAATGCATTAGCTGTTAAGCTGATCGTTTGATAGTTCTCGCACTTGTCAGCTCTTGTAATCGTCGGAATTGCGTGGATAATATTTTGCCAAAAGTCAGATGGTATGTCGTCAGACACATACATTCTACACACCAACGTGAACAATCGCTTTTTTGCCACTTCCGCCAATGATTTTAGAAATTTTGATGGAATGTTATCTATTCCTTTGGCCTTATTTGACCTTAAGTCCTCTTTTAACTTCTGATTCTAATACTGGATATCCTATCTCTTCTAAATCGATTCCTGTTTCTTCTTCCACCATATCACACAAGTCTTCCCGTCATAGAGACTTTCAATGTATTCTTTCCACCTATTTGCTCCCTCCTCTGCACTTAGCAGTGGAATTCCCAATGCACTCTTAATGTCACTGAAGGTTGTTTAGACTTTCCTGTATGCTGAGTCTGCCTTTCTAAAAATCATTTCTTTTTTGATTTCTTGACATTTTTCATGCAGACATTTTGTCTTAGCTTCCCTGCACTTCCTATTTATTTCATCCCTCAGCGATTTGTATTTCTGTATTCCTGAGTTTCTCAGTACATTTTTGTACTTCACCCTTTCATCGATCAATTTAGGTATTTCTGATGTTACCCATGGTTTCTCCACAGTTACTTACTTTGTACCTATGTTTTCATTTCCAACTCCTATTTTCACCCTTTGTAGAGATGTCTAGTCCTTTTAACTGTCCTGTCTACTGAGCTATTCCTAGGAAAACATTAATTTATTATCTATTAGAAGATTCTTTCGGTCTGTTGTTTTGAATATTGGTCACAACTTTCTAAAGTCTGGTGTACTCACTAAAAGACACAAGATTAACACATTTCAGTCATGCCATTATCACCCATAAGGATTAGTTATTTTGTCCCCAAATGTGAACAGTTATTACAAATTCTCTGTAGATAATGTGAAAGGGAATTCATCAAATAACACTTAAATGCCTTGATTTCTATATTGCAGCAACCAAAGCAATGAAAAAACGTCTATGTATATGCCATTTTTTTTTTGGAAACTTAAAATTCATTGAGCCAAATATTGCATTACCACTTAACAGAAGGTCCCAGTTAAAGGACATATCGAGTGTTGAATCAATGTTTGGAGGATTTTATCTAAATACATTACCAGTTGAATGGACAAGTCTACCACTTGTGCCTAAGGATAGTAAGAAGGCACTTTTATAAATGGACTTGCATTATATGTATAGTGAAATCTCAAAGTTTAAAGACCTCCAGGATCAGCAGTGTTATCAAATTATCAGTAAACTTGCTAAACTGTTTCTTTCACTTCCACATTCTAATGCTGAAGCCGAAAGAATATTTTCTATTGTAAGTGATGTAAAAACAAGAAAATGGGGAGAGAAGTGGAGATGAGAACTTAAATTCCATATGTATCGTGAGGTCTTCATTTGAAGCAAACGGAATAGACTGCACAACTCATGATGTGGAACAAAACATCTCGGTCTTCACAATACGACAAGCTTGTATTAAGGGAACATTATATGTCCTATGCTGCCAATGTTAAATTATGGAATTTTGTGAACCATTATGTTGGAAAATTTTTAAGACACCAACTTAAAATTTTCCATAAGCTCATCCAGTTCTCGCAGTCCTTTAGCCGTGTTCTGTCCAAATCTTACCCCTAACTTTGTCTTTCATAGTCCCCACCATTAAATGTTATTACAGCATCAGACACTCCTAACTTTCGAGTCATAAGGCAAAGAAATACATTTTTAGTCACATGACACCACGTAACATTATTGGACTCATTCACATTCTGGGTCTACCAATGTAAACACTTGTTTAGTAGCTCAGGATTTGCCAAACCTCTGCAAACAGGCTGATTACCTCCATTACTGCCAAAGGAAGATAATGTTTATGTGTAAATTCACGCAGGGTGCCAGAAAATTCAACTTGCCTGTATTTACGCCGAGTTTTTCGTGGAGGTGGACACAAACCATGACATGGCTTTTCATTGGTTGATCTTCAATGAACGAAAATGCTACAAACAGCTCTTTTGTTCTTCTCTAAATTGTCACAGTTATCTCTAATGGGCTTGCCATAATATTCCTACAGTTCATCAGTTACATAGCCCTTTACTCTTCCAGCACATTTTATTGTTTGCCATCAGATAATCACATTACTTTCAATGAAAAATAGTGTAAGAAAAAAGGACTGATTTGTTTATAAGTAATGCCGACGTCTGAGAAGTTGCAGTAGGCACAAAACAAAGCAATTCACAGCCTAATAGACTGGGCAATTAGCAAGATAAGACTGCTCAACTGTGGCAGTATATTCGTAGCCGCAAAATTTGACAGTCACACATCACCATTCAAAATATTATTTGAAGGTCTCACAATTGTTTAATTTTAATGTATTATATACCAAAATGTTCAGGAAAGTCGAAAGTACATTGTTGTTGTTGTTGTTGTTGTTGTCTTCAGTCCTGAGACTGGTTTGATGCAGCTCTCCATGCTACTCTATCCTGTGCAAGCTGCTTCATCTCCCAGTACCTACTGCAACCTACATCCTTCTGAATCTGCTTAGTGTACTCGAAAGTACATTATGGAGTAGAAAACAGAAAATGTCAAATTTCAACGAATTTCACTTAAATGAAAGTTTAAATGAGCAATGGAGACTAAAAGAGGAAGGAGTATGTGTTTCTGGAGTAATATTTCTGGAAAATACTATCTACTGAATGGAAAAGGTAGCACTTCAATTATGTACTAATTTTACATTTTATTCTGTAGATTTGGAAATGTGTTTTCAAATATTGTAGTTGTTCACCCTAAACTCTACTACTAGTTTATCGTGTTGCATGTGCAATCGTTGTCCATTGTTTCTTTCGTTATACCATCTCTCTCTCTCTCTCTCTCTCTCTCTCTCTCTCTCTTCATTCTTTTCCTTTTTTGTGGGCATCACTTTTTTTTCTTTAACATGAGACAGTTTATAAACAAAAGGTATATTTTGAATACTCGGTTGGGACTTCTGAGTTTCAGCGGTTGGCGTCGCTGGATCCACGGGCAGTAGTAGTTTCTCTGCGCTATTGTATTATACTCTCTGTCTTCGTTCTGGATTCTCTACGCCTCAGTTTTACACCTTAGTTTATTCACCGAACGTGTTATTCTATAGCTCCACCTCCACTGTCTGTCGTTCCCACGTGTTGCGCACGTGCTACAGCGTGTCGGCCAGGCGGCCAGTATACGCTCGTTATCGCGTTGTTCCCTGTCTTGTTTCATTCCTGCCACTTTAATGGTCTGACGGCTTTTTCATTGATTTCACACATGTCGAACCGTTCAAGGATTGGAATAACCAATTTCGTTCAGTTACCAATGATAAGCCTTGTTTTCAATATATCTTCACCATAGCTAAAACAGAGAACTACACTCAGATAATAGTGTGTGTGATTGGGGAGGGGGGCGGGCGCGGAGGTTCTGCAATGGCCTGAAAGAATCGATTATCAGGACCGGACGACAGTCTGAAAGAGACCTCTTCACCTGGTTGCAGGTCCATATTAAACGTGATATCCATACCACAGAAACGTCGGTTTAGGTTTACCAATGTAAAATGTGTAAATCGTGACAAGTAGAAACTGACTCATGAGCAAACTTTCTTACACAAGAAACTTGATTTTGTTCAAGCAGCCAATTCCAGTGGGTAAAGTAACAGGGAACGTATTTCTTACTTTATCTGAACTTGATATGTCGATGATATTTATGCTGGAATGGGATTCGAACTGCAGTCTGTCTTTCCACGTGATTTGACCCGTTTATAACGATACAGAGCCATCATTTCGTTGTTTTGTTAAATTCCAAACACCTCAAGGTCTCCACTAAAGTCGCATCTCTGGGTTCGAATCCTCTTCTGGCACAAAAACGTTGTGTCACTTCAAGCTCTAACAAGTGCACGGCTGACTTCTGGTGAATAAAAAATAATTAATTTTTAACGCGCCACCGTGCGTTATCAGCAATAAAGATAGGTGCCGGTCTGTACTGCCTATGTAACTCTGTGATTTCCGTCACATCGTTTACAGTGTAGACATGTCGGTCGCAGCTACAGGAGGAAATCGATAGTGACAGTCTCTTTGTGAGTACTCTACGACGAAGATACGTGTGAGGTTCAACTCTTAAGTCATAATAGTACTTACCGTCAAGTTGTTTCTATTTCAAAAACGTGAACATCTCTGTACTGGTGAAAGGCACGTGAAGGAAATTTAACGTCTATTTGTGGCTGCAAAAAGAAACGGCGGTAAGTGCCAATTCCAATCCCAGTGGGCACAAATTCTTCGTCCCGGCATCTCCGGTGAAAAAAAAAGTTATATCTAACACTTTAATGTGCTTACATAGAGGTACGATTCATTTCTAATCATGTCGAATTTATTTCTAATCATGTCAGTCCCGAAACCGTACATCACTTTATTTCAAGTCTGAACTTGCGAGCAGTTTCTTAGTTTCTTTCGTGATGGGCAATAGTACCGGTCGAGTTAACAAAAATATAGCCACGTAATTTCATACTGAGGCTATCTAACTGATACTAGAAAAAAAAAGATATTTGATGCCTAATCGTGATTACAGAGCAATTAGTGTCTCGGTTAGAGACGAAAGCTTTGCCTAGCTAGCATTGGGTACAGGTGCTGGATTTGAATTCTATCGAAAACAAATCAGTTTTTTTGTGCCTACTATTAATTTTCCTCGAATACCTTAGGTACTGAATATCACTAAGCGCTAAGAGTGAAGTGAAACGCTGTTGATGTTTTCATAGAGTGCTTGCCACTGTTGATCGGTGTCTTTCTAATTGGTTAGTTCATTAACCAGTTTATTCGAAACCACTCGCCAAGCGGTGACAGGTGGTAGGTAAATCATTTAGCCAGCAACAATATTTCGAGTTATGATATGGCTATGAATGTCACATATTATTGTGAAATCCCTTACGGATAGAACGTTTCATTCAACTAAGGTTTAGTGACTGATCTATGTGACATCGTTATAGGTGTTTGTTGTCTTGCCAATGGCCTCGCCACAGTGGTGACACCGGATTCCGTCAGATCACCTAAGTTAGGCGCTGTCGGGCTAGTCTAGCACTTGGATGGGTGACCATCCGGTGTGCCGAGAGCTGTTGGTTCTCGGAGTGCACTCAGCCCTTGTGAGGCAAACTGAGGAGCTACTTGACTGAGAAGTAGCGGCTCTGGTCTCGGAAACTGACATACGGCCGGGAGAGCGCTGTGCTGATCACATGCCCCTCCTTATCCACATCCAGTGACGCCTGTGGTGTGGGGATGACACGGCGGCTGGACGCTACCATTGGGCCTTCCAAGGCCTGTTCGGATAGAATACGGAGAGTATATGTTGTCCCAGATTCTAATGAGTGTGGTAAGGTTTTAGAAAAAGTATGTGAATATTGTGGGTGGGAGGGGGGGTTGAGGGTGGTGGAGGGGAATGAGCAGAGACGGTGAGGTTCTGGTAGAACCAGTGTATTTGCCTCCCATTCAAAGAACTTTTAGTGAAGTCTGATGCCACATAGCAACAGCAGTTAATGTGAAAAGTGTTTTCGATTCGAAAGGCAATTACAAGAGATTCAACATGGTAGTATAATCATTGGTTGTTTTGTAAATAAAAATTTTGTAGTCTTGTACGTAAGATAAAATGTACAACTTCGTTCTTGCGGTGGTGTAGTCTAGTGAACTAGAAAAAATCTTCCGAAACACACTGTAGATGTTGGAAGTAGGTGGTACGAATCATTTGATAGGCATCGTTTGACGTTAAGATTCGATTTCGGTGGACTGTCTCTACACGAACGGCTTAAACTGACGAACGCGTTCCAAGTGGAAATACGCACCTGTCCGCTGGTGCAGTGGATGGCGACGGAGGTGTCCCGCAGGTGCCACAGGCGGCAGTCGCACGATAGGTGGCCGGCGGCCAGGCACCCGCTCAAGCCCCCAGCGGCGAAGGCCGCTACCAGCGCCACAGCCCACATCCCTGCAACAGGCCATGTCCACGTGAAACGTGTGTAAATAAAGCGAACCGACTCTCAACGTTTCAGCAGCCGATCACGTGTTTGAATCACTCGCCATCTTTCGTCCATTCTCTGACGCTGTATCCAGTAAAATGTTTTTAACTTAAAATACATTGAAATGCCGAAGAAACAAGTACACCTGCCTAATGACCACGCAGAAGTGTCGCAACACGACGTGGCACGTACTCGAATCTGATGTAGTTCTGGAGGGAACTGACATCCTGAATTCTGCGGGGCTGTCCACAAATCCGTAAAGAATACGACGGGGTGGTGGTCTCACCAGAACAGCACGTTGCAAGACATCCCAGATATACTCAAAAATGTTCGTGTCTGGGGAGTTTGGTGGCCAGCGGAAGTGTTTAAACTCAGAAGAGTGTTCTTGGAGCCACTCTGTGTAAATTCTGGATGTGTAAGATGTCAGGCCGCAGCTCGTGGTCGTGCGGTAGCGTTCTCGCTTCCCACGCCCGGGTTCCCTGGTTCGATTCCCGGCGGGGTAAGGGATTTTCTCTTCCTCGTGATGACTGGGTGTTGTGTGCTGTCCTTAGGTTAGTTAGGTTTAAGTAGTTCTAGGGGACTGATGAGCATAGATGTTAAGTCCCATAGTGCTCAGAGCCATTTGAGCCATTTTGTAAGATGTCAATTTCTCCTACTGGAATTATTCAAGTCCGTCGGAATGCACAATGAACGTGAATCGATGCAGATAATCAGACTGAATGCTTACGTACGTGACACATGTCAGAGTCGTATCTAGACGTATCAGGCGTCCCATGCCACTCCAACTGCACGCGCCCCACACCATTACAGAGCCTCCAACAGCTTCAACAGTCCCCCACTGACATGCAGGGTCCATGGATCCGTGAGGTTGTCTCTATTCCCATACATGTGCATCCACTCGATACGATTTGAAACGAGACTCGGCCGACCAGGCAACATATTTCAGTCATGAACAGTCCAATGTCGGTATTGACGGGCCAAGGCTAGGTGTAAAGCTTTGTGTCGTGCAGTCATCAAGGGTACAGGAGTCGGCCTCCGACTCCAAAAGCCCATATCAATGATTTTTCGTTGAATGTTTCACACACTGACACTTGCTGATGGCCCAGCATTGAAATCTGTGACGATTTGAGGAAGGGTTGCACTTCTGTCACGTTGAACGTTTCTCTTCAGTCGTCGTTAGTCCCGTTCTTGCAGGATCTCTTCCTGGCCGCAGCGATGTCGGAGTTTTGATGTTTTACCAGATTCAAGTTATTCGCGGTACACTCGTGAAATGGTTGTAAGGGAAAATCCCCACTCCATCACTACCTCGGAGATGCTGTGTCCCATCGCTCGTGCGCCGGCTGTAACACCACGTTCGTACTCACTTAAATCTTGACAACAAGTCATTGTAGGAGCAGTAACCGATCTAAGAAAAAAATGGTACAAATGGCTCGGAGCACTATGCGACTTAACGTCTGAGGTCATCAGTCGCCTAGAACTTAGAACTAATTAAACCTAACTAACCTAAGGACATCACACACGTCCACGCCCGGGGCAGGATTCGAACCTGCGACCGTAGCGGTCGCTTAGTTCCAGACTGCAGCGCCTAGAACCGCATGGCCACTCCGGCCGGCAACCGATCTAACAACTGCAACAGTCACTTGTTGTGTTGTGTAGGCTTTGCCGACCACATTGCCGTATTTTGCCTGTTTACATATCTCTGTATTTGAATACGCATGTCTAAACTAGTTACTTCGGCGCTTCATTGTAGTATTCTCAGTTTTTCTAGTCGCATTTTTTATTTGAACCATAGTGACTAGTGGCAGTGTCAATAGGGATGTCTCTGATGCTTTTGTCGTATGATTTGCAGAAATGATTGGCTTTGTGATGCTCGCCATGTGACCTAATGTCATAAACTTCGATGTTCACTAGCAGGTGTCTAACGTCGTTTAAGCGATTTCTATTGTTTACATGTACGTTGGACCACTGTGTCACGGTCGTTATGTTAAATTGAGTTGTAACGAGTATTCTGTGTTACAGTTTGACACCATCTGTTACGCTGCTCTTACCTTAAATTTTTGTGATTTCAGGTACGTTTGTGGAGACGGAATAATGTGTAACTGTACGATACACATCTTTACTGTTTCATGCTGGACGAAAAGTCTAAGTCCGCTCCAGAATACGCTTTCATTGTTTGAACCCGAAATGTTATTTTACGTGCTATTAGCGTGATCCTTCGGCTGCTATTGTTTTTGATTTTGTTGTTGTTGTGTAGCGGGTTCAACATCGTGGCTATCGACGCTTATACAATTACAGCGTGGGGTGCTACGTAAGGTAACATTCGTACTCTCCCACTCTTCCTCACATTTGCACGCTCACGGTCAAGCTTAATGGTACAAAAGAGGAAACGGCACAAAAGTGGATACTAATACAAGACGGACTATTAAAATGTTGTCACCAAGAGGAGAAAGTCAAGAATGCATTGTTGACTGCTCGATGAACCTTCGGATCCTTCTAGTGACAGTCCCTGATTATGATATAGGCTTTGTACTTTTGTATTAGTGGCCCTAGGATCTGATACATTTATCTTCAATTTTATCATTATATACCTAGTGGAGAACCTGGAGTCCACAGGTCTGTATCTATTACAATTCTATTAGTCCATACCCTCGTTCTGCCTCCTTCTGTCCTCCTACCCCGCACCCTATCTCTGTCCATCTCCTCCTCCTCCCGCTCAGTCCACCTCCTCCTCCCACCTCTTGTCCATCTTCTTTCACCCTTTCTCCATCTCTCACCTCTTTCCTTTCTCCATTTCCTCCTCCCCCTCTTTCTAAGCATCCCATCTCCCTCCCCCACAACTCTTTGTTCATCTCTTCCTCATTCCTTTCTCTGACAATTTCGTCCTCTTTCCTCCCTCTGTAAATTTCATTCTGTTTCTTCATATCTGTGTCCATCATCCCTCAGTCGGTTCGTCCACGTTTCCTCTCCACTTCCTTTCTCCACATTGCCCCTTCCACCCCAATAGAAGGTTGTTTTTCTTACCCTAAAAGTATTTCTTTCCAGACTTTAATTAATTTGTGTACCATGTATGGTTGAAATCGATCGAGCCACCATTGGAGGAGCTTTTTTCCCAATAACTTTTCCCACATGTCACATATTTCACATATGTTTAACGAATTTCATACATATTTGTACACATATTTCGCCTTTATCTCCAGCGATTTTCACCCTGCAGTTTCATTTTAATGCAGGTCAATGCTGATGACGTCACATCATCGGAACTACTGCCCTCAGAGGCAGTAGTAAGCGGGTATGTTGTGCACACTCAGGGCTAACTTAGTGTGCAAACCAAACTCACCCACAAAAGAAAATTAAAAATTTTGTTCTTTCATTCCAGAGGTGAATGTAAGAAAAAAGTGCAAAACATCTCCTATCGAACATTTTCACACAGTGATCACTGTCTTCTGTATGTCAGCCCATCACAGAGAAATGCCTCTGAGTTAATAGAGTGCTCCATTATTTCGGGCTGAAACATGGCATCTCACCAACAGACAGGCCTTAAGCCTTCCTTGATACCGATAAATCATACAGAAATGAGGATAGAAAATGTCTCCTTGAGATAATGGCCAATATCCTTCTGTCTACATACTTGGTTAAGAGGCTTGACAGAGTAAAAAGTCTTGAAGATTATATATGTAGTTGGTATTTGAGTGACAAAGTTGGTACGAGAGCAAAAAAATCGATTTTAATCACTTAGAAACTATAGGAAACTGTTTAATTCGGCGACTGCTGAAGCAGTCTCAGATTGTGTCAGCTTCATTTGAAAGTATAAATCATCAAAATCGCTTTAGAAATAGCAAAATTATCGTAATATTAATTTTCCACAGTTAGAGGCATCTACTGACAGTTTTCTGAACTGCTGCACGACAGGTGTAGCTGAGATCGACAGTCACAGAGATAAGGAGGTGGAGCTAGTTATCTGAAGGCTGCACCGGCTGCTCTACAACAGGCTGCTGTTTCTTCTAGCGACTATTGGAGTTAGCGATCTCATACGGATAAGAGTTACGCGATTTCTCACACATGCAGCGCTCACCGGCTGCCAGTACTTTCGATTTTTCGCTAATAACTCAATAATATTAACCAGTTTTACAAAATTCAAAATGCTGACATGAGCAGTCAAAGAATGGTTTAGCTGTCGCTAACACTGTTTATAAAGAAGTAAAAATTAATAATTAAAAATTTTCTGCCAAAATTCTGGATCGTATGGCAAATTTTTCTTACCATACATTACTAAATATGCAATTGCGTCTTTCGGAATTTTGTCATTCAAATTGGCAACTAATTTCATTGTTGTTTCCTGTGTAGCTAACAGTCATTCTTCCAGGCATATTTAAGAAATAGATAGGACAATTTTCAATAAACTTGAGTGGACTCACATTAACAGCACCATTCAATTTTGTAGCTCTTTCAAAATCTAGGAAAGCATCATATGCTTCTAGATAATTATTTGATGGATCTAGATCACACATTACTTGAGGAAAAATTTCGTTTCTTCCATTTTTTAATATAGAAATTCTGTAATTTAACATGACCCAATAAGGAAGAGTCAACTAACTGATTATTTTTCCTTTTTGTATGGAAAACAACGAAGATGAAGTAAGGCATATCAAATACTGAAGAGTTGTAGAAGTTTGTAATATCTAATCCAGAAATTTGTAATATACAATCCAGAAATCTCTACAGTTTGTTGTTCAAAGAAATATATGGGAATTATAGTCTATATAGCTCTAATTCAAGGGAATATTCTGGTTCAAATTTAACCACAAAACACGAATTTCTATCGATTCTATGACAATTTTACCCTCATTTGGAAGTGTTGTCACATCTTCAACTGCAGCTTGGGTAGGATCTGCCCAGTAAAGAACACAATGTCCAGCACTTGATGACCATGTAAAAATCGCTGTTAACTCTCTTTCTCACATTGTTTCTCATAATCATTAAGAAATCCGCCAAATAACTGTAATGGATAAAGCACTTCATCATCTTATCATTCTGTTACTAAGAATATATCCTTCCATGGTTAGGACATTGGCTAGAGTCGAAGTCAATTGAAAAAGAGCTAATGAAGAAATAAATGGAAATTGTATTCTAGACAAAATATTCTTTCCTTTCTTTATGGTGATAACATCAAGCAGTTTTGCCAAATAATTATCAATAATTTTTTTTCGATTTTCCATCATAAGTTGGATAATCTGTACCATCAGTTCCAGTAATACTGAAGTTCATGTATAATTGAGCATGATTAAGATGAAGCCAAAAATCTCAAACTCTCGACTTTGTTCATGATTTATTTAAGAGTAAAAAAATTTAAAAATTTCTAAAATAACTGTTACACAATCACCATTAAAATCAATCAAATTATAATTTTCGTCTGTTATAGTAATTTCTAAATCTTAAATTGGATCAAAAACAGGAATATTTACAGATAATGCAGCTCATGAATAATTGATCTGCCAAATTCTCCATTAGGTTTGAATGAAGCAACAATATTAGTTTGTGGATGAAAATTCTCATAATGTTTCACAAACATACCATCGGCCAAATTAAAATTTGTATTTATTAATTCAAATGGAATCATTTTAGGAACATTGTTAGCAACAGTCGTTTATTAGCCTCAGCAACCTGGTTACTAAAACCAAGCACACTTCCAATACTGTCTTTTGTATCTATATAATATATCACTCTCAATGACTATTTAGAATTTCATCTGCTTTAATCTGAATATTAGGCTTTTTTGAATGAAGTACTGACCCATTGGAAATTCTATTGTTTCTCCACAAAAATAATCATTTTTGATGTAATATTTGGAGTTAGAAAAGTTGAATAAAAACCAACCAGTATAATGTTACTAAACCTGTTTTGTAAGGGTACAGTCAATCTTTTTTTAAGAACAAATTACTTACCACACAACTGAAATAACCTACTCATTCATTATTAAAAATTTATTTAATTAAATGAAAACTGATTGGGAACGAAAAATAAGAATTCCAGAAAAAATTAAAAACTAAATTAATGATTGACACTTACATTCTTCTTCCAGGATGCTCAAACTGAAATAGAATCAATCATTGGTACATTTATTCTAAAAGGTTCAGTCAACCAAAATATTCGAGATGAGAAAAAAATTAAAGAGTAGTCGCCACTTTTATTGAAAACAGTGAAGAAATCGTTCTATTAGATCAATGTCAAGATAATTCAGTTGTTATTTTTGATGGCGTCATTCTAGAAAGTCAAGATATAGTTCAAGAACATTTCACAAGGTGGAAGATATAAAGAAATAGAAGGCTTTTATTTGGCTCAAACTTTTTTAAATATCTTTAGACAAGATGAAACTAATTTAAATCACATTTACCATGACTTTGTAGGAGGTGATTTCGCAGTTTGATGAAATTAAAGAAATGTGTAGTAAATGTTGGAATGAAAAGTTTGGTTTTATTACAATAGATATGACAAGAAAACTGAATGATGGGAAGAAATAAAATACAGCATTTATTAAATTTTTATTGTATATAAATGGACAACTTAAGAAATGACATTGCATATCTATTAGATCATGTTGATGGTATTTGACAGAATATAAAAGTGAATTTAAGGACTCTGTTGATAACACAGCAGAATATAAAAATTTAGAAAAAATTAATAAACATTACACTAATTGTCCTTGGTCTGATGATGAAACTACAGATGGTCTGTATACATGTGGTTGCTACTATTTCGAAAAGTATATAATGAGAAAGCATTATCTTTCTAACTTTTCTAAGCATTAATGTCTTTCTTCTTTATTATATGTTTGCAAAATATGATCTGCAGGTTTTTGAAAAAAAAACAGACGAAATATGAAAGGAACAATCAAAAGAAGAGTTTAAAAATGGAAAAAAACAACCAAGAGCTGAGTACAAAAAATGTAAAAAAGATGATCAACCAGTTTTCGATGCCATTGAACAAGTTAAACAGGGGATCGATGGGTTAGGTGATAATGTTTTGAAAGAGAAATTGAAAAGTAAATGGTTCCTTATTCTCATTATCAGTTAAGAAGTATTTAATGATATACCACCAATTAATGTGAAAGACCACAGTTTGGAAATACTTGAAGGGAATCAGAAATACAATATTTATTAATGAACTATGGAGAAGAGAGAGAAAGAATAAAAATGTTAAAAGACAAATATAAGTGAAAAATTGTTAGAATATATTAATCATAGTGAAAATGAAGTTTTATGAATAAGATCTTTTAGTTCATTTAAATACACTGGTATACTACCAGTAAAATTTGATGGAGATAAATTAACTATTGGTGATAGGACATATGAAGGTACAAACTGATTAATGAATCTTTTATCTAGAAAATAGGTAACTGAGGATGATATTAATAAATTATTTACTAGTGCAGATTTGTAAAATTATTCATATATATTGATTCATTCAGGAGCATTACATTCTGATAATAATCCAAATGAAATAAAATCGAATAAAGTTAATGAATACAAATATTTGATAAAAGAAATTGTCGATATTTATCTTTCCAAAAAATTATCACGTTCAGATACAGATGAAAAAAGTGGCGAAGGTGTATTTAAAAAATTTACAGAAAAAGCAATTGAGTATGCTTGATTGGATGACATCCATCAATTATTCGATAGATAAGCAGTTATTCATTGTGAAGAAGACACTAGAAATAAATATTATCATAATTAGAAAATTAGAATAACACATATGTTAACCAATAAACTTAAAGATTTCATAACCCATAGTCTGAAAGGTATTCCATATTTGGTTTGATTTTTGAATAATTTACCGCACACATTTTTTAAAAGTGAAAAACATAGAAAAGGATTAGTAAACACATTCATTAACAAATTACCATTTGAAATTCATCTTCCAGGCTATGTGTACTGAGGGTCAGGAAAAAATTAGTAGAAAGATTAGCTAGGGGAGATCAAGGAATTATTCCACTAAATGACACATATAAAAACACAGTATAATAAAGATTTAGGAAAAAGACACCAAGCAGATAAATAACTTCAATTAACTACAAAAGAAATAATGATGCAAGTAATACTTCAACTGGCGAAAAATAGCTGCAGCTGGAGGAATAAATTACAGAAAACGAAAATAAGGAATGGGGCTCATTCCAAAGAATGCTTCAGCTGTTGCCAACTTAGGCATGGATGACAATGGTTGGGCAGTTCATTCTTTATTAAATTTTTTATCTGTACCAACGATCAACTTTTCTATCGATTATATTTCGCTACCTAGTGGCAAAAGTAAGAAAAAAACGATTAAACTTAATTTTAATAATGAACAATTAAATCTTATTGAGCCACTTTTAAATAAACAGAAAAACAGGTGGAAATTTGCTTAATATATTAAGTATTCCAGTTGTGAAAAAATCGTTGAATATCTAATGAAAAGGAAATAAACAAAACATGAAGGTGGTTTTCTTCCTTTACTATTAGCAGTTTTACCTTCTCTTGCAACGATTAGCACACTTGGTTGACAAGAAGAAAGCTGATAAAGAGGTAGAGGAACAAAAAGGACTTAATTCGGAAGTAGAAAAGAAAGCAGGAGCCTGATTAAAAAAAGAAATATCCAAAAAATAATCGAAAATTTTAAAAATCCTTTATCTAATTTTAACATAGGAAAACTAGTTAAACAATTAAAAATTAAAAACTTGTGAGATATATATACAATTGATGAATTGCCAAATAAACCATTAAAATTGAATGTAGAATAATTAATTTAGAAATTTGTGACCATGCTGGCACACATTGGATTTTCTATTACAAGAATATGAATAAAAAATTCTTTATTCATGTGGTAGAAATATTCCCAAAAACTCATTAGCTATTTGGAGAAAACGATTTGTACTAAAATAGCGGGAGAATACAAAATTTTGATGAATTTATTTGTGGTCATTTGTGTTTGTTTATTATAAGTTTAATGATATTTTTATTTACTAAATGGACATTGTTAGAAACAAACTCATTAAGGATTTTCAGTCAGCAGACCAAAATTTGAAGGCTTTCAATCAAAAATAAATCCAAAATTTAATAATGTAATCACACAATTTTGAAAAGAATTAAAAAACATTTTTAAAGCAACTAAAGGTTATATTGATTTTAAAGGTCGAAGAATCATAGATATAAATATCCAGTAAAAATTATGATTTTGTTACTAAACAATGTTTAGAAATAAAATGTTACAAAACCTGAATATACAATATTCTAACACAATTCAGTAATTATGCCAATAAAGAAGAATTTAAAAAATCTTGTCACAAA
The DNA here is from genome assembly GCF_023897955.1 of Schistocerca gregaria. Taxonomy (NCBI): domain Eukaryota; kingdom Metazoa; phylum Arthropoda; class Insecta; order Orthoptera; family Acrididae; genus Schistocerca; species Schistocerca gregaria. The sequence continues at coordinate 129,124,703 of NC_064928.1, read as the reverse complement.
CAACGAACACGATAAGATTCTCTCAGATTGACGGTAAAAAAATGGTATTTTGGATGGTATCATGGGACATTGTAATAAAGAAATAACCAAAACGAAAACAACTCACCTTCATGCAATATATTCAAGTGACTTACATTACATTTGTAAATCAATAAAAGCTTAGACAAGAAAGTTGACAAAGATCTAGAAGTATTGAGGTTGTTAGATTAATTTAAACTTTATTAAATTTTTTATCTATGTAAACGGTCGAACACATCTGTTTGAAGTGTAAAAGATTTACCAATACTCATGAACCTCACAGAGTTATCACAAGCAATGGAAGACAAAGAATTGAAAGTCTTTGTACAATTTGTAAAAAAGAAGAAAAGTAAATTCACTAAATCAATTTGATAGGCTAAGGTCTAAAAGATATTCGTGAACAAATTATAAATGAACTACATAAGCCAATGAGAAAAAATTTTAAAGACATTTCTTCCCTTTAAAATTTCTGTTGGTACTGATAAACTATGGCAAGCCAATCTATTCGAAATGGATTCCATCAAGTTGAAAGCAATTTAGAAAATAAATAAACGATATGAATATTTATTGACTGTTATTGATGTCTTTTCCAAATTTGCTTGGGCTATTCCAGATAAAACAGGTAAGGATGTAGTTGATTCATTTGATAAAATATTTATAGATGGACATAAACTGTCCTTCAGGAGAGCTTCTGTAAAGTTTGAAAGGTAGGAGACGAGGTACTGGCAGAAGTAAAGCTGTGAGTACCGGGCGTGAGTAGTGCTTCGCTAGCTCAGTTGGTAGAGCACTTGCCCGCGAAAGGCAAAGGTCCTGAGTTCGAGTCTCGGTCGGGCACACAGTTTTAATCTGCCAGGAAGTCTCATATCAGTGCACACTCCGCTGCAGAGTGAAAGTTTCATTCTGGAATAATATCCTTTGCATTTTTTTAAAATTGGCAGAAAGGGTGTACCTTTAATTCGCTTTAATTTTTCAGCTGATATGCTCAGATCCTCTGAAACTCCAAATATGAATAAAGCACAAAATTCCTTTTAGTTTTACAGGGTACTGCATCGAAAACCCTGAAATTCCATACAGAGAGATGAATTTTTGTGAGGGGACGAAAAGATGCAGTTCACAGCATCAGAGCAGCAAACATTGCCATGCTGAGTTTTATTAGTTTAAGATTTGCAGATGGGAAATTATTCCCTTCTAGAATGCCAGAAAATAATGACGGTCGGAAAAATCGACCATCGAAAAAGTTGAACATTTGTGGAGGGACAGAACAAAGCCCACCTACTTTTTTACTCAATTTTGGCAAAGATTCATTATATCGTTAACCAATTTTTCTTGTGTACAGTTATCCAAAGCATTGAAATAATTTCGACAGCAAACAATTCTTAATGTTTCATTCATCTGATGATATAAATTTATTGAATTTGCTGCAGAATCAATTCTTAAAATTTGTTCACTGTTTTGGTGCACATTTCTTATATCTATTTGCCTTTGTGCATTTCTAAATTGTGCACAAATATCATAGTATTCACAACAAGAACTACTTAATCTTACAACAACAAAAAATGATCTTAACTTTTGCTCATTGAATTGTGGACCAACATGGGGCAGTAATGTATTTATTTGCTCATTTCTTTCACACAGAATTCAGCAGCTCTACCATATATTTCATACAATTTTTCTATAGAAATATCCTTAATTTTATTCAGTTGTTTTAAATGATTTATCTGACTTTCATAAAGCTGTTTTGCATGAATCTTTATCTTACACTCTCCATTTTTTCGAATGACTGGTGAAATTTCTTCATAAACCCAATCTTGAAAATCTTCCACAGAAGGATTTTGGATTTCGTAACTAAAGAAAATAAGGCAGGTTCATTGACGAATTTCATTGAATTTTGCATATATTTAACTAGCAACATTTCAGTGCAACCAAATTTTTCAAAAGATTGACAGTATTTTTGTTTAACATGATCTTTAATTGAATTCTTAGGACGTAAGTTCCTGGCAGATTAAAACTGTGTTCTGGACCGAGCCTCGAACTCGGGACCTTTGCCTTTTGCGGGCAAGTGCTCTACCAACTGAGCTACCCAAGCAAATAACTCACACCCCGTTCTCACAGCTTTACTTCTGCCAGTACCTCGTCTCCTACCTTCCAAACGTTACAGAAGCCCTCCTGCAAACCTTGCAGAACTAGCACTCCTGATAGAAACGATATTGCGGAGACATGGCTTACACACAGCCTGGGCGATGTTTCCAGAATGAGATTTTCACTCTGCAGCGGAGTGTGCGCTGATATGAAACTTCCTGACAGATTAAAACTGTGTGCCTGACCGAGACCGAACTTGGGACCTTTGCCTTTCACGGTAAAGTGCTCTACCAACTGAGCTATCCAAGCACGACTCACGCCCTGTTCTCACAGCTTTACTTCTGCCAGTACCTCGTCTCCTACTATCCAAACTTTACAGAACCTCTCCTGCGAACCTTGCGGAAATAAGGATTTTAATTGTTTTTACTCGAATCCTATGTCTAAAAGCAAACTCTCTAGTAGAGGTTAGATTTGTATTCCTGATTATTATGAATAACAAAATAAAAGTAATAGAGCTTTATGTGATTATGATGATGAACAACAAATACAAAATGTATTGGTTGTCAAAAAATTAAGGATTTTGATTGTTTTTGCTTTAACCATTCAACTAAGAAAAATCTCTCTAGTAAATGTAAGATTTTAATACTGGAAGGGAAGCGAAAAAACAAAATAGTGTGTTGTGGAAAAGAAATAGCTAATACCGTTTTCAAAGAGACATTTACAGTCAAACAAGCACAAGAAATTAACTGAAGGTGAACAAGTTTAATTCTGCTCTTTGTTTTTTAGGGCTTATTGTTGCTCTGTTGGCAATGTTTACAGTTGCCCAACTGACACTGGTTTAATGCAGCTCTTCATGCTACTCTATCCTGTGCAAGCTTCTTCTTCTCCCAGTACCTACTGCAACCTGTATCCTTCTCAATCTGCTTAGTGTATTCATCTCTTGGTCTCCCTCTACGATTTTTACCCTCCATGATGCCCTCCAATACTAAATTGGTGATCCCTTGACGCCTCAGAACATGTCCTACCAACCGATCGCTTCTTCTAGTCAAGTTGTACCACAAACTCCTCTTCTCCCCAATCCTATTCAATACTTCCCATTAGTTACGTGATCTACCCATCTAATCTTCAGCATTCTTCTGTAGCACCACTTTTCAAAGGCTTCTACTCTCTTCTTGTCCAAACTATTTGTCGTAGATGTTTCACTTCCATACATGGCTACACTCCATACAAATACTTTCAGAATCGACTTCCTGACACTTAAATCTATACTCAATGTATACAGATTTTTCTTCTTCTATACGCTTTCCTTGCCATTGTTAGTCTACATTTTATATCCTTTCTAGCTTGACCATCGTCAGTTATTTGGTTCCCCAAATACCAAAACTCCTGTACTACTTTAAGTGTCTCATTTCCTAATCTAATTCCCTCAGCATCACCCAAATTATTTCGACTACATTCCATTATCCTCGTTCTGCTTTTGTTGATGTTCATCTTATATCCTCCTTTCAAGTCACTATCCATTCCATTCAACTGCTCTTCCAAGTCCTTTGCTGCTCTGACAGAATTACGATGTCATCGGCGAACCTCAACATTTTTATTTCTTCTCCATGGATTTTAATACCTACTTCGAATTTTTCTTTTGCTTTCTTCACTGCTTGCTCAATATACAGGTTGAATAACATTGCAGAGAGGCTACAAACCTGTCTCACGCCCTTCCCAACCACTGCTTCCCTTTCATGTCCCTCGACTCTTATAACTGCCATCTGCTTTCTGCACAAATTGTAAATAGCCTTTCGCTCCCTGTATTTTACCTCTGCCTCCTTCAAAATTTGAAAGAGAGTATGCGAGTCAACATTGTCAAAAACTTCCTCTAAGTCTGGAAATGCTAGATACGTAGGTTTGCCTTTCCTTAATCTTTCTTCTAAGATAAGTCATAGGGTCAGTATTGCCTCTCATGTTCCGATATTTCTACGGAATCCAAACTGATATTCACCAAGGACGGCTTCTACCGGTTTTTCCATTCGTCTGTAAAGAATTCGCATTAGTATTTTGCAGCCATGATTTATAAAACTGATAGTTCAATAATTTTCACATCTGTCAACATCTGCTTTCCTTGGGAATGGAATTATGATATTCTTCTTGAAGTCTGAGGGTATTTCGCCTGTCTCATGCATCTTGTTCACCAGATGGTAGAGTTTTGTCAGGACTGGTTCATCCAAGGCTGTCAGTAGTTCTAATGGAATGTTGTTTACTCCCAGGGCCTTGATTCGACTCGGGTCTTTCAGTGCTCTGTCAAACTCTTCACGCAGTATCATATTCATCCACATCCTCTTCCATTTCCATAATATTGTCCTCAAGTACATATCCCTTGTATAGTCCTTCCACCTTTCTGCTTTCCCTCTTTGCTTAGAACTGGGTTTCCGTCTGAGCTCTTGATATTCATACAAGTGGTTCTCTTTTCTCCAAAGGTCTCTTTAATTTTCCTGTAGGCAGTATCTATCTCACCCCTAGTGAGATAAGCCTCTATGTCCTTACATTTGTCTTCTAGCCATCCGTGCTTAGCTATTTTGCACTTCCTGTCGATCTCATTTTTGAGATGTGTGTATTCCTTTTTGCCTGCTTCATTTACTGGATTTTTATATTTTCTCCTTTCATCAATTAAATTCAATGTTTCTTCTGTTACCCAAGGATTTCTATTAGCCCTCGTCTTTTTACCTACTTGATCCTCTGCTGCCTTCACTACTTCATCCCTCAAAGTTACCCATTCTTCTTCTACTGTATTTCTTTCACCCATTCCTGTCAATTGTTCGCTTATGCTCTCCCTGAAACTCTGTGCAACCTCTGGTCCTTTCAGTATATCCAGGTCCCATCTCCTTAAATTCCCACCTTGTTGCAGTTTCTTCAGTTTTAATCTACAGGTCGTAACCAATAGATTGTGGTCAGAGTCCACATGTTACAATTTAAAACCTGGTTCCTAAATCTCTGTCTTACCATTATATAATCTATCTGAAACCTGTCAGTATCTCCAGGCTTCTTCCATGTATACAACCTTCTTTCATGATACTCAAACCAATTCTTAGCTATGATTAAGTTGTTCTCTGTGCATAATTCTACCAGGTGGCTTGCTCTTTCATTTCTTATTCCGTATCCATATTCACCTACTACGTTTCCTTCTCTCCCTTTTCCTACTGCCGAATTCCATTCACCCATGGCTATTAAATTTTCGTCTCCCGTCACTATCTGAATAGTTTCTTTTATTTCATCATACATTTCTTCAATTTCTTCATCATCTGCTGAGCTAGTACACATATAAACTTGTACTACTGTAGTAGGCGTGAGCTTTGTGTCTACCTTGGCAACAATAATGCGTTCACTATGCTGTTAGTAGTAGCTTAGAAAACGGGATAAGTTGAATTTAACAATCAACAACCCAAAAATGTTTTATCCAACTTCCACAGATTACCAAGCATCAGATAATACTCGAGAATCTGTTCACACTTTATGCAATAAATTGAGATATAACATCTAATGAGACTATTGCTATAGCAGATACCTCATTTAATATTCAGATGATAGCTATTTCTAGAGGTGGTAAAGGCAAAAAAATAATAAATCTAGCTTAAGACAAAAATAATATAGGCAGTTTCACAAGAATTAAGGTTGGTAATAATTTGTATTGTCTTAGAGCAGTAATTGTTGAATTAACACACCGTACAAATAATATTTTGGTAAGAGAATTAACTACAGATAAGATTAAGAAGATTAGAGAAGGATATAAATACACATTAATAGACAGAGTTAACTGACATATTATGTGAACAGTTCGGTGAATACAACAAAGAAGGATTTTCTGCAGATGATATTAAAAACCTAGAGCAACTACTAAATATCCAAATAAATGTTGTATGTGCTGAAAATTTCAATGCAATTATCTATAGTAGTCCAGAGAAATGAAGATATATTTTTATAAAGATCACAAGGCTTTCGATGTGATTAACAGTGTGACTGCTTTCCTTGGATCAGTATGTTTCTGCATTACATGTAAGAAACTATACAACAACAAGAATGAACACAGATACAAGCTAGAGAGAAAAGTTTGCATATTATGCAAAAGTCAGAACACAAAAGTGAAGAAAATAAGGTTTGTCATAGCAAATGCAATACATACTGTTATAATGAAGAATGCTGAAACAATCATGAACAAGTTTGTGCTATATCTCTTAAATGTACAGAATGCAATAGAATTTGTCCTAGATCTGAAAAACATAAATGTGACTTTGAACTTTGCAGGAACTGTAGACAAGTAGTTATAATTAAATACCATGAATGTTATATGTGCTCTGTATTGCAAAAGGGTGATATCTGTAAAAGAGAATTTAGTAAGGATTTTATAGCCCAAGGTTGTCCAAATTGTAATAAAGATAGTTGTTCAAATGGCTCTAAGCACAATTGGTCTTAACATCTATGGTCATCGGTCCCCAAAGATAGTTGCTACATTGATGGAGAATTTAAAGACTGTTATGTTTGCCAACTCTTTGAATGCAAAAAATAGTTGCTGATAAACGGTTTAAATGCTGTGAAGATGGATTCCCTAAGAGAGTGAATTGTACCCATCCTGAGAGATGCATGTCGTTTGATTATGAAGCAACTCAAGAATCTGGAACACATATTCCAAATCTCATACTCGTTCACAATTTTAAAGGTGATACTGTTTATAAATTTAAGACAAATGATGAATTCTGTAGGTGGATGTTATCTCAAAAAAACAGCTATCCCACATTCGTAGCTCACTACACAATAGATCACAGTTAACAATTTATTTAGAAGTATTGTGTTGAAATTCAATAAAGCCATATACCATCTACACAGGAACTAAACTGATGTTATTGGAGATCAAACCGTTAGGCATAAAAATTATAGAGAGCAAGAACTTCATCCAAGCCCCCCTTAGTAGTTTTACAAGAAATGAGGAAAGGCTACTTCCCACATTTATTCAATACACCAGAAAATGAAAATTATATTGGACCAATTCCTGATACTTAATATTACTGTACTGACACTATGAAGCAAAAGATAGAGAATCATTTCTCGAATAGCTTAGTTCCAGAGTTAAAGAAAATTATGTGTTCAATATGGAGAAAGAAATTAACAGGTACTGCGATTCTGGTGCAGATATATTGAGAATAAGCTGTTGAAACTAAGAGAACAATTTCTAGAAATTGCAAACATCTATCCATTCTGTCATTTAACCATTTGTGGCGTTTACAGGGCTATATACAATAAAGTCATACACCATCTACACAGGAAATAAACTGAAAATACAGCTGCTGTATTACATAAAGAACAGAAAGAGAATTTCAGTAAACAATCGATAGCTTGGTTAAACTGTTGAAACAATAATAATATCTTGCATGCTCTCAATGGTGGAGAAGTAAAAATAATTGGAGCAAAAGTAGATGGATTTTATAAGGAAACTAATACTGTTTGTCAATACCATAGTTGTTTTTGTCATAGATGATTAATTATAAAAATAAAGATACATAGGATGACCTTTATGAAAAGACTGAGAAGAAGTGCAGAAATACGAAATACTGGATATAATTTATTGGAGATGTGGGAATGCAATTGGATTAACTTGCAAAAGTAGAAAGCTCTGAAAAAATTGCCAGAAATTGTCGAACCATTGAATCTGTGAGATGCGTTTGATGGTTCTCGAACAAATGCAATAAAATTGAGAGCTATAACTGATGGTTTTAATGTAATTTTGTAATTTTGTTGGTAAATTATTTATAGGTAAATTATGTTACGCTATTATTTTTCCAATCATAAAAAAGAGAGTCTGAATTTTGTATTTCTCACTATGTTTCTATACCACTTTCATCATATTCTTCTACATCATGGTTCTGGTTTCTCAAATGTTGTATAATTAAAGTTTGTTTAAAATAATACTTGAAAACATTACATTCAACTTGTCTCTCTTGTGGTTTATTATATGTATCGACAAAAATGTCAAATTTAATTCCTCCCACACATTAATCATATTTATAAGATCAAAATTTATCATCTTATTGAATTTTTAATCTGTATAAATGGTGGTTCTACTGAAGAAGCTAAATAATTCAAGCAATTCTTATTTGCTTACAAAGATTCGTGACCTAGAAATAAATGACTTGTATTACAGTACTGATTGCGAATTTTTAAAAACTAGATGTGGGGTAGAAAATCTGTATAGAGGTTGATAGTAAATTTAAAATTATTTTCCCTGACAGATTTAATAGTTTTTAAATATGGTGATATTAAACTCAAATATAAAGAAATGAAGAAAATTAAAAATAATTGTTGTGTGCATACTGTAAGACCTCCGGTACACACACCATCAGATGATTTGACTTGTTGCTCTAACGAAGTAGGCGAGTGTCAGCAATATGTCTCGTGTTATTATCGTGGCGTGTTTATCTTCTGCCATTAGGTCAGACAATGGAAATGCCACTTGCACGTTTAGAGTAGCAGATTGATGGTGACCAGCTTTAAACAGAATTTGATTAATTTTCACACACATTTATTAAAATAATAAAAAGCACAGACATTATGTAACTTGATTCTGGATGCTGTTTACAATTGACAATCTGAAGTTCCTTTGGTCTTGGTACGTTAATCTTATTCTCACATATCACTGATACTTGACAAAGTGTCTATTCGTTTATCTTCATGGTTATGTACAGGAATATGGTAATCTTATTAAGCGAGACTGAAACTTGACTATAGACATACAGACAACTGCAGAGTAATCCAGACTAATGCAGACTGACTAATCAAAGGTCTATACACTCGTTATAATACCTCGCGGGTTCAGGTATCACTGTGCGAGTGTGACCCACAAGGAGAAAAGGTTCTATGTTAGCAGCAATCTCATTGGCTGCGTTACATATTAATATGGGGATTGGTGGAAGCAGAATTTCGTCCGTCTCTAATACAGCACCATCTCGTAGTGCAGAGACGGACGAACGCTGCGCCTGCGCTGTTGTGCTTAGTGGGGCGCGCTCTAGTGGGAAAGTTGACTATGCTGAATTATGTACACAACAATAATGATAAAGATTTTCACAATCTAGAGTTCACTGCTTGAATAAATTTATTTTATAATTTCATTTTCTTATATCTTATCTTAGTTTTTATATCCTGCTTTTTTGGGTGGGTTAGGTTTGCTCACTAAATTACCCCATAGTGCCCTCAATGTACCCATTTACTACTAGGAGCTTATGTGGATACGGTCTGGAAACTGTATAGCTAATATAATTGCAAACAACTAATAAATTAATGCGATAGTTTTTCATTCATCTTCAATGTTTATGGCGTCCAATTTCATAGCTATGTGTCGTACAAAGATGTAATTTTGAATGTACATTCAATGATATATGTGAGTAGTGTCTGCTAAGTTTGTCACGAGCATAGTTAGTAGTGAAGAAATAATAAACTAAAAGGTCAAGTAAGCGATAACATTTTTTTCTTTCAACGTTTTGTGGGGGCAGTCAGTAGGAAACTTTTTCGTTGAGGTTGGAAGTTGTGTCAATTTTACTGCAAGAGCTCTTTTTCTCATATGCTGGATACATAAATTCTGGAGACTCGGTCGCCAGGGGCCACACTTCTTTTCCACTCCCACCCCGATACCTTTGATAGGAAGGTTTCTTACCTCCACACTGACTCTTTCAAAATATGTTTACCTAATTTGGTATAAATCTATCCAATGGTTTAGGAGATGATGTGAAACATACATACATACATAAATATGTACATTCATTAAGTTTTATAATGTGTATGGATAAGATAATGTAAATTCGGAGTACTTTACTTTCTGCTTCAGGAAGACAACTATGAACTCACTTTTCCCTCTGCTCAGGACACGCCTTTAGACATGTAAGCTCCATCATCTCATGTGTTGCACGTTTGTAAGATACTTCACAGTGTAACAGTGTCGTTCAGGACGTATGTGCAGTAAAGAAGGGTTTCATCATTTCTCAACTAAAAGTCTTTTTCAGTATTCCTACAGTCTCAGTAAGAATACTTGTATGACAGCTGTCTTGAAATTTATAATTGCGTTACCTATATGAGAACCACCTTGGAGTGTTAGGTAAAATCACATATGAACTTGCTTAGGCATGATGAACAAGATGTAACAGGAGCACCATTCTCAAAGTAATCCTATTTTTCGGCTGTGTCCTTGGTATCCCCGTCTAAAAAGGGAGCAGCCCTTCCAAAACACGGTTTCGTATTTTGTTTCACTTGTTAATAGTGAACGAATATAGCAAAGCAATTAAATGCCGAATAACAAGACATCTTAATATACACCTTTAAATGTAGGTCGGTATTCGAGGATAACCGAAAATATCTGGCTACCATATACAGAATCGATGCTTTCATTGTTTGATCAGAACGATTACATTTTCTAGGTAGACGTGTTGCATAAGTGTTTTTGTCTCTGATGCTCGGCAGACGTCCGTGACCTTACAGGCCACACCTGTGAACTTTGGTGAAGTTTCTCTGCAGGTAACATAATGTATGAGCCGCCTCTTCCCTTCAGATGGCAGCGAAAGGTCTATTAGCGATGAAAGCTGACAACATAGTGGCATGAGGGAGGTACCGACGCTGGCGAATTAGCACTTCAGTAATTTTTCATATTCAAAAGACGTCTTCCGACTCCAAGCATTCAACGAAGACAGGACGGCACAACGATGAGCTCTGGTCCGGCCACTCAAACTAATAAGCTTTTGCATTGAAAGGAGACGTAAATAAATCTCAAACAACCTTCAAAGTTTTTTAAACACATAAAAAAATACTAACAATTCATTATAAGTAGTTCCAGATTTGTAAAAAAGATACAGATTTATTGTTAGAAATGTAAGAACATACTTTGTATTCATCTGTTAAGAGGAATATATATAGTGTTTATTCTACATTTCATGATGAGTCGAAGAGCTCAAATAAATAAAATTCTGGGTCTGATTCAATGAGTGACAACTTGGTGCAAAAACTATAGGCTGTACAAGTAGGGTATCTCTTACTCCATTGCTCTCCCTGCTTTTACCGAGACTATTAACCATTCAAAACGCAACTCAAGACATTCAATACCATTTTTATAGTTTTTTGTGTAACTTTAAATTATTTATTAGCAACAGACTACAGTTCCTCAAGTTGTGTTCTTTGGGACATTGGTGTTCTGTGGCAAGTGAATAAGTTCTCTATGGGAAATCATTAATAACAAGGCGTTTTCCTTTTTGGACATTTTTACAGAAAGAAGTTATGCTCAATGATTAAAATGTTATTAGCCTTGAAAACAAAGAAGGTGATCCGTGAAAGTATCACAGTTCTCAAAGTGTTCAGTCAGACGAAAATTTTGGGAACACTGCCAAAGAGTTATGCATGCCTAGTTTATTTTTTTTTAATTTTAAAATTATTGAAATGTACAAGGCGCCCTCAGGCCTCAAACACGACTAATTTCTGTTGTTAAAATTTTATTCACGTAAGAACAGGCTGAATCGTCGCCAGCAAAGCTGTCTTCCCAATCAAATCACGTCGCCAGATCCCGTGACTTTTGAGATTGAGGGCTACCGAAGCTGCAAACGTTAAATTTCTCTCTCTATCTCTTTCCTTCACACACACACACACACACACACACACACACACACACACACTTTTGTTCAGAACAGACGCAAATTGGTGGAGTTCCTTCATCTTTGAATTTTTCCATTCTTCTTCAAGATGGCTTATATTCTCTCATGTTCATGATAATCCTCTTCATGTAATCCCCCATAACAAATAAACCGATTACACCTGTAGAGTTCGTTTTTCTAACTCTGAGCATAGTGTATTAATTACAAGTCCACAAGGCTTTCCAATCCTGAATTTCGAGGGGGCGAAGTTGGCAGCCCTGACGCTGGCTACGAACGCTTTTCGCTTGCTGTGTTACGAGATAAGTAATTTATCTAGTAATTTAATTATTTTTGCTGTATATTCTATAGTATTTATGTGCATTAGTGTCAGATAGACTTGATAAATTGAAGGTTTCAGTTTTTATTTGCGTCTGAACAGAAAAAGCGAAGTTTCTGTTTAGGACTGTTTCCTGTGTACGCAAACGTTTGTTTACATTCTTAACTGACGTTAAATACGCGGGATTATGAATTAAGTACAATTCTCAGTATATACTTTAACAAATAAAAATAAAATAAAATAGTCACATATAATAATAATTTGTAATAATAATTATTATTGTTTGGTTGGATAAGCAATTGAGGGATTTAAATTTACGCCATAAATTTATCTAGCTTCGTATGTCCGAAGACGTAGGGAACCTAGCTAGGGCTCATTATATATTTTTTGTAGACAGAGTCTGATATCTGACCTCAGCTTCAATTAGGATAATGGGGTGACTAAAACTACTAAAACAGAGAAAAGCATACTATTAAATAAAACATATATTCATTACAACATATACATTACGATATAAATGACACTCACGTAAAATTCTACCTAAATAATTGCAGATAACTCACAAATGAGAGCGACTTATTAATTCTGCCCTTCTTTTCTGCAAATAAATATCAATGTGGCTAACAGTGGAGCCACACAAAATATTACATCCTTCTAGGACAACGAATGACATAAGAGTGTGTTGATTCCTAGTGGCTGTGTCAAGAGAGCGGTGTTAATTCCTTTATTTTGCATTCTCTTGTCTTAAAAAATCGATACATATAATCTAAGTTAAGTAAATTAAATATTCTCTGTGCTCGAGTGCAAATGGTTGCTTAAAATACGTTTATTAGTGTCCTTTAGTCTCGGTACATTGAAGGTAGCAGTTTTTATACGTTTTATTAGGAAAAGTGAAACTGACAGTGAATTCTAACCTCACTGTATACGTTTCACTAGCGCAACCTGCGAGGGTTAATAGCTAAGCAAACGTAAAATAGTGGTAAATTAGTGTTACACTATAATATCTAAGTAAATCAGTGTTATAATATAACTTCTGAGTCCTTCTTACACACGGTTTTAGTTAGCAGAAAGCTATAACACACCTCGCTTAAATTCCTTAGCTTGTTGTGGATTTTAGTGACTGTGTACTGTAAGCCCATGGGCTCCTATAAAATAGAGGTCATATTTGTGCTTTACATTATGAACTCTTTTTTTAGCTAAGGATTTCTTTTGCGCCTGTATTATCAGTTTACAATACTCAGTGTTTACCTTTATTAGTGTCATTTAGACACGATACATTGAGGGTAGCAGCTTCTTAGATCATTTTTGCATGTATTTAAATGTTTATTTATATTACAAATACGAGGGATAGGGGGGGGGGGGCAGAGATGTCACAGCTCCCTGTCACTGAGCCGACCTCAGGTGCGACTGAGCTGGCTGTCTCACCCTCACCTCAGTGTGGGTGGCGGATTGTGTGGAGGTCTCCAGCCTCAAGGCGAAAGCTGCATGGGGAACGCAGGCTCGTGATAAATCCCATGCACTTTGTTAATAGATTCAGTATGCTATCTGATGCTAGGGGTAGGCTGAGCTGGATCAGAATGTACCTTCAGCCACGATAGTGGCCGCTCCTTCACCAAGGTCTGGGGATACAGGGCTCTTAGTTATTGGGAGCTCCAACGTTAGGCTAGTGATGGAGCCCCCAGGAACACAGCTGCTAGGGCGGGGAAGAAGTCCACCATTCACTCGGTGTGCTTGCTGTGGGAGAGGCTCTTCTGGCGGCTAATGAGCATGCGGCTTGCAGCCAGCTGCAGATTGTTGCACATGTCGGCACCAACGATGCCAGTCATTGGGGTTCCGAGCAAATCCTTGGGTCCTTCCGACATCTGGCTAAATTTACGAAGGCGGCCTCCATCTCTCGAGGAGTGGAAGCCAAGCTGACGATTTGCAGCATCGTACCCAGAGTGGACCAGGGCCGTCTGGTTTGGAGTCGATTGGAGAATCTAAACCAGAGGCTACATCGACTCTGCGACAAAAATGATTGTAGATTCCTCGATCTACGCTATGGGATGGCAGGTTGTAGGACACCCGTCGATAGATCAGGGGTGCCCTACACACAGAAAGCAGCTACATGGGTAGCACAGTACGTGTGGTTTTTTAGATTAAGTTCCTCCCCACAGGAAAGAAACCGTTCATCTGAAAAATTACCAGTTCATGACACTAATGTGGGTATGCCAACAGTGAAAATTGTTAGTTCTCCTAAACAGGTCATTCCACAGGATTTAAATATGCTAAACCACATGTTAGTAAATTGTCGAAGAGTAGCAAGATCCCCGAGTTACTCTCCGAAAAAAACACTAGTAATGCCAATATTGTATTAAGTACCGATAGCAGGTTGAAACCAGGCATAAATAACAGTGGATTGTTGAACTCGCATTGGACAATGTTTAGGAATGATAGGACTGATGCTATGTGATGTGGTGTGTTCACTGCAGTTAAAAGCTGTTTAAACGCAGTTGAATGTGAAATAGTTTGGACAAAGCTGTCAATCAGACAGGGATTGACCATTGTATTAGGATGTTTTTACAGACCACCACCATCCGCAACAAATGTCGCAGAACGTTTCAGGGAAAGTCTTGAGTACATAGGAAATAAATATCCAAATTAAATATTTGTTATAGGTGGAGACTTTAATCTGGAGTGCATTGACTGGGAAAATCACAGGGGTCAGAAGCAAAGACTCGTGTGAAGCTATTCTAGGAGCGCTCTCAACATACAACCTTGAGCAACTGGTTACAAAACCAACTCGAGATGGAACGTATTAGATATCTTGGCGACAAACAGACCTGACATTTTTAAGGTATTAGCGAACATAATGTCGTTGTGGAAAATGAAAAAAAAACAGTTTTCTTGTTTGGGAAAGGAAATAAAAGTGTCATTAATGAATATCTTCATAGCCAGCTCCAAGCATTCAATGCGGGAAACAAAGACTTTGAGCATCTTTGGTGCTAGAGAAATATGTGCTTTGCAAAAATATAGTGGAGGGAAAGGATCCACCTTGTTGAGAAAGCAGAGTTTTGCACAGTCGTTTTAAACGTAGTCACTGCCCCGCTGACAAACAGAAATTATGCGAAATGTAAGCAGCTATCAAAAGGTCAATGAGAGAGTCTTTTGACGAATTTGAAAGCAACATTTTATCTACAGATTGTAAAAGTAGCCCCTAAAACTTTTGTCGTACGTAAAAGCTATGAACGCTACAAATAATTCAATACCTTCTCTTACTGACAGTACGGGTAATGTAACGGATGATGATAAACAGAAGGCCGAAAATCTAAAAGCTAGCTTTCAAAAACTTGTTTATTGTGGAGAACTGCAGCACCATTCCCTCTTTCAATTATCGAACAAACGCAAGGATGGCTGACATAGTGTTTAGTGTATCTGGGATTGTAAAACAGTTAAGATCCTTAGACGCCAGGAAGGCATCTGGTCCAGATGGTATCCCCGTAAGATTTTATGTTGACTATGCTACAGATATAGCACTATTCTTATCCATCCTCTATGAAAGAACATTGGAATAGCGGAAAGTTCCACGGGACCGGAAGAATCTATATAAAGGGTAGAAAATCAGATGCACCTAATTACCGGCCAATTTCACTGACATGGATTTGTTGTTGAATCATGGAACGTATGTTGTGTTCAGACATAATGACTTTTCTAGACTCGCATTCTTGCGAAACACAGCTGGGCCTCTTTGGGCATGATATACAATAGGCTCTAGATACCGGGTCCCAGGTTGATGCCATATTCCTCGACTTTCGAAAGGCGTTCGACTCAGTTACACACTGTCGCTTGCTCCAAAAAGTGCTCGTTCACAGTCTATCCGATGACAAAATGCGGTTGGACAGAAAGTTTTCTAACAGCAAAGAGCAGTATGTCGTCGTGAATGGTGAGACTTCAACAGAAATAAGCGTAACATCAGGTGCGCCCAGGGCAGGTTAATAGGTACGCTCCTTTTTATTATTTACACAAATGATCTGGTTAATGGTATTGACAGTTGTATTAGACTGTTTGCCTATGATGCTGTAGTCTACAGGAATGTAGTACCACACGAAAGTTGTGAACAAATCAATGAGGATTTGCAGAAAATAAATCTGTGGTGTAATGACTTGCAGATATCTCTCAATATTAGTAAGTGTAATCTAGTGCGTACAACAAAGCGAAAATCCCATTAATGTACGAGAACAATATTAATGCCCAGTATTTGAAAGCGTTAACATCCGTCAAGTACCTGGGTATCACTATTCGAAATGATCTCAAATGGAACGATCAGATTACCCAAGTAACGGGTAAGGCGAACTCTAGATTGCTGTTAATTGGTAGAATCCTGAAGCGATGCTGTCCTTCAGCAAAGGGAATTGCTTACAATACGTCAGTTCGTCCAGTCTAAGAGTATGTTCGTCTGTGTGTTACCCTTGCCAGTTGGGTCTGATTCAAGAGACTGAGAAGGTCAAAGAAGAGGGGAAAGATTCGTGACTGGTAGATTAACCCTCACAAGAGCGTTACAAATCTCATAGAAGGTTTGAAGCTAGACACACTTACAGATAGACGAAAAGCTAAACGGAAGGGGCTGGTCACTAAATTCCAAAATCCGATCTTCGCTGAGGATGTAGAGCATATATTACTACCACCACCTTTCATATCATGCAATGATCACCATTCAAAGATCCGCGAGAGGAACGGGGTGGAGGGGGAGGGACTATTACATTAGTGCGAATGGTGCCCTCCGCCACACACCGCTTGGTGGCTAGTGGAGTATACATGTAGATATGTAGACGTATAACTCAATGCGTTTGCAGTTAATTACTTGTGTTGTATTAGTAAACTTATGTGAATTTAATAATTTCGGATCTATGTGTAGTATAGCAAAAAATCGAAAACTAGCCACAATGGATAACCAACAAGAACGTAATATTCAAGACGATGTGGAAAAAACATAACCCACAACTGAGCATATAGAGGACAGGGATCCATTAATGGCATTATTCAGTCAAATCGACATAATTAGCGTAGCTCTGAAAGCCGTTCTTATGAAGGTGGTCACTATTTCAGAAAAGAAACAGAAAATTTAAAAAAAAAACGAAAACAAGAAACTATATCCGAAAAATAGGATGCTACGCCAACTCAACAATATCTTATCAAGGAAAACCTGGTCCATAGTAAACTGTAATATTCTTTATTAATTGTGCAATCGGCCGATTTCCATGTTTATGTCTTTTTGAAGCACATGTTGGTAACCATCACATGATTTTTCACGTTTGACACGGCTCATAAATCGATTTACTACCCCTCATATTTGATTTATGGGCCACGTCTAATGTGATATATCATTTGATGGTTATCCATATGTGCTAGAAGATGTCGGCATATCGCACAATTAAGAATATTACAGCATGTTACGGACTATGTTTTCTTTTACAAAATTTTTAGAGCTTGTGACCCAACACATAAACAAAATAGAGAACAAGAACTACTGGACAAACAAGCTAGCCTCACTAATTAACAGCCTTACACAAAGATACCAACCAACCACTGACATTTTGGCAAAAATCTATTGCCAAGTAGCTTTACGCAGAGACTAGGTAATGGCACGCAGCTTTGCGCAGCGAGGTTTTTCAAGGGCAAGAAGCTTTACGTAGAGAGATTAGTGAGGTGAATATGAGTTTGCGAGATTTTCGAATTATAAAAAGCTAGTCAGGATGCGTTGGAAAATTAGTGAGTGTATTGTAAAACAAATGGAAACAGCAACTTAGTAACTTGGACGTCTACAAAAGATGTGCAGCTTGCCAGTCAAATTGAGGATGGAGTGAAGGTGGCTGTTGATGACATATCGTCTGTGTGGATAGTGTAGGGCGAGACCTTACTCATGGAATAAGTAACACTAGAAACCAGGTAGGCGGTAATATTTTGCTGTGGCAAGTTGCCATATGTGAACATGTAGAGTTGGCCAAAGTCAAAGAAGCAGTACAAGACAATCAGTCTACAGCTTAGAAATCGGAATGGCCGCAAGTCTCTGCTCCATTATTATATAACTCACGACGTTTGAACTATGAATCAGTAGTGAACGTGTCGCCTCCGAATCAGTTACGCTACTACGCTGGTGGAAGAAAATCTCTTCAAGTAGAGGCGATTTCACGTTCTTGTTCCTGACAAGAAAGCAGTACATGCCTTAGTTTTCATTCGTGGTTTTCGGGGTGCACTGTGTCGATCCTAGGGTAAAATTTAGATAAGCTAAATCATTATGGTTTGAGGGGGGCAGTGCACAAATGGTTTAATTGATACTTAACTGGAAGAATGCAGAAAATTGAAATAAGTGGTTCATGTAATGTTAATACAACAGCTGATTCCTCAAACTGGGGGGCTATCAAGCACGGGGTCCCACAGGGTTTGGTCTTAGGTCCTTTACTGTTCTTGATATACATTAATGACTTACCATTCCATATTGATGAAGATGCAAAGTTAGTTCTTTTTGCTGATGATACAAGTATAGTAATAACATCCAAAAACCAAGAACTAAGTGGTGTAAATGTAATTGATGTTTTTCACAAAATTATTAAGTGGTTCTCAGCAAACGGACTCTCTTTAAATTTTGATAAAACACAGTATATACAGTTCCGTACAGTAAATGGTACAACTCCAGTAATAAATATAGACTTTGAACAGAAGTCTGTAGCTAAGGTAGAATTTTCAAAATTTTTAGGTGTGTCCATTGATGAGAGGTTAAACTGGAAGCAACACATTGATGGTGTGCTGAAACGTCTGAGTTCGGCTACGTATGCTATTAGGGTTATTGCAAATGTTGGTGATAAGAATCTCAGTAAATTAGCTTACTATGCCTACTTTCATTCACTGCTTTCGTATGGTATCATATTCTGGGGTAATTCATCGTTGAGTAGAAAAGTATTCATTGCTCAAAAACGTGTAATCAGAATAATTGCTGGAGCCCATCCACAGTCATCTTCCAGACATCTATTTAAGGATCTAGGGATCCTCCCAGTAACCTCAGAGTATATATATTCACTTATGAAATTTGTTGTTAATAATCCAGCCCAGTTCAAAAGTAATAGCAGTGTGCATAGCTATAACACCAGGAGAAAGGATAATCTTCACTATGCAGGGTTAAATCTGACTTTGGCACAGAAGGGGGTAAATTATGCTGTCACAAAAGTCTTTGGTCACCTATCAAACAGCATCAAAAGCCTGACAGATAGTCAACCGACATTTAAAAATAAATTAAAAGAATTTCTAGATGACAACTCCTTCTACTCATTGGCTGAATTTTTAGATATAAATTAAGGGAGGGAAAAAAACTAACTTAAGCATTAGTGTCATGCAATATTTTGTGTAATGTAATATCTTGTACAGACATCTTTCATTAACCTGACACGTTCCACATCATTACGAAGTGTCGTATTCATGATCTATGGAACAAGTATTAATCTAATCTAATCTAATCTATAGAAACATACATACGACATTTAATAGTTTTCTCATAATGCGGGGCCACAGTCATAATATACAGGGTGAGTCACCTAACGTTACTGCTGGATATATTTCGTAAACCACATCAAATACTGACGAATCGTTTCCACAGACCGAACGTGAGGAGAGGGGCTCGTGTAATTGGTTAATACAAACCATAAAAAAAATGCACGCAAGTATGTTTTTTAACACAAACCTAGGGTTTTTAAAATGGAAAACCGTTCGTTTTGTTAGCACATCTGAACATATAAACAAATACGTAATCAGTGCCGTTTGTTGCATTGTAAAATGTTAATTACATCCGAAGATATTGTAACCTATGGTTGACGCTTGAACACCACTCCTCCGCTGTTCGATCGTGTGTATCGGAGAGCACCGAATTACGTAGGGATCCAAAGGGAACGGTGATGCACCTTAAGTACAGAAGAGACTGGAACAGCACATTACGTCCACATGTTAACACCGTTTTATTGGTAATTTTCACTGACGCACATTTACATTACCATGAGGGGTGAGGTACACGTACACACGTGGTTTCCGTTTTCAATTACGGAGTGGAATAGAGTGCGTCCCGACGTGTCAGGCCAATAGATGTTCTATGTGGTGGCCATCATTTACTGCACACAGTTGCAATCCCTGGCGTAATGAATGTCGTACACGCCGCAGTACATCTGGTGTAATGTCGCCACAGGCTGCCACAATACGTTGTTTCATATCCTCTGGGGTTGTAGGCACATCACGGTACACATTCTCCCTTAACGCACCCCACAGAAAGAAGTCCAGAGGTGTAAGATCAGGAGAACGGGCTGGCCAATTTATGCGTCCTCCACGTCCTATGAAACGCCTGTCGAACATACTGTCAAGGGTCAGACTAGTGTTAATTGCGGAATGTGCAGGTGCACCATCATGCTGATACCACATACTTCTGTACCTAAGGTTCATCACCGTTCCCTTTGGATCCCTACGTAATTCGGTGCTCTCCGATACACACGATCGAACAGCGGAGGAGTGGTACTCAAGCGTCAACTTTAGGTTACACTATCTCCGGATGCAATTAACATTTTACAATGCAACAAACGGCACTGATTACATATTTGTTTATATGTTCAGATGTGCTAACAAAACGAACGTGGTTCCATTTAAAAAAAACTAGGTTTGTGTTAAAAAACATACTTCCGTGCATTTTTTTATGGTTTGTATTAACCAATTACACTAGCCCCTCTCCTCACGTTCGGTCTTTAGAATCGGTTCGTCAGTATTTGATGTGGTTTGCGAAATATATCCAGCGATAACGTTACGTGACTCACCCTGTATTTCTTTAAAGTCAGTTGTTTATTAACAGTGTTACATTTACATTTAGTGCAAATGTAACACTGTAAATAAACAGCAGTCTAATGACGGTACTGACTGTAACGAAAAAAGTTGGATACGACAGTTGCTACACATTGGCGGCAGAAGAAACTGAAAGGTGCAAAACCCATGATGAAATTGGGAGAGCACTTTTGGCGAAATACTGCAGTTCCACTTCAGGCGAGGAAGCTTACGAAAATACTTCAGAAACACACTAACAAAACCTGGTATTGTCATAAATCAGTGTTGTGCAGAGATATTTCGTGGATATTACAGGCTATATTTCCAACTGAGATCACGAAAAGTTAATGCGTGTATCTGAATCCTACAACGAAGAGAATATGTCAGTTTCAGAAAAAATGGTTCAAATGGCTCTGAGCACTATGGGACTTAACATATGTCGTCATCAGTCCCCTAGAACTTAGAACTACTTAAACCTAACTAACCTAAGGACATCACACACATCCATGCGCGAGGCAGGATTCGAACCTGCGACCGTAGCAGTCCCGCGGTTCCGGTCAGTTTCATATTTAACAGGCATAATCCATGAATATGTGAGGTCGAGAACTGCACATGCGCAAATCAGAGATCGGTATCTGGGTATAGCAACAACAGAGGATTAAATGGCTCTATTGAAGATCGTGGTGTTCCTAATGATGCACCAGAAAGTTCAGAAACAATCATATAAAAAATGGTGAAGTATATAGTAAACAACAGTCGCCACAGGATTAAGTGACATCAACAATCTGGCTACCTGCCATTGAATAACAATAATGAGTGGCAGAGTCACCGAAGATTGCAACCGAGTAAAACTAGCTAATAGCACTGGCTAAATCAATCTCTGGTAATTACGGAAGTGGTTCAAGACAAAAACTGTCGACCCAGTCTGGAGCTGGAAAATAAGGCCAACCACATTTAACCCCAGTGAGTTTGTCGTGGAACTGGAAAGGGGTTATGAGAGAACAATTACATTTTTATGATACAATGACAGCACATACCTCCAATCCTTGGATATTAATCCATGTACACTGTGTGATCAAAAGTATCCGGACACCTGGCTGAAAATAACTTACAAGTTAGTGGCGCCCTCCATCGATAATACTGGAATTCATCATTGTGTTGGCCCTCCCTTAGCCTTGATGACAGCTTCCACGCTCGCAGTCCCATGTTCAATCAGGTGCTGGGAAGTTTCCTGGGGAATGGCAGCCCATTTTTCACGGATTGTTGCACTGAGGAGAGGTATCGATGTCGGTCGGTGAGGCCTGGCACGAAGTCCGCGTTTCAGAACATCCCAAACGTGTTCTTTAGGATTCAGTTCAGGACTCTCTGCAGGCCAGCTCATTACAGGAATAGTATTGTCGTGTAACGACAGGCCGTGCATTATGAACAGATGCTCGATCGTGTTGAAAGATGCAATCGCCGTCCTCGAATTGCGCTTCAACAGTGGGAAGCAACAAGGTGCTTAAAATATCAATGTAGGCCTGTAGTGTGATAGTGCCACCCAAAACAACAGGGGGTGAAAGCCCTTCCATGAAAGACACCACCACACTATGACACCACGGCCTTCGAATTTTTCTGTTGCCGTTACACACGCTGGCAGATAACGTTCACCGGGCATTCGCCTTACCCACACGCTGCTATCGGATCGCCAGTTTGTGCACCGTGATTCGTCACTCCACACAATATTTTTCCACTGTTCAATGTTTACGCTCCTTACACCAAGAGAGGCGTCGTTTGGGATTTACCGGCGTCATGTGTGGCTTATGAGCAGCCGCACCACCATAAGTTTTCTCATCTCCCTCCTACCTGTCATAGTACTTGCAGTGGATTCTGATGCAGTTTGGAATTCCTATATGTTGGACTGGATAGATGTCTGCCTATCACACATTACGACCCTTTTCAACTGTCGCCCGTCTCTGTCAGTCGACAGACGAGGTCGGCCTGTACGCTTTTGTGCTGTACGTCTCCCTTAACATTGGAAACAGTGGACCAGGTGATATTTAGGAGTGTGTAAATCTCGCGTACAGACGTTTGACTCAAGTGACCCCCAATCACCCGACCTCGTTCGAAGTCCGTGAGGTCTGCGGAGCGCCCCATTCTGCTGACTCATGATGTATAATGACTACTGAGGTCGCTGATATGGAGTACCTGGCAGTAGGTGGCAGCAAATGCACCTAATATGATAAACGTGTTTTTTGGGGAGCCAGCACACTTTCGATGACAGAGTGTTGGTAAGATTACTCAGCTGAGCCAGAGTCAGTGTTCAATGCAAAGATTGCTGCTCTACAAGTGATGCATATCTTAAACATCGGCTAATCTCTGCTACCTCGACTGATTTATTTAAGTGTATCATGAGTGTAATGGCGCGTCTTTTCGGTACTAGTTGTAGAATCATCCGGGAAGTAGGAAACCAATCGAAAAATATAAGGGTGTAAACCAGCCTTATAACTGAACAAGGAACTATAGAAATACAAGGCACTTTCTACGTAGTTAAGAATGTAGTCTTTTTTTACGGCGAAAAAACAACCAAGGGTATACGCGACCATGTCAGGACCTTAGGACACCAAGAAAAAAGTTAAAGGCCACTACACGCTAAGCCCACTCGACGGAAAGACAGACAGCAAAAAACAAGGATTTACTCTTGGAGAAAGTGCAAGTCTGGCGTTAATATTTCTTTGGAAACTTGACCAATGATTCTCCTGTGCTGTGTATACACAAATTCTGAGTCTGAGATATTACCCTCGCGAGTAGTAGAGAGCGAACAGTTGTTGAGAGGAGTCGGATGTGGTCGGATGCAGCATGCGGGGGAGAGAAGCAGCGCGACACGAGAGGCACCAGCCTACCGCGACCGTTGCCAGTAGCGCCGGAGGAGAATTTGGCATTAACTTTGGATTTTTTGGTAATTTGCATTTTTGCTGCAAGTAGCTGTTGGTTGCTTGCGCACTGGACGGATTTTGTCAGATTCGTGCAGCCATGCCTTGAGAGTATCTTTGTTGTCGGCAGGAACGTGTTTATTGAGTATAAAAAATGGTTCAAATGGCTTTGAGCACTATGGGACTTAACAGCTGAGGTCATCAGTCCCCTAGAACTTAGAACTACTTAAACCTAATTAACCTAAGGACATCACACACATCCGTGTCCGAGGCAGGATTCGAACCTGCGACCGTAGCCGTCGCGCGGTTCCAGACTGAAGCGCCTAGAACCGCTCGGCCACTCTGGCCTGCTATTGAGTATAGACATTGTGGAATAATTAAAAGTCTGTGTAAACTTTGTCAGTGTTTCAATAACATTTTGCAAATATGACAGAATATAGACTTTACTGGTATCTTTCATTTTTCTTTACATCGTTTAAGATTAGTCCAGCAACGCCCTCCTGATCATTCAGTTTCTATGTACAAAAATATGGCAGTAATTGTTGCAATTAGTCCATACATTTCATTCTGAATGGGTCGCAGTGTTGCTTTGGAAACATTTTAGCGTGTTGCTCATCACGCAGTTGCAGCGGCAAGACGAGGTAAGTAAAAATGTTCAAATGTGCGTGAAATATTATGGCACTTAACTGCTAAGGTCATCAGTCCCTAAGCTTACACAATGCGTAAGCTAAATTATCCTAAGGACAAACCCACACACCCATACCCGAGGGAGGACTCGAACCTCCGCCGGGACCAGCCACACAGCCCATGACTGCTGCGCCTAAGACCGCTCGGCTAATGCCGTGCGGCGAGGTAAGTGAGTTGTCTGTTGTGCACAGGAGCATTGCAGGATAGTTGTAAGGAGTTGTTAAAGAATATTTTGAACTCGCAGTCAAACAGTTGAGACTCGATTTCTTTATGATTAATTTCTGGTTTTTTCTTCTTATCAATCGTAGTTCTAATATTGTCAGAGATGGAACTAACACATTTTATTACGTCCTTCGCCAGAACAAATAATAATTAAAAATATATTGAATTTTTAATGACACACACCTTTCAAAAGATCCACAAAATACGCCGTAGAAGCAACGAAGGTCGTGAAATAAAGATTAAATATTCTTCGTCATATTGCTACGACGGCTAGAAAGTAAAACCCGGTCACTAAAAAGGCCGGTAACTCAGACCGCAATCATGCATTAGAAAGTAAGTGGATAAAGAAAGGGCATACGGTCAGGAAATGGTGAACCGTCAGAGGCTGATGACAACGGACACAATGTGGTGGGGGATCACCCCTTCGTAAAAGGCTATGGCTACAAAGACCGTGCCAAATACGCAACCTTGCAAAAATGATCTCCCAGCGGCATGAGGGCCGAGAGGAGGCGAGCCAAGCAGCAGAGGTTTAACTCGCCCGAGCTTCTTCCCATCAAGAGTGGCGATGTCCAAGTGACACCATGTGCTGACGGACGGCAACACGGAGACCGTCAGAAGGCACGGAAGAACTAGCGGGCCGAGGTAGAACTGCAGCTTTGGCATCAGAGCGACGTGACCAGGAAACCACAGGAACACCGCAGTGCCTCCATCGATAGTGAGCAAGTGAAAGCTTTCTTACACGTGTTGCACTAAGGGATGGACAGTGTACAGCACGCAGAGGCTCTGAAGCTCACTGAGAGAGCCGGAGCAGATGACACAACTGAAAAGCCTGTGTCGCCGGATGTACTGCGTGACTTAATACAGGGTGAAGAGTGTGGTGTCATTGCCAGACACCACACTTGCTAGGTGGCAGCCTTTAAATCGGCCGCGGTCCGTTAGTATACGTCGGACCCACGAGTCGCCACTATCAGTGATTGCAGACCGAGCGCCGCCACACGGCAGGTCTAGTCTAGAGAGACTTCCTAGCACTCGCCCAGTTGTACAGCCGATTTTGCTAGCGATGGTTCACTGACTACTTACGCTCTCATTTTCATAGACGACAGTTTTTGCATAGCCTTCAGCTACATCATTTGCTACAACCTAGCAAGGCGCCATTTTCAGTTACTATTGATATTGTGAATCATGTACCGTCAAGAGCGACGTTCATCATGAATGGATTAAAGTTAAGTATCCAACCAGCTACGTCCGCTTTCTGAATTCTCATTCCTTGTCATGTTCCAGATCTCACGTCAGTATAGTTCTTCCCTACCCCCGCCAGCCTGCATGAGGTAAAACGCGTGCATTTCCTCTGGTAACACGGTGTTGGCTCTTCTGCCAACTACAACAAAGAGCAGCGCTGTAAATACAGAGCAGTGTTCTGAAACCGATGCCGAAAATGGTCGGCGCCAACGACGAAGGGACATCCGACACCACAGTCAGTCCGAGAGCCATATGTGTACGCAAAGGTACCTGCGTCAAGTTGCGTGCAAAGATCGAGAAACTTGCGGCGATAATTTGAATCTGGAGTAACATCCTTAGCAAGCTAATTAAATCCGAGGTGAACACAGGCTGCCGCACAAAGCCAAGGTGGTGACGGGTTGACACCCACTGGAAATGTGGCAGGTAGCGTGACGTTAATCTGCCAGAGCAATAGCCGAAAGCGACCTCCAGGTGGTAACAGAGAAGAGGGACGTGCCCCATACTGGAGATGAAATGATTCATTGAAGGAGGTGGCAAACGACGCGTGGCCAAGCATGGCAAACAAACAGCACGCATATATGCTGAGGAGAAAATTAAAGTGATAGGATGGTGGCAGTTTGACAGTTTCTGCATACAAACACTCAACCGGGTGTATAGGATGCCAGTGACCAAACGGATGACGTGATGGTGGATATCATTGAGGTGGTGTATGATGGATGGACGTGCAGACGCATAAACGGAACACCCGTAGTCTAGAGTCCAACGGACAAAGAACCAGTACAAACAGAGGAGGGTGGTCCGATTTCCTTCTTGGGAGTACCGCTGAAGACACGAGCAAAGACAAGCGAGACAACGTTGAAAACGCCGCTCATGAAGACAAGTCCGTGGAGGACTGCAATAGGTCGCAAAGTCGTCAACAGAAAGGGAGTCAGAGATGCCCAGCGGGAGACAGACCATAATATGGTTAATGGCTAAAGGAAAGACGACGACGCTCAGGAGGGAACCCTGGCGCACACCGTTTTCCTGAATAAAATTGTCCAAAAAGACAGAACCCACACGTAGCTTAAAAATTCGGTCTCTTAAAAACTCCTGATGGAAACAGGGCATGTGGTCTCAGAAGTTCCATGTGTAGAGAATACGAGTCCTCCATCAGGTGTCGTAGGCTTTCTCCAAACCGACAAGCGAGTTTGGGATTTCCACAAAAAACCATTCATCACATGGGCTGACAGTGACAAAATGGTTCAAATGGCTCTGAGCACTATGGGACTTAACATCTAAGGTCATCAGTCCCCTAGAACTTAGAACTACTTAAACCTAACTAACCTAAGGACATCACACACATCTATGCCCGAGGCAGGATTCGAACCTGCGACAGTAGCGGTCGCGCGGCTCCAGTCTGTAGCGCCTAGAACCGCTCGGCCAACCCGGGCTGGTGGACAAAGTGACAAAATGGTTAAGCGCAGAATGGCGTGCTCTAAATCCACACTGTGAAATGGTTCGTAAATTGAGAGACTTGAGCCACCATACCAGCTGGGCATGAACTGTACGTTCCATCGTCTTGCAGACACAACTGGTGGGAGAAAAGGGGCAGCAGCCAGAAGCAAGGTGTTTGTCCTAACCAAGCTTACTTAAGGGTACGACAGTGGCTTCACGCCAGCGCCTGGGAGACGTGTCGTCTGCCCAGATCAGGTAGTATTTATGAAAGAGGAAGTGCTTGTCTGCATGAAAAAGGTTCTGCAACATCTGAATCTGAACGTCATCCGGTCCTGGGATGGAGGATAGAGATGAAGTGAGGTCATGATCTGACTCTGTCATACCAAAGGCGGCATCATAGCCCTCACGATTCTGTGAAGACTATTGCCCAATCCTCCTTCACTCGTTAGCAATTGAGGAAGGCAAGGTGACAGTTGGTGGAGTTTGAAATGGAATGAACCCTGGTCCCAGAGAGCTGTAGAAGGTTGATCCACTGTTAAAAGAACAAGTAAATGAAATCCAGCTAGCTTTCTTGCTGTCCCAAAGAACGCAGTGACACTGTGCATACCACTGCTTATAACAAATGCAGTTTTCCAACGTAGCATGATGGTTCAAAATGCGGAGAGCACATCTTCGTGTGCAAATTGGGTCGTGGGACCTCAGTCCACCAAGGGAGTGGTACAAATGGAACGTCCTGCGGCTTTAAGGATAATGTTTTAAGATGTTCTACGTGGTCCTCACAACTGGAGAAACGTCGAAGGTCGTCAAGGAGGAGTGAAGCCTTCAGTCAGCCTTAACAAGCTGCCTTTTGGGTGTGCACATAAGTGGGGTAGGAGTCAGTAAACAGAGATCAGATGGGAAATGGACGCTAGAGTATGTGTCAGATAAAGATGGGCTGTCCACTCCAGAATTGATTCAAAGAGGCAAATCCTTCTAAGGAGTGAGTCATAGGTGAATGTGAAAAAATATATGCTTGTTCTTATGATTTCAAAATGCGTCTCTGGTGGCTCTAATAGGCAGAGTGAAAATTCTCCAGTGGACTGCTGCAAGGGCACTCCACACCACATCCTTAAGAAAACATTTCCCAAGCTACAAAAAATGTGTTGTAGACCATGTGCCCATGTGGATTTGCATGCATTGTTTGTATGTGAAGCTTTTTTCGTCCATGAAAACAACAGAAAATAAAGCTCTGTATTTTTTTTCAATTTTTTGGTTATCAGGCTGTACCATTCAGCCATCTCAATAGTAATGCTAATTATGACAGTACAAAAGTATGCACAAGACAACACCTACTGTCAGAGGCGAAAAGAAAAGGTCATTCATTACACTGAGAATCGAACCCGGCTCTCCCCACTTAGCAGTCCACGTCACTGACCGTGCAGATACCTAATCTAGAACCACTCATCAATGTAGAAAACGCTTCTAGCGTAATTTTCCCACACTTCTTTTGAAAAGAAAAGTTCAAATTTCAGAAGCTCCGTAAGCATTTACATACTTTCGAGTGAGTTGTTACTCGTTGTCTTCTGACTTTCGGAATGCGTTGTCAGCAATCATTTAAGCTGCCGTCTTCATCCACCATGTAGTAGGAGAGTATCGCAAGGTGACCCAGGCATCACTCCCCTCCCAACAGCTGGCGCTCCCGCCACTCTCATCAGTCAGACTGTAAGCTGCCCAGTAGCTCACTGCTCCCCATCACTCTCAGGGATCAGATCAGAAGGTAGCTCACTACCTCACTACTCCCCATCACACTCAGGGATCAGATCAGCTCACTTCTCCCCACCATTCTTATGAATCAGGCTGCCAGGTAGCTCACTGCTCCCCCACCACTCTCACAGATGAAGTCGCAGGGAGCAGATCACAGTGAATTGAGGTGTCACTTTGCTGCCCATGCTCTTGGCACAGTGGTAAAACCTGCATCTCACTTTCCTCAATGAACAAGTCTCCATCTGAGGTCATCTTTTTTAAAAATAATGGTATGTGTTACACATATTATTTTATCATATATGATAATCCATGTGTACAGGTTGTTCCAGGAGGAGTCAATACTTAGAGGTATGACAGGAACGATCATTTGAAGCAAAATCCTAAATATGGACATATGCCCTGTTCCAGAGTGTTTCTGAGACTGAACACAGTTTAAGTTAGTTTCGTACATTTTTCTTGAATAACTTGAAATCCGCGACCTGTAGCAAAAACGCGTCACATTGCAAAATTAAACTGCATGAAATTTTATAAAAAAGGTCTTATTCCTTTTCTTCCTAAGACTTATTGTGTGAGTGAAGAAAGTGGGAAAATAATCTCGTGTGGCACGCATGCACTGCGATTTAGGTAAATTTTGTAAGCTAAACTGAGCTACCAGAATGAAACTTTCTCTCTGCAGCGGAGAGTGCGCTGATATGAAACTTCCTAGCAGATTCGAAATGTGTGGCGGACCCAGGCTCGAACTAGAGACCTTTGCCTTTCACAGACAAGTGCTCTGCCATCTGAGCTGCTCAAGCACGACCCACACCCCGTCCTCACAGCTTTAATCCCGCCAGTCCCTCTTCTCCTACCTTCTAAACTCCACAGGATCTTTCCTGCAAACCTTGCAGTACTAACACTCCTTTCTTCCAAGAAAGGTTCTGTGGAGTTTGGAAGGTAGGAGACGAGGTAGTTTTGAGGCAGTTTCCAGAGCTGACAGCCCACGTGGTCTATATCGACTTCGTCGACACTACTATGACACGTTGTAAACAATGACAGTGAAATGAATAACAAAGGAAATAAATAACGGTGTATATTAAATATGTTCTACCTCGGAAACCATTCAGAATAGGGCATAAGCTCACACGAAGCTTTTTGCTTCAAATCCTGGCATATCCCTGAATATTTACCATTCGTCCTGGGTCACCCTGTATGGTGCTTTTAAAGTTTAAATTATTCATTTAACCTGACCAGATTAATGCCTTCTGGGCCCCTCTTACACCAGACCAGAGTATTGTATGTAATTACAAAACTCATTAAAATCACATTTACTTTAAAAAATAGTAAAATTTTTAATATGCTATCTCTTCTTCTTCCTCTGCATTTATTAGACACTTGGCTGTTACCCCCTCTTGGTTGAAATTGTTGATTTTCTTCGGTCTTCTGACAACTGGGTAATAATGCCATCAAGAACGTATTCAGCAATTCGTCTTAGCAATCGAATTTTCATTGAGACGAGTGTTGATCTGAAGGATTTTTCGGCTGCGATGTCACCTGGAGACAGAATTTTTCCCTACTACCATTATTTTCCTCCATGAAATAATTGGTTAACCTAAGTTTTGTTTACTTTTCAATGAGGGTTATCGCTAAAGTCAAGTACTGGTGTGGCTCCTTGATTGTGACAAAGGGATCAGCTGCAGCATCTACTTCGCCTATACTTCTATAGATGCCACTACTCCACCTCCTTATCTTCTGACAGTGGAGTCTATATTTACGATAGCGAGCTTGGCTTAAGCCAGGTGCCCACGTTCGCTAGTCGAAAGACGTGGATGTCGATATTATGAAATATATGGCGGCGTTTGTCGAAATGAGTTGAAAGTGATGGCCAAGTATGTTTTACAGTAACAATATTATGAGATGCAAAGCTGATTAACACTCTATAGTAAATTGATTTCTTAGGATGGCTAGGATGTGTGGCTGCTGTGTACGGACGCAGGAGGAGCTGGCCACTCTTCGCGAACAGCTGAGCGTGTTGATGGCCGCGGTCAGCCGTCTTCAGGCTGCTGCCTCGGAGTGTAGCGGCAGTGGGGAGTCTGGTGCGTCGCATGGTGCACCCCAGGTGTTAGATGCTTCACCCACTGTCCCTGCTGTCGAGACATCTTCGCGGGTACCGGGCGCGGTTGGGCCACCCTCTCCCCAAGAGGAGTGGCGGGTTCAGCGGCGTTCGCGGCGCACGAGGCGGAGGGTCAATGTGGAGGCTGGCCGTGTGGCATCGCCCGCTCTGCCTGTGAGTGGACATGTGGCTGCTCCTTCAGCAAGGTCCGAGCAGGCACACGGGGGGAGGGGTTTATTAGTTATTGGGAGCTCCAACGTTAGGCGGGTGATGGAGCCCCTTAGGGAAATAGCGGAAAGGTCGGGGAAGAAGGCCAGTGTTCACTCTGTCTGCTTGCCGGGGGGTCTCATCCGAGATGTGGAGGAGGCCCTACCGGCGGCGATAGAGAGCACTGGGTGCACCCGACTGCAAATTGTTGCTCATGTCGGCACCAATGACTCTTGCCGTCTGGGTTCAGAGGTCATCCTCAGTTCGTACAGGCGGTTGGCGGAGTTGGTGAAGGTGGAAAGCCTCGCTCGCGGGGTGGAATCAGAGCTAACTATTTGTAGTATCGTTCCGAGAACCGATCGCGGTCCTCTGGTTTGGAGCCGAGTGGAAGGCTTAAACCAGAGGCTCAGACGATTCTGCGGAGAGCTGGGGTGCAAATTTCTCGACCTCCGCTATCGGGTGGAGAAATGTAGGGTCCCCCTGAATAGGTCAGGCGTGCACTACACGCCGGAAGCGGCTACGAGGGTAGCGGAGTACGTGTGGAGTGCACATGGGGTTTTTTTAGGTTAGAGAATTCCCTCCCTAGGCCCGACAAGACGCCTCCTGAGACGCGGCAAGGCAGGAGTAGGCGAAATGCAACAAGGAATAACAATATTAATGTGCTAATAGTAAACTGCAGGAGCGTCTATAGAAAGGTCCCAGAACTGCTCTCATTAATAAACGGTCACAACGCCCATATAGTACTAGGAACAGAAAGTTGGCTGAAACCAGACGTAAACAGTAATGAAATCCTAAACTCTGATTGGAATGTATACCGCAGAGATAGGCTGGACAGTGAAGGGGGAGGCGTGTTTATAGCGATAAGAAGTGCAATAGTATCGAAGGAAATTGACGGAGATTCGAATTGTGAAATGATTTGGGTGAAGGTCACGGTTAAAGCAGGCTCAGACATGGTAATTGGATGTCTCTATAGGCCCCCGGGCTCAGCAGCTGTTGTGGCTCAGCACCTGAAGAATAATTTGGAAAATATTTCGAGTAGATTTCCCCACCATGTTATAGTTCTGGGTGGAGATTTTAATTTGCCGGATATAGACTGGGAGACTCAAACGTTCATAACGGGTGGCAGGGACAAAGAATCCAGTGAAATATTTTTAAGTGCTTTATCTGAAAACTACCTTGAGCAATTAAACAGAGAACCGACTCGTGGCGATAACATATTAGACCTTCTGGTGACAAACAGACCCGAACTATTTGAATCAGTTAATGCAGAACAGGGAATCAGCGATCATAAAGCGGTTATTGCATCGATGATTTCAGCCGTAAATAGAAATATTAAAAAAGGTAGGAAGATTTTTCTGTTTAGCAAAAGTGACAAAAAGCAGATTTCAGAGTACTTGATGGCTCAACACACAAGTTTTGTCTCAAGTACAGATAGTGTTGAGCATCAGTGGACGAAGTTCAAAACCATGGTACAATATGCGTTAGATGAGTATGTGCCAAGCAAGATCGTAAGAGGTGGAAAAGAGCCACCGTGGTACAACAACCGAGTTAGAAAACTGCTGCGGAAGCAAAGGGAACTTCACAGCAAACATAAACATAGCCAAAGCCTTGCAGACAAACAAAAATTACGCGAAGCGAAATGTAGTGTGAGGAGGGCTATGCGAGAGGCTTTCAATGAATTCGAAAGTAAAGTTCTATGTACTGACTTGGCAGAAAATCCTAAGAAATTTTGGTCCTATGTCAAAGCGGTAGGTGGATCAAAACAAAATGTCCAGACACTCTGTGACCAAAATGGTACTGAAACAGAGGATGACAGACTAAAGGCCGAATTACTAAATGTCTTCTTCCAAAGCTGTTTCACAGAGGAAGACTGCACTGTGCTTCCTTCTCTAGATTGTCGCACAGTTGACAAAATGGTAGATATCGAAGTAGACGACAGAGGGATAGAGAAACAATTAAAATCGCTCAAAAGAGGAAAGGCCGCTGGTCCTGATGGGATACCAGTTCGATTTTACACAGAGTACGCGAAGGAACTTGCCCCCCTTCTTGCAGCGGTGTACCGTAGGTCTCTAGAAGAGCGAAGCGTTCCAAAGGATTGGAAAAGGGCACAGGTCATCCCCGTTCTCAAGAAGGGACGTCGAACAGATGTGCAGAACTATAGACCTATATCTCTAACGTCGATCAGTTGTAGAATTTTGGAACACGTATTATGTTCGAGTATAATGTCTTTTCTGGAGACTAGAAATCTACTCTGTAGGAATCAGCATGGGTTTCGAAAAAGACGATCGTGTGAAACCCAGCTCGCGCTATTCGTCCACGAGACTCAGAGGGCCTTAGACACGGGTTCACAGGTAGATGCCGTGTTTCTTGACTTCCGCAAGGCGTTTGACACAGTTCCCCACAGTCGTTTAATGAACAAAGTAAGAGCATACGGACTATCAGATCAATTGTGTGATTGGATTGAGGAGTTCCTAGATAACAGAACGCAGCACGTCATTCTCAATGGAGAGAAGTCTTCCGAAGTAAGAGTGATTTCAGGTGTGCCGCAGGGGAGTGTCATAGGACCGTTGCTATTCACAATATACATAAATGACCTGGTGGATGACATCGGAAGTTCACTGAGGCTTTTTGCAGATGATGCTGTGGTGTATCGAAAGGTTGCAACAATGGAAAATTGTACTGAAATGCAGGAGGATCTGCAGCGAATTGACGCATGGTGCACGGAATGGCAATTGAATCTCAATGTAGCGAAGTGTAATGTGATGCGAATACATAGAAAGATAGGTCCCTTATCATTTAGCTACAAAATAGCAGGTCAGCAACTGGAAGCAGTTAATTCCATAAATTATCTGGGAGTACGCATTAGGAGTGATTTAAAATGGAATGATTATATGAAGTTGATCGTCGGTAAAGCAGATGCCAGACTGAGATTCATTGGAAGAATCCTAAGGAAATGCAATCCGACAACAAAGGAAGTAGGTTACAGTACGCTTGTTCGCCCAATGCTTGAATATTGCTCAGCAGTGTGGGATCCGCACCAGGTAGGGTTGATAGAAGAGATAGATCCAACGGAGAGCAGCGCGCTTCGTTACAGGATGATTTAGTAATTGCGAAAGCGTTACGGAGATGATAGATAAACTCCAGTGGAAGACTCTGCAGGAGAGACGCTCAGTAGCTCGGTACGGGCTTTTGTTAAAGTTTCGAGAACATACCTTCACCGAAGAGTCAAGCAGTATATTGCTCCCTCCTACGTATATCTCGCGAAGAGACCATGAGGATAAAATCAGAGAGATTAGAGCCCACACAGAAGCATACCGACAATCCTTCTTTCCACGTACAATACGAGACTGGAATAGAAGGGAGAACCGATAGAGGTACTCAGGGTACCCTCCGCCACACACCGTCAGGTGGCTTGCGGAGTACGGATGTAGATGTAGATGTAGATGTTACATTCCATCCTGAATTTTTCATTGTTTGGTTACATTCCATCTTGGATTTTCCATTGTTTGGCTACCTTCCATCCCGGATTTTCCGTTGCTTGATTTATACAGTAACAACACAGACGCACTTATAGAACCCGTGCCCACATGAGTAGAGAAGTTCGTAGCTCCTGAAGCACAGGCTTTAGGGTTCATTTGCGCTCCTTTTTTTCCAACCTTTGTCTGCATCATTATCCTGCCATATCTTGTTCACATGGTATGCAGCCCAAGTTCGGATATCACATTCTTCAAAATTTTTAACTTTTAACAGTGAAATCCTCGTTTATTGTCAGACTTGTCTTCGCGAGTTCCTTAATCACTATGTTTCACACTCTTTTGTATATGATACAAAATCTTCAAAATTTTTAACTTTTAACAGTGAAATCCTCGTTTATTGTCAGACTTGTCTTCGCGAGTTCCTTAATCACTATGTTTCACACTCTTTTGTATATGATACAATCTTCACCATCCTGCGTCTAGGTTTCGCAGCTCATAACGTCCTACATCCTACTCTATAACTTCAGAATGTGATGCATATATATTTGTTTTCAAATAAAGATTTCACAATTTAAAATGTCTATTTTTGTTTTTCCAGCTTACTTTACAGTGTGCACAACAATATGTCAGCCACACTGCCTTCGACTAGAAGAAAAACGAGGCATGCACGGCACCATTTTACCAAAATGGGAGAGAAACGAAAATGCCGCTAGAGTCAGTGGATAATTTTCATGGCTTCTGGGGCACCATCGGACGTGAAAGGACATCTAAAGTCGAAGTACCCTGCAGTGCCTCTGGAACGATGTTTTTCGGTATACCCTCAGAAAGGAAAACTGAGTCTCAGGATGTATAAAGCTGATCATTGCCGTAAGGTTCTGGAACAGGCCCTGGTTTATTTCCTTTTGTGGTGTCCTCACCCTAACTGCTTTTCATTTACAACAACCAATAAGTAAATGTTTTAATATTATAAAGTCACTCACGTCAACTAAAAATATGGCATTAGATGCACAGCTTTGAAAAATGATTTCTCCATAGTTGAAGACACAGACTATAGTATGCTTTGCTAAATTTTAATTTACGAAGTCCAAAAATGTTGTCAAACTCTAATTCCTAGTTTATATCACGAATTATTCCATAATATTAAAAATTATTTTTCCACCGCAAAGGCAGTTTGCCTTACGTTCGATGTGTGGACGATTGTAAATACCATTAGTTTCTGCACGTTTAAAAGATGGAAGAGTGAACCTTTTACAGCGCTCACATTTCCAAGACAAGAGATTTGCAGAAAATATCTAAAAATGGATAAATTTTGTTATTTCCAAATACAATATCGATTTTAACGTCATCTCCATAGTAATAGACAATGCGTCAAGTATGGAATAAACTGCCACGCTTCTAAAACTTTCACATATCCCATGTTTTGCATGTTCTTTAAACCTCACTGTGCGACACGCAGTTCAGAAGTCCAAAATTACATTTTTAAGGAGGAACACTTTAAGCAAACTTGCTGATATGCAAGAAAATTTAAAAAATGAGCAACTGAAACTGAAACAAGATGTCCAAGCCATATGTAACTCTGTTTGAAGAAATTCTTCGCAACATCCAGTAAGTGAGGATCACATAATTTTTTGCCTCACTATTTTACGTGAAAAATTGATCACCTGAAACTTAAAAGATACATTTTCTCTGAGGACACCTCTTTGGCTACCTCATCGAAAACGGTATCACATTCAAAAATGGAAATCTTGCCGAGTTTAATGGAAAGGCAACTGAAGAATGTCCTCAAGAAATAGGCATTGGTTTATAATTTCCCTGAAGGGTTATCAGAGTGGTTTAGCGTTATCTGCAGGAACGAATAGATTGATCAGGCAACGTTACTGCACCCCCAATTCAAAAGTTAAGGATTTTCAGCAGACAAAACAT
Source organism: Schistocerca gregaria (assembly GCF_023897955.1). Taxonomy (NCBI): domain Eukaryota; kingdom Metazoa; phylum Arthropoda; class Insecta; order Orthoptera; family Acrididae; genus Schistocerca; species Schistocerca gregaria. The sequence continues at coordinate 129,087,867 of NC_064928.1, read as the reverse complement.
TTCAGGACTCTTTTATGAAAATTATTGCAGAAATGAAAGCGTTGGTTGTTCAACAAGAAAAAAACACGCCACAGTTCTCAACCAGTTACGAATATAATGCATGAGGCTTTATCAGTGTGGGAAGAGTTTGATGAAACTATTGGTCAGCTTCAAGCAAGACACAACCCGAAAAGCGTGGCAGTTAGCGACTTGGACAAATGTTTAAGGGAGAGGCATCTGCCTAGAAACAGACATCCTTTAATCAGGTTGTAAACAATAAAATTGTTGTGGCGAGCGCCGTATCAATTGGGTCTATGTATCACACCAACATCAGTGACCTGTAAACGAATATTTTCAGAAGCAGGACAAATATGCATTGAGAAGAGAAATAGACTCACATCGACTCAAATGGGTCATATTTTTTTATAAATGGCAGTGTCGATTAGTTTTTCCCGTTTTCGGTATATATATGTCAATAACGACTGTAAATGACGACTGCAGATACACTGTAATATTACAGTTATAATATGATTCTTGTATTGTATTTTTCGCAATACAGATGTCAAAATATAACAAAAATACCTTCATTCTTAAAAATTTTTTACTTGATAGAAGGTATTAAGGATTTTCTTGTAATATTTATAATTTTTAGAGCACACGATATTTTAAAGTTTTAATCTCAAAATTACAAGGACTATAACATAAAATTAATACTGCTCTTTATATGTCCTTTCAAAATAGGATCAAATCAGATAAATATACAGGTTTAGTGAGCTGAATTAAAAGGGCAATGTGCCTGAGTCATAAAAAAGTAGTAGCTCATTCCAGTGAGTGGCCAGTTCTGATCTGATCTCTGAAAAGAACAGTTTTGTCCATTTCTAGTGGCAGAGAGAGTGGGCCACTCGAAATGACAGAGATCCAAATGGAAATAGGTGTGTGTTGAGTCTGAGTGGAATGTGGGTGCTGCTTCTTTAAGACAAATGAGGTTAACTTGACTGAGAAGATCGGTCAAGAGGGCACCTCTCGGTCAGGTTGTGAGAGAACCCCAAAGGGGACAGTGCACATTAAAGTCACCGAGGACAGAAAGGGGTGAGGGAATTGCCCATTGTGCTGGAAGAAATCTGCCCTGGTGACACCTAATGACAGAGGGGTGTAAATGGTATAAACGGAAAAGGTGAAGTGAGGAAGGAAAAATGTGGACTGCATCAGCTTGAAGCCAGGTAGTCGGGGAAATGGTTTGACTATGAATGTCATACTGGAGCAGCACAACTTCCTCCTGAGACGGAATGCAATCCTGGAAAGAAATGCGAGAGATCAAAGATGAGGATGCAATTTCGTTTCCTGAAGGCAAAGAACAAGAGGATGCTGTGACCCCAAGAGCAACCATAATTCCTCTTTGTTGGATCTAAGGCTTTGAACGTGCCATTGGGGGAGAATCATCATGAGGAAAGGAGAGAAGAGAAAAATTGAAGGGGTGTCACCTCCGTGGCTGCCCAGTACCAGCCTTCGAAGAATTACTGCTACATTGTGCAAAGGCTGGAGAATCCTGCTCCAACAATTCTACAGAGGCGTTGGCATTCTCCGCCTGTCAGTACGTGGGGTCCAGGGCAGATAAACGGTTGCACTTCAGCGACATGATGGTCGGCCAGATGAGGGTATCACGTGGTGACACCGTCGAAGAGGATCTCCAGTTTGGTGAAGGGGAAGACCATTTACCTTTGCTTCATTTCTTTGAGCCTTTCCAGTGGGCAGAGGAAGACTTAGATGTTTGTTGGCTGGAGGGAGGTAAAAAGTCTTCGTGGGAGTATTCCTTGTTCGTTCTGGTCTGCTGGTTGTGTAGCAGGTGACTTGGTCCTATGAAATGTACGGTTGGTGGCTTTTTTAAGAGCTGGTTGAGGAGATGGGGATGCTATCGTGACACTGGGCGATTTTACAGCTGTGGTGCTGAATTTGAGATCGCTTGACTGAATGGTCATGTCCTTTGTGGGGCGAGATGTAGCAAGAACAGTACTGTCATTGGCGGATGGTAGAATGCAGGGTTTTCGACTAGCCAGCAACTTGTGAGTGACAGAATAAGGCACTTTTTCTTTCACCTGATCTCTTGCACAGCCTACTCATCGAGATACATGGGGCAATCTCGGGAGTAGGTGGCGTGATCGCCATTTCATCTGTAGCACAGGATACACTTTTGGCTGGGTGTCAACGAGACATTCCCATGTGGTTGTAATGATGATAATGGCAGCAGCACATTGGTTGGGAATGTGTGGTTGGACTTTGACAACTTCGTAGCCTGCTTTGATCTTTGATGAAAGCACCACACTGTCAAAGTGAGAAGAAGAGTGTGTGTGGGCATCTATCTTTATCATCACTAGATGGACAGCAATGACACCCTGATCAGAAACACATGTTTGGGTTTCTCCCTCAGTCAGACCATCGAGCAGCCTATTGTAAATAACACCACAGGAAGAATTCACCATTTAATGGGCTTCGTGAACAGCCATGGTGGACCAAAGCTGCAAGCAGTGCAAGCAGTTGTTGTGCTTGAGAATCAGATGTAGTCTCCAAAAGCAAAATGCCATTGTGTAGATGAGAGCAAGATTTCACAGGGAATATAATTGCATCACCACCATTCTGGATAATAAACTCATTTACCATATCAAAAGTCTGACTTCCTTCAGTATTTGAAAACACGAAAAATTATGGTGCAGCTGGAAGGGTCTGTGAATCATTAGTCCCACTCCACATAGTTTAGTAGACCTCATTGTGAAGAAGATGATTGGCTCATTGAAAGAAAATGCCCCATGACCACCAGCGTCTCTGACACCATGCTCCTTCCAACTGGGGGCCACCCTCAGTGGCAGGCACACCCACCTCAGGTGGTTGTTCACACATCAGGTCACACCTCCTTAACACCTGACAGGGGGACCAACTGGCAATTCGGGAAGGTAGCGTTCCAAGCAGTCACCCCTACCTGGGCCTGGCCTGTACCAAGGGGTATGTGCAAACTGAACCTGTCGACCTGGAGATGTAAATTATGTGTTAGCCAGTCACCTGTTGCACGTCAGACGTAAAGGCTGTCCTCAGCACAGGGAAAAAGATGAAAGAGAGGAACCTCAAACGCTGAGGCAGAGGAAAGATAAGAGAAGGGAACGAAGAAAGGACAGCGTCTCCATTGTATTTCGTTCCTTTCTTCTGACATCAGCTACTGAAAATGCAGAACACATTCCCAAAAACGTTCCGAACAGTAAGAGGATAGACATGCAGCACGGAAGGGAAAAGATGCTGCAAAGGTTGGGACCTGTTATCTGCTAGGCACGGAAAAATTTTGAAATTTGTGGTAAGATCTATGGGACCAAACTACTGAGGTCATCAGTCCCTGAGCTTACACACTACTTAATATAACTCAAACTAACTTACGCTAAGGACAACTCACACACCCATGCCTAAGGGAGGACTCGAACCTCCGATGGGGGCAGCTGCACCAAAAGTGACAAGGCACCTCAGACCACACAGCACTGTCAGGCACGAATCAGTCAAATAGTAGCGAGCACCCTGAGGGGATACCTAGCTAGTGTGAGTGTACAAAAAGCACTCCGTCTTCAGGCCACGAGTGGCCTACCGGCACCATGCGACCGCCGTGTCATCCTCGGTGGAGGATGCGGATAGGGCAGGGTGTGGGTGGGGTCAGCACACCGCTCTCCCAGTCGTAAGATGGTACGCTTCACCGAAGCTGCTATTAGTCGGTCGAGTATCTCCTCAATTGGCATCACGAGGCTGAGTGCACCACGAAAAATGGCAACAGCGCATGGCGGCCTGGATGGTCACCCATCCACGCCCGACAGCGCTTAACTTCAGTGAACTCACAGGAACCGGTGTAGCCACTGCGACAAGGTCGTTGCGTTAGTGTGAGTGTGGGCATACCAATTTATTTAAGTGTAGACGATATCCGCATTGCTTGTTGAAATGTGTATATGTTGCAGCATAAAGTTACTGTGGGGTTGTGACCCAGAATGTGCAAAGAAAATGGCTTTGCCTAGTCATAAGGAAGGTACACATTCAACACATCGATAGCCGTAAGGAGATGAAAGATTTTACGCGAAAAATTACGTGCACTATACATACTGAAATTTCAATGTGAGATTCGTTCCAGAACCAAATTTCAATGTGAGGTTCGTTCCAGAACCACAGCTGTCAAGAGGAGATATCTCCAATACATTACTTGATGTCAGCCACCAGAAGCACTCTTAATACTAAATTATAATTACACTGATAAATATGTTCCTGGCTCCCAATATTCTTGTGAGTGTGGCCATAGAAAGCCCAGCAGCAAGCAAGCCAAAACAGGACAAGACCACTTGAGATGGCAGAGGATGCTGACAGGATGTGTGCTTTTGTTCCAGCGATCAGATAGATACTTCACTGAGCTGTGGAGCAGTCAACAGGCGACAGTAATGCGACGAGCTCGCTGCTCTGTTACATTCATGTCCCCCAGCGCACCCCAACGTCGGGCAGCCTACATGGGTGTGAGATGCAAGAAAGTTTTTCAGCTTTGTTTAAGCAACCAATGACAGTATAATTCTGTGTTTCCTTGCGCGATCAGAATGAATTGTTTAAAGATACCGCATACTGCAATCGATTGCCCGCCAAATGCCAAATCAACTGAGTCTTTTTCCTGCCAATTTCCAGGTGGGGGTGGGGGCAGAGGTCTGGGGTGTTTACCAGAGCGCATAAGTTTGATCAACTTAATTAATTAGTCAATCAAACTGATAGACTGGGAGGGAGACTATTCGAATAACTCAGGCCTGAAATTGTATATCACATCGGGGGATTCCCAGAGGGGTGGGGGTGGTGGAGGAGAAGGGGTGGGAGAAGTTTCTCTGAAGGGCAGATTAGCCCCAGGGGGTCATAAATCATCCCCAGGGGCTCATAATCCACTTAGGAGAACAATAGATTATGGACCTGTCTATCAAAAGAAAACAATAGGGTTTCCCTTGAATGTAAGCTTGCCCCTGATGTAGGCAGCCCGCAATGCAGGGCGATCCTCCTCTACCCTAATACTCTCCGGATCTTTTGTAAATAAATATGTGTGCATGCACAATGACATTTTGTAGAGCCTGCTGTCCCATAAATGTTCAATGTGACCGCTGCAGTAGGTATTTCACCACAGCAGTAGGTATTTCTCCACACAGACTGTGACAATTCGCCAGATGAGAACTACACACAGTTGCATGATTACTCACGAAACGACGACCCCAACTGACGACGATTTCCCCTCTCGGAGTGGTGAAACCCAGTGCAGCGTGTAATTTGAATGAGGTTCAGTAGGATTCGGCAGTCTCTTTAAAGGAGGTGAGTCAGGGCTGCGATTATTCTCATGGAGCGCAGGCGTCCGAGAGAGCTGGGAGAGTCTGGTGTTGATATTCTCCCGAGCACAGCACGCCTACCGTTAGTCATGGCTGCACGGATTTGTAAGGAGAGTAAAAGGAAGGTATACAGACCGCAGCTTCCACATGTGCTTGCCCATAATGGCAAAGACAGTGATAGAACTGGGGAGCAATGGCGGTGATGATGTAAGAATACAAAACCTTCTTTCGAACCTTAACTGCTGAGACCTAAGGGGAAGACCACGCAAGTGGTCGCAATAGTGTTAAATATGTGTCTTCGTACGAAACCGTTTAACAACAACGCCATTAGATCCATTTCGTTGCTATGACTCCTAGTACTGTATTTTCCTAGTGTAGCACAACGAAACCCTCGAGTTTGGTGAGAGTATGTGGACGCGGGCTACTTTCCCAGGAAGGCGTAAAGCATCAATGGCAGTGGATGGATTCTATGTGCGTTTATGACTGAAATTTAGCTGAAATGATGGATTCGTCATTAATGTACTCGTATCTAGCATCCGTGTCAAATCACGTCTCAGGAGTCCCTACATCTCAATCTTACATCTGTGTAATACAGGAAAAAGGTCATGTGCAGACGCATGGCTCGAGCTTGGGAGTCTTTGTTTAATCTCTTCCCTAGTTTGAGAGTTGGAATTTCGCACAGTGGTAAAAAATCACATTCTCAGTTTTCAACCCAATAAAATAACTGGAGTTTGCTGGTTAGAATGGTGCAAATTTTTTTATCAAACTCTTATTAGAAATATTTTTAATTCATTTGTGAAAATTTTATGCACGCTCAGGAAAATTACCCCAATTGTGATGTGTCTGTGTTCGAACCATCGCATTTCCGAAAACATTGGATATAAAATGCTGTGAATTTCACTCTTCTGTTGTAGAAACTTCGATACTTCTTTTGTTTTCGCCGGCCGCGGTGGCCGAGCCGTTCTAGGCGCTTCAGTCCAGAACCACGCGGTCGCAGGTTCGAATCCTGCCTCGGGCATGGATGTGTGTGATGTCTTTAGGTTAGTTACGTTTACGTAGTTCTAAGTCTTGGGGACTGATGACCTCCGATGTTAAGTCCCATAGTGCTTCGAGCCATTTGAACCATTTTTTTGTTGCTATCATAGTCATAGCAACGCACTGTGTTTAAAGCTGAGGTTTTGATCTGTGAGTTAGTGTTACGAGTCTAGATTTTCGTTTGCGCCTCGTTCGCAGTTTGTCTTGTTACTTTTGTGTTGAGTGGCACAGTTTCTTCGATGCCTAGGAGTACATAATTATTTTAAAATACCTTACCTTCTGTATATGTGATTCTCTTCGAATTTCTCAGCATTGTCGCAAAGCACATCAGTAAATGTCTTCTAGCGTGTACCCACAACCAGAATATGTTATTCAACAACTTCATATGAACTCTTGTGCCCAACAATGCATTATCATGGGATAAAAAAGGAAACAGAGAGTTAGCGATGCTGTTATCTTATTCAGTGATGGCAATCAAGGTAGTTTAACGGTCAAGAAAAGGCTTGACATTGTTCGTCATGGTAACGCCATTAAAGGTCTTCTTTCAGCTTCTGGACAAAATGAGAGCAGGCGAGGCTCATCATGCAGATGAATTTAATGCAAAAAAAAGCAACGACAGCGAGAAAAAGACAGCCTCCAGGCGAAGAAGAAGATCCAGAAGATCTCCTAATTGCTCTGCTGGACACTTCTGGTACCAAAATAAGCGATATCTATGAATTTTCGTAATGAGTTACTTTGCTCGCATTTTGTAGCACTTGACACTTTGAGTGTTCTATGTACCTTTCTCTCGTTAAACCAATGACTCAAATTTTCAGAAATGTTATAAAATAGTTAAAATGTATCACAGAACACGAATCATGACAAGAACTGTCTTATTCTCTGAATTCAGAAGATTCATACGGAATTTTCCCAAATTACTAATGGCTTAAGAGTAAAAATTCATCAATATTACACCAAAAAAGAAACCTTGATTCACGTTCAGTGACCTATAAATACATGCTGGGAACAGCTGTCAAAGTTTCAATATTCCAGGTGTAACAATTCCAGAGAAAACTGCACCAAAAGTTAGCAAATTTAACATTGCGTTCCGACTTCCTATGGAGGTCCCACATATAGCTACGAGTTCAATAATAAGCCTAGTAAAATATGTGAAATGTTATATTATAATACTTTAGTGTAGCACCCACGAAAATGCAGTTAAGAAAAATACAGAATTTGAACAGCATATATCTGAAAATTTGTGAAATACGTGAGTCACGCTGTTAATAACAAGAAGAAGCTCGCGTAGCAATGACAATGTCATAACTTACACGATACGAAATTTAAGTGGTCAGCCACCATTTTTGGTATGTAACGAAGCACTACGGTTGTGTACGGTGGTCCACAGACTGGCTCCGCGAGGACGTGACGGATGGCAACACTGTTCATCTGGCCTACGTTTAGGGAACTACTCATCATGTTGCTCTGTGAACGGTGCCTCCTCTACTCAGCTTCCTGCGGTTCACCCGTCCCACGTGTGGAATCGCGAACCGTGTTGAGTTTCTTGTTGATAGCCACCTGTCGAGGTAGACGCTCGCTCAAGGTACAGAAGAGCACCCTGTGTTAGAGATGGCTAGCAAATTCTACAATTCCACATCAGTTTCGAGTCTGTTAGTTTTCATGCTACTGTGCTGTGGAGTTAGGAAACTTGTATTTATAAAAGTATAAACGCTCCTATAAATTTTTGCTGGGGGGAGTGTGGAGTGGGACGTGACACCCCCTGCCCCCTCTCACTACGGATCCTACCTGTGACAGGTCAAAAACCATGAGACTGGGTATTGATAATCTTAAAAATGGAGTGACATCGACGATAAACAGGGTGCAGTTCGGACTTTAGGAATTTCTTTAAATCTTACATGCGATTACACATAACTCGATTGAAGAGTTTCCCAAGATCTAGAATCATATCATCGCCATTGGCTGCACTACTCAGTACACTTTGGTGGTGGCAAGTTCCTATTGGACCAAACTGCTGATGTCATCGGTCCCTAGGCTTACACACTAGTTAATCTAACTTAAACTAACTCACGCTAAGGACAACACACACACCCATGCCCGAGGGATGACTCCAACCTCCGACACGGGAAGCTGTGCGAACCATGGGAAGGCGCCTCAGACTGTGTGACTACCAAGTGTGGCAAAACTCACTATCCCAGGTCACGTTAACATGTCATCACAATGTGGTCAGTGATGCAGGTGGCGGCTGTGTGTGATCTATGTGTGTCCAGTGTTTATGCTAACAAGTTCCCCATGTTTTCTCAGTGTTCTGCCTGTGACTAGCTTCATATAAAACAATGATTGCATTCTTTCTGAATAACTGTTAAGGGTATGCTATTAATGCCTTGTCTTCGGACGTTAAGATCAACAAATGATGGTGTGGATATAGTGCACAATTGCAAGACTGTTACTCGATTCAAGTACAAGCACATTAGTGGGTGTATGCAACATGTACAATTACCTACACAGGTAATAAGCAAAAAGTGCAAGAATATTCTGACATCCTGGATATTACAACTATAAGTCTACAGACGATAGCATCTATTAAATTAAGAGACATGGAGCAACACAGCCAATGCCTTGCTGTCACCCGCACCTGGTCTGGTCTTCAACTGCTCGCTGTTGCTCTGAAGCACTCTTACGACCCCCACTACTCCGACAGCACTTAATTTATCTCATCTTCTCCTTACTCAAGACGCTGTTGCTCTGACGCATTCCCGCTACACCCACTACTCCGACAATGCCGTCTTTATGTCGTCCCCTCTTTGCCCAACTCGCTGTCACTCTGAAGCACTCTCGCTACCTCCACTACTCCGACAGTGCTGTCATTATCTCGTCCTCTCTTTGCCCACCTCGCTGTCACTCTGAAGCACTCTCGCTACCCTTAGTACTCCAACAGTGCCTTCTTTATGTCTTCATTTCTTTGCCCAACTGTCTGTCGCCCTGAAGCACTCCTGCTACCTCCACTACTCTGACAGCAATGCCTTTATGTCGTCGTCTCTTTTCCCAACTCGCTGCCACCCTGACGCACTTCGCTACCTCCACTACTCTGACAGCACTGTCTTTATCTCGTCCTCTCTTTGCCCAAGTCTGTGCAGTTGCACATTTTAGGTCCACTAGTGAGTGGATCGTGTTCAAATATTTGGAGGTAAGTACACCCATGCAACGAATGCTTCCCGATCACGTTTCACCATATTCCCAGCTGTGATATGAATTCCCACTTCTAGCCACGTCCAGAATCACTAGGCAGGCCAAAACTGCAATGTAGACACCACTCGTCTAGAATGAAATTTTTACTCTAAAGCGGAGTGTGCGCTGATGTGAAACTTCCTGGCAGATTAAAACTGTGTGCCGGACCGAGACTCGAACTCGGGACCTTTCCCTTTCGCGGGAAAGTGCTCTACCCACTGAGCTACCCAAGCACGACTCACGCCCCGTCCTCACAGCTTTAATTCTGCCAGTACCTCGTCTCCTACTTTCCAAACTTCACAGAAGAAAGGCAAAGGTCCCAAGTTCGAGTCTCGGTCCAGCACAGAGTTGTAACCACCCGTCTACTCGTCGGTCCACTCCCTGTGCTCTCTGCAGCACCAACAATTTTCAGATAGTGTATCCTCACTGGGCAACGTTGTTGTGACACTATATTTGTCCATCATTTGTACCTTGGCCCATGCGAGATTAGCCGAGCGTTCTAAGGCACTGCAGTCTTGGAATGTGCGGCTGGTCCCAGCAGAGGTTCGGGACCTCCCTCGGTCATGGGTGTTTGGTCCTCACTTCGTTTCTATTTTTTATTTATTTATTTAATGTTTCGTGGGACCAAATTAAGGAGAAGTCTCCATGATCATGGAACGAGTCAATACATGAAATTATAACACGATATTAAAAACAGATAAAATGAAATATAAAAAACACATATTCAGGTGACAAGTCGTAAATTTAAATAAAGAAAATCAACAATGTAACACTGGAATTTGCTTAACTTTTTAGCTCTTCCAGGAGCTCCTCGACAGAATGGAAGGAGTGAGACATGAGGAAACTCTTCAGTTTAGACTTAAAAGAGTTTGGGCTACTGCTAAGATCTTTGAGTTCTTGTGGTAGCTTATTGGAATTGGATGCAGCAGAATACTGCACTCCTTTCTGCACAAGAGTCAAGGAAACGCATTCCACATGCAGATTGTATTTCTGCCTAGTATTAACTGAGTAAAAGCTGCCAACTCTTGAGAATAGGCTAATATTGCTAACAACAAACGACATTAAAGAAAATATATACTGTGAGGGCAATGTCATAATTCCCACACTATTGAATAGGGGTCGACAAGAGGCTCTCGAACTTACACCATATATAGCTCGAACAGCCCGTTTTTGAGCCAAAAATATTCTTTTTGAATCAGAAGAATCACCCCAAAAAATAATACCATACGACATAAGCGTATGAAAATATGCGAAGTAGACTACTTTTGTGTTGAAGTGTCACTTATTTCACATACTGTTCTAATGGTAAATAAAGCAGCATTTAGTTTATGAACAAGATCCTGAACATGGGCTTTCCACAACAGCTTATTATCTATCCGAACCCCTAAGAACTTGAACTGTTCCATCTCGCTTATAATATGCCCATTCTGTCTGATCAAAATATCGGTTCGTGTTGAATTGTGAGTTAGAAACTGTAAAAACTGAGTCTTACTGTGATTTAGCATCAAATTGTTTTCCACAAGCCACGAACTTATTTCATGAACTACGTTATTTAATACTGTTTCAATATTACCCATAAGACCGTTCACTATCAAGCTGGTGTCATCAGCAAACAGAAATATTTTTGAATCACCTGTAATACTAGAAGGCATATCATTTATATAAATAAACAGCAGTGGCCCCAGCACCGACCCTTGGGGAACGCCCCACTTAACAGTGTCCCATTGGGACTGAACATCACTACCACTCTCAATATTGCGGAGAGTTACCTTCTGCTTCCTGTTCTTAAAGTAAGATGTGAACCAATTATAAGCTACTCCCCTTACTTCATGGTCCATGGTCCAACTTCTGCAGAAATATCCCCTTACTCCATGGACCATGGTCCAACTTCTGCAGTAATATTTTGTGGTCAACACAGTCAAAAGCCTTCGTTAAATCAAAGGAAACACCTAGCGTTCGCAACCTTTTATTTAATCCGTCCAAAACCTCACAGAGAAAAGAGAATATAGCATTTTCAGTTGTGAAACCATTTCTAAAACCAAACTGAACATTTGACAGCAAATTATGTGAATTTAGATGCTCGAGTAACCTTGTATATACAACCTTCTCCATAACTTTAGCAAACACCGATGGCATAGAAATAGGTCTATAATTGAAACTTCCTGGCAGATTAAAACTGTGTGCCCGACCGAGACTCGAACTCGGAAGGTCCTGAGTTCGAGTCTCGGTCGGCACACAGTTTTAATCTGCCAGGAAGTTTCATATCAGCGCACACTCCGCTGCAGAGTGAAAATCTCATTCTGGAAACATCCCCCAGGCTGTGGCTAAGCCATGTCTCTGCAGTATCCTTTCTTTCAGGAGTGCTAGTTCTGCATGTTTCGCAGAAGAGCTTCTGTAAAGTTTGGAAGGTAGGAGACGGATGCAGGCAGAAGTAAAGCTGTGAATAGCGGGCGCGAGTCGTGCTTCGGTAGCTCAGTTGGTAGAGTACTTACCCGCGCAAGGCAAAGGTCCCGAGTTCGAGTCTCGGTCGGCCACACAGTTTTAATCTCCCAGGAAGTTTCATATCAGCGCACACTCCGCTGCAGAGTGAAAATATCATTCAGGTCTATAATTGTCAACATTATCCCTGTCTCCCTTTTTAATAAAGTGGCTTCACTACCGAGTACTTTAATCGGTCAGGAAACCGACCACTCCTAAAGGAAAAGTTACAGATATGGCTAAGTAGTGGGCTAACATACATAGAACAATACTTCAGTATTCTGCTAGATACCCCGTCATATTCATGAGAGTTCTTGGTCTTTAGTGATTTCATTATTAACTCAATCTCCCTCTTGTCAGTATCATGGAGGAGCATTTCAGGTAACAGTCTCGGAACGCTTTTTTCTAAGAGCGCTATATGATTCCCTGTTGGGACTAGGTTTCTATTTAGTTCACCTGCTTTATTCAGAAAGTGACTATTAAATACTGTACATATTTGCGACTTATCAGTAACACGGACATTCCGACTACGCACTGATTCTGTATCTTCGACGTGTCTCTGCAGACCAGCCACTTCCTTTACGACTGACCATATGGTTTTAATTTTATCCTGAGACTTAGCTATTCTGTCTGCATACCACATACTTTTTGCCTTCCTAATAACATTTTTAAGCACCTTACAGTACTGTTTGTAAAGGGTTGCTGCATTTAGATTTTGACTGTTCCTATGTATGACTGTGCACGACTTCACCAAACAGCACAGGCGATGGCGCTTTAAGAGCGAGATGCTATTAGGTAAAAGGTGCGCCTTGTGGGGACATATTTCAGGACGTCCACACTCACCGACAGCCATCCAGAGGTCGTGAACCGCGCCAGCAGTGGAGAAACGGAATGCCCTACCACAAGAAATCAACATCGTGGCCAGCGCGGTGGCACATTGCGCAGCAAGCACTGCCGTCTGCAGTGATCACACAGTCTTTTAACAAGCACTTCCCACCCTTTGTAACTTCTAAGATACTATCGTGTATCACGGTGTCTTCAGTGTATGTGACAGTTGTGTTCGCTCTCTGTGTATCTCTTTTAACCAGTGAACTAGTGTACTAAATCGTAGCAGTTACTTATATCTATAGCCTAAGTTTCACAATGCTACGTTACTTGCAGTGACACATCGTGCGATGTGAAAACTTACGTTTTGCACACCAGTGCAGTTGTCAGCACTGATTAACTGATAAGGAAAGAAAGGTTACATGTCAAGAAACTCTGGGTCAGACTGTCAACTGTGTGTGAATCCCTAAGGGACCAAACTGCTGAGCTTATCAGTCTCCAGACTAACAAACTATTTAAACTAACTTATCCTAAGAACAAAACACACACACATGTCCGAGGGAGAATTTGCATCTCTGGCGGGAGGGACTGCGCAATCCGTAACATAACACCTCTAACTGTGCTGCCACTCCACGTGATTCGGGGTTAGAGGGCCCATACTCGGATCAAGTGGGGGGGGGGGGGGGGGAGGGGTCGTCTCACCCCAGCTTACCACCCACAGCTCATACGGATAGTAAAAAACAATGTAGCAAGTGTTTTTCTTACAAGAAAATGATTTAAAAGTCGATATTCCGCAGGTTCTGCACAGGGTCCGAATTGGAACTTTTTAAGGCTATTTGCAATTCGCCATTCGACGAAAAATACTCCATACCTCCAGGTGGAGCTCCCCTACAAACTTTCATGTGGGCACCCATGACTCCGTGCATTACTAAGAAGCTATAAAAAAAATGAGACGATGCTCTCGGATCAACCGAGGGATGAAACTGCTGGGTGCTTATGCGGTCCCATTAAGATCGATATTCATAGTGGGAGCTCGGACTCGAAAATGCGACCCTCTCGAGTTCTCGCGTGCTCACGTTTTCACAAACCTCAAATGAATAACGAAACACTTGCGTGACAAAACATCTTTCACGAATTCTAATAATGGTTAACAACTACCAGGCGTTAATGTAAAGTAGCGGTACGTTTAACATGTGTTCATTTGTACTGTGCACTGCTGATCAGTACTTGTCTGGACAAGCCTGAAGTCGATCTCATTGTAGCTGTCGCAAACCTATGCGATCTAAAAGCGGGTGGCACGCAATGAGTATTTGTACAGCAGCCTTCATTTAATTAATCTCATAATCTCTAAGTAACAAGGCACCATATTTGAGCATCGATATATATAAAATGCACTGTCACGAAACTGCTGATTGTAACAGCGCAAGATTGTGGTCGATAGCAAATAAGGGTTGATCGCTTTCTACGCCTATAAGAACATATGGTGACATGAACTGCTGCGAGTCCGTTGAATTGTCACGAAAATGCTATTTATAGCCGAACTCTAGATTTGCAAGAATAATAAAAACTAATGGGAATGTGAGTGACTGCTGTGCACCTCCGTGTCCCTGGTGAACGAAGGTTTCTCTCAATTTTACCATAGTCTACAACAAACTACAAGTGAGCAGAGTTGCATTAATGTAGTTTACTCAGAATTTTGTGCATTTTTATGTGTAATAGGGTAGGGAATATAAAATCTCGTACACGCATGAAAGCCGCAAAAGAAAACGGGAGATTCGAAATACACTCCTGGAAATTGAAATAAGAACACCGTGAATTCATTGTCCCAGGAAGGGAAAACTTTATTGACACATTCCTGGGGTCAGATACATCACATGATCACACTGACAGAACCACAGGCACATAGACACAGGCAACAGAGCATGCACAATGTCGGCACTAGTACAGTGTATATCCACCTTTCGCAGCAATGCAGGCTGCTATTCTCCCATGGAGACGATCGTAGAGATGCTGGATGTAGTCCTGTGGAACGGCTTGCCATGCCATTTCCACCTGGCGCCTCAGTTGGACCAGCGTTCGTGCTGGACGTGCAGACCGCGTGAGGCGACGCTTCATACAGTCCCAAACATGCTCAATGGGGGAGAGATCCGGAGATCTTGCTGGCCAGGGTAGTTGACTTACACCTTCAAGAGCACGTTGGGTGGCACGGGATACATGCGGACGTGCATTGTCCTGTTGGAACAGCAAGTTCCCTTGCCGGTCTAGGAATGGTAGAACGATGGGTTCGATGACGGTTTTGATGTACCGTGCACTATTCAGTGTCCCCTCGACGATCACCAGAGGTGTACGGCCAGTGTAGGAGATCGCTCCCCACACCATGATGCCGGGTGTTGGCCCTGTGTGCCTCGGTCGTATGCAGTTCTGATTGTGGCGCTCACCTGCACGGCGCCAAACACGCATACGACCATCATTGGCACCAAGGCAGAAGCGACTCTCATCGCTGAAGACGACACGTCTCCATTCGTCCCTCCA
This sequence comes from Schistocerca gregaria, assembly GCF_023897955.1. NCBI lineage: Eukaryota > Metazoa > Arthropoda > Insecta > Orthoptera > Acrididae > Schistocerca > Schistocerca gregaria. Next base: position 129,072,430 of record NC_064928.1, on the reverse strand, counting down.
TTCACGCCTGTCGCGACACCACTGGAGGCGAGCTGCACGATGTTGGGGCGTGAGCGGAAGACGGCCTAACGGCGTGCGGGACCGTAGCCCAGCTTCATGGAGACAGTTGCGAATGGTCCTCGCCGATAACCCAGGAGCAACAGTGTCCCTAATTTGCTGGGAAGTGGCGGTGCGGTCCCCTACGGCACTGCGTAGGATCCTACGGTCTTGGCTTGCATCCGTGCGTCGCTGCGGTCCGGTCCCAGGTCGACGGGCACGTGCACCTTCCACCGACCACTGGCGACAACATCGATGTACTGTGGAGACCTCACGCCCCACGTGTTGAGCAATTCGGCGGTACGTCCACCCGGCCTCCCGGATGCCCACTATACGCCCTCGCTCAAAGTCCGTCAACTGCACATACGGTTCACGTCCACGCTGTCGCGGCATGCTACCAGTGTTAAAGACTGCGATGGAGCTCCGTATGCCAAGGCAAACTGGCTGACACTGACGGCGGCGGTGCACAAATGCTGCGCAGCTAGCGCCATTCGACGGCCAACACCGCGGTTCCTGGTGTGTCCGCTGTGCCGTGCGTGTGATCATTGCTTGTACAGCCCTCTCGCAGTGTCGGGAGCAAGTATGGTGGGTCTGACACACCGGTGTCAATGTGTTCTTTTTTCCATTTCCAGGAGTGTATATGCTACCTGTGATGAAATTTCACAATTCAAACGCAGTATCTCTGAAAAAACAGAGTATTTGTGGTGATTGAGAAAATGTAGACCTAGCCAGTATGACTCCTGGCTTCGAATGCTTTGCCGTAGGGGATGGTAGTCTGATGGTCACTGTTTCTGATGTCGCAAATTGTTACGACTTCTGGGGCACTTGTTAGCAGCAGACACAGTGGCTGCGCCAAAGACTGAGACGGCGTAGAGTTTTACAGTCATTTATTGAACATTTCTTACAATTTCTCCCTCGTCGTCGCTGCCCAGCCCTGCGGATCCCTCCGCCTGGCTGCTGCTGTGTAGATTCTCCGACAGTGTGCGCCACGCGCCGCCGATCACACTCGGGACCTCAGGCCACCAGTGCCCCGTTGAAGTCAGGATGCCCTGTGGTTGAGATGAACTCGTCTATGCGCCTTGGGGCCAGTTGCCGACGCCTTCTGGACCGGCGGCTGGGAAGCCGTCAGTCGCAATGTCCACGAGGTCCCGTCACAAAATTACCGACTCATCTGTCTGCTGAGCGCGCTCAGCAAGATCGTTGAGAAGGTAATACTAAAACGACTCATCAGGCACTGCATCACAAACGACACTCTGAGACCGGAGCAATTCGGTTTCAGGAATCACCGCTCAACAACACAACTACTCCTCCGCGTCGTTGAATACATAACACACGGATACAACACAAACAAGGCAACTGGGGCGGTGTTCCTGGACATCGAAAAGGCTTTCGATCGTCTATGGCACAACCGCCTAATACGCAAACATAGTGACGCAGGGTTCCCCGACGGGCTCGTACGTCTCATGTACTGATATCTCACGGACAGGAGTTTCAACACCGACGTGCAGGTCAAACAATCGACACGACATGGTATACAGGCAGGAGTACCCCAAGGAAGTATCCTAGGGCCCTTACTGTTTAACCTCTACATTAACGACCTCCCAGCTACACACAACACGACGGTGGCAATCTACGCGGATGACACCGCCATCCTCGCGCAAGATTGGAAGCCGCCTAACATTAACTCACGACTACAGACTGCACTCAGAACGGCGGAGCCTTGGCTGGTGAAATGGCGTGTTAGAGTAAACGTCGACAAGGTGGGATTTTCTACATATCTGTCCTACTTTTTCCTGTGAAAAATGAAAATAACGTTTCAACTGCAAAATCTGAAGTTTTTTAGTTTAATGTAGGAATTTTTAAAGATTTGTATTTTCATTTTGTCCACTACGCACATTTTTATTGAACCTAAAACAACACAATAGCAGTACCTACTTCTGATTCCATTACGATCTTCTGGAGTTTCCAGGAACTAGATTTAATGGAAATTAATTGTTTCTTCCACCATAGCCGGCCGGAGTTGCCGTGCAGTTCTAGGCGCTACAGTCTGGAACCTGCCGCTACTGTCGCAGGTTCGAATCCTGCATCGGACATGGATGTGTGTGATGTCCTTAGGTTTAAGTAGTTCTAAGTTCTGGAGGACTGATGACCTCAGAAGTTAAGTCCCATAGTGCTCAGAGCCAGCCATTTCTTCCACCATTATGTAGAACAGGAAATAAGATTCAAAAATTTATTTCTCTTGCAAATGTTTCTTTCTCCTGCCACGGAGAGCTTTTAAATATCCTAGAACTTACCTGTAATGGAAACAAATTGTTTTTGTTCTATTAAACACGAGACACGGACTGAAAAATTTATTTCTGGTACAGAGGAATGCTTATGTAGTATTTATCCTCAAAGAAAGAAAGAAAGGAAGAAAACACTTTCACAATCAACAGATCGAGAAATTTTTAAAGGCCTTACGAAACTGAAAAAATGGAAATAATTATGAATTGCGTAGAGATGCAAATGGAAAGTCAGATGATTTTATTAATCTTATGAGAAACAAACATGAGAGTGTAGAACAACTTGTCCATGAGAATCTTACGAAATCAGTACAGACAGTCCTACATTGCAATTAATCAGTTTTTAAAAAAATAGATAGCCTTTTCGCGGATTTCTTCTACACTATTCTTGCGCGATGCAATATAAGTAATGGGATACGGTGTATTCCGGTGCTTACGTGTGGCAAACATGGTGCACAAAGGCAATCATAAACTAGCGGAAAGATGCTCCTACTGGAGCACAAAAAATGTGAATATATTCCTGGTTATTTAAAAGATTACTGAAAAGTGAGGTACCAGTCGCAGCATTCTACCTTCCTCAGCATCTTCAAATTTTTGTCTAAAAATTTGGGCATGCGAATATATTCGTAGTCTTTTCCCAACGTGCAACTCACCCCGAAACTCCCACAAGCCCCCCTAAATGCAACTCACTCACACCCACTAGTCCATCGCTGTAAGTCCTTCATATACAGTCACTCGCAGTTTCCCACTGTCACTCATCCTGCCCAACTCACTGTAATCATCTCTTTGTGTCTCTCTGTCATTGTCTCCTTCTCCCCTGGAACCGTCTACACCACTTTTCCAAGCTCTGTTCTTTCGCTGTGAACCACATTGCACTGGGACTGTGTCCCTGTCTTTCTCTCAAACAGCTATTGTCTCCTTCGCTCCTTCTATAACACGTCCACTGTCCACTACCTTCCAATATTTGCTAGTTTTCCAACTCTTTACCATTGCCATTGTCTTCTCTCTCAGCATAAAGAAGGGCGAATATGTTCAATAGCCTTGGGAGACCCAGCCCTGGCAAAACTCTAAAACATGGTGAGCAAGATGTATGAGACAGACCAAATACCCTCACACTTCAGGAAGAATTTATTAATTCCAATCCCAAAGAAAGCAAGTGTTGACAGGTGTGGAAATTACCGAGCTATCTGTTTAATGAGTCACGGCTGCAATACTAACGCGAATTCTTTACGGACAAACGAAAAAACTGGTAGAAGCCGACTCGGGGAAGATCAGTTTGGATTCCGTAGAAAACACGTGAGGCAATACTGACCCTACGACTTATCTTAGAAGATAGACTAAGATAAGGCAAATCTACGTTTCTAGCAATTTTAAAAGTAGAGAAAGTTTTTGACAATGTTGACTGGATTACTCTCTTTCAGATTCTGAAAGTGGCAGGGGTCAAATACAGGGAGCTAAAGGCTATTTACAATTTCTACAGAAACCAAATGGCAGTTATAAGAGTCGAGGGGCACCAAAGGAAATTAATGATTCAGAATGGAGTGAAACAGGGTTGTATCTATCCCAGATGTTATTCAATCTGTATACTGAGTAAGCAGTACAGGAAACAAAGGAAAAATTTAGAGTAGAAATTAAAATCCATGGAGACGAAATGGGAACTTTGATGTTTGGCGACGACATTTTAATTCTGACAGAGACAGTAAAGGACCTGGAAGAGCATCTGAATGGAATGGACAGTGTCTTGAAAGGAGGATATCAGATAAACATCAACAAAAGCGAGGATAATGGAATGTAGTAGAATTAAATCAGGTGAGACTGAGGGAATTAGTTTAGCAAATGAGACACTTAAAGTAGTAGACGAGTTTTGCTATTTGGGGAGCAAAATAATTGACGATGTTCGAAGTAAAAAGAATATAAAATGTAGACTGGCAGTGACAAGGGAAGCGTTTCTGAGGAAATGTCTTGACATCCAGTATAGATTTAAGTGTCGGGAAGTCCTTTCTGAAAGTATTTTTATGGAGTGTAGCCATGTTCGGAGTGAAACATGGACGATAAATAAGTTATAGAAGAAGAGAATAGAAGCTTTCAAAATGTGGTGCTACAGACGAATGCTGAAGATTAGATGGGTAGATCACGTAACTAATGAGGAGGTACTGAACAGAACTGAGGAGAAGAGGAATTTGTGGCACAACTTGACTAGAAGAAGGGATCGGTTGGTAGGACACAAAGGGATCATCAATTTAGTATTGGAGGGAAGCGCGGAGGGTAAAAACCGTAAACGGAGACCAAGACATGAATACACTAAACAGATTGAGAAGGATGTAGGTTCTCGTAGATGAAGAAGATTGCACAGGATAGAGAGCATTGAGAATGGCATCAAACCAGTCTCTGGACTGAAGGCCACAACAACAATAACATGTTCGAAAGCCAGATTTTTGGAAAATTCTTTAAAGGTGGTAAGGAAGGAAGGATGAGGCAGTTGGTACCCTACATTCAGTCATAGTCTTTTAAATAAACAGGAACTTTTTTTCCGATATGAGCATTTTTCAGATGGTTCCCTCCTTTTCTCTGCTGCAGCAGAACATGTAACTTAAATGAAACGAAGCATATTGGTCAGTAAATTTTACATTTTCAGACGTTGTAAAATCGACCAACCAGTTGCAAAACAGGGTTTATTAGCCGCTGACCTACGTTTCGATATTTGTAAAAATTATCTTCTTCAGAAGGCGTGGGCCTTGTTACATCACATGACGTTACATTAGATTAGATGAAGCCGAGCGGCTCGAGTCATATAAAAACTTGACAACACAATAACAACCCAAAGCGATGGCTTTAGATAGCAGCCCTATTAGATATATCGTAATTCAGAATGAATGCTCACCAGTTAATTCCCACAGGTAAAGGCTCTTGTCAACGTAAAAGTGTAACAGGAGTCTCAGGATACAGGAAGTGTACGTCACGCCAGAGGTTGAGGTCAACTGTCGTTCAGATTTACCCAGTTGCTGTTTCACATCCATGTTCAAGATTTTGAAATTTTACATAGGTTATTTGAAATTGAAATAGCGCAAAACTAATTTTACACGTCAGACGGGATTACTCTCCAGTACTACCACATGGTGTTTGCAGATGATAACGGAGACACTTTACAGCATATTTCCCAGTGACACGTCACTTTATAAATTGCTCTTCCGACTCACACCGGTTTTTACGTGCTTATGTTACGTGTACATTTAGGGTAACTGCGGAAGCAGATAAAGATACCCAGAAAATTTTCAAGGTTGTTCCAGATCGGGATCTTAGCAATACGTACATGGCAACCTTGAAAAGTACAGGCTATCAGTAATCACGTAGCAGATATGGAAGCGGGTTCGCGGATTCTCTCAGATTTTTTTTGGGGGGGGGGGGGGGCGGCTTAGAGTTTAATGCTCCATCGACATTCAGGTCATTTAGAGACGGTGCCGAAGATCGGATTGTGTCAAGGATGGAGAAGAAATCAACCGTGGCCTTTCAAAGGAACCATCCCGGAATTTGCCTAGAGAGAGTTAGTAGGAAAATTTTAAAAATTTTAATTTTGTTTCAGGCCTTTAGACAATGTATTTTAGACACATTCCGGCACTAAATAAAGAAAATTTTCCAGCAACTTTTAACAACTTAACTGAAAAATGTCATGATACATGGAAAACGCTAAAAATCATAGTAAACAAAAAAGTACTTTATAAACATTTATGTAAATTACAAACACTCCAAAATCAATACTCGTATATCTCTCAAATTATTAATTAAAAGGAAAGTAAAACATGTAAGCAAAATCCACATAGATCATGAAATAGAGGCCTACCTTCAATGTTTAATACAAAATAATTACTTGTCTTTGTCATACAATGCCTCTTCTTCCTGGATCAGCCTCTACTTGTATAATACAGAATCTTCACTTGTGACTGACAACAACTTTATCTGGAGTGATAATCTTGTTGTAATCTTCGCAGCCTAAATGTCATCCCTTGTAAAATTATTTTGGGAAGACGCTCTTTCTAAAGATAAATGGTTTATTTTTCTGATGATCAAAGAGCCCAAGGTTCCTGTATTCATACTAGATCGAAATTCAGTAATATATTGCTAAGAATACTAAACACTCTCCCACAGGCAGCATTACTGCAAGGAATAAGCAGTAATGCAAGAGTAGGCTTGCTCAACGAGCCCGGTGCGGCACACCTAGCAGATCTTTTGTACCAAGCGATATCACCTTTCCCTTCTTCTACCATTCCAAAGTCATCAAACGGGTGTCTTAAAAAGTCCGTTTCTAATTTTTTTTTCCTCAATCGCTCAGAACATGAGGAAATAGCTCATTCAGCTTTGCAACTGACGATAAAAATTTTCTTTTCCTTGATCCAGTATCTATAACTTCTAAGTTTAAGAGGTCATCATGTAGTGGAAATTTTTCTTTGACCTCACTACATGAGTTGATGAAAAATCTTCTGACACCTTCATAAAAATTCGTGGCTACAGATTTTTCAAGCTTTGTATGACGAATGTAGCTTCCAGTGTCTACACCAATGACAATATCTTCATGTCCTTTGTGATATTTACTTATTTACTGAAATTCCAGTTCCAGGTGACTACCAGAATTAGGTACTGCTAAAGGACTGATAAATCTCAAAATCAAATCTGTAGATAAGTTACTTGGGATGCTGTGAAGTCTGAATTACTGGCTCTTCTTTTTCAAGGAATGCCTTCGCTTTGCTAAATAACGAAACGCGACGACGCAAGAAAGGAAGGTGTGTCTTAGTTACTGTATCATTGAGAACTGTGCACACTCTGGATAAGTGAGAGTTGTTTACATTTTTTGAAGGTTCCTCATAAAACATTTTACAAAAGGTTGCCAGTGTGCAGTTATTCTTTACTGTTGACTGGAGCAGAGAGAGCCATCTTGTTCAAACATCTTCACTATTTAATGGGGTTTAGTGCCATATATATTTTGACAAAGTTTAAAAGTAGACTGTCTTTTTGAACTCTTTTGGAGAAAGCAGAAAATGTCCATTACAGATTCTTCAGAATCAAAATATTCTGCGCTTTTCGCACCTTTTGTGCAGCTGAATGAATCAAGTGGCAGGTACAAGATTGAATTCTTATGTGTGGTTGACCTTTCTTCAAGAAAGCAGCACTTTCTTTTATATGCCCCTCACTGTGTTAGCATTATCACATGCAAATGAAATTCAGCTTTTCCAGGGAGTTCCTTGTGTGAGCAGTTCGCCACTCAAGAGATTAAAAATTCTTTCGCCAGTATTTAAACTTATTTCCAATATAGTTTCACATGTTTAATGTCTGTGGCACCATCATTTGCACATGAAAGGCGATTTTCTTTTAAGTACTCTACTGCATCATTCTGTGTTCCATGAAAAAGAATTTATGTAGTTAGTTTCTTTCATGTTCCATGGACCATAGAAATTCTTCTATGGAAAAGAAGGGGTTGTCAAGAAGAAATCAATTTGTTTTCAAATTTTACCTTGCTATCTGATAGACATTTTATACCACTGGGTAAGTAGTCAAAAATTTTTGCTGCAGCGTTGTGCACCCCTTTCTGTGCTAAATACAACCTTAATGTAGAGTAATGAATGTCTTGTTTCTTCTAGAATTGTAATTATGTAGCTCATTCTTCCTTTTCAACTGTAGTGGATTATTTACAACAAACTTCATGAGGGTATAAATATACTGTGAAGCAGTATTCAGAATGCCCAACTCCGTAAACAGATGTCTACAAGATGGTTGTAGGTGAGCACCACATTTTAATCTTACAGCACTTTCTGAGCAATGAAGGCCTTCTTTCTTAAAGATGAGTTACCCCAGAACATTATTCTATATGACATTACTGAATGAAAATAAGCAAAATATGTGAGCTTACTGATTTCTCTCTCCCCAAAATTTGCTATGATTCTATGTGCAAATGTGGCTGAACTAAATTGTTTCAGAAGCTACAAAATGTATTTTTTCCAATTTAAATTCTCATCAATATGGATACCTAAGGATTTTTAAGTTTCTACCCTAAGTATTATTTCACCACCACATGTTACACTTATCAGTGGTGCAGTAAACTTAGTAGTGCAGAACTGATATGATGTGTCTTTGTGAAATTCAGCGTGAGACCATTCGCAGAAAACCAGTCAATGATTCTTTTGAGAATTTTGTTCACCATTTCTTCCATTTCTGTATATATACTGGGAGTGAGTACAATACTGGTGTCAGCTGCAAAAACAACTAATTCTGCTTGTTGTACAGTAGACAGTAGATCACTTACCTATATGAGAAACAGTAGGGACCCAAGATTGAGCCTTGGCGAACCCCATATGTCGTTTCTCCCCAGTCGGAATTATATCCCTGGATTCTGTTGGTTGAATTACTGTGAAGTCAACTTTCTCCATTATTTTGGTTAGATATGACAGGATCCATTTGTTGGCTTTACCATCAATCCCATGAAACGTCAATTTATCTACGAGCATTCTATTATTCACACAATAAAAAGCCTTGGATGGGTCACAGAAAACACCTTCCAGTGCTATTTTGTTATTTAATGCTTGTAATACCTGGTGTGTGAACATGCAAGTGGCATTCTCAGTAGAGCAACATTTCTGCAACCCAAACTGTGATTTGCTGGTGATGTTATTGTTGCCAAGATGAGATACTACTCTAGAATACATGACCTCCTTAAAAATTATGGAAAATGATGTCACCAGTGAAATAGGTCGTTAGTTACTGACGTCTCTCTTACCACCTTTCTTAAAGAGGGGTTTAACAATGGAAACGCCATCGAAACCAGCTTTTATTCTTGAGAGAATATCTGACCCTATTAATTTCAGAATTAAAAGTTGATGGTACATTCATATGCTGTAATTTTATGAGAGTTGCTTTCTCAACATATTGCTGTGATCTTTTTTCTTGAGCTGTTGGTCCCTACGCTTTCTACTATGTATAAGAAATTATTATTAAATAACTACTGTGACTTGCCATTTATAAACCTTCCAATCAGTCCAATACTAATGTTATCCTCTTGTATAGTTGATTGTCCTGTCTCTTGCTTTACTATGTTCCATACTGATTTAACTCTGTTGTCAGACGTAGTGATTTCTGACATGATGTGCATGTTTCTTGATTTTTTTAATAACCTTTCTTACTAACTTTAGTTTTGGCAGTGTGCTACTACTGCAGGATCTTTACTTGTTCTTGCCAAAAAGTCATTTCCATTTTCCTTTCACAATATACTTTAATCCCCTTAGCGATCCATGGCTTTTTACATGGCTGTTTAATATCCCTTTTGATTAGCTTATGCTGAAAGCTATTTTCAAATACTGATATGAATTTATCATGGAGTAAATTAAATTTTATATTGGCGTTTGGTTCTTTATAACTTTCACCCCAAGTTTTTTCTTGTAACCTACTCTTAAAAACATTTGTCCTGTAGTCATTAATGATTCTGACTTCCACTGAGGTATATGCACACTGTAAGGCAGTATGTCACTTATCCTGACCAACTGTGCATCATATTCAGAGAGAGCATTTGTTACTGGTAAATAGTTATTTTCATGCTCTGTGCCTTATCAAAGAAAACATTATCAGTTAGGGACCTACTGTCTTTATCCACCTGTGTTGGAAAGTTAACTACTGAAAGCAAATTTTAGGATCCAAATAAGGTTTCCAGAACATTCTTCCCATCAGAATACTATGGAAAATATACATTGAAGTCACCACACACTGTTAACTGCTTGCTGTTTTCGAACAGACAGTACAGTAAGGAATCCAGGATCCTCATAAATAATTCAGAATTTCCCAGCGGCGATCTATATACTGTCACAATTAAAAGTGAACTGTTTTCCAGTATTGATTCACAAGCACACACTTCTATGTGCTGATCACTCCAAAATCTACTTGTGTCAACGCATTTGGACTTGCGTTCTGTCTTAATATATGCAACCACTCCTCCTTTCCCCATATTAGTTCTGCATGAGTAAACTGCTGGACTGTAATTTTTTATATGTATCTTATCGAACCCTTTGGTTATGTGGTGCTCGGACAGGCACAACATGTCTGCCTTTTCCTCTAAATTTTGCAAGAAGGCAAGAAGCTCTTCTACCTTATTACTCAATCGTCTAATATTTTGGTGGAATAAACCATCTTACTTTCCTGTGCATTCTTTTGGGGCTCTTCTGTTATAGTGACTTCTTTCAAAACAGGGTGCCTGAAACATGATTCTAAACTAAAAAAAAAGGTCTCCCTCTGAGACCACTAACCACAGGGATCTTGCATTGTGTGATGGTGTCCCCCTGTACGTTTCCTGCAACACGTTCAGCCAACCTACCTTTCCCTCTCCTATTCAGGTGCAGGCCATGTCTTGCCTAACCCCATATAACAATCTTAGCAACGAGCACTGCACTCATAGGAGAATTCATTTCAGTCAGCAGTAACCTGCTCAACTCAGGGTTAACACGGCTCGGAGCAGTATTAACCAGGACTGGTCATGTAGCTGCAGGACCGCCATGAGACTCACATTTGTGAGTGTAGTTGCCACTCCTATTACAACCAGGTCACCCGTAACGCTGTAATTACTGTTCTTAGCCAGTCTGTTTTCTGCTCCACCTACGTGCTACCCTGCTCCTAACATTTCCTGCACAATCTGGCCTACACTCCTCCTATGGCTACTACCTAGCAGCAACACTCTTTTCTTCCTACTGTCTTTTGGTACCGACCTAGACTGAGTTCCCTGGCTAGAAGCCTGCTGCACCCCGCTGTAGCCTATAGATGTATGAGGCTCTTCCCCTTCTACTTCATGTAAGAAGCCGAATTTATTCGATATTGACAGCTCAAATGTAGAATTAGTTGACGAGCTGTTCCCCTTTCAAGCATTGCTTGTTACCATTACCGAGTTCCTCCGACCTTTTTCCTCCATCAATGTACCTAGTTCCATTTTCGCGTGATCTAATTCAGCCTGAGGGGCACAAATCTTTGCCTCCTGTTCAGCTGTTCTCTCGTCTTTTTTGCAGAGCCTAAAGTTCCATGGGAGAGCCTCACTGAGTTCCCCATTCAATTCCCCGATACAACTACCCCAGTGAAATTCCATCCCACAGTCTACAAATACCACTCCCTCTTTGACTATCCTACGGCTACATCCACACTTATCACGCATTGCAAGACAGGTTAAACGCTTAAAAATGTATTAAATGACTTAACACGCTTCACACTACTCGAATGTTCGTTATTTATGTACAGAAAAACTTTGGCCTACTGTATAGCTCTTCAGGTGTTTTATAAAACGCAAAAAGTTATTTATTTTCAGTTACAACACAAACCTAGCACTCACTTAAATACAGTATATGTTAGATAACGTAATCACAACTTAATGGACTTTGCTGTACGCACACTGTATGTAAATGAAAGACTAGTTCGAAAGTTTCTAAATAAAATAATTTTGCATTGTTTGCGTGACGAGACAAACGAAACCAACAACTGCACTATATGAAGTTTTCACTTTTTTCTGATCTGGACTAACAACATAAACTGTACTTTACTAAAACAATCTGGTGACTGACAGTATACCACAATATAAAGAAAACTTACGCCAAAATTCGCGTCTATGAAACGTTTTCTATATTCCGAAATAACTGCGATTGTTTTAGTTCTTCTACAAATGTATTTTTTAGCAATATGAGATTTAGGAAACATTTTTTCGAACAGCTGTGAAGTACGAACTGCACGAGAAAGTGGCAGGCCGCGTTCAACAATAAATCAACTAAAAAGCAATTCAGTTTTGGAGGTAGAGTCTCTTCCATCACGTGTTATTTCAAATGATGACAGTGGTGCATTTGTAGACATAAGGTTTGGCTCTGAGCAAATTGGGACTTAACATCTATGGTCATCAGTCCCCTAGAACTTAGAACTACTCAAACCTAACTAACCTAAGGACATCACACAACAGCCAGCCATCACGAGGCAGAGAAAATCCTTGACCCCGCCGGGAATCGAACCCGGGAACCCTCGCGCGGGAAGCGAGAACGCTACCGCACGACCACGAGATGCGGACGTAAGGATCGCTAGCTCTGTATACACTTTATACATAACTCCCGGCAGTCATTATGAGTAGCATGCTTTATAGAAAGGTCTCATGAACACACTGCAAAAATGACATGTTGGTCTGATGTATTTGATTTTACCAAACATGACCATCCTTTACTATACTGTTTCCCAAATTTCCATCCCGCTTTACATTTTTTCGTTACACTGCCATCCACTGTACTAACGCTTTGGTGTTCCACAATATTAGTGTCTGAATTCGGTACAGTATTTTTCTTACTTACGCTCTCGATTACTTTTACATTGTTTAAATTCGCATTATCATTTTTGTCAGATTATTCTTTACGGACACTATTAACAGTTGCTGAAATGTCTACAAATGCACAACTGTCATCATTTGAAATAACACGTGATGGAAGAGACTCTATCTCCAAAGCTGAAGAAACATCTAACAAACAACTGAAACTTTCCTTAGCAAGTTACACAGTGTTTTCGAAATCGACGAATGTTACCGCCGAACACTAACGATTACAGAAAATATCAGCGCTCTACACGCAATGTACTCAGTATAGTCCTGACGTGTTTCCGCACATATGCTCTAGACGGAAATACCCTGATCACTAGAAATACCGCGCAAACGCGCAAAACTTGAAGGCGCCTGGCTGATTTTCTCTAACTTCGCTCATCAGTCTACTGACTGGTTTGATGCGGACCGCCACGAATTCCTTTCCTGTGCTAACCTCTTCATCTCAGAGTAGCACTTGCAACCTACGTCCTCAATTATTTGCTTGACGTATTCCAAACTCTGTCTCCCTCTACAGTTTTTGCCCTCTACAGCTCCCTCTAGTACCATGGAAGTCATTCCCTCATGTCTTAGCAGATGTCCTATCATCCCGTCCCTTCTCCTTATCAGTGTTTTCCACATATTCCTTTCCTCTCCGATTCTGCGTAGAACCTCCTCATTCCTTACCTTATCAGTCCCACTAATTTTCAACATTCGTCTATAGCACCACATCTCAAATGCTTCGATTCTCTTCTGTTCCGGTTTTCCCACAGTCCATGTTTCACTACCGTACAATGCTGTACTCCAGACGTACATCATCAGAAATTTCTTCCTCAAATTAAGGCCAGTATTTGATATTAGTAGACTTCTCTTGGCCAGAAATGCCTTTTTTGCCATAGCGAGTCTGCTTTTGATGTCCTCCTTGCTCCGTCCGTCATTGGTTATTTTATTGCCTAGGTATCAGAATTCCTTAACTTCATTGACTTCGTGACCATCAATCCTGATGTTAAGTTTCTCGCTGTTCTCATTTCTACTACTTCTCATTACCTTCGTCTTTCTCCGATTTACTCTTAAACCATAGTGTGTACTCATTAGACTGTTCATTCCGTGGAGCAGATCATTTAATTGTTCTTCACTTTCACTCAGGATAGCAATGTCATCAGCGAATCGTATCATTGATATCCTTTCACCTTGTATTTTAATTCCACTCCTGAACCTTTCTTTTATTTCCATCACTGCTCCCTCGATGTACAGATTGAAGAGTAGGGGCGAAAGGCTACAGCCTTGTCTTACTCCCTTCTTAATACGAGCACTTCGTCCACTCTTATTATTCCCTCTTGGTTGTTGTACATATTGTATATGACCCGTCTCTCCCTTCACTCATCGAATTAAAAAAGTCAGAGAGCTCAGGGTTCCTATTTATCGAGTATTAGCCGCCTCGTTCGCATGCACAGGCCGACAGGTGGTTACAACATTCGCGTGCGAGGCTTAAACGAGAATCACGGTCTGCGGCGCGTACGTCACGAAGGTAGGCCTACGCTCGCTCACACGCTCAGCACACAAACTACGTTCCCACACCTGTTATCTCGCAACAAGGTGTGTATGTACAAACAAGAATTGCATCTTCTACTAGAATCCGCTAATATGGAGTCTTACTGTTATTAGTCCTACAATGATCTGAAGCTCATAGGCCTACTTATAATTTGTTACGGCTGTACTGGGGTGCAATGAAATTAAAATCATGTCAAAATGCTTATCAGTTGCACAAGGCACCACTTCTTGTATGGAATGAGGAGTGTTACGTAGAAGAGACTAAACGTTATAAACTAGCAATTACACCATTTATATTGAGTATTGATCTTAATTAAATTTTCTTGTAGTACTGTTAACCAGGAAGACTTCATAATACCAGATTCCAGTAGAAGATGTAATTCTCGTTAATATGTGCACGCCAACTGCGAGTAAACAGGTTTAGAAACGCATTTTGTCTGCTGAGCTCAACGAGGAAGCAAGTGACGTACGCGCCGCGGTTTTTTTTTCTTTTTTTTTTTTTCTCGTGGGCCTCGACCCGCGTGCGGATGACGTACTACCAGTTTTCTTAGTTTCACCGTGAGATGGCTGTCGCGCTACACGTGTACGTCGAAACGTTTCGTAGACAGGTTTACTACACACTTTGCAAGGAAATAATACAGTCTATAATATATTTTAGTAACATATGACTGGCGGAAACACTGTCTTTACCTCTTTTTTTTTTGTAATGCATACCGGTAAAAGAGGGCTTACGGCCGCAGATGCGTCACCTTAGTTGAGAAAACAAGGTCATAAAAAAAGCTGATAATGTCAATACAAAATTTAGCGGAGTGCAGTGTGAAGGAGGGTAAACGTTTCCATCACTTCATAAGAGTTTGGGAAGAAAAATGGTTGGTGTGGGCTGCGCAGCATCTAACTGCACACAATTCTGTACAAATATCAGCGATCTGTTAACCAGTGGACTTCGAGCACATAGTTACGAAGATTATCCGTACTCTTATATGTGTAGATGTTCGTACAAAGTCTGAGACAATTTTGCGAAGAAGCGGAGATGCAACACAAAAAAGTACGTTGGGGTACAGTAAAACAAGTTGGCTTGCACTTTTGCCTAGAACTGAGAAGTCTTGGAAACGTATTGACCAATCAGACGTTACTTTTTACTGCAAGAAAAAATTAATGTTCTTCTATACGTATTCCACTCTAATGAGTGACCTGAGCCTCAGTTACGTTCTTACATGCTCCAGCTGCAAAATTTATCGAAATTATGAAAGGAGCCAAAACTAGCTTATACTACCTTTACAGAAGTTTCTGGTTTGTTTTTGGAGTAAAAACAAGTAGACAGGCGGCTTCGAAGATTGTTATATTCTTCTGTGCGTACGGAAAAATAAAACTTGGAGAGTGGGACGACTGACAAATGTTACTTTACGCGAAATTTTGGTTCTACAAAGGGCGTTCAAAAAGTTTTGCATAATCGTCTCTAATTTTTTTATTTTCTACAGGAGGAGAGTGAAATTTTTTGTGAACATACTTGGAACATTTAGCTATACATTGAGTATGCTCAGTGTAGCCTCCATCAGCTGTGACGCATCTGGCCCAACGTTTTTCCCATGGTATAAATGCACTTTGATAAAATTCTGGGGATTGACTTTTACACCAACGCTTGACACAGGAAATAAGGTCTTTCTCACTATCAAATGTTTTACGGCGCAGGTGGGCCTTCAGACGACCAAAGAGGTAAAAATCCGACGGAGCCATGTCCGGACTGTAGAGAGGACGAGGAACAATTTTCCAACCCTTTTTTCTGATTTTCTCCCGCGTCATAAGGGCTGTATGGGGTTTGGCGTTGTCATGGTGTATTCTGATGAGCTGACCCTGACGCTCTGGTCTGCGGGTCTTGATGGCACGTCGCAGCTTGTCCAGTGACAAACAGTAACGATCCCATTGAGGAGCCAGGATCCAAAACATAAATGAAACTGACCCCACACTGATCCCAGAAGAAGGAGGCCATCACTTTTTGGCCTGCTACTCGTGAAAGCCTTGATTTCTTCTTCCGAGGGGAAACCGGATGACGCCACTACATGAATTCGGTTTGGCTCTCAAGTTCGAACAGAAACAACCATGTTCGATACTGAGTAATGGCGCCGTGAAAACACTGTTTGCTCTCTTCAGTAAAGGTCTCCATGAGACCCTCGCACACATTCTTCCTCATCGTTTTCATTTCTCTTGTCAATAATACAGGCATCCAACGTACTCAGATTTTTCTGTACCTTAGTGACTGTACCAGTGATACCACACTACCCGATGACAAACGAGTCATTTCAGCAAGCTATCGTGTCGTCGATAGCTTGCAGGGATGGCTAGAGGACAAATGTAAGGCTGTAGAGTCTTATCTCACTAGGGGTAAGATACATACTGCCTACAGGAAAATTAAAGAGACCTTTGGAGATAACAGAAGCACTTGTATGAACATCAAGAGCTCAGATGGAAACCCAGTTCTCAGCAAAGAAGGGAAAGCAGAAATGTGGAAGGAGTATATAGAGGGTCTATACAAGGGCGATGTACTTGAGGACAATATTATGGAAATGGGAGAGGATGTAGATGAAGATGAAATGGGAGATACGCTACTGCGTGAAGAGTTTGACAGAGCACTGAAAGACCTGAGTCGAAACAAGACCCCAGGAGTAGACAACATTCCATTAAAACTACTGACGGCCTTGGGAGAGCCAGTTCTGACAAAACTCTGCCATCTGGTGAGCAAGATGTATGAGACAGGCGAAATAACCTCAGACTTCAAGAAGAATATAATAATTCCGACCCCACAGAAAGCAGGTGTTGACAGATGTGAAAATTACCGAACTATCAGTTTAATAAGTCACAGCTGCAAAATACTAACACGAATTCTTTACAGACGAATTGAAAAACTGGTAGAAGCAAACCTCGGGGAAGACCAGTTTGGATTCCGTAGAAATGTTGGAACACGTGAGGGAATACTGACCTTACGACATATCTTAGAAGAAAGAGTAAGAAAAGGCAAACGTACGTTTCTAGCTTTTGTAACATAGAGAAAGCTTTGAACAATGTTGACTGGAATACTCTCTTTCAAATCCTAAAGGTGGCAGGGGTAAAATACAGGTAGCGAAAGGCTATTTACAATTTGTACAGAAACCAGATAGCAGTTATAAGAGTCGACGGGCATGAAAGGGAAGCAGTGGTTGGGAAGGAAGTGAGACACGGTTGTAGCCTCTCCCCAATGTTATTCATACTGTATAATGAGCAAGCAGTAAAGGAAACAAAAGGAAAATTCGGAGTAGGTATTAAAATCCATGGAGAAAGAATAAAATCTTTGAGGTTCGCTGATGACATTGTAATTCTGTCAGAGACAGCAAAGGACTTGGAAGAGCAGTTGAACGGAATGGACAGTGTCTTGAAAGGAGGATATAAGATTAACATCAACAAAAGCAAAACGAGGATAATGGAATGTAGCCGAATTAGGTCGGGTGATGCTGAGGGAATTAGATTAGGAAATGAGACACTTAAAGTAGTAAAGGAGGTTTGCTATTTTGGGAGTAGAGAAGATATAAAATGTAGTCTGGCAATGGCAAGGAAAGCGTTTCTGAAGAAGAGAAATTTGCTAACATCGAGTATAGATTTAAGTGTCAGGAAGTCGTTTCTGAAAGTATTTGTATGGAGTGTAGCCATGTATGGAAGTGAAACATGAACGATAAATAGTTTGGACAAGAAGAGAATAGAAGCTTTCAAAATGTGGTGTTACAGAAGAATGCTGAAGATTAGATGGGTAGATCATGTAACTAATGAGGAGGTATTGAATAGGATTGGAGAGAAGAGTTGTGGCACAACTTAACTAGACGAAGGGATCGGTTGGTAGGACATGTTCTGAGGCATCAAGGGATCACCAATTTAGTACTGGAGGGCAGTGTCGACGGTAAAAATCGTAGAGGGAGACCAAGAGATGAATACACTAAGCAGATTCAGAAGGATGTACGCTGCAGTAGGTTCTGCGAGATGAAGAAGCTTGCACAGGATAGAGTAGAATGGAGAGCTGCATCAAACCAGTCTCAGGACTGAAGACCACAACAACAACAACAACAACCACATCGTGTTGTCACACCTATCGTTATTAATTATTTGATCAATGGTCTCCTTATTCACATAAGTTACTGCCGTCGATGGTCTTACCGCATCGTGGATTGTCCAGTAGAGAGAAATCACCTTCTTTAAACCTTTGCAGACACCGCTGGATATTACTGCGATCCACTGTGTCCTCCCCATAAACAGGGAGCAACTTTCAATGAATCGATGTGGTAAAGTCATCGCTCTTCTTAATGAGGAACTCACCTGTAAACAAAAGAAAATACTTTTATATACCAACTTATAGCTAAATGTTCCAAGTATGTTCTCCTCCTGAAAAAAATAAGAAACTTAGAGACGACTGTGCAAAACTTTTTGAACGCCCTTTGTGCCATAACTGCTTCCAGTGTATAGAAATTCATTCATCAATGCAGCCAATTTTTTTAGTTAAAAAAAAGTCAAGTCTGCGACCGCCTGATGTAGAGCAGACTCACCGACTTGATGGCTGTGTTCCTGACTCGATGATGGCCCATTCGACGAGATGAGCTACCGCACCACTTAAGGGGACCACGAATTTCGGAGAGATGGGAGCAGACGAAGAGCAGTACGGAGAAACCATGGTTGGTGGTGTCTGGACAGCTTAATGGACGGCAGGTAACTGAAGTACCTTTCTGGCTGCCGTGCAGTGCAAGGACGAAAGCGTCAGCCGAGCGGGTATTTTCGTTTATGTGGTAAGCTACGTGTTGTGGTCGTTGTGAAACGTAATATGTGCAGTTGTGTGAAACTTACAAGAAATTCTGAACGAAAATCCCGAATTAATAAACTAAACGTCACACGTCTCAGAAACATGAATTTAAAAATAAACGAATACGTCAATAGCGCACGTTTCCTTCCTAGTTTCAGGGCAACGGAAACCTTCAACTATTTATCTTCATTCCCTACCGACGTCATCGAAAAATATCCCGTACTGACTTTTCATGAAGTTGGTCGCCTTAGCCAAACAGAATTTGTGCCAGGAAAGGTGAGTAAGCTGAAGGTCTCTTCTCACCGAAAAACTTTAAGGACCGAGTCGGTACCGGATGCAGCAAGAGCTTCATTAAAAAGAACATTGAAGTGTAATAAATCAGATGTCGTGCGATTACGAAATAAACTGAGAAGAGGCAGTGCGGAAATCTGTCCGCAGCGGAAGCAGATCAAAACAGTGTAACAGACGGACAAGATCTTCTTGGTCATTTATAAACGCAGTGGGAGAAGGGAATTAATATTTGGCACAACGTTAAGCAGTTTCTTCATAACACATTATATTAAAACTCAGTTAGTAGTAGACATTGTATGAAGCTTGCATTATTGTCACACGCCTTCGAACACATATTTTCGTAATTCAGTTCACGATGTGTAAAGCCGATACAGATTAACACACACGTTGTTCAAGCAACTGGGAACTATTTTTTGGAAGATGATTAAAAGGGAACACTTTCATATACAACATTCTGACTATGCTGAAGATTGAAGAATTTCAGCTGGAGAAGAGTTGACTGAAAGTAAAGTATCTCTTTAATACAGAATAACTACCCAGAATTCCATTGTACTCGATCTGAACAATCAATGAACATCATTTCAGTCCTTGAGTTTCTCCCGGCGTATTTGATAATCAAAATATCCACGGGTGTACTGCAGGTCTATAGTGTCCAACGGACACAATATTTCGGCGATCAAACATGTCGCCATCATCAGGTGAACTGACGGACTGAGCTCCTGTGAACGCCCGTTGGACACTATAGACCGGTAGTACACCCGTGGATATTTTTATTATCATTTCAGTCAATGAACACAAGGTCAGCCCTGCAGTGGTTCATTAGCTCAGTAGCTAAGGACATAAAAGTGTTGAGCGACATAAATGCTGTAGGATCCGAAACTAGTGCGTTAACAACACCGCTTACAAGATATGTCAGTAACTTACAGAGCACACTGGTGTTCTTTCCCTGATAACGCTGTGCATGAAAACGCAGATTCACGAGATGTTAATGGAATCTTGATACATTCTAAACATAACTTCATTGCTTCGTAAGAACTCTCCAGTTCTTAACACTAACTATTTAAAATGCCCTAAGAGGTTCGCATCAGGAAAAGAATATTCAGCTGTGTCATGACATAGATTTAATCATTCTCGTTTTGAAATTGATTTCGCTATTGTAAGTTGCGATGATCATCCATCAGTAACAGACTTCAATAGTTTTCTCATATATCTGTAAACAAACGTGATTGTTCGTTGACATCAAATGGAAGCCGCATCTATATTAGCGAGATAGTTTCAGCAAAATAACAGAAAAGGAGTTATAGAATTTAAAAATGCAATTAACAAAACGCTACGTGTCCCACATATCGCCACATTCGCTTAGTAGCAGTTGCAACACGTCCATTAGCACTCCAGTTACGCTGGATTAGTTAAAAATTTCAAGGAAAAAATTTTCATAAGAAATTAGAAAGAAAATTTTGGACTCGTGTACGAGGAAGTGGCACCTTAAGGTGGAATGTAAAAAAAGTTAAAGTAGGAATTCCTTAGGATGAAATAGCAGACAAGGTCCTGAAAAAAGCACGCAGATCCAGAAAGGGCAATAGAAAGTTAGGACAGAGGTCCTGCGTCTGCAGTGAAATGGCAGATAGCATGTACTGCTGCAAAAGAATGGTACGAGAATGGTCTGAAACCGTCCATATTTGATGGCAGTCAAAAATGTTCCGTCAGTTCAACGACGCCTCTCAGTATAGTTACCTTGCCGTCTAATCTAACGGCTGTTTGAACTGGTCTGCAGTGCTGGTTGTGCATTTGCAGAAGGTAGCGTAACAACAGATGTACATTACCGGATATGTCGCAAACTTAACAGCGAGAAAAGAGTAGTAACAAAGTATATAAGAGGCTCTAAGCACTATGGGACTTTAAATCTGAGGTCATCAGTCCCCTAGAACTTAGAACTACTTAAACCTAGCTAACCTAAGGACATCAGACACATCCATGCCCGAGGCAGGATTCGAACCTGCGAGCTTAGCAGCAGCGCGGTTCCGAACTGAAGCGCCTAGAACCGCTCAGCCACAGCGGAAGGCTTGAATAACATGTAAGGAATGCAGCACGCGAGAAGACAAAACAATTTTTTTACGACTGTACAATGTCAAAAATTCATACGATCTGAAACATTAAGGTGTCCTAACTTGGAAATGTTATTCTACCTGAAAATTTTATTTGGCGTGCACGGTTACGTTTAATGCTGCAATACTGCCCGTATAGGTGTCCATATAAGTGGGACACATCACTTTAAAACGATACGAAGTGTGCGCCAACGTAGTTTTATAAATATAACAGTATACTCTCATCCACAAAAATCACAATTCCTCATGTTTTGCCTTCTGCGTCAAATATCGTGTATAAAAATCAAACCTAAACATGAAGTATTATACAGGGTGTAACAAAAAGTACGGCCAAACTTTCAGGAAACATTCCTCACACATAAAGAAAGAAAATATGTTATGTGGGCATGTGTCTGGAAATGCTTACTTTCCTTGTTAGAGCTCATTTTATTACTTCTCTTCAAATCACATTAATCATGGAATGGAAACACACAGCAACAGAACGTACCAGCGTGACTTCAAATACTTTGTTACAGGAAATGTTCAAAATGTCCTCCGTTAGCGAGGATACATGCATCCACCCTCCGTCGCATGGAATACCTGATGCGCTGATACAGCCCTGGAGAATGGCGTATTGTATCACAGCCGTCCACAATAGAGTCTCTACATTTGGTACCGGGGTTGCGTAGACAAGGGCTTTCAAATGCCCCCATAAATGAAAGTGAAAAGGGTTGAGGTCAGGAGAGCGTGGAGTCCATGGAATTGGTCCGCCTCTACCAATCCATTGGTCCCCCAATCTGTTGTTGAGAAGCGTACGAACACTTCGACTGAAATGTGCAGGAGCTCCATCGTGCATGAACCACATGTTGTGTCGTATTTGTAAAGGCACATTTTCTAGCAGCACAGGTAGAGTATCCCATAGGAAATCATGATAACGTGCTCCATTGAGCGAAGGTGGAAGAACATGGGGCCCGATCAAGACTTCACCAACAATGTCTGACCAAACGTTCACAGAAAATCTGTGTTGATGACGTGATTGCACAATTGCGTGCGGATTCTCGTCAGCCAACACATTTCGATTGTGAAAATTTACAATTTGATCACGTTGGAATGAAGCCTCATCCGTAAAGAGAAGATTTGCACTGAAATGTGGATTGACACATTGTTGGATGAACCATTCGCAGAGGTGTACCCGTGGAGGCCAATCAGCTGCTGATAGTGCCTGCACACGCTGTACATGGTACGGAAACAACTGATTCTCCCGTAGCACTCTCCATACAGTGACGTGGTCAACGTTATCTTGTACAGCAGCAACTTCTCTGACGCTGACATTAAGGTTATCGTCAACTGCACGAAGAATTGCCTCGTCCATTGCAGGTGTCCTCGTCGTTCTAGGTCTTCCCCAGTCGCGAGTCATAGGCTGGAATGTTCCGTGCTCCCTAAGACGCCGATCAATTGCTTCGAACGTTTTCCTGTCGGGACACCTTCGTTCTGAAAATCTGTCTCGATACAAACGTACCGCGCCACGGCTGTTGCCCCGTGCTAATCCATACATCAAACGGGCATCTGCCAACTCCGCATTAGTAAACATTGCACTCACTGCAAAACCACATTCGTGATGAACACTAACCTGTTGATGCTATGTACTGATGTGCTTGATGCTAGCACTGTAGAGCAATGAGTCGCATATCAACACAAGCACCGAAGTCAACATTACCTTCCTTCAATTGGGCCAACTGGCGGTGAATCGAGGAAGTACAGTACATACTGACGAAACTAAAATGAGCTCTAACATGGAAATTAAGCGTTTCCGGACAAATAACATCTTTTCTTTATTTGTGTGTGAGGAATATTTTCTGAAAATTTCGCCTTACCTTTTTGTAACACCCTGTATAATTGATATGGCGGTGGAGCATGTTCCAAAAATAAATATGCAATCACGGTTCTACTTCTCCTGCAGTTTACGATGTGTGACTCAGGTGTCTGTCGCGCCGAGGCCATCCTGCAGCCGCGTATGCACACGTCCCTCCCCACCACCCCCCCCCACCCCCCTCCAACGGGGAAGCCCCGGTCTCTGCTAACCTCAGCCGCTGAGCTGCAGATACCACTTCTTGTGGACAAACCGCTGCTCTGCAGGGGCAACACATTTCCTCTCGGCTTCCAGACTTGCAGAGAGAATATTTGCTTCCGCCTATATTACAAGGCGCAATCCGACCTCATACCTGGCAGGAGACATTATTTGTCTTGGTATCTGTATGTGCTAACTGTACGCTCAGTACTGAAAGGAGCAACGTGACGCGATCGACGGGCATACTAGAGAGTGGAGACACTGCTCAGCACATCTGTGTAAAGATTTATCAGGTTTTCACTGTAGTTTCCATTTCGCGCCCAGTCGTACCTTACTTTGTGAACAGCCCTCGTAAGTATGAAAGCAAATACTATTTCGCAAAGATTTTTTGGGAGCAGAACATCCACAAAGCTTTTATTACTTCTTGTTCAGTTTATTCCGGTATTACTGTCCATTGTTCGAGACAGTTTCACTACACAATTTGTGTAGATGTTCACTTCGTCCACAGAAGATTTCAAGTCAATCATCAAATACCATACGTGGATGAAAAACAAATTCATCGTGCCGTAAGTTCCACATGCTGAATTTGACAATGGCTAATTTCACCATGGTGACTTCCCGTTCTGTAGTAACGGTCGTGGTACTTAAGACTCTCGCTTTCCGGGGCACCTTTGTATCCTTATTAATTAAAACAATAAATATCTTGAATGAGTCTGCAATCGTTGTGGATATTTTGTGAAGGAAACAGTCTATATCAGTAAATTACTTGATTTATAACGTCTTTTCGGCTACTACCATTATGAGAGGTGTAATTATCATTAAAGGAATATTTGAACGATGGATGTTCATTGTCCATTATCGCGATATAAAGGACGAAAACTTAAAAGATTGAAAAAATTTAAAAAGTTCACTTACCAAGACTTTGAACCTGTTGTTTTAAACACTCCATGTCGAGCAGTTGAACCTAAGTCTAAGTGATATGGCAACTGTCAATTGAACTTTTTTTTTCACCATGATACAGGCTGGCGCCAACTGGTATCGCATTCGTTTACTAGTACGAGGTGCCTTCAAGTTCTAAGGCCTCCCATTTTTTTCTAATTAACTACTCACCCGAAATCGATGAAACTGGCGTTACTTCTCGACGTAATCGCCCTGCAGACGTACACATTTTTCACAACGCTGACGCCATGATTCCATGGCAGCGGCGAAGGCTTCTTTAGGAGTCTGTTTTGACCACTGGAAAATCGCTGAGGCAATAGCAGCACGGCTGGTGAATGTGCGGCCACAGAGAGTGTCTTTCATTGTTGGAAAAAGCGAAAAGTCAGTAGGAGCCAGGTCAGGTGAGTAGGGAGCATGAGGAATCACTTCAAAGTTGTTATCACAAAGAAACTGTTGTGTCACATTAGCTCGATGTGCGGGTGCATTGTCTTGGTGAAACAGCACACGCGCAGCCCTTCCTGGACGTTTTTGTTGCAGTGCAGGAAGGAATTTGTCCTTCAAAACATTTTAGTAGGATGCACCTGTTACCGTAGTGCCCTTTGGAACGCAATGGGTAAGGATTACGCTCTCGCTGTCCAAGAACATGGACACCATCATTTTTCCACCACTGGCAGTTACCCGAAAAATTTTGGTGGCGGTGAATCTGTGTGCTTCCATTGAGCTGACTGGAGCTTTGTTTCTGGATTGAAAAATGGGATCCACGTCTCATCCATTGTCACAACCGACGAAAAGAAAGTCCCATTCATGCTGTCGTTGCGCGTCAACATTGCTTGGCAACATGCCACACGGGCAGCCGTGTGATCGTCCGCCAGCATTCGTGGCACCCACCTGGATGACACTTTTCGCATTTTCAGGTCGTCATGCAGGATTGTGTGCACAGAACCCACAGAAATGCCAACTCTGGAGGCGATCTGTTCAACAGTCATTCGGCGATCCCCCAAAACAATTCTCTCCACTTTCTCGATCATGTCGTCAGACCGGCTTGTGCGAGCCCGAGGTTGTTTTGGTTTGTTGTCACACGATGTTCTGCCTTCATTAAACTGTCGCATCCACGAACACACTTTCGACATATCCATAACTCCATTACCACATGTCTCCTTTAACTGTCGATGAATTTCAATTGGTTTCACATCACGCAAATTCAGAAAACGAATGATTGCACACTGTTCAAGTAAGGAAAATGTCGCCATTTTTAAGTATTTAAAACAGTTCTCATTCTCGCCGCTGGAGGTAAAATTCCATCTGCCGTACGGTGCTGCCATCTCTGGGACGTATTGACAATGAATGCGGCCTCATTTTAAAACAATGCGCATGTTTCTATCTCTTTCCAGTCCGGAGAAAAAAAAATCGGAGGCCTTAGAACTTGAATGCACCTCGTAAGACGGTCGTATACGACTGCACGAGTCAGCTAATCCCAAGACAATACAGCGGCACTGGCATGCTTTCACATCATACGATCGAGTCGGTCCCATAACGGACCTGCACGGCCGGCTGGCGGACGGATCCTAGTGAGACGATACTGGCTGGACGGACTCGGTGGAAGTGAGTGCTGTTGCTTGTGTCTGGGCTTATTGCAAACCAAATTACCAACTGTGGACGTACAGAAGTCTGCTAGATTTGTGAATGAGGTTACTGCGGAATATGCGAGAGACATCACCACCATGACTGATAGACGAAACTATGAAAGCTGCAAAGAATTGGAAACGTTCATCGTGACGTAGCAGAAAAATGTAGTACTCTGTGACCAGGTTTAGTCAGTAGTAGACGAGACCCTGGCGTTGCCCAGGTTTGTATATGTTGCGTTCTTCTTCCCCCCTCTCTCTATTTATTCCCTCCCCCCGCTCTCACTGTCCATCTCCTCCTTCTTCCTACCTCTCCACGTTATCATGCTCACCCCAACAGGACGCTGCTGGTCCTTACCCCACAATATTTCTTTTCAGATCGTACCTAATAATTGTACCACATTTGGTTGAAAACTTTCCACAGGTGCAGGATGAACTTTTTACCTGTGGCTTCGGCCGCGTGTGCACACGTCAACCACACAGGATGATTCATGAAGATTAACAAATATTTTAACATGTTATTCTACAAGTAAAAGTAAAGGAGAACATCCAGATAAACATAGGTCCCCAAATATTTAGTTGCAGAGTTACGGTTAATAAAAGACATTGCCTGAAATTTAGTTCAAATGGCTCTGAGCACTATGGGACTTAACTGCTGTAGTCATCAGTCCCCTAGAATTTAGAACTACTTAAACCTATCTAACCTAAGGACATCACACACATCCATGCCCGAGGCTTGATTCGAACCAGCGACCGTAGCAGTCGCGCGGTTCTGGACTGAGCGCCGTAACCGCTAGACCACCGCGACCGGCTGAAATTTAGTAAATTAGCTCATATGAAGCCATTGAAAAACTGTACTAGTTTAAAGAAAAAAACGATTTCTATTTATTTTCTTGTCATTGGTCTGGTGAATCTAATAAAACAAGCCCCAGACGTGTATCTGTAGTATTTTTCCAGAACATCCACAGAAGCAAAGAAGTATTTATGTAAAATTTTAATTTATTAACTACCTGGCTCCATTTATTTTTTTAAATTCCAGATAATTGCACACAGTTTTTACAGAAGTTCTAGACAATTTAATTTTGTAAATATGATTGTAATAATGTTAACTGAAACTGTATGAATGTATCAGATAAGCTGCTTTTATTAATCCCATAACACATGTGAATTCATGTTAAACCGGAAAATAAACAAAGCTCAGTGTTAAGGAAGTTGTACAATGTGGATACAACGCTAGGAAATGACTGTAACAATTCACTAATGGTTGACAACAATGACATAAACGTTTCTACATTCTTAATGGGAAGTAAAAAAATTTACTTGTATAACAATCTTTGCTACTCTAGGTGTTCTGGAAAACTACCACAGATACATGATTGGCACATGTTAAATTAGTATCACCAGATCAATAACAGCAACATAACTGGAAATAGTGCTTTACTTTAACCTCATACGGTTCTGCGATGGCTTTATATTAGTGAAGTCTCTACACCACAGGCAAAATCTTTTAGTAGCCCTAACTCCGTTACTAACACTTTGCGGACCTATGTTTACATATACTTTTTTCTTTAGTTTTACTTGTAGAACAACGTATTAAAATATTTTCAGATCCTCGTGAATTAACCTGTATTTCACACATATTTACCCTACTTTACCAGTATCTCTAGCGATTTCACCCTGCAGTTTTATTTTCGCGCAGCTTGTTGTTTAAGACGTATCTCCTCACCTATGTGCTGTACAATGATATTATTTTGGAGGAAAATCTACGGGTGCATGTGGCTGCTGTCTGCGAAACGTATCGTGAACAAAGTAGCAAATAGTAAACTAGAATGTCATGCCTCGTGTTGCAGCTTTACTGCATTGTCAACGAAGATGTAGTAATCGATAAACTTTTTCCATTTTCATCATTTTGTGGGGCTCGTCAACGAGAAAAAGTTTTGTGAAGGTTTAAAATAATCTGTTAAGTTTTTTCCAAGTCACCAAGTGCTCTCATTCTGAAACATTGGATTACTCGTATACGACTGTTCGCGTGTCTCGGGCCGCACTGCTTTTTTGCCGCCACGACTTTGCAAATCGTCGCTATGGGGGTGAGAACCACATTCCTGTCAGACATTTAAGTGATATTCATACCAAGTTGAGCTGAAATCGGTCTAGTGGTTTAGGAGGATATATGACACACACATACAGACATCCATTTTTATAGTTGTATGGATGTAGTACGTGACGTACAGTGTACATTCAGTAACACTGTTGAAACAATTCTAGAAACTGCATTTAGAAACAAAACTGAGAAGAAAATAAACACGCACCACAATCCTGTCTTAGCTACTTCTGTCAGAACGTCTTAGTGCGGAGTGGCGACAAAAACATTATGTCTCGGAAAAAGTACATCCTGTGGTATTTTTTAACTGAATTCTCCGCACTTTTTGTATAACGAAGACCAACTGCAAACACACCATTCAATAAGAATGTTTAAAACACTCGGGAAACTGAATTTAAAATCAGAATTTATTTCGTTCAATTATACGCCTACTCTGCATAGCTAGTATTATCTGAAGTACTTAAACCGATTTCATATGCTAACGTCTCACGCGCAAAATAACGCCATATACTCATCTCCAATACAGCGGTTCCCGCCAACAGATGCGTATCTTTTTGTCAGTTCCGTTAGCTGGCGTTTAAATGAACCTGCTGTTCTTTCCTCTCCCCTCCTCAATTGCTATGTTGTGTAACCAGCATATGCATTTCAGTACAATGTCGACATTCAATTATTTTTTGCAGCTATCTCCATTTACTGATCACTACTTCAAACACACATTGTATCACTTATAGAGTCTTAGAAAAGCATCTATTGCATCTTCTCTTCATTAGTCATTATGTTGCCAGAAGGAAATTCCACCTTTTAAGCTATGAGATTTGCTGCCTTCATGGAGAGAGAAACCAATGGAGCAATGCTTCATGGCCTTCATGAGGTCCTCAAATACAGTAACATATCCAGCCCAACCACTGTACCTTTTGCTACAGTATGTTCTGCATTGTATGCATAGTTCTCGTATGTACGTCTTGGCAGGATTATGTGCCAGGTGGTACATCGAGATCCTTATATGTGTTGCACTGGTCCAAGTTTTGACACTGGTAGTGGTCTGGTCAAATGAAACTCCAGTTCAGTTGACTCTTGAATCACTGGCTGCAACCTGTGTATCGTTTAGTTATTCAGCTGTGGTGAACGAGCTTTGTCAGTAGCGGGGCAAAGAGAGTTTTGGAACACACTGTTGGGTGCCCACATAGCGGTAAGCGTACATTTAGAGACAAACATATTGTTTTCTTTCCATTGATAGGTCCTTAACCTATTGTTCTGCTAAGAAGATTATCACTCCCTACTGATAATCAATTCTTTTGAATAACAGGTCCTAAACCTATTGTTCAGTTAAGTGTTTTTCGACGTCACCCACACACCCTTCTCGCACTTCTCCTCCCCCATCCATCTGGGAAAACCCTCGCCAATACAAGCAGACTTTTGATATCAACTTGATTGACTAACTAATTAAATTAATCTACTAATTAACCCCTCCCACTTTGAGAAGCCACCTAGCCCTCGCCCTCCTCTACCCAACCTTGAAGTTGGTAGCAAAAACTAAGTTGATTAGCCATTTGATGGGAAATCGATTGCAATGTATGGAATTTTGTTTAAACAATTTAAAAAAGGTGTGTAATATTTTTATTTAAACTATAGTATATAAGGCAGTGTATGAAATATTGTTTTATTAATTTATTTAAGAAATTTGACAGTAAATCGATTGCATTGTTTGGAATATTGTTTAAACAACTTACACTTGTGTCGAATATTGTTTATTTAAGCAATTTACAAGATACAGAATGGTATATGGAATACTTAAACAATTGGGGCACACTTTCATACTGATCACATAAGGAAACACATAATTACATCATCACACACCAGTTAAACATACCTGAAAAACTTTCTCAAGTGTCACCAGCCACACAGGGTGCCAGAGGCTGTCGGATACCAGTGCACACAAGAGATGCCTTCTTTCCAAAGAAAATAGCTCACAGGAAATCAACCCAGAAATACTGCTAAGCTTAATAAATAATTTCTGGTCACGTGATCATGATATAGTGGATATAAGGAAGATCCAGTACCTATTTTACACACACAAATTGGCAGTGTCACGAAGCTAGTAGTGGCTGACTCGAAATACACTTTAAAAAAGATTCTTGTATACACATCCACACACACACATGCACACAGACACACACACACACACACACACACACTCACACACTCACACACACACACACACACACACAGAGAGAGAGAGAGAGAGAGATGGAGAGAGTTGTACTTTACTTTGCAGATGAGATACGAACAAGTACATGATATTTCATTCTTCCATGAGCTCTAAACTAACTAAGCCTACCTGCCTGCCACACTTTCTTGTGGTGCATTTCAAGAATTGCTTCAGTAGCTATTAAATTTGGTGTGGAATATCTCATCTTGAAAATGTCACAAATGATGATTCAGAAGATGTGCCACAGCACACATTACTTGTTACATTATTACAGCATTCAAACAATATCCTTCACACAATTTAAAACTACACAAAATAAAAAAAATCGACATTGCACAGTAGTTTGCTTGTATAAACAACAGTGTTATGTTTTAGATGAGAAATTTCATTAAATAATCCAAATTTATTATTGTATGATGTCATGATTGGAAGTGGTGATCCATGAAATGATAATTGGAATTCTAAATTTCGATGGGGATGATGCATACACAGACACAGACATACAGAAAACAGAGTAAATGCGCTGCAACTGTAAAAAATGTGGTTGGCGGTGACTGGATGCATTCAAGTACGGTATTATACTATGCCATCTGACCAGAAAAACGGTGTGTTTACACTAGGTGTTGGCTACTATAATGCATTTACAACCAATTTTAGAACACGAAACAAGAAGTGCTGGTATGACTGCATAGGCAGAAGTGAGATAAAATCAATAAAATAACGAAAAATGATGGAAAATACGTATAAATTGGGGAAAAATACGCCGAAATGTGTAGAAATTGAGTGAGTACTTGCAGGTATTCTACTTGGTACTTGACATCTCTTGTACACAGTAATGGGTATGTGACAGCATGAGGAGTATGAGAAAAAGTTGACATGGAAGCAGTGGGAACCTGGAAAACACTTTTTCTCAACAGTGATAAGATGGTTGGAATAGAATATTTAAGATGGATGACAACCAAATTCAGAGTGATAAATTTTCATATGTCCAATCAAAAGTCCAGGTGTGACCCCAAAGTTATTGGCAATCACCTTATAAACTTTTATTAAGTGTCCTTAGTTAAAGAGCGTTGTATTACCAGCTACCAATATTCAGCTACAGAACTGATTGTGTGTTTGAAACCCTAACATCCAGTATCTAGAATGTGCTTCTCTGTACTCCCTGCCAGTCACAACCTTGTGTAGTCAGTTAACAAACACTTGTGGTGTGGTTCTTTCAACATTATATTGAATGTCTATTGAGGCAATCATGATGTGTGCAAGTTAACTGGTGTCTTTGATGATCTCCTGGCAAAGAGAGCCATCTGCTTCTAAACGTAAGTTGATCTGTGTTAAAGGATGATAAAAAGTGGATGGAGTGATCAGTTGGGAAGGAGAAAAGGAGCTGTGGCTCCAGGTCATTTATCACTCATGTAACCATTTTTCTCCCTTGTTCTCTCAGGGTGTATCAGTTGCGCAAACTTGCGATTACTTGTGATTGATTCGCATACAACTGTGTTTTGCATGTGTGACCTTGGGCACTATCTGCGATAGTCAACAGCATACCTCTCCAAACCACTATCATCAGAGGATTTCCAACTAATGTGTGATGAAACACCTGTTACGGTATCCTCTTCTAGACGAATGAAGACGTATGTGAAGTAGCTCATTTATCTGCCACATCTTGCATGTAAATTGAGTCTTCAGTTTCGTATAGATAAGAAGCGACTGTTACTGTACTTTTCATGTTCATCCTATCATAAATGCATGCAAATGGATCATCAGAGAGAGGGCATGTCTTGGGATTTTTTTAGGAGGTTGATTTTCTACTAGAATATCTGCGCATCTTACACACCAAACAGCAAATGGGTATGTCGGCAATATGACCGTATCCATATGGAAAACTGGAAAGAATATTAAAAATGACGTAATATCTGTAAAATTCGTGAGAAACCTGGTGCAATCACGAAAATTTGAAGTGGGGTACTTAAAAATTAAGGAAAATACCATGAAATATGTAAAATCGCGAAACGCAGTAAAATCACAGAAACTGATGGAGAATACATAAAATACGAGGTAAATACCATTAAAAGAGTACTAACTAAAATCATTAAAAATGTGTGAAGGTTACCAGGGGCAGTGGTAAACTGCAGTAAGACTGTTGCAGCTCTCTGGCTACTGACTGTGGTATTCATTTTCTTGTAAGATGTCTCTGCTTCTTTGTATGCATCTTCAGCTATCGGTGATCATTTTATAGGGCTGTTGTGAACATATAATTTCCCAACTGTAACTGGGCTTGAACTTCGTAAACAGCAAGCGTCATACACCTTTGGAAACCTATGTAGCGTTTGTGTTACAAAGAATAAATGTTTTCTTTGGTGTACAAGATAGGAGTTTTATCATTTTACAGTTTGTCACCATAGTTTATCGTAGAGAAACTTGCACGGAGGATGTATGTCACGTGCTGGGAGTATTTCTTACATTGGGATGTTAACAATGTAGCTTTCTGTGCGACGAATATGTTGGAAAGCACACCACTCTAGTATTATAGTGTGCTTTACATGTTGAACCACGTAGCCCTTGGAATGGATTTGTTTGTGACCCATGAGCATTTCTCTTTTAATATTACCTTCTTGGTACTGACCCCAACAGTAGAACAATACTTTGGAATTGATGGCACAGCTGATTTACGTAAAATGCTTTGAACTACATCCGTCTGAAACCCCATCATGCAATCTATATATTTCTCCTTCATAATCATTGTTATATCATCACAGCACTCTCATATCAACTATACATCAATAAGGGGTGCCAGCCTCAACATGCACACATCTGGAAAGACCTTGTACACTTGGGTCGGTGGTGTGAATAAGACTCGTGTGGAACAGTCTTCGCTGAACAGCAGTTCCACACATGGATTGCTCTGTTCTTTTACGAGATGTGGAACATAGGGTATATAGTAGCCTCCTACTTCTACTCAGTTGCAAATTAAATTGGTGACAGTGTTGCAGGAAGGGTTGGTTAACGACAATGCAGGGAGTTCTTTCCATCTCCAACTTTATCCTATGAATGCGAGAATGCTCTGCGACTCCCACTTGCATAGGGGAAGGTAGGCCATCGTAATCATATATTATCCACTATCATCGAAGCGCTAGAAACATGTACAGCGATGTAGGATGTGTGTGGAATACTTTGGTATATACATGTTCAGAAATTAACAATGAATGGACATGCTGCTCAATCATGGATCTACATTTGCAATCTAGTACATGGTACTCGCAATGATGGCGTGGTTTAGTGATGATACATAAGTTAGAAAGCATACAGGCATGACATTGGTCGGTGTTGAAATTACAGAAATACTGACAAAATTGCTAAAATTGATCGCACTGTCAACTGTGGTGCTTGTTACAGTAAATCGATGGCGTCTTTTCCATCCCATCTGTCTGCAGCTACACTGTTGATTAGCACATAATGATTGGCTGGCATCACTTGATTCAGATAGAGAGAGAGTCTTAGTGAGAACAGCACCCTGCATGGTTGGCCTGCACCAAAACAGTGATCACATACATTACTGCAATGTGAGGGATCAATCAAAACAAAACACACAGACATGTGCTATCATGCCACTGTGAAAGGTGACTTTAAAAGTAAAGATCATCAATCACCCTTGGACAGCCATTTGGAAACAGTCCCCCTTGCAACAAAAATCTTCCAGTTTCTTTATGTTGTGAGTGTCTTTTATTTCTATCATCCTGTGTGTTGTGAGAGTAGTAGCACCATAATTTACACTATGTGATGTCCAGCTTTCAGTGAGCCAATGGATCGAAAAGTGTTATTGTCAGTGTTGAACCTGATACAGACGTTGAACCTGTGGTACGTGGAAAAAAACAATGGTAGTGTACAAAACTGCAGTCACACAGTGCTTGGATGTGTTACAGCCGAAAAAACAATGTATCAAACAACAAAACAGTGACCCACTCTTGTGACTGATATTTTGTGACATATGATCCTCCTGTAGTACAGGCGATGAAATTTACATTGGTTTATGTAGATGACTTTGATCATTGGTCACCTGCTCCAATGGATCAATATCTGCATATTTCAAATGGATCAATACCTGTATATTTCATAGGATCGCTAAATATGATCGATGTCAGCACGCAGATGGTATTTGTTTTCTATACATACATGAGTATATTGGAAAAGAGAGAAGTGGTAAAATGTTACTGAGTTCTCTGTCAGCCCCAATTAGCTGAGTTTTTATAGTTCATGGTTGTTTTTTCTTTGTTGGATGGCACAAAATAAAGATGACACAGAGAATGTTTTGGTGATGGACGTGAATGCAACCTGGAAGACGCAAATCTCCTGTATGTAGTTTGGAGACGCATCGCAATGCAGCAGAAACATTTTCTTCCTTTTCCAGCAACTGTTTGTATGACCTTTCCTACTACTTCCTGTTGTAGGAGAAAGCTTCATTTGGCAATGGCCTTACACATCATAGACAGTTGGTGGGACTAGGACAATACATTCCCATTTCCACCATGTGGTAAAAAAGACGGCCCTGTCACATTTATTCAACTCACTCTTTTTTCCCAGGGATGCGGTGTGTCTTAGATATAGCGCTCTCTGACTTCTGCTTAGATATAGCGCTCTCTGACTTCTGCTCAGGTGCAACTTAAGCTGCAAGATCACATGGACAAAGCTGTAGGCCATAGATTGAGGAACAATTAAAAGATGCAAAGGGACCATGTAAAACACCACGCTGGCTTTTCATTGTAACAGATACGTTAGAAAAAGGTGACTTGTTTCGTTGTATGAGCATTTGACGAATATGATTCACTAGTGGCTGTAATCATTATAAAAGGTCTCCATACGAAGAACGCAAGTATGTAGTTGAATGGATAGACATGATTCCAAATCATGAACAGCATAAGACTATCAGCAACTCTTGTGTGTGCCTGTAGAACCAGGACTGCTTTTTATGCAGTGTGACTGTAACATACGCATTGTGATTTTTAATAGGGCAGTCCTTACTTGAAATGTTTGTTCATAGTGGTAGATCCCTTCTTCAGTAGCTTCAAATGTGGGTTATCAACAGCGTTCCTCGAAAAACACGTTGACCTCCTTCCAGAGATTCCCATTTGAGCTACCTAGTGAGTGAAATCTGACTGGTGGAAGAAACTTAATCGCCATGCAAAGTTACTCTCATGACCAATTTAATTAATTAGCCTGTCAATTTCAAATCAGTAACATGTCGTCTGGTGGGTGAAAATAATGGCTATGGTGGAACAGACACAGGATGAGAATTTTGCTGCTGCATTGCAATGCGTCTCCAAACTATGTAATTTGTCAATTTCTGTGTGTAAAATATCCAACTCATTTGTCTTATATCTCCTACAACATGATCAAGTGACCAGAAGTACAGACCACATGAAATGGTAGCAGACAGCTGACAGCAGTACAGTGATCCTGGTGGTGCTTTCAATGCCCTCTAATGCACATTGACTCCTGGCAGCCTGCGTGGGCGGCGAGACGTGAGAAAGTTCTTCACATATGTTTACGTGGTCTGAGTCACTGTAATTACACATTTCCTATGTGATCAGAATAAAAAAGCGCCACAGTTGTTGAAATATTCCATATGTCACCTTGTATCTCATAAATTGTTTAAATAAATAATATTCCACAAATTGTCTCAATTGTTTAAACAGTGTTTATCCACTGTAGTCGATTTCCCGACAAATGGCGAATCAACTGAGTCTTTTTCCCTCCAATTTCCAGGTGGGGGAGGGAACTGGAGGGCTGGGTAATTTCTCCAAGGGGGAGGGATTGATTAATCGATCGATTTAATTAACTGGTAATAGAAATGAGCGTTTGGCATCATTGTCCCAGAGGCCCCTTACTGGGCAGGTACCGCTGTCTGGGTGCAGGTCTTATTACATTCGATGCCACATTGAGCGACCTGCTCCCCGGATGGGGATGAAATGATGATGAAGACAACACAGCATTCAGTCCCTGAGCAGAGAAAATCCCCAACCCAGTCGGGAATTGAACCTGTGCCCCTCAGGACGGCAGTCCGTCATGCATACCATTCAGCTATCGGGGCGGACTATTTAACTGCTCAAATTGATATCAAAAGTGAGCTTGTATTTGTGAAGGGAGATCACAGAGGGATGGAGGAGGAGGAGGAAGGGATGGAGGTGGGGGAGGGGGAGGGGGAGGGGGAAGGGTAGGTGATGTGGGGGTGACATGGGAAACAACGAAACAATAGGTTAGGGACCTGTCAATCAAAAGGACAGATTATCTCCAGGGCGTCATAATCCTCTTAGCAGAATAATAGGTTAAGGACCTGTCAAGAAAAAGAAAAAAATAGTTTTGCACCTAAACAATTGCTTTCCGTGATGTAGGCAACCTGAAATGTGTGCCAAAACTGTTTTTGCACCGCTACAATCGTAGCCGTATTCATATTACTGTATAGACACCATGTTAGACGGAAACGTCACCAGTGGACGTTCGATTTTAGTCCTTAGCAGCTGATCTATCCACCCACACCGCACAGCACAGCTTCAGACACGCCGAGAAGCATAGTATGAATGTAATGTAATGCACGCTCCATAAATTTTGTGTGTCGAAAGCTTTAGCATGGTATAAGCTGCACTGCAGAGTTCCCAATGAAGAGGTGTGGACTGATTTGTATGGAAAGTATTCAAGCCTCAAATCGGATAGATAACAGCTATCTTAAGATGTTACAAACTATACTGAATGTTTTTCAGTCCAAGAAATAGGCAGACTCTTCACAAATATAGAAACACAGTCGCTGTAGAAGAACCACGTCTGCGGCAGTGTGCACTTTATGCCCACTCTCTCTGCCTCTCCTCCTCCCGCCTACCAAACGGTTTTATGTTTGAGTCACTGCCCGACTCTAGTGGTTCTTACCACAGGTACTGCTAGAACGAGCAGTGTGAAGGAGGACCCAGAGGGGGCCTCTCTGTAGTATCAGGAATCCCCTCCCCTCCGCTCACACGGTGGCATCGAGGCAGTATAGGACTGGAAGAGGAAAACAGGCACAGCCTGCTCGCGTCGTTTATGGATACACCAGGAAATGCGGCACTGGGACTTGGACTCGCCCGCTGGCTAGTTCACAGCTCTGGAAGGAGCGTTCATTCACTCTTTATACGCCTAAGAGTAGACAAAAGTTCTTTATGTTCAAATAAGTGTGCAATAGTTTGATGAATTAACAGTAAAACTTCAATCACCCACCAAAAAGGACCTTGCGCTGAGGTTCCCACTAGCATTTAATATAATCTGTCTCATTTTGCCACAAGACTGTGCACCGGGATTTTCCTCGCCAACAAGAAACGGATCCTTAACTACCATGTAAGTCGATCCCCGCGACATGTGGAGTGTGCGTTTAGAATTCTAACGAATGAATGGGTCATATTTCAGAGACCTGTCGAGCTAAATATTATCAAATGCTGCTGTTCCTTCATAACCACTGCCATTCCAGACATGCTCGTAACTTTGAACACACCCTAACCATACAAGGACTATGTACTCTTGACAATGAAATCCAATCAAGCGAAGGCAGTAGTAGAAGTAATGATTACTTTA
The DNA here is from genome assembly GCF_023897955.1 of Schistocerca gregaria. NCBI lineage: Eukaryota > Metazoa > Arthropoda > Insecta > Orthoptera > Acrididae > Schistocerca > Schistocerca gregaria. Next base: position 129,034,505 of record NC_064928.1, on the reverse strand, counting down.
AAGTCATGCTGGCAAAGTACCATGACCAGACAAATATATGTAAATCTGTTCTGTAACAATTATAGTCAACACTTCATCGATCTATTACCAAACATGAAGTACTGTTTAATTTACACTGAGGTGAGAGAGGTCATGGGACAGCAACACACCCGTATACAGGTGGCAGTACACAGGGAATGAGAGGGCAGTGCAGTGGCAGAACTGCCTTTTGTACTAGGGTGATTCACGTGAAAAGGTTTCTGAAGTAATTATGGCCACACAGCCGGGTTGGACGGGCGGTTCTAGAGGAGGAGGAGGAGATTAGAGTTTAACGTCCCGTCGACAACGAGGTCATTAGAGCGGAGCGCTAGCTCGAGTGAGGGAAGGATGGGGAAAGAAATCGGCCGTGCCCTTTCAAAGGAACCATCCCAGCATTTGCCTGGATCGATTTAGGGAAATCACGGAAAACCTAAATCAGGATGGACGGAGACGGGATTGAACCGTCGTTCTCCCGAATGCGAGTCCAGTGTGCTAACCACTGCGCCACCTCGCTCGGTGGGCGGTTCTAGGCGCTACAGTCCCGAACCGCGAGACCGCTACGGTCGCAGGTTCGAATCCTGTCTCGGGCGTGGATGTGTGTGATGTTCTTAGGTTGGTTAGGCTTAAGTAATTCTAAGTAGTAGGGGACTGATGGCCTCAGAAGTTAAGTCCCATAGTGCTCAGCGGCTCTCCTGGAATCGTGACTGTAGGTTGGACACTAGACGACTGGAAAAACCGTGGCGTGGTCACATGAGTCCCGATTGCAGTTAGTAAGAGCTGAAGGCAGGATTCGACTGTGGCAATCACACCATGAAGCCACGGAGGGAAGACGTCAACGAGCCAATGAGCAAGCTGTGGCTCCACAGTGGAGCGTGCTGTGTTCACATGCAGTGCACTGCATCCTATGGACCAACTGGTTATTTTCGGCTCCTTGGAGACCGTTATTTGCAGCCACTCATGGACTTCATGTTCCCAAACGACGATGGAACTTGTGGTGTCACCGCCAGACACCACGTTTGCTAGGTGGTAGCCTTTAAATCGGCCGCGGTTCGGTAGTAGACGTCGGACCCGCGTGTCGCCACTATCAGTGATTACAGACCGAGCGCCGCCACACGGCAGATCTAGAGAGACTTCCTAGCACTCGCCCCAGTTGTACAACCGACTTTGCTAGCGATGCTTCACTTACTAAATGCGCTCTCATTTGCCGAGACAATAGTTTAGCATAGCCTTCAGCTACGTCATTTGCTACGACCTAGCAAGGCGCCTTATTCAGTTACTATTGATATTGTGAATCATGTACCGTCAAGAGCGACGTTCATCATTAATGGATTGAAGTTAAGTATTCCACCAGCTACGACCGCTTTCTGAACTCAAATTCCTTATCATGTTCCAGACCTCGCGTCATTGTAGTTCTTCCCTCCTCACGCCAGCCTGCGTGAGCTAAAACGCGTGCATTTCGGCCACCTCTAGTAACACGGTGTTGGCACTTCAGCCAACCACAACATTGGCGACGAGGCAAAACCGCGTTCTTAACTATACTGTCCTGATTGACTTGTGCAATCTGTGAATGACAAGGCGCCATATCACCACGCTACAAATGTTCTCATCTGGTTTGAAGAACATTCTGCACAGTCCAAATGAATGTTTTGCGCTCATATTGACCAACATAAATCCCATCCAGCATTTACGGCACATAATCGAGAGGTCAGTTCGTGTACAAAATCCGGTGCCGGTAACACTCGCAATTATGGACGACCGTGGAGGCAGCATGCGTATCAGCATTGCAAAACGTGCAATTATGCATTGTGTTGATGCTCTAGAATAAAACATGTAAATCAGTGAAGTTTGGTATGTATGCAGACAAGAAAGAAATATCTCGCGTTTCCCGGATTTCCCGTTTAAAGGTACACCTTTTCCCGGGCGAAAATATACTTTTCCCGGGCAAAAATACACTGTTCCCGTGTTATGTGACAACATCTTTCCCTCGGAACTGTAAAATTTATCAATCCTTTGAATGGTAAATGTTTTCTTCACCGGCGTCGAACTTCCCTGCACTAAAGGATACGAAATACAGCAAAAAAAAACAACGTGTTTTTAAAGATCTTTGATGTTCAGCAACATGTACACTGCATATTTTCTTATTCTGAAAGTATAAACACGAATTAGACCAAATACAGACATTAGTTCCCGAAGCACTGAAAACGAAATTTTAATGTGCTTTTGTCGTAGCTCATGTCACGTGATTTTGACAGTCATTGAGAGCAGACGGTCAGAGCACAGCACACGTTACGTAGTTATCCAATAGCAACATCACTGATAAATGGTTTTAAATGGCTCTGAGCACTATGGGACTTAACATCTGAAGTCATCAGTCCCCTAGAACTGAGAACTACTTAAACCTAACTAACCTAAGGACATCACACACACACCCATGCCCGAGGCAGGATACGAACCTGCGACCGTAGCGGTCGCGCGGTTCCAGACTCAAGCGCCCAGAACCGCTCGGCCACTCCGGCCGGCCATCACTGATAAGTGGCGCGAAGACACAAATAAGCAAAGTTAACAGTTTAAATTAATATACATATAGTACAACTCGAAGCAAAGCCAAGGTTTCACATATAATATAGGCCATTTTTTGCGTGTTTTACCCCTTAACATATACTGAAGAGCCAAAGAATCTGGTACACCTGCCTAAAATCGTGTACGGCCCCCGCGATCACGCAGAAGTGCTGTGACACGACGTGACACGGACTCGACTAATGTTTGAAGTAGTGCCGGAGGGAATTTGCACCATGAATCCAGCAGAGCTGCCCATAAGTCCGTAAGAGTACGAGCTAAATAATGTTGGTACCTGGGAAATTTTGTGGGCAGCGGAAGGGTTTAAACTCAGAAGAGTGCTCCTGGAGTCACGCTGTAGAAATTCTGGACGTCTGGTGCGTCGCATTGTCCTGCTGGAATTGCCCAAGTCCGTCGGAATGCACAATGGACATGAATTGATGCAGGTGATCACAGACAGGATGATTATGTGCGCGTCACAAGTCAAAGTCGTACCTAGACGTATCAGGGACCCATATCACACCAACTGCTCACGCCAAACACAATTACAGAGTGTCCACCAGCTTGAATAGTCCCCTGGTGACATGCAGGTCCATGGATTCGTGAGATTGTCTCCATACCTGTACATGTCCATCCTCTCGGTAGAATTTGGAACGAGAATCGTCCGACCAGGCAACATGTTTCCAGTCACCAACAGTCTAAGTTCGGTTTCGACGGCCCCAGGCGAAGTGCAAAGCTTTGTGCCGTGCTGTCATCAACGATACACGAGTGGTCCTTCGACTCCGAAAGCCCATATCAATGATTTTTCGTTGAATGTTTCGCACACTGAAGGCCCAGCAACTAAATCTGTAGCAATATGCTGAAGGGTTGCATTTCTGTTACGTTAACGATTCTCTACAGTCATCGTTGGCCCCGTTCTTGCAGGACCTTTTTCCGGCTGCAGCGCTTAGAACCTCTCGGGCACCAGTGTCGGATCTCTGATTTAATCGCACATTCTCACACGTAACGTAATTCATCCTGCGTAACAAGCAATTTACTTTGGAAGTAATGCTTCTCAAACCACCATTCCCAATATTTTCCTGCGAAGTGTTAGTAATAGGTTCGCCTGGAGATTTGCGAGAGAGCGTTACTGCGCATGGGCAGCTATGACGATATAGAAAGCCCTTTCTTTGAGTTTGCTCTGCTCACACGGATTTCGTCGCGTTTTTGTTTGGAATTTCGTGCGTCCTGGGGCATCACGTGACCTTTTTTTGTCATCAGTCTACTGACTGGTTTGATGCGGACCGCCACGAATTCCTTTCCTGTGCTAACCTCTTCATCTCAGAGTAGCACTTGCAACCTACGTCCTCAATTATTTGCTTGACGTATTCCAATCTCTGTCTTCCTCTATAGTTTTTGCCCTCTACAGCTCCCTCTAGTACCATGGAAGTCATTCCCTCATGTCTTAGCAGATGTCCTAACATCCTGTCCCTTCTCCTTATCAGTGTTTTCCACATATTCTTTTCCTCTCCGATTCTGTGTAGAACCTCCTCATTCCTTACCTTATCAGTCCACCTAATTTTCAACATTCGTCTGTAGCACCACATCTGAAATGCTTCGATTCTGTTCTGTTCCGGTTTTCCCACAGTCCATGTTTCACTACCATACAATGCTGTACTCCAGACGTCATCCTCAGAAATTTCTTCCTCAAATTAAGGCCTTGTGTGACCTTGTGCATCGCTTGCTCGGACGAAACATACGGAGATATTGTACTTGGGGCAACTATTTTAGAATATCCTACTCACATAAGGAATTGAAAAAAATAGGCAGTCCTTGGCATAATATTCATTTCAAAACTAGACAGCAGAAATCAAAGTACCCCAAACGTTTCTGTGTTCTCACTAACAGAAATTTCTTTTTTATTGGAACTCTGCAATACTGTCATCTAGCATTTAAAATCAGGTTTGCGTCCACACAGCACTGCAAATAGTTTGTAATAAGGAATACAAATTTCTTTCAAAAACATGAAAAACAGGTTTTTGTGTACCCCAAAACTAGGAACGATACGTTTTTCGTGACTTTTTCAAACAATACAATAAATGAACAAGATTTCTTGTGAAACCAATAATCCGTATAAATGGCAGTTCACATTCATCTCCAGAAGTAAATATAAAACCTTGTGGGAAGTTACAGTGATGTAACACGGTGTGTCACGAGTAAACCATTTACCGAAGAATAGCGTTCTGTAGATTTAAGAAGTAAACAACACAAGTGAAGAAATAATGTCAAGGCTAGAGGTTGAACATGCCTTGTGATCAAAAAACATTGTGTTACACGGAAGGAAGATTCGTAACATTCTGCTTAAGTTGTCAATATACACTCCTGGAAATTGAAATATGAACACCGTGAATTCATTGTCCCAGGAAGGGGAAACTTTATTGACACATTCCTGGGGTCAGATACATCACATGATCACACTGACAGAACCACAGGCACATAGACACAGGCAACAGAGCATGCACAATGTCGGCACTAGTACAGTGTATATCCACCTTTCGCAGCAATGCAGGCTGCTATTCTCCCATGGAGACGATCGTAGAGATGCTGGATGTAGTCCTGTGGAACGGCTTGCCATGCCATTTCCACCTGGCGCCTCAGTTGGACCAGCGTTCGTGCTGGACGTGCAGACCGCGTGAGACGACGCTTCATCCAGTCCCAAACATGCTCAATGGGGGACAGATCCGGAGATCTTGCTGGCCAGGGTAGTTGACTTACACCTTCTAGAGCACGTTGGGTGGCACGGGATACATGCGGACGTGCATTGTCCTGTTGGAACAGCAAGTTCCCTTGCCGGTCTAGGAATGGTAGAACGATGGGTTCGATGACGGTTTGGATGTACCGTGCACTATTCAGTGTCCCCTCGACGATCACCAGAGGTGTACGGCCAGTGTAGGAGATCGCTCCCCACACCATGATGCCGGGTGTTGGCCCTGTGTGCCTCGGTCGTATGCAGTCCTGATTGTGGCGCTCACCTGCACGGCGCCAAACACGCATACGACCATCATTGGCACCAAGGCAGAAGGGACTCTCATCGCTGAAGACGACACGTCTCCATTCGTCCCTCCATTCACGCCTGTCGCGACACCACTGGAGGCGGGCTGCACGATGTTGGGGCGTGAGCGGAAGACGGCCTAACGGTGTGCGGGACCGTAGCCCAGCTTCATGGAGACGGTTGCGAATGGTCCTCGCCGATACCCCAGGAGCAACAGTGTCCCTAATTTGCTGGGAAGTGGCGGTGCGGTCCCCTACGGCACTGCGTAGGATCCTACGGTCTTGGCGTGCATCCGTGCGTCGCTGTGGTCCGGTCCCAGGTCGACGGGCACGTGCACCTTCCGCCGACCACTGGCGACAACATCGATGTACTGTGGAGACCTCACGCCCCACGTGTTGAGCAATTCGGCGGTACGTCCACCCGGCCTCCCGCATGCCCACTATACGCCCTCGCTCAAAGTCCGTGAACTGCACATACGGTTCAAGTCCACGCTGTCGCGGCATGCTACCAGTGTTAAAGACTGCGATGGAGCTCCGTATGCCACTGCAAACTGGCTGACACTGACGGCGGCGGTGCACAAATGCTGCGCAGCTAGCGCCATTCGACGGCCAACACAGCGGTTCCTGGTGTGTCCGCTGTGCCGTGCGTGTGATCATTGCTTGTACAGCCCTCTCGCAGTGTCCGGAGCAAGTATGGTGGGTCTGACACACCGGTGTCAATGTGCTCTTTTTTCCATTTTCAGGAGTGTATTTGAAACAAAACATGTTATTCAGTAGTACTGACCAAATTAGCCTGGTTAGTCATTTTCAAGTGAACATTTACGGATGTTCGTGCATATACAGCATTGACAGACCTTACATTATGTCGCAAAAGAAACAGGACTTCAGAATACCCTCGAGAGCATCTGAATCTTATGAACAATACTAAAATGCGTAATTCGACTTAAAGAGCACATTCGTATGATCAGATTCACATTGAAGTAGGCCCTTACCT